>NC_091282.1:648230086-649430086 GCF_032444005.1 Ranitomeya imitator | reverse complement strand
AAACACATACTTACAGTTGAAAATGCCTAAGCAATTTTTCTGTTTCTCTCATCCCCTTCACATATTCGCAGTACCGAGCCAGGAACTGCTCCAGCAGAATTACTTCTGTATAAGGGTTATATACGGTAACCGTCACCACTTTTTCCATGAGCCCAAACAGAGGCTCCACCCGCACCTTCTCCAGGCCGCGAAGCAATAACCAGATATGGTTTAGCACTTTCACCACACCAAGGTCTGACACTGACTTTTTTTTTTTTTTTTTCCCTCAGATGGGAAGTTCCACAGTCAGATATCCAAAACTATATGGAACTCAACTCCCAAAACAGCGTGCCACATACTCAATGTAACCGCCATTCCCATCATCATTGGAAAACACAACAAAAAGTATTGTTAACAACCAAAAAAAACCTCAAGATACATTAACAAAATGTTTCCACTTTTTAGTTTTCCAAATTCCCTCTGCATCCACCTCCCCTCTCCTCCTCTGATCACACACAAAGCAAAAATACAATTTTCCCAAAATGATTCTTATACAATTTTTAACCTCAATATCCTTCCTTTTAAACACATACATATTCCTCACATCCCACAATACCTCTTTTATACATGCCATCATCAACCACAATACTCTCTCCTTTTCCCCACACATACCCAATCCAAACATAAAAAGCTCAAAAGACAACAGATTCACCTCACACAGCTCCTTACACAAACGCCCCATACCTGCAATCACACTTCTAGCATACTGACAATTCCAAAACAAATGCACCACACTCTCACCACATCCACTCCTCGGACACTTCTCACTCCTCACTAAATCCCGATTTTTCAGAAACTCCCTCACCGGCAACAGCCCATGCAATGACTGCCATACAATCTCACTGTGCCTATTTGTCATACCATTCATACGTACCTTCTTCCATACTTTCTGCACATCATCCCCTCTTACCAATTTAAGATCTGGCAAGGACAGCCTGTGAGCTCGTCCAACAATAATGTCACATTCCATCTCTCTACACTCAATCATCTTATATACAGCTTTCTTCTTTTCTAACAATCTCACATCCACATCACACAGTTCATACTTCACTAAAAATTTGTAAACCCACACATACCACACAGGAACCTCAAAAGCCACTGGGCTCCTAAGATCTCTTTCACGCCATTTCAAACGAAACAAGAAATTTCCAAACAAAAACCTGCACATACATGCATACTTCCCATCCATCCTAATCACACCTAGTACATACACCATAATATTCACGCCGAAAAATACATTCAAATTTGGGAAACCCAGTCCCCCCTTATCCCAACTCTTCATAACAATCTCTCTCCTTGCACGCTCCATACATGAACCCCAAAAAAAGACAAACAAAACCCTATTTAATCTTCTAATACACATGTAGCTTGGTGGAAAAACCATCGCAACATACAAAAAAATAGGTAACACAACACTCTTAATAACTAAAATTTTACCAAAAAACGTAAGATCCCTCAAATTCCAAAAATTTAACTTACGCTCCACTCTCTCTCTCACATCCACCCAGCTTTCCTCTCCATCCAATTTCTCTGAAAATTTCACACCCAAAACCTTTATCGGTCCACTCACCACATTCACTCCAGCATCATCGCTCAGACTCCTCCCCCCAAAATTCTTACACTCACTCTTCTCCCAATTCACTTTAAAAGCAGATGCTCCACAAAAAATAGAAACCAACAACTTCACACGCCGTACCAAACACTCTGAATCACACAGCACACACACATCATCCATATAGCCCCTCATCTTCCACTCTCTCCCCTCACCCCCGGTACTTGCACACCCCGAATCACCTTATCTTTTCTTAACAGACATAACAAAGGCTCAATTCCGCAAATAAATACGATAGGGGACAAAGGGCACCCCTGCCGAACACCCGAAAATACATTTACTCTCCTCCCCACATTTCCATTCAACAACACACAACTATAAATGTTCTTATACAAGCTTCTCACTCTCTCTACAAACTCAGAAGGAAAACCCATCTTCACCAACACACTAAACAAAAAACCATGCGCCAATCTATCATACGCCTTCTTGAAATCCAAACTCAACACATACACCCCCTTCTTACGATTCATGCAGTCCCACAAACAATCTTTCAACATACACAAACTTCCATGTATTCGTCTTCCAGGCACCGCACAACATTGCTCCTCACCCACCACACTCCCAACCACGCCATGCATCCTGTTAGCCAAAAGTTTCGCATAAATCTTATAATCACAATTTAGCAATGTGATCGGCCTCCAATTTTTTAGATTTTTCAAATCATTTTTTTTTTGGCAATAACACAACCACCCCTGCACGCATACCATTTGCCACTTCTGCATTCACCCACATATACTTACATACATCCACAAAATCCTTCCCAATCACATCCCACATCACACGATAAAATTCCACCGGTAGACCATCCTCCCCCGGTGTTTTATTCAACGCCATACTACACACCACCTTCCATACTTCTTCACCCGTCACATCACCCATCAAACTTTCCCTTTCTATCCTATTCAAACTATTTTCCAAAACACCCAGCACCTCACCCTCTAAACCTTCATCCCTCCATTTCACAGCATACAAATCATCATAAAACTTCCTCACTCAAGTCCGCACCACTCACTTCATTTCCATCCATCCCATTCAAAACACTCATACTCTGTCTCTTCCCAAAAACGTTTTTGAAGAAAAAACGCGAACACTTCTCATTCTTCTCCAAATTCTCTATATTGGCCCTGTACATAATACTCCTCCCTCTTTCTAACAAAAAATCATTCACTTCTTTTTTCACTTTCACTAAATCTTCACTCACATCCATCCCTCCCGCCCTCAACTTATACAAAACACTCAGCCTTGCATTTAAAAAAAACAACCTTTCTCTCTTTGCAGCCGCACACTTGTACCCGAGTTTTAAAAAAAAAACTCTTGGTTTTCCATTTGACCCAATCCTACCATTCACACACATTTCTGAAATCACTCCTGCACCCACACCACTCCGCATAATGTCTTTCATACTCCTCTCTCACACCCTCTCCTTCCAGCAAACTTACATTCAACTTTCACACACCTTTTTCCCAGCCACCTCATTAACATGCAAATCCAATTCACACTTCATACACACATGATCCGAAAAAACCACACTCTCCTGTGCATAACTAAAGGTACCTTCACACATAACGATATTGTTAACGATATCGTTGCTATTTGTGACGTAGCAACGATATCGTTAATGAAATCGTTATGTGTGACAGCGACCAACGATCAGGCCCCTGCTGGGAGATCGTTGGTCGCTGAATAAAGTCCAGAACTTTATTTCGTCGCTGGACTCCCTGGAGTCATCGCTGGATCGGCGTGTGTGACACCGATCCAGCGATGTCTTCACTGGTAACCAGGGTAAACATCGGGTAACTAAGCGCAGGGCCGCGCTTAGTAACCCGATGTTTACCCTGGTTACCATGCTAAAAGTAAAAAAAAACAAACACTACATACTTACCTACAGCCGTCTGTCCTCCAGCGCTGTGCTCTGCACTCCTCCTGTACTGGCTGTGAGCCGGAAAGCAGAGCGGTGACGTCACCGCTCTGCTTTCCGGCTCCCAGACAGTACAGGAGGAGAGCAGAGAAGCAGAGCGCAGCGCTGGAGGACAGACGGCTGTAGGTAAGTATCTAGTGTTTGTTTTTTTTTACTTTTAGCATGGTAACCAGGGTAAACATCGGGTTACTAAGCGCGGCCCTGCGCTTAGTTACCCGATGTTTACCCTGGTTACCGGCATCGTTGGTCGCTGGAGAGCGGTCTGTGTGACAGCTCTCCAGCGACCAAACAGCGACGCTGCAGCGATTCGGATCGTTGTCGGTATCGCTGCAGCGTCGCTAAATGTGAAGGGGCCTTAACAGGAATCAGATTTTTTGAAACAAAACAATAGTCCAATCTAGACGCCACCCTCCCACTGTCAGAAAAAAACGTATTTAACAACGGAGTTATCTTGCATGCACGCTGCATATCCTTTAAACCAAATCACTCACCATATCCATTAACACTTTCCCTGACACATCCACATTCACACTTCCCACATCACAGTTCATATCTCCCACTATCACAGCAGGCACTCTTCCTGGAATAAAAAACTTAATTTTTTCAAATAAAACTTTACGCTCCTGTTATTCCACAGGAGCATATACATTAATAACACAAAAACGAACATTTCTAAATGCCAACACACACCTCCCAACCTCAATCACCATATAGTCACACAAACTCACATCATTTCCCTTCACCAAAAAACCCACACCATCATTTTTATTACAGGCACTCCCTGACCACACAGACGCACCATGAGGCCATTCACTCCCCTTCACACCATCCACAATCCCACACTCCTGCAGACAAAAAATTCCTGCTTTTTGCGTTGCAAAAAAATCCAAAATGGCCGCCCGCCGCAACCTGTTTTTAAAAACCCTCACATTCTGTGATATGATTGCAAAACCCATAACATACACAGAAACAAAAAATACTAAAAAAAAAAACAACCTACAAATAGGACATTACACAACTTACATGGAAAAAAACACACCATTTTTAAAGGCAACTGCTATATACATAAAAAACACCTAGCTACTGAAACAATAGCACATAACTATGCAGTATCGCCACTGTCCTCCTCCACCATCTGCGCTGAGCAGCTTTCAGAGCCGCTGACCTCCATACACTCCTCCACATGTGTCTTCTTCTGCCCAACCTTCCTCTGGGGCACTCCTCCTTCAGGAACCTCAAAATCATGGATTTGCCCACCACCCTCCCTGGGACACTTTCGACCTCCAGGCTCCTCTTCTGAGGAGAAAACACCAATGTTTCTTGGGTTAGACTCAGGAATCTCAGACTCAGCCATCTCCTCCACCTCAGAAATATCAAAGTCCATCAATGATCCCATCTCCTCAGCTTTGGTAACTGGGGCCTCCTTTTTTTTAATTTTTATTAGCCATAGCACACTCTTCCTGCTTTGCAGCTCTCCAGAATAATTTGTCCTCCAGCTCCTCCTTCCTTCTTTCAGCCTCCTTGTCCTCCTGCCGCCTCTCCCACCGTCTCTCAATCATAGAGGGCGGAATTACCTCAGCGCTTTGCTGCGCAGAAGCCTTGCTTTCCTCCCGCTTCCTCTCCTCTTCCCGTTTCTTGACCTCCTCCTCTCTCTTTTTTCCTCCTCCTGCCTCCGCTCCTCCTCACGTTTCTTTTCTTCCTGCTCCCGCCTCTCCTCCTCTCTAGTCGACCTCCATGGCCCACCATATGGACAGTCCTTATACAAATGCCCTGTATTACCACACCGGTCACATTCACGTGGCATTGGACACTGAGCTGCCACATCGCCTTCTCTTTTGCAATTATGGCAAACCAAGCTCTTATCACACATGCTCTGCAAGTGCCCAAATTAAAAACACTTCCTGCAGTATAGAGGCTGCCCTGCATATGTCAGAAAGCCCTTATGACCCGCCACTGAAAAATTCGCCGGGGGGTGGGTGAAACCTCCCAAACAACTTGGGTCTTTCTTCAGTTTCACACGAAACACATACTTACAGTTGAAAATGCCTAAGCAATTTTTCTGTTTCTCTCATCCCCTTCACATATTCGCAGTACCGAGCCAGGAACTGCTCCAGCAGACTTACTTCTGTAGAAGGATTATATACAATAACCGTCACTACTTTTTCCATGAGCCCAAACAGAGGCTCCACCCGCACTCCCTCCAGGCATGGGTCACCATCATGACTTCTGAGCCACTCAAACACATTTAAACAGCAAGCCTCACTCACAAAGGTAACATCATATGTACCTTGGTTATGAAATTCATTCACGCTGAAAATATCAGCCCGATGAGCTCCAGCCTTTCCCTCCAGCAGGTCACGAACCACGTACACCACATTGTTTTTGGCACCATCTTCCATGACCACACGAATCGTATTCTTAATGAACATCTTCAATCTTCTCTGCTGATACGAATACCACAGTAGCAAATTAGCAGCACGCTGCCAGGAAACACTTGCACCCTCTGACCGCGACACAAGATCGCAGCCAGAAGGCCGAGAAGCAATAACCAGAAATCGTTTCGCCCTTGTGCCGCACCAAGGCCTAACACTGATACCCTTTGGGGAGATGGAGCAAAAGATTGCCCTGAGGAGGACATTTTAGCAAACCGGACGCCTTCACAATTACAGTTCTGCTGTTTGTTCAAGCTGTGAGCCACTCCTTGTTAATCTGCCTAACCCCACCTATTGTAACCCTCCCCCCTCTTTGTTCCAATATGCACTACTACTGAGTGCCAGGAGGAGGTGTGCGAGAGGGAAATTCAAAAAACAAACAAGCGAGCAGCTGTCTTCCCTTAGCTCTCCTGATGCCGGGTATTGCCTACCTATCACCATGCTGCCCGCCGCTGCTCCATCAGCAGACTGAAGAGGACTGCCACCGCACTGCTTTTTATAGGCCAAGGGCCCATTGTGACATGTGAGGGTTCTAGCCCATTGTGACATGTGAGGGTTCCGGACCATGGCCAAGGGCCCATTGTGACACGTGAGGGTTCCAGACTATGGCCAAGGGCCCATTGTGACACGTGAGGGTTCCGCGAGAAGATTCTATCTAATGCAGGCAGCGCACCTGGTTGCTAGAAAGCATTAGAATACTCACACAGGAGAAGATAGGCAGCGTATTCAAGATCAGCACAGACACAATTTTTCCTTTCTTTAAATACATACGCACCAAAAGTGTAAAAGTCAGTGGTCCACAAGAGGGAGACAATGTTTTACAAAAGAAATCATGCTGTCACAAATGTGGTATGTATGGCAGAACTACTCATGGGTTACTTAAATTAAAGCACTAAGTACTGATAGCAAGGGGCCTAACTTTGTAGATGGTCTATTTGCAACACTGTAACAAAGGCCAAATACATGTCCACATCTTCACACGCCGTTTGCAACTAGTACAGAGAGATTGATTGATTGATTGATTTCATATTGAACGCAATACAATGCTAGACATGCATAGGCAAAACAATGCGCACACAAAATGTTGCAATTGGACAAGATAAACCAAGCAAAATGCATTTGGCATCTGAAATGTGCAACTTTGACCCTGAAAAGAATTCACATAATGGGTTAGAACTAGTGTTGAGTGATACCGTCCTATACTTGAAAGTATTGGTATCGGATAGTATCGGCCGATACCCGAAAAGTATCGGATATCGCCAATACCGATATCCAATACCAATACAAGTCAATGGGACACCAAGTATCGTAAGGTATTCTGATGGTTCCCAGGGTCTGAAGGAGAGGAAACTCTCCTTCAGGCCCTGGGATCCATATTAATGTGTAAAATAAAAAATTAAAATAAAAAATATTGATATATTCACCTCTCCGGCGGCCCCTGGACATCATCGCGGGTAACCAGCAGGCTTCTTTGTTTAAAATGAGCGCGTTTAGGACCTGAGGAATGACGTCGCGGCTTCTGATTGGTCGCGTGCCGCCCATGTGACCACGACGCGACCAATCAGAAGCCGCGACGTCATTCCTCAGGTCCTAAATTCCTAGAATGAGGAGTTTAGTGCCTGAGAATGACGTCGCGGCTTCTGATTGGTCGCGTCGCGGTCACATGGGCGGCACGCGACCAATCAGAATCCGCGACGTAATTCCACAGGTCCTAAACGCGCTCATTTTAAACAAAGAAGCCTGCCGGTTACCCGCGGTGATGTCCAGGGGCCGCCGGAGAGGTGAATATATCAATATTTTTTATTTTAATTCTTTATTTTACACCTCACTATGGATCCGATACCGATACCCGATACCACAAAAGTATCGGATCTCGGTATCGGAATTCCGATACCGCAAGTATCGGCCGATACCCGATACTTGCGGTATCGGAATGCTCAACACTAGTTAGAACACAACTTGTGCTGATTTCAATTCAATCTGTATTTGGAAGCCGGATCAGAGAAGGAGTGCACTGTTCCCGGAGATACCGCAATAACGGCTCACTGCGTGGAGTGTACAGAGCAAGCTCTTTTTCCATCTCCCTGTTCTAAAAATCCATTTGATATATGGTCCCCAAATAAGGAACATATCAGATATTAAACTGATAAAAACAGAAGCTACACTTGATCTTGCGTGGCGGCGACGACGACGACGATTTCAGCCAAAAGGCCGAGCAGTAATAACCAGATATGGTTTAGCACTTTCACCACACCAGGGTGATGTTTCATACGCCAGAATACATGCGCAGTTCCGTGCGGTCCAGCTGAGACGCATGCCGAGAGAACTCCCTTAAAGCTCAGTAGAAATTGCACAAGTTGTATGGTCCATTTTCTCCTGTCATCTTTGCAAAAGTAAAAAAAAATAGGTCTAAAGGAAAATTTTTGCGAACGAAAAATAAATATTTATTTTTTCCTTCTGCATTCCAAAAATTCCTGCAAAGCACCTGAAGGGTTAATAAACTTCTTAAATGTGGTTTTGAGTACCTTGAGGGGTGCAGTTTTTAGAATGGTGTCACTTTTGGGTATTTTCTGTCATATAGGCCCCTCAAAGTAAAAATAGAAATCAAATTTTAACCCTTATAAAATCCTAACAAAAAAAAAAATTATGTTTCAAAAATTGTTCTGATGTAAATTAAACATGTGGGAAATTTTATTAACTATTTTGTGCGATATGACTATTATTTAAGGGCATAAAAATTAAAATTTTAAAAATTGAAAAATTTTCTGGAAATTTCCATTTTTTCACAAATAAACGCAAGTCATATCAATTAAATTTTATGACTATCATGAAGTACAATATGTCACAAGAAAACTTTCTCAGAATCAGTGGGATCCAATGAGCGTTCCAGAGTTATGAAATGACAATGGTCAGAATTGTAAAAATTGGCCTAGTCAGGAAGGTGAAAACAGGCTTTGGAGTAAAGGGGCTAAAATCGGACACTCTCAGAGATACCGTATATACTCGAGTATAAGTCGACCCGAGTATAAGCCGACCCCCCTAATTTTGCCACAAAAAACTGGGAAAACCTATTGACTCGAGTATAAGCCTAGGGTGGAAATGCAGCATTTACCGGTGAATTTCAAAAACAAAAATAGATCATTATTTCCCCATAGTTGTGCCATATAGTGCTCTGCACTGTTCATATTGCCCCATAGCTGTGCCATATAGTGCTCTGCACTGTTCATATTCCCCCTTGGCTGTGCCCCATACAATGCTCTGCACTGTTCATATTCCCCCTTGGCTGTGCCCCATACAGTGTTCTGCACTGTTCATATACCCCCTTGGTTGTGCCCCATACAGTGCTCTGCACTGTTCATATTCCCCCTTGGCTGTGCCCCATATAGTGCTCTGCACTGTTCATATTCCCCCTTGGCTGTCCCATATAGTGCTCTGCACTGTTCATATTCCCCCTTGGCTGTGCCATATAGTGTTCTGCACTGTTCATATTCCCCCTTGGCTGTGTCCCATACAATGCTCTGCACTGTTCATATTCCCCCTTGGCTGTGCCCCATACAGTGCTCTGCACTGTTCATATTCCCCCTTGGCTGTGTCCCATACATTGCTCTGCACTGTTCATATTCCCCCTTGGCTGTGCCCCATACAGTGTTCTGCACTGTTCATATTCCCCCTTGGCTGTGCCCCATACAGTGTTCTGCACTGTTCATATTCCCCCTTGGCTGTGCCCCATACAGTGTTCTGCACTGTTCATATTCCCCCTTGGCTGTGCCCCATACAGTGCTCTGCACTGTTCATATTCCCCCTTGGCTGTGCCCCATACAGTGCTCTGCACTGTTCATATTCCCCCTTGGCTGTGCCCCATACAGTGTTCTGCACTGTTCATATTCCCCCTTGGCTGTGTCCCATATAGTGCTCTGCACTGTTCATATTCCCCCTTGGCTGTGCCCCATACAGTGCTCTGCACTGTTCATATTCCCCCTTGGCTGTGCCCCATACAGTGTTCTGCACTGTTCATATTCCCCCTTGGCTGTGCCCCATACAGTGCTCTGCACTGTTCATATTCCCCCTTGGCTGTGTCCCACACATTGCTCTGCACTGTTCATATTCCCCCTTGGCTGTGCCCCATACAGTGTTCTGCACTGTTCATATTCCCCCTTGGCTGTGCCCCATACAGTGTTCTGCACTGTTCATATTCCCCCTTGGCTGTGCCCCATACAGTGTTCTGCACTGTTCATATTCCCCCTTGGCTGTGCCCCATACAGTGCTCTGCACTGTTCATATTCCCCCTTGGCTGTGCCCCATACAGTGCTCTGCACTGTTCATATTCCCCCTTGGCTGTGCCCCATACAGTGTTCTGCACTGTTCATATTCCCCCTTGGCTGTGTCCCATATAGTGCTCTGCACTGTTCATATTCCCCCTTGGCTGTGCCCCATACAGTGCTCTGCACTGTTCATATTCCCCCTTGGCTGTGCCCCATACAGTGTTCTGCACTGTTCATATTCCCCCTTGGCTGTGTCCCATATAGTGCTCTGCACTGTTCATATTCCCCCTTGGCTGTGCCCCATACAGTGCTCTGCACTGTTCATATTCCCCCTTGGCTGTCCCATACAGTGTTCTGCACTGTTCATATTCCCCCTTGGCTGTCCCATATAGTGCTCTGCACTGTTCATATTCCCCCTTGGCTGTGCCCCATACAGTGTTCTGCACTGTTCATATTCCCCCTTGGCTGTGCCCCATACAGTGCTCGGCACCGTTCATATTCCCCCTTGGCTGTGTCCCATACAGTGCTCTGCACCGTTCATATTCCCCCTTGGCTGTGTCCCATACAGTGTTCTGCACCGTTCATATTCCCCCTTGGCTGTGTCCCATATAGTGCTCTGCACTGTTCATATTCCCCCTTGGCTGTGCCCCATACAGTGTTCTGCACTGTTCATATTCCCCCTTGGCTGTGTCCCATACAGTGTTCTGCACTGTTCATATTCCCCCTTGGCTGTGCCCCATATAGTGCTCTGCACTGTTCATATTCCCCCTTGGCTGTGTCCCATACAGTGTTCTGCACTGTTCATATTCCCCCTTGGCTGTGTCCCATACAGTGTTCTGCACTGTTCATATTCCCCCTTGGCTGTGCCCCATATAGTGCTCTGCACTGTTCATATTCCCCCTTGGCTGTGCCCCATACAGTGCTCTGCACTGTTCATATTCCCCCTTGGCTGTGCCCCATACAGTGTTCTGCACTGTTCATATTCCCCCTTGGCTGTGCCCCATACAGTGTTCTGCACTGTTCATATTCCCCCTTGGCTGTGTCCCATACAGGGTTCTGCACTGTTCATATTCCCCCTTGGCTGTGCCCCATATAGTGCTCTGCACTGTTCATATTCCCCCTTGGCTGTGTCCCATACAGTGTTCTGCACTGTTCATATTCCCCCTTGGCTGTGTCCCATACAGTGTTCTGCACTGTTCATATTCCCCCTTGGCTGTGCCCCATATAGTGCTCTGCACTGTTCATATTCCCCCTTGGCTGTGCCCCATACAGTGCTCTGCACTGTTCATATTCCCCCTTGGCTGTGTCCCATATAGTGCTCTGCACTGTTCATATTCCCCCTTGGCTGTGCCCCATACAGTGCTCTGCACTGTTCATATTCCCCCTTGGCTGTGTCCCATATAGTGCTCTGCACTGTTCATATTCCCCCTTGGCTGTCCCATATTGTGCTCTGCACTGTTCATATTCCCCCTTGGCTGTGTCCCATATAGTGCTCTGCACTGTTCATATTCCCCCTTGGCTGTGCCCCATACAGTGCTCTGCACTGTTCATATTCCCCCTTGGCTGTGTCCCATATAGTGCTCTGCACTGTTCATATTCCCCCTTGGCTGTCCCATATTGTGCTCTGCACTGTTCATATTCCCCCTTGGCTGTCCCATATTGTGCTCTGCACTGTTCATATTCCCCCTTGGCTGTGTCCCATACAATGCTCTGCACTGTTCATATTCCCCCTTGGCTGTGTCCCATATAGTGCTCTGCACTGTTCATATTCCCCCTTGGCTGTGCCCCATACAGTGTTCTGCACTGTTCATATTCCCCCTTGGCTGTGTCCCATATAGTGCTCTGCACTGTTCATATTCCCCCTTGGCTGTGTCCCATATAGTGCTCTGCACTGTTCATATTCCCCCTTGGCTGTGTCCCATACAGTGTTCTGCACCGTTCATATTCCCCCTTGGCTGTGCCCCATACAGTGTTCTGCACTGTTCATATTCCCCCTTGGCTGTCCCATATAGTGCTCTGCACTGTTCATATTCCCCCTTGGCTGTGCCCCATACAGTGTTCTGCACTGTTCATATTCCCCCTTGGCTGTGCCCCATACAGTGTTCTGCACTGTTCATATTCCCCCTTGGCTGTGCCCCATACAGTGCTCTGCACTGTTCATATTCCCCCTTGGCTGTGCCCCATACAGTGCTCTGCACTGTTCATATTCCCCCTTGGCTGTGCCCCATACAGTGCTCTGCACTGTTCATATTCCCCCTTGGCTGTGTCCCATACAGTGCTCTGCACTGTTCATATTCCCCCTTGGCTGTGCCCCATACAGTGTTCTGCACTGTTCATATTCCCCCTTGGCTGTGCCCCATATAGTGCTCTGCACTGTTCATATTCCCCCTTGGCTGTGCCCCATACAGTGCTCTGCACTGTTCATATTCCCCCTTGGCTGTGTCCCATACAATGCTCTGCACTGTTCATATTCCCCCTTGGCTGTGTCCCATATAGTGCTCTGCACTGTTCATATTCCCCCTTGGCTGTGCCCCATACAGTGTTCTGCACTGTTCATATTCCCCCTTGGCTGTGCCCCATACAGTGCTCTGCACTGTTCATATTCCCCCTTGGCTGTGCCCCATACAGTGCTCTGCACTGTTCATATTCCCCCTTGGCTGTGTCCCATACAGTGCTCTGCACTGTTCATATTCCCCCTTGGCTGTGCCCCATACAGTGTTCTGCACTGTTCATATTCCCCCTTGGCTGTGCCCCATATAGTGCTCTGCACTGTTCATATTCCCCCTTGGCTGTGCCCCATACAGTGCTCTGCACTGTTCATATTCCCCCTTGGCTGTGTCCCATATAGTGCTCTGCACTGTTCATATTCCCCCTTGGCTGTGTCCCATACAGTGCTCTGCACTGTTCATATTCCCCCTTGGCTGTGTCCCATACAATGCTCTGCACTGTTCATATTCCCCCTTGGCTGTGTCCCATACAGTGCTCTGCACTGTTCATATTCCCCCTTGGCTGTGCCCCATACAGTGTTCTGCACTGTTCATATTCCCCCTTGGCTGTGCCCCATACAGTGTTCTGCACTGTTCATATACCCCCTTGGCTGTGCCCCATACAGTGCTCTGCACCGTTCATATTCCCCCTTGGCTATGCCCCATACAGTGTTCTGTACTGTTCATATTCCCCCTTGGCTGTGTCCCATATAGTGCCCTGCACTGTTCATATTCCCCCTTGGCTGTGTCCCATACAATGCTCTGCACCGTTCATATTCCCCCTTGGCTGTGCCCCATACAGTGCTCTGCACTGTTCATATTCCCCCTTGGCTGTGCCCCATACAGTGTTCTGCACTGTTCATATACCCCCTTGGCTGTGCCCCATAAAGTGCTCTGCACTGTTCATATTCCCCCTTGGCTGTGCCTCATACAGTGTTCTGCACTGTTCATATTCCCCCTTGGCTGTGCCCCATACAGTGTTCTGCACTGTTCATATTCCCCCTTGGCTGTGTCCCATACAGTGCTCTGCACTGTTCATATTCCCCCTTGGCTGTGCCCCATACAGTGCTCTGCACCGTTCATATTCCCCCTTGGCTATGCCCCATACAGTGTTCTGCACTGTTCATATTCCCCCTTGGCTGTGTCCCATATAGTGCTCTGCACTGTTCATATTCCCCCTTGGCTGTGCCATATAGTGCTCTGCACTGTTCATATTCCCCCTTGGCTGTGTCCCATATAGTGCTCTGCACTGTTCATATTCCCCCTTGGCTGTGCCCCATACATTGCTCTGCACTGTTCATATTCCCCCTTGGCTGTGCCCCATACATTGCTCTGCACCGTTCATATTCCCCCTTGGCTGTGTCCCATACAGTGCTCTGCACCGTTCATATTCCCCCTTGGCTGTCCCATACAGTGTTCTGCACTGTTCATATTCCCCCTTGGCTGTGTCCCATACAGTGTTCTGCACTGTTCATATTCCCCCTTGGCTGTGCCCCATACAGTGCTCTGCACTGTTCATATTCCCCCTTGGCTGTGCCCCATACAGTGCTCTGCACCGTTCATATTCCCCCTTGGCTGTGCCCCATACAGTGCTCTGCACTGTTCATATTCCCCCTTGGCTGTGCCCCATACAGTGCTCTGCACTGTTCATATTCCCCCTTGGCTGTGCCCCATACAGTGCTCTGCACTGTTCATATTCCCCCTTGGCTGTGTCCCATATAGTGCTCTGCACTGTTCATATTCCCCCTTGGCTGTGCCATATAGTGCTCTGCACTGTTCATATTCCCCCTTGGCTGTGCCCCATACAGTGCTCTGCACCGTTCATATTCCCCCTTGGCTGTGCCCCATACAGTGCTCTGCACTGTTCATATTCCCCCTTGGCTGTGCCCCATACAGTGCTCTGCACCGTTCATATTCCCCCTTGGCTGTGTCCCATATAGTGCTCTGCACTGTTCATATTCCCCCTTGGCTGTGCCATATAGTGCTCTGCACCGTTCATATTCCCCCTTGGCTGTGTCCCATATAGTGCTCTGCACCGTTCATATTCCCCCTTGGCTGTGTCCCATACAGTGCTCTGCACTGTTCATATTCCCCCTTGGCTGTGCCCCATACAGTGTTCTGCACTGTTCATATACCCCCTTGGCTGTGCCCCATACAGTGCTCTGCACTGTTCATATTCCCCCTTGGCTGTGCCCCATACATTGCTCTGCACTGTTCATATTCCCCCTTGGCTGTGCCCCATACAGTGCTCTGCACTGTTCATATTCCCCCTTGGCTGTGCCCCATACAGTGTTCTGCACTGTTCATATTCCCCCTTGGCTGTGTCCCATACAATGCTCTGCACTGTTCATATTCCCCCTTGGCTGTGTCCCATACAATGCTCTGCACTGTTCATATTCCCCCTTGGCTGTGTCCCATACAGTGTTCTGCACTGTTCATATTCCCCCTTGGCTGTGCCATATAGTGCTCTGCACTGTTCATATTCCCCCTTGGCTGTGTCCCATACAATGTTCTGCACTGTTCATATTCCCCCTTGGCTGTCCCATATAGTGCTCTGCACTGTTCATATTCCCCCTTGGCTGTGCCATATAGTGCTCTGCACTGTTCATATTCCCCCTTGGCTGTGTCCCATACAGTGCTCTGCACTGTTCATATTCCCCCTTGGCTGTGCCATATAGTGCTCTGCACTGTTCATATTCCCCCTTGGCTGTGTCCCATACAATGCTCTGCACTGTTCATATTCCCCCTTGGCTGTCCCATATAGTGCTCTGCACTGTTCATATTCCCCCTTGGCTGTGCCATATAGTGCTCTGCACCGTTCATATTCCCCCTTGGCTGTGCCCCATATAGTGCTCTGCACTGTTCATATTCCCCCTTGGCTGTGCCATATAGTGCTCTGCACCGTTCATATTCCCCCTTGGCTGTGCCCCATATAGTGCTCTGCACCGTTCATATTCCCCCTTGGCTGTCCCATATAGTGCTCTGCACTGTTCATATTCCCCCTTGGCTGTGCCCCATATAGTGTTCTGCACTGTTCATATTCCCCCTTGGCTGTGCCCCATACAGTGTTCTGCACTGTTCATATTCCCCCTTGGCTGTCCCATATAGTGCTCTGCACCGTTCATATTCCCCCTTGGCTGTGTCCCATACAGTGCTCTGCAGTGTTCATATTCCCCCTTGGCTGTGCCATATAGTGCTCTGCACCGTTCATATTCCCCCTTGGCTGTGTCCCATACAGTGTTCTGCACTGTTCATATTCCCCCTTGGCTGTGTCCCATACATTGTTCTGCACTGTTCATATTCCCCCTTGGCTGTGCCCCATACATTGCTCTGCACTGTTCATATTCCCCCTTGACTGTGTCCCATACAGTGCCCTGCACTGTTCATATTCCCCCTTGGCTGTGTCCCATACAGTGCTCTGCACTGTTCATATTCCCCCTTGGCTGTGTCCCATACAGTGTTCTGGACTGTTCATATTCCCCCTTGGCTGTGACCCATACAGTGTTCTGCACTGTTCATATTCCCCCTTGGCTGTGCCCCATACAGTGCTCTGCACCGTTCATATTCCCCCTTGGCTGTGCCCCATACAGTGCTCTGCACTGTTCATATTCCCCCTTGGCTGTGTCCCATATAGTGCTCTGCACCGTTCATATTCCCCCTTGGCTGTGCCCCATACAGTGCTCTGCACCGTTCATATTCCCCCTTGGCTGTGCCCCATACAGTGCTCTGCACTGTTCATATTCCCCCTTGGCTGTGTCCCATATAGTGTTCTGCACTGTTCATATTCCCCCTTGGCTGTGCCCCATACAGTGTTCTGCACTGTTCATATTCCCCCTTGGCTGTGCCCCATATAGTGCTCTGCACTGTTCATATTCCCCCTTGGCTGTGCCATATAGTGCTCTGCACCGTTCATATTCCCCCTTGGCTGTGTCCCATATAGTGCTCTGCACTGTTCATATTCCCCCTTGGCTGTGCCATATAGTGCTCTGCACCGTTCATATTCCCCCTTGGCTGTGTCCCATATAGTGCTCTGCACCGTTCATATTCCCCCTTGGCTGTGTCCCATACATTGCTCTGCACTGTTCATATTCCCCCTTGGCTGTGCCCCATATAGTGCTCTGCACTGTTCATATTCCCCCTTGGCTGTGCCCCATACAGTGTTCTGCACTGTTCATATTCCCCCTTGGCTGTGTCCCATACAATGCTCTGCACTGTTCATATTCCCCCTTGGCTGTGTCCCATACAATGCTCTGCACTGTTCATATTCCCCCTTGGCTGTGTCCCATACAGTGTTCTGCACTGTTCATATTCCCCCTTGGCTGAGCCATATAGTGCTCTGCACTGTTCATATTCCCCCTTGGCTGTGTCCCATACAATGTTCTACACTGTTCATATTCCCCCTTGGCTGTCCCATATAGTGCTCTGCACTGTTCATATTCCCCCTTGGCTGTGCCATATAGTGCTCTGCACTGTTCATATTCCCCCTTGGCTGTGTCCCATACAGTGTTCTGCACTGTTCATATTCCCCCTTGGCTGTGCCATATAGTGCTCTGCACTGTTCATATTCCCCCTTGGCTGTGTCCCATACAATGCTCTGCACTGTTCATATTCCCCCTTGGCTGTCCCATATAGTGCTCTGCACTGTTCATATTCCCCCTTGGCTGTGCCATATAGTGCTCTGCACCGTTCATATTCCCCCTTGGCTGTGCCCCATATAGTGCTCTGCACTGTTCATATTCCCCCTTGGCTGTGCCATATAGTGCTCTGCACCGTTCATATTCCCCCTTGGCTGTGCCCCATATAGTGCTCTGCACCGTTCATATTCCCCCTTGGCTGTCCCATATAGTGCTCTGCACTGTTCATATTCCCCCTTGGCTGTGCCCCATATAGTGTTCTGCACTGTTCATATTCCCCCTTGGCTGTGCCCCATACAGTGTTCTGCACTGTTCATATTCCCCCTTGGCTGTGCCCCATACAGTGTTCTGCACTGTTCATATACCCCCTTGGCTGTGCCCCATACAGTGCTCTGCACTGTTCATATTCCCCCTTGGCTGTGTCCCATATAGTGCTCTGCACTGTTCATATTCCCCCTTGGCTGTGTCCCATACAGTGCTCTGCACTGTTCATATTCCCCCTTGGCTGTGTCCCATACAATGCTCTGCACCGTTCATATTCCCCCTTGGCTGTGTCCCATATAGTGCTCTGCACTGTTCATATTCCCCCTTGGCTGTGCCATATAGTGCTCTGCACCGTTCATATTCCCCCTTGGCTGTGTCCCATATAGTGCTCTGCACTGTTCATATTCCCCCTTGGCTGTGCCCCATACATTGCTCTGCACTGTTCATATTCCCCCTTGGCTGTGCCCCATACAGTGCTCTGCACTGTTCATATTCCCCCTTGGCTGTGCCCCATACAGTGTTCTGCACTGTTCATATTCCCCCTTGGCTGTGCCCCATATAGTGCTCTGCACTGTTCATATTCCCCCTTGGCTGTGTCCCATACAGTGCTCTGCACTGTTCATATTCCCCCTTGGCTGTGCCCCATACAGTGTTCTGCACTGTTCATATTCCCCCTTGGCTGTGCCATATAGTGCTCTGCACCGTTCATATTCCCCCTTGGCTGTGCCATATAGTGCTCTGCACTGTTCATATTCCCCCTTGGCTGTGTCCCATACAATGCTCTGCACTGTTCATATTCCCCCTTGGCTGTCCCATATAGTGCTCTGCACTGTTCATATTCCCCCTTGGCTGTGCCATATAGTGCTCTGCACCGTTCATATTCCCCCTTGGCTGTGCCATATAGTGCTCTGCACCGTTCATATTCCCCCTTGGCTGTGCCCCATATAGTGCTCTGCACTGTTCATATTCCCCCTTGGCTGTGCCATATAGTGCTCTGCACCGTTCATATTCCCCCTTGGCTGTGCCCCATATAGTGCTCTGCACCGTTCATATTCCCCCTTGGCTGTCCCATATAGTGCTCTGCACTGTTCATATTCCCCCTTGGCTGTGCCCCATATAGTGTTCTGCACTGTTCATATTCCCCCTTGGCTGTGCCCCATACAGTGTTCTGCACTGTTCATATACCCCCTTGGCTGTGCCCCATACAGTGCTCTGCACTGTTCATATTCCCCCTTGGCTGTGTCCCATACAATGCTCTGCACTGTTCATATTCCCCCTTGGCTGTCCCATATAGTGCTCTGCACTGTTCATATTCCCCCTTGGCTGTGCCATATAGTGCTCTGCACCGTTCATATTCCCCCTTGGCTGTGTCCCATATAGTGCTCTGCACTGTTCATATTCCCCCTTGGCTGTGCCCCATACATTGCTCTGCACTGTTCATATTCCCCCTTGGCTGTGCCCCATACAGTGCTCTGCACTGTTCATATTCCCCCTTGGCTGTGCCCCATATAGTGCTCTGCACCGTTCATATTCCCCCTTGGCTGTGTCCCATACAGTGTTCTGCACCGTTCATATTCCCCCTTGGCTGTGTCCCATACAGTGCTCTGCACCGTTCATATTCCCCCTTGGCTGTGCCCCATACAGTGCTCTGCACTGTTCATATTCCCCCTTGGCTGTGCCCCATACAGTGCTCTGCACTGTTCATATTCCCCCTTGGCTGTGCCCCATACAGTGCTCTGCACTGTTCATATTCCCCCTTGGCTGTGCCCCATACAGTGTTCTGCACTGTTCATATTCCCCCTTGGCTGTGCCCCATACAGTGTTCTGCACTGTTCATATTCCCCCTTGGCTGTGTCTCATACAGTGTTCTGCACTGTTCATATTCCCCCTTGGCTGTGCCCCATATAGTGCTCTGCACTGTTCATATTCCCCCTTGGCTGTGTCCCATACAGTGTTCTGCACTGTTCATATTCCCCCTTGGCTGTGCCCCATATAGTGCTCTGCACTGTTCATATTCCCCCTTGGCTGTGCCCCATACAGTGCTCTTTACTGTTCATATTCCCCCTTGGCTGTGTCCCATATAGTGCTCTGCACTGTTCATATTCCCCCTTGGCTGTGCCCCATACAGTGCTCTGCACTGTTCATATTCCCCCTTGGCTGTGTCCCATATAGTGCTCTGCACTGTTCATATTCCCCCTTGGCTGTCCCATATTGTGCTCTGCACTTTTCATACTCCCCCTTGGCTGTGCCCCATACAGTGCTCTGCACTGTTCATATTCCCCCTTGGCTGTGTCCCATATAGTGCTCTGCACTGTTCATACTCCCCCTTGGCTGTGTCCCATACAGTGCTCTGCACTGTTCATATACCCCCTTGGCTGTGCCCCATACAGTGCTCTGCACTGTTCATATTCCCCCTTGGCTGTGCCCCATATAGTGCTCTGCACTGTTCATATTCCCCCTTGGCTGTGCCATATAGTGCTCTGCACCGTTCATATTCCCCCTTGGCTGTGCCCCATATAGTGCTCTGCACTGTTCATATTCCCCCTTGGCTGTGCCATATAGTGCTCTGCACCGTTCATATTCCCCCTTGGCTGTGCCCCATATAGTGCTCTGCACCGTTCATATTCCCCCTTGGCTGTCCCATATAGTGCTCTGCACTGTTCATATTCCCCCTTGGCTGTGCCCCATATAGTGTTCTGCACTGTTCATATTCCCCCTTGGCTGTGCCCCATACAGTGTTCTGCACTGTTCATATACCCCCTTGGCTGTGCCCCATACAGTGCTCTGCACTGTTCATATTCCCCCTTGGCTGTGTCCCATACAGTGCTCTGCACTGTTCATATTCCCCCTTGGCTGTGTCCCATACAATGCTCTGCACTGTTCATATTCCCCCTTGGCTGTCCCATATAGTGCTCTGCACTGTTCATATTCCCCCTTGGCTGTGCCATATAGTGCTCTGCACCGTTCATATTCCCCCTTGGCTGTGTCCCATATAGTGCTCTGCACTGTTCATATTCCCCCTTGGCTGTGCCCCATACATTGCTCTGCACTGTTCATATTCCCCCTTGGCTGTGCCCCATACAGTGCTCTGCACTGTTCATATTCCCCCTTGGCTGTGCCCCATATAGTGCTCTGCACCGTTCATATTCCCCCTTGGCTGTGTCCCATACAGTGTTCTGCACCGTTCATATTCCCCCTTGGCTGTGTCCCATACAGTGCTCTGCACTGTTCATATTCCCCCTTGGCTGTGTCCCATACAGTGCCCTGCACTGTTCATATTCCCCCTTGGCTGTGTCCCATACAGTGCTCTGCACTGTTCATATTCCCCCTTGGCTGTGTCCCATACAGTGTTCTGGACTGTTCATATTCCCCCTTGGCTGTGACCCATACAGTGTTCTGCACTGTTCATATTCCCCCTTGGCTGTGCCCCATACAGTGCTCTGCACCGTTCATATTCCCCCTTGGCTGTGCCCCATACAGTGCTCTGCACTGTTCATATTCCCCCTTGGCTGTGTCCCATATAGTGCTCTGCACCGTTCATATTCCCCCTTGGCTGTGCCCCATACAGTGCTCTGCACCGTTCATATTCCCCCTTGGCTGTGCCCCATACAGTGCTCTGCACTGTTCATATTCCCCCTTGGCTGTGTCCCATATAGTGTTCTGCACTGTTCATATTCCCCCTTGGCTGTGCCCCATACAGTGTTCTGCACTGTTCATATTCCCCCTTGGCTGTGCCCCATATAGTGCTCTGCACTGTTCATATTCCCCCTTGGCTGTGCCATATAGTGCTCTGCACCGTTCATATTCCCCCTTGGCTGTGTCCCATATAGTGCTCTGCACTGTTCATATTCCCCCTTGGCTGTGCCATATAGTGCTCTGCACCGTTCATATTCCCCCTTGGCTGTGTCCCATATAGTGCTCTGCACCGTTCATATTCCCCCTTGGCTGTGTCCCATACATTGCTCTGCACTGTTCATATTCCCCCTTGGCTGTGCCCCATATAGTGCTCTGCACTGTTCATATTCCCCCTTGGCTGTGCCCCATACAGTGTTCTGCACTGTTCATATTCCCCCTTGGCTGTGTCCCATACAATGCTCTGCACTGTTCATATTCCCCCTTGGCTGTGTCCCATACAATGCTCTGCACTGTTCATATTCCCCCTTGGCTGTGTCCCATACAGTGTTCTGCACTGTTCATATTCCCCCTTGGCTGAGCCATATAGTGCTCTGCACTGTTCATATTCCCCCTTGGCTGTGTCCCATACAATGTTCTACACTGTTCATATTCCCCCTTGGCTGTCCCATATAGTGCTCTGCACTGTTCATATTCCCCCTTGGCTGTGCCATATAGTGCTCTGCACTGTTCATATTCCCCCTTGGCTGTGTCCCATACAGTGTTCTGCACTGTTCATATTCCCCCTTGGCTGTGCCATATAGTGCTCTGCACTGTTCATATTCCCCCTTGGCTGTGTCCCATACAATGCTCTGCACTGTTCATATTCCCCCTTGGCTGTCCCATATAGTGCTCTGCACTGTTCATATTCCCCCTTGGCTGTGCCATATAGTGCTCTGCACCGTTCATATTCCCCCTTGGCTGTGCCCCATATAGTGCTCTGCACTGTTCATATTCCCCCTTGGCTGTGCCATATAGTGCTCTGCACCGTTCATATTCCCCCTTGGCTGTGCCCCATATAGTGCTCTGCACCGTTCATATTCCCCCTTGGCTGTCCCATATAGAGCTCTGCACTGTTCATATTCCCCCTTGGCTGTGCCCCATATAGTGTTCTGCACTGTTCATATTCCCCCTTGGCTGTGCCCCATACAGTGTTCTGCACTGTTCATATTCCCCCTTGGCTGTGCCCCATACAGTGTTCTGCACTGTTCATATACCCCCTTGGCTGTGCCCCATACAGTGCTCTGCACTGTTCATATTCCCCCTTGGCTGTGTCCCATATAGTGCTCTGCACTGTTCATATTCCCCCTTGGCTGTGTCCCATACAGTGCTCTGCACTGTTCATATTCCCCCTTGGCTGTGTCCCATACAATGCTCTGCACCGTTCATATTCCCCCTTGGCTGTGTCCCATATAGTGCTCTGCACTGTTCATATTCCCCCTTGGCTGTGCCATATAGTGCTCTGCACCGTTCATATTCCCCCTTGGCTGTGTCCCATATAGTGCTCTGCACTGTTCATATTCCCCCTTGGCTGTGCCCCATACATTGCTCTGCACTGTTCATATTCCCCCTTGGCTGTGCCCCATACAGTGCTCTGCACTGTTCATATTCCCCCTTGGCTGTGCCCCATACAGTGTTCTGCACTGTTCATATTCCCCCTTGGCTGTGCCCCATATAGTGCTCCGCACTGTTCATATTCCCCCTTGGCTGTGTCCCATACAGTGCTCTGCACTGTTCATATTCCCCCTTGGCTGTGCCCCATACAGTGTTCTGCACTGTTCATATTCCCCCTTGGCTGTGCCATATAGTGCTCTGCACCGTTCATATTCCCCCTTGGCTGTGTCCCATACAGTGTTCTGGACTGTTCATATTCCCCCTTGGCTGTGACCCATACAGTGTTCTGCACTGTTCATATTCCCCCTTGGCTGTGCCCCATACAGTGCTCTGCACCGTTCATATTCCCCCTTGGCTGTGCCCCATACAGTGCTCTGCACTGTTCATATTCCCCCTTGGCTGTGTCCCATATAGTGCTCTGCACCGTTCATATTCCCCCTTGGCTGTGCCCCATACAGTGCTCTGCACCGTTCATATTCCCCCTTGGCTGTGCCCCATACAGTGCTCTGCACTGTTCATATTCCCCCTTGGCTGTGTCCCATATAGTGTTCTGCACTGTTCATATTCCCCCTTGGCTGTGCCCCATACAGTGTTCTGCACTGTTCATATTCCCCCTTGGCTGTGCCCCATATAGTGCTCTGCACTGTTCATATTCCCCCTTGGCTGTGCCATATAGTGCTCTGCACCGTTCATATTCCCCCTTGGCTGTGTCCCATATAGTGCTCTGCACTGTTCATATTCCCCCTTGGCTGTGCCATATAGTGCTCTGCACCGTTCATATTCCCCCTTGGCTGTGTCCCATATAGTGCTCTGCACCGTTCATATTCCCCCTTGGCTGTGTCCCATACATTGCTCTGCACTGTTCATATTCCCCCTTGGCTGTGCCCCATATAGTGCTCTGCACTGTTCATATTCCCCCTTGGCTGTGCCCCATACAGTGTTCTGCACTGTTCATATTCCCCCTTGGCTGTGTCCCATACAATGCTCTGCACTGTTCATATTCCCCCTTGGCTGTGTCCCATACAATGCTCTGCACTGTTCATATTCCCCCTTGGCTGTGTCCCATACAGTGTTCTGCACTGTTCATATTCCCCCTTGGCTGTCCCATATAGTGCTCTGCACTGTTCATATTCCCCCTTGGCTGTGTCCCATACAATGTTCTACACTGTTCATATTCCCCCTTGGCTGTCCCATATAGTGCTCTGCACTGTTCATATTCCCCCTTGGCTGTGCCATATAGTGCTCTGCACTGTTCATATTCCCCCTTGGCTGTGTCCCATACAGTGTTCTGCACTGTTCATATTCCCCCTTGGCTGTGCCATATAGTGCTCTGCACTGTTCATATTCCCCCTTGGCTGTGTCCCATACAATGCTCTGCACTGTTCATATTCCCCCTTGGCTGTCCCATATAGTGCTCTGCACTGTTCATATTCCCCCTTGGCTGTGCCATATAGTGCTCTGCACCGTTCATATTCCCCCTTGGCTGTGCCCCATATAGTGCTCTGCACTGTTCATATTCCCCCTTGGCTGTGCCATATAGTGCTCTGCACCGTTCATATTCCCCCTTGGCTGTGCCCCATATAGTGCTCTGCACCGTTCATATTCCCCCTTGGCTGTCCCATATAGAGCTCTGCACTGTTCATATTCCCCCTTGGCTGTGCCCCATATAGTGTTCTGCACTGTTCATATTCCCCCTTGGCTGTGCCCCATACAGTGTTCTGCACTGTTCATATTCCCCCTTGGCTGTGCCCCATACAGTGTTCTGCACTGTTCATATACCCCCTTGGCTGTGCCCCATACAGTGCTCTGCACTGTTCATATTCCCCCTTGGCTGTGTCCCATATAGTGCTCTGCACTGTTCATATTCCCCCTTGGCTGTGTCCCATACAGTGCTCTGCACTGTTCATATTCCCCCTTGGCTGTGTCCCATACAATGCTCTGCACCGTTCATATTCCCCCTTGGCTGTGTCCCATATAGTGCTCTGCACTGTTCATATTCCCCCTTGGCTGTGCCATATAGTGCTCTGCACCGTTCATATTCCCCCTTGGCTGTGTCCCATATAGTGCTCTGCACTGTTCATATTCCCCCTTGGCTGTGCCCCATACATTGCTCTGCACTGTTCATATTCCCCCTTGGCTGTGCCCCATACAGTGCTCTGCACTGTTCATATTCCCCCTTGGCTGTGCCCCATACAGTGTTCTGCACTGTTCATATTCCCCCTTGGCTGTGCCCCATATAGTGCTCTGCACTGTTCATATTCCCCCTTGGCTGTGTCCCATACAGTGCTCTGCACTGTTCATATTCCCCCTTGGCTGTGCCCCATACAGTGTTCTGCACTGTTCATATTCCCCCTTGGCTGTGCCATATAGTGCTCTGCACCGTTCATATTCCCCCTTGGCTGTGCCATATAGTGCTCTGCACTGTTCATATTCCCCCTTGGCTGTGTCCCATACAATGCTCTGCACTGTTCATATTCCCCCTTGGCTGTCCCATATAGTGCTCTGCACTGTTCATATTCCCCCTTGGCTGTGCCATATAGTGCTCTGCACCGTTCATATTCCCCCTTGGCTGTGCCATATAGTGCTCTGCACCGTTCATATTCCCCCTTGGCTGTGCCCCATATAGTGCTCTGCACTGTTCATATTCCCCCTTGGCTGTGCCATATAGTGCTCTGCACCGTTCATATTCCCCCTTGGCTGTGCCCCATATAGTGCTCTGCACCGTTCATATTCCCCCTTGGCTGTCCCATATAGTGCTCTGCACTGTTCATATTCCCCCTTGGCTGTGCCCCATATAGTGTTCTGCACTGTTCATATTCCCCCTTGGCTGTGCCCCATACAGTGTTCTGCACTGTTCATATACCCCCTTGGCTGTGCCCCATACAGTGCTCTGCACTGTTCATATTCCCCCTTGGCTGTGTCCCATACAATGCTCTGCACTGTTCATATTCCCCCTTGGCTGTCCCATATAGTGCTCTGCACTGTTCATATTCCCCCTTGGCTGTGCCATATAGTGCTCTGCACCGTTCATATTCCCCCTTGGCTGTGTCCCATATAGTGCTCTGCACTGTTCATATTCCCCCTTGGCTGTGCCCCATACATTGCTCTGCACTGTTCATATTCCCCCTTGGCTGTGCCCCATACAGTGCTCTGCACTGTTCATATTCCCCCTTGGCTGTGCCCCATATAGTGCTCTGCACCGTTCATATTCCCCCTTGGCTGTGTCCCATACAGTGTTCTGCACCGTTCATATTCCCCCTTGGCTGTGTCCCATACAGTGCTCTGCACCGTTCATATTCCCCCTTGGCTGTGCCCCATACAGTGCTCTGCACTGTTCATATTCCCCCTTGGCTGTGCCCCATACAGTGCTCTGCACTGTTCATATTCCCCCTTGGCTGTGCCCCATACAGTGCTCTGCACTGTTCATATTCCCCCTTGGCTGTGCCCCATACAGTGTTCTGCACTGTTCATATTCCCCCTTGGCTGTGCCCCATACAGTGTTCTGCACTGTTCATATTCCCCCTTGGCTGTGTCTCATACAGTGTTCTGCACTGTTCATATTCCCCCTTGGCTGTGCCCCATATAGTGCTCTGCACTGTTCATATTCCCCCTTGGCTGTGTCCCATACAGTGTTCTGCACTGTTCATATTCCCCCTTGGCTGTGCCCCATATAGTGCTCTGCACTGTTCATATTCCCCCTTGGCTGTGCCCCATACAGTGCTCTTTACTGTTCATATTCCCCCTTGGCTGTGTCCCATATAGTGCTCTGCACTGTTCATATTCCCCCTTGGCTGTGCCCCATACAGTGCTCTGCACTGTTCATATTCCCCCTTGGCTGTGTCCCATATAGTGCTCTGCACTGTTCATATTCCCCCTTGGCTGTCCCATATTGTGCTCTGCACTTTTCATATTCCCCCTTGGCTGTGCCCCATACAGTGCTCTGCACTGTTCATATTCCCCCTTGGCTGTGTCCCATATAGTGCTCTGCACTGTTCATACTCCCCCTTGGCTGTCCCATATAGTGCTCTGCACTGTTCATATTCCCCCTTGGCTGTGCCCCATACAGTGCTCTGCACTGTTCATATTCCCCCTTGGCTGTGTCCCATATAGTGCTCTGCACTGTTCATACTCCCCCTTGGCTGTGTCCCATACAGTGCTCTGCACTGTTCATATACCCCCTTGGCTGTGCCCCATACAGTGCTCTGCACTGTTCATATTCCCCCTTGGCTGTGTCCCATATAGTGCTCTGCACTGTTCATATTCCCCCTTGGCTGTCCCATATTGTGCTCTGCACTTTTCATATTCCCCCTTGGCTGTGCCCCATACAGTGCTCTGCACTGTTCATATTCCCCCTTGGCTGTGTCCCATATAGTGCTCTGCACTGTTCATACTCCCCCTTGGCTGTCCCATATAGTGCTCTGCACTGTTCATATTCCCCCTTGGCTGTGCCCCATACAGTGCTCTGCACTGTTCATATTCCCCCTTGGCTGTGTCCCATATAGTGCTCTGCACTGTTCATACTCCCCCTTGGCTGTGTCCCATACAGTGCTCTGCACTGTTCATATACCCCCTTGGCTGTGCCCCATACAGTGCTCTGCACTGTTCATATTCCCCCTTGGCTGTCCCATATAGTGCTCTGCACTGTTCATATACCCCCTTGGCTGTGCCCCATACAGTGCTCTGCACTGTTCATATTCCCCCTTGGCTGTCCCATATAGTGCTCTGCACTGTTCATATTCCCCCTTGGCTGTGCCCCATACAGTGCTCTGCACTGTTCATATTCCCCCTTGGCTGTGCCCCATACAGTGCTCTGCACTGTTCATATTCCCCCTTGGCTGTGTCCCATATAGTGCTCTGCACTGTTCATATTCCCCCTTGGCTGTCCCATATAGTGCTCTGCACTGTTCATATTCCCCCTTGGCTGTGCCCCATACAGTGCTCTGCACTGTTCATATTCCCCCTTGGCTGTGTCCCATATAGTGCTCTGCACTGTTCATACTCCCCCTTGGCTGTGTCCCATACAGTGCTCTGCACTGTTCATATACCCCCTTGGCTGTGCCCCATACAGTGCTCTGCACTGTTCATATTCCCCCTTGGCTGTGCCCCATATAGTGCTCTGCACTGTTCATATTCCCCCTTGGCTGTGCCATATAGTGCTCTGCACCGTTCATATTCCCCCTTGGCTGTGCCCCATATAGTGCTCTGCACTGTTCATATTCCCCCTTGGCTGTGCCATATAGTGCTCTGCACCGTTCATATTCCCCCTTGGCTGTGCCCCATATAGTGCTCTGCACCGTTCATATTCCCCCTTGGCTGTCCCATATAGTGCTCTGCACTGTTCATATTCCCCCTTGGCTGTGCCCCATATAGTGTTCTGCACTGTTCATATTCCCCCTTGGCTGTGCCCCATACAGTGTTCTGCACTGTTCATATACCCCCTTGGCTGTGCCCCATACAGTGCTCTGCACTGTTCATATTCCCCCTTGGCTGTGTCCCATACAGTGCTCTGCACTGTTCATATTCCCCCTTGGCTGTGTCCCATACAATGCTCTGCACTGTTCATATTCCCCCTTGGCTGTCCCATATAGTGCTCTGCACTGTTCATATTCCCCCTTGGCTGTGCCATATAGTGCTCTGCACCGTTCATATTCCCCCTTGGCTGTGTCCCATATAGTGCTCTGCACTGTTCATATTCCCCCTTGGCTGTGCCCCATACATTGCTCTGCACTGTTCATATTCCCCCTTGGCTGTGCCCCATACAGTGCTCTGCACTGTTCATATTCCCCCTTGGCTGTGCCCCATATAGTGCTCTGCACCGTTCATATTCCCCCTTGGCTGTGTCCCATACAGTGTTCTGCACCGTTCATATTCCCCCTTGGCTGTGTCCCATACAGTGCTCTGCACCGTTCATATTCCCCCTTGGCTGTGCCCCATACAGTGCTCTGCACTGTTCATATTCCCCCTTGGCTGTGCCCCATACAGTGCTCTGCACTGTTCATATTCCCCCTTGGCTGTGCCCCATACAGTGCTCTGCACTGTTCATATTCCCCCTTGGCTGTGCCCCATACAGTGTTCTGCACTGTTCATATTCCCCCTTGGCTGTGCCCCATACAGTGTTCTGCACTGTTCATATTCCCCCTTGGCTGTGTCTCATACAGTGTTCTGCACTGTTCATATTCCCCCTTGGCTGTGCCCCATATAGTGCTCTGCACTGTTCATATTCCCCCTTGGCTGTGTCCCATACAGTGTTCTGCACTGTTCATATTCCCCCTTGGCTGTGCCCCATATAGTGCTCTGCACTGTTCATATTCCCCCTTGGCTGTGCCCCATACAGTGCTCTTTACTGTTCATATTCCCCCTTGGCTGTGTCCCATATAGTGCTCTGCACTGTTCATATTCCCCCTTGGCTGTGCCCCATACAGTGCTCTGCACTGTTCATATTCCCCCTTGGCTGTGCCCCATACAGTGTTCTGCACTGTTCATATTCCCCCTTGGCTGTGCCCCATACAGTGCTCTGCACTGTTCATATTCCCCCTTGGCTGTCCCATATTGTGCTCTGCACTTTTCATACTCCCCCTTGGCTGTGCCCCATACAGTGCTCTGCACTGTTCATATTCCCCCTTGGCTGTGTCCCATATAGTGCTCTGCACTGTTCATACTCCCCCTTGGCTGTGTCCCATACAGTGCTCTGCACTGTTCATATACCCCCTTGGCTGTGCCCCATACAGTGCTCTGCACTGTTCATATTCCCCCTTGGCTGTGCCCCATATAGTGCTCTGCACTGTTCATATTCCCCCTTGGCTGTGTCCCATACAGTGTTCTGCACCGTTCATATTCCCCCTTGGCTGTGTCCCATACAGTGCTCTGCACTGTTCATATTCCCCCTTGGCTGTGCCCCATACAGTGTTCTGCACTGTTCATATTCCCCCTTGGCTGTGCCCCATACAGTGTTCTGCACTGTTCATATTCCCCCTTGGCTGTGTCCCATACAGTGCTCTGCACTGTTCATATTCCCCCTTGGCTGTGCCCCATACAGTGTTCTGCACTGTTCATATTCCCCCTTGGCTGTCCCATACAGTGCTCTGCACTGTTCATATTCCCCCTTGGCTGTGTCCCATACAGTGCTCTGCACTGTTCATATTCCCCCTTGGCTGTGCCCCATACAGTGTTCTGCACTGTTCATATTCCCCCTTGGCTGTGCCCCATATAGTGCTCTGCACTGTTCATATTCCCCCTTGGCTGTGCCCCATACAGTGCTCTGCACTGTTCATATTCCCCCTTGGCTGTGTCCCATACAATGCTCTGCACCGTTCATATTCCCCCTTGGCTGTGTCCCATATAGTGCTCTGCACTGTTCATATTCCCCCTTGGCTGTGCCATATAGTGCTCTGCACCGTTCATATTCCCCCTTGGCTGTGTCCCATATAGTGCTCTGCACTGTTCATATTCCCCCTTGGCTGTGCCCCATACATTGCTCTGCACTGTTCATATTCCCCCTTGGCTGTGCCCCATACAGTGCTCTGCACTGTTCATATTCCCCCTTGGCTGTGCCCCATACAGTGTTCTGCACTGTTCATATTCCCCCTTGGCTGTGCCCCATATAGTGCTCTGCACTGTTCATATTCCCCCTTGGCTGTGTCCCATACAGTGCTCTGCACCGTTCATATTCCCCCTTGGCTGTGCCATATAGTGCTCTGCACTGTTCATATTCCCCCTTGGCTGTGTCCCATACAATGCTCTGCACTGTTCATATTCCCCCTTGGCTGTCCCATATAGTGCTCTGCACTGTTCATATTCCCCCTTGGCTGTGCCATATAGTGCTCTGCACCGTTCATATTCCCCCTTGGCTGTGCCCCATATAGTGCTCTGCACTGTTCATATTCCCCCTTGGCTGTCCCATATAGTGCTCTGCACTGTTCATATTCCCCCTTGGCTGTGCCCCATATAGTGTTCTGCACTGTTCATATTCCCCCTTGGCTGTGCCCCATACAGTGTTCTGCACTGTTCATATTCCCCCTTGGCTGTGCCCCATACAGTGTTCTGCACTGTTCATATACCCCCTTGGCTGTGCCCCATACAGTGCTCTGCACTGTTCATATTCCCCCTTGGCTGTGTCCCATACAGTGCTCTGCACTGTTCATATTCCCCCTTGGCTGTGTCCCATACAATGCTCTGCACTGTTCATATTCCCCCTTGGCTGTCCCATATAGTGCTCTGCACTGTTCATATTCCCCCTTGGCTGTGCCATATAGTGCTCTGTACCGTTCATATTCCCCCTTGGCTGTGTCCCATATAGTGCTCTGCACTGTTCATATTCCCCCTTGGCTGTGCCCCATATAGTGCTCTGCACTGTTCATATTCCCCCTTGGCTGTGCCCCATACAGTGTTCTGCACTGTTCATATTCCCCCTTGGCTGTGCCCCATATAGTGCTCTGCACCGTTCATATTCCCCCTTGGCTGTGTCCCATACAGTGCTCTGCACCGTTCATATTCCCCCTTGGCTGTGTCCCATACAGTGTTCTGCACCGTTCATATTCCCCCTTGGCTGTGTCCCATACAGTGCTCTGCACTGTTCATATTCCCCCTTGGCTGTGCCCCATACAGTGCTCTGCACTGTTCATATTCCCCCTTGGCTGTGCCCCATACAGTGCTCTGCACTGTTCATATTCCCCCTTGGCTGTGCCCCATACAGTGCTCTGCACTGTTCATATTCCCCCTTGGCTGTGCCCCATACAGTGTTCTGCACTGTTCATATTCCCCCTTGGCTGTGCCCCATACAGTGTTCTGCACTGTTCATATTCCCCCTTGGCTGTGTCCCATACAGTGTTCTGCACTGTTCATATTCCCCCTTGGCTGTGTCCCATACAGTGTTCTGCACTGTTCATATTCCCCCTTGGCTGTGCCCCATATAGTGCTCTGCACTGTTCATATTCCCCCTTGGCTGTGTCCCATACAGTGTTCTGCACTGTTCATATTCCCCCTTGGCTGTGCCCCATATAGTGCTCTGCACTGTTCATATTCCCCCTTGGCTGTGCCCCATACAGTGTTCTGCACTGTTCATATTCCCCCTTGGCTGTGCCCCATATAGTGCTCTGCACTGTTCATATTCCCCCTTGGCTGTGTCCCATACAGTGTTCTGCACTGTTCATATTCCCCCTTGGCTGTGCCCCATATAGTGCTCTGCACTGTTCATATTCCCCCTTGGCTGTGCCCCATACAGTGCTCTTTACTGTTCATATTCCCCCTTGGCTGTGCCCCATATAGTGCTCTGCACTGTTCATATTCCCCCTTGGCTGTGCCCCATACAGTGCTCTGCACTGTTCATATTCCCCCTTGGCTGTGTCCCATATAGTGCTCTGCACTGTTCATATTCCCCCTTGGCTGTCCCATATTGTGCTCTGCACTTTTCATACTCCCCCTTGGCTGTGCCCCATACAGTGCTCTGCACTGTTCATATTCCCCCTTGGCTGTGTCCCATATAGTGCTCTGCACTGTTCATACTCCCCCTTGGCTGTGTCCCATACAGTGCTCTGCACTGTTCATATACCCCCTTGGCTGTGCCCCATACAGTGCTCTGCACTGTTCATATTCCCCCTTGGCTGTGCCCCATATAGTGCTCTGCACTGTTCATATTCCCCCTTGGCTGTGTCCCATACAGTGTTCTGCACCGTTCATATTCCCCCTTGGCTGTGTCCCATACAGTGCTCTGCACTGTTCATATTCCCCCTTGGCTGTGCCCCATACAGTGTTCTGCACTGTTCATATTCCCCCTTGGCTGTGCCCCATACAGTGTTCTGCACTGTTCATATTCCCCCTTGGCTGTGTCCCATACAGTGCTCTGCACTGTTCATATTCCCCCTTGGCTGTGCCCCATACAGTGTTCTGCACTGTTCATATTCCCCCTTGGCTGTGCCCCATATAGTGCTCTGCACTGTTCATATTCCCCCTTGGCTGTGCCCCATACAGTGTTCTGCACTGTTCATATTCCCCCTTGGCTGTCCCATACAGTGCTCTGCACTGTTCATATTCCCCCTTGGCTGTGTCCCATACAGTGCTCTGCACTGTTCATATTCCCCCTTGGCTGTGCCCCATACAGTGTTCTGCACTGTTCATATTCCCCCTTGGCTGTGCCCCATATAGTGCTCTGCACTGTTCATATTCCCCCTTGGCTGTGCCCCATACAGTGCTCTGCACTGTTCATATTCCCCCTTGGCTGTGCCCCATACAGTGCTCTGCACTGTTCATATTCCCCCTTGGCTGTGTCCCATATAGTGCTCTGCACTGTTCATATTCCCCCTTGGCTGTGTCCCATACAGTGCTCTGCACTGTTCATATTCCCCCTTGGCTGTGTCCCATACAATGCTCTGCACTGTTCATATTCCCCCTTGGCTGTGTCCCATATAGTGCTCTGCACTGTTCATATTCCTCCTTGGCTGTGTCCCATATAGTGCTCTGCACTGTTCATATTCCCCCTTGGCTGTGCCCCATACAGTGCTCTGCACCGTTCATATTCCCCCTTGGCTATGCCCCATACAGTGTTCTGCACTGTTCATATTCCCCCTTGGCTGTGTCCCATATAGTGCCCTGCACTGTTCATATTCCCCCTTGGCTGTGTCCCATACAATGCTCTGCACTGTTCATATTCCCCCTTGGCTGTCCCATACAGTGCTCTGCACTGTTCATATTCCCCCTTGGCTGTCCCATACAGTGTTCTGCACTGTTCATATTCCCCCTTGGCTGTGCCCCATATAGTGCTCTGCACTGTTCATATTCCCCCTTGGCTGTGCCCCATACAGTGTTCTGCACTGTTCATATACCCCCTTGGCTGTGCCCCATACAGTGCTCTGCACTGTTCATATTCCCCCTTGGCTGTGCCTCATACAGTGTTCTGCACTGTTCATATTCCCCCTTGGCTGTGCCCCATACAGCGTTCTGCACTGTTCATATTCCCCCTTGGCTGTGCCCCATACAGTGTTCTGCACTGTTCATATTCCCCCTTGGCTGTCCCTTATAGTGCTCTGCACTGTTCATATTCCCCCTTGGCTGTGCCCCATACAGTGCTCTGCACCGTTCATATTCCCCCTTGGCTGTGTCCCATACAGTGCTCTGCACCGTTCATATTCCCCCTTGGCTGTGTCCCATACAGTGTTCTGCACTGTTCATATTCCCCCTTGGCTGTGCCCCATATAGTGCTCTGCACTGTTCATATTCCCCCTTGGCTGTGTCCCATACAGTGTTCTGCACTGTTCATATTCCCCCTTGGCTGTGCCCCATACAGTGCTCTGCACCGTTCTTATTCCCCCTTGGCTGTGCCCCATACAGTGCTCTGCACTGTTCATTTTCCCCCTTGGCTGTGCCCCATACAGTGCTCTGCACCGTTCATATTCCCCCTTGGCTGTGTCCCATATAGTGCTCTGCACTGTTCATATTCCCCCTTGGCTGTGCCCCATACAGTGCTCTGCACTGTTCATATTCCCCCTTGGCTGTGCCCCATACAGTGTTCTGCACTGTTCATATTCCCCCTTGGCTGTGTCCCATACAGTGCTCTCCACTGTTCATATTCCCCCTTGGCTGTGCCCCATACATTGCTCTGCACTGTTCATATTCCCCCTTGGCTGTGCCCCATACATTGCTCTGCACCGGTCATATTCCCCCTTGGCTGTGCCCCATATAGTGCTCTGCACTGTTCATATTCCCCCTTGGCTGTGCCATATAGTGCTCTGCACTGTTCATATTCTCCCTTGGCTGTCCCATATAGTGCTATGCACTGTTCATATTCCCCCTTGGCTGTGCCCCATATAGTGCTCTGCACCGTTCATATTCCCCCTTGGCTGTGTCCCATATAGTGCTCTGCAATGTTCATATTCCCCCTTGGCTGTGCCCCATACATTGCTCTGCACTGTTCATATTCCCCCTTGGCTGTGCCCCATATAGTGCTCTGCACTGTTCATATTCCCCCTTGGCTGTGCCATATAGTGCTCTGCACTGTTCATATTCCCCCTTGGCTGTCCCATATAGTGCTCTGCACTGTTCATATTCCCCCTTGGCTGTGCCATATAGTGCTCTGCACTGTTCATATTCCCCCTTGGCTGTCCCATACAGTGCTCTGCACTGTTCATATTCCCCCTTGGCTGTGCCTCATACAGTGCTCTGCACTGTTCATATTCCCCCTTGGCTGTGCCCCATACAGTGTTCTGCACTGTTCATATTCCCCCTTGGCTGTGCCCCATACAGTGTTCTGCACTGTTCATATACCCCCTTGGCTGTGCCCCATACAGTGCTCTGCACTGTTCATATTCCCCCTTGGCTGTGCCCCATATAGTGCTCTGCACTGTTCATATTCCCCCTTGGCTGTGTCCCATACAATGCTCTGCACTGTTCATATTCCCCCCTGGCTGTCCCATATAGTGCTCTGCACTGTTCATATTCCCCCTTGGCTGTGCCAGATAGTGCTCTGCACTGTTCATATTCCCCCTTGGCTGTGCCCCATATAGTGCTCTGCACTGTTCATATTCCCCCTTGGCTGTGCCCCATACAGTGCTCTGCACTGTTCATATTCCCCCTTGGCTGTGCCCCATACAGTGTTCTGCACTGTTCATATACCCCCTTGGCTGTGCCCCATACAGTGCTCTGCACTGTTCATATTCCCCCTTGGCTGTGTCCCATACAGTGCTCTGCACTGTTCATATTCCCCCTTGGCTGTGTCCCATACAATGCTCTGCACTGTTCATATTCCCCCTTGGCTGTCCCATATAGTGCTCTGCACTGTTCATATTCCCCCTTGGCTGTGCCATATAGTGCTCTGCACTGTTCATATTCCCCCTTGGCTGTCCCATACAGTGCTCTGCACTGTTCATATTCCCCCTTGGCTGTGCCCCATACAATGCTCTGCACTGTTCATATTCCCCCTTGGCTGTGCCCCATACAGTGTTCTGCACTGTTCATATTCCCCTTTGGCTGTGTCCCATACAATGCTCTGCACTGTTCATATTCCCCCTTGGCTGTGCCCCATATAGTGTTCTGCACTGTTCATATTCCCCCTTGGCTGTGCCCCATACAGTGTTCTGCACTGTTCATATTCCCCCTTGGCTGTGCCCCATACAGTGTTCTGCACTGTTCATATACCCCCTTGGCTGTGCCCCATACAGTGCTCTGCACTGTTCATATTCCCCCTTGGCTGTGTCCCATACAGTGCCCTGCACTGTTCATATTCCCCCTTGGCTGTGTCCCATACAATGCTCTGCACTGTTCATATTCCCCCTTGGCTGTCCCATATAGTGCTCTGCACTGTTCATATTCCCCCTTGGCTGTGCCATATAGTGCTCTGCACTGTTCATATTCCCCCTTGGCTGTCCCATACAGTGCTCTGCACTGTTCATATTCCCCCTTGGCTGTGTCCCATACAGTGCTCTGCACCGTTCATATTCCCCCTTGGCTGCGCCCCATACAGTGCTCTGCACCGTTCATATTCCCCCTTGGCTGTGCCCCATACAGTGTTCTGCACTGTTCATATTCCCCCTTGGCTGTGTCCCATATAGTGCCCTGCACTGTTCATATTCCCCCTTGGCTGTCCCATATAGTGCTCTGCACCGTTCATATTCCCCATAGCTGTGCCCCATACAGTACTCTGCACTGTTCATATTCCCCCTTGGCTGTGCCCCATACAGTGTTCTGCACTGTTCATATTCCCCCTTGGCTGTGCCCTATACAGTGCTCTGCACTGTTCATATTCCCCCTTGGCTGTCCCATATAGTGCTCTGCACTGTTCATATTCCCCCTTGGCTGTGCCCCATACAGTGTTCTGCACTGTTCATATACCCCCTTGGCTGTGCCCCATACAGTGCTCTGCACCGTTCATATTCCCCCTTGGCTGTGTCCCATACAGTGCTCTGCACCGTTCATATTCCCCCTTGGCTGTGTCCCATACAGTGCTCTGCACTGTTCATATTCCCCCTTGGCTGTGCCCCATACAGTGTTCTGCACTGTTCATATACCCCCTTGGCTGTGCCCCATACAGTGCTCTGCACTGTTCATATTCCCCCTTGGCTGTGTCCCATACAGTGCTCTGCACTGTTCATATTCCCCCTTGGCTGTCCCATATAGTGCTCTGCACTGTTCATATTCCCCCTTGGCTGTGCCATATAGTGCTCTGCACTGTTCATATTCCCCCTTGGCTGTCCCATACAGTGCTCTGCACTGTTCATATTCCCCCTTGGCTGTGCCCCATTCAGTTGTAAGAGGGTGAACTGTAGTCCCACTGAGAGGACACTAGGACCCTGTGGTTTTTGCCTGTTGCAGCAGAGGACAGACCTCCCAGAGACAATGTGTGCTGCGGGGTGGGGTCTAGTGTCTCGAGTGTAAAGTGAAAGTAGGAAGTGAGAGCTGAGAGAGAAAAGGCGGGAAGAAAAGGAGAAGCTGCTGTGAGATCTTAAAAAGAGACTGTGTGGATTTACTGCAAGTGTTTTTGGAGGAAAAGAAGCTTTTGAGAGACTTTTTGTTGCTAACGTTCCCCTGGAGAAGAGCTAACCTTTTGTTTAACTCTGTGAGAGACTTGTGTTGCTAACGTTTCCTGGAGAGGAGCTAACCCTTTATCTAAGAAAAGACGGAGACTTTGCTAAGAACCCAGTACGAATTTGGAAGTCTGTGGATTCCCTGTGCATTGAGTGGAGAAACAAGTCTGGACAGACTGCTGATACAGAGACGGACGGATTGTCGTGGAAGCATTCCTAGGAGCTACAGAAGCAGAGACTACATCGTGAGACCACTAACTAAGTCCCCGGCATTTGGGCTCGGCATCGGCCGACAAGACAAGAGGAGCTTGCTGTAACTTATTGGCGCTGAAGATAAGGATTGGCTGCAGCCTGTGCGGATTCCTGCCTGAGAGGAAATCCATTTCAGGATACGGTACCATAGTTATAGATACCCGGGTATCTCTGCTCAGAGTGTTAAATTGTTACTTTAGAGGTGTATCTTATATTAGAGTTGTGTAAGTTATACTCAATGTGCCGTTCCAGGGGCTCCCTTGATAACACTACATTCAATTTACACTTGTTCCTGTTTTTAGTTGCCTGTTAGGTAAATTTCTTACTAGTCTGCTGTAGTATACAGTTCTCAGGAGACCTTGGAGTGGCACAGTGATTTCAGCTGCTGCTGAGCTAGTGTATCTTTGGGGTACATCTGCCTTAATATTCTCCATATTACCTTGATTAATTTGCCTTTGAGTAAATACCGTTGGAGATTTCTGCCTTGGTCTTGGTTTGTGACTCACTGGATCTTATTCGGACCTCTGGTCATTACATTTTTGGCGTAGTCGGCAGGATCCAGTGTTTGTCATGGACGAGGGCGAGGGTGGAAATGACCCCGCTGTATCCGCATCCTCCTCGGGGGTTGGGGTTCCCCTGGCGGCCGCTGCGACTCCGGGAGGGTATGTGCCTGTAGGAGCTTTACTTCAGCACATGCCGAAATACGATGGGCGCAATATGGCGTTGCAAGATTGGGCTGAGAGAATCCGGAGTATTCTGCGCATGTGTAATTTGACCCCCGCGTTACGCGCTGAGCTGGCATTAAATGCACTGGAGGGTGATATTAGGCGTATGGTGATGGTGCGCCCAGAATCAGAGAGGGATACATTAGAAAAGATTTTGGAACTGTTAGAGGGGAGTTTGGGGGGCCGAGCGCGTGTGGCCCAGCTTCGGTCCCTATTCTTTAATCGTCCCCAGAGAGAGTGTGAGTCCCTGATGCAGTACTCTAATATTTTACAAGAGATGTTGAATGAGATGCAGCGACTAGACCCGGGGGCCATGGGGGCATTCCGGGAGGTAGACCGCTTGCTCCGGGACCAATTCATCACCGGTTTAGCCCATAGACTTCTCCGGGACAAGCTGTTGGAAATGGCCCGGGTTGCACCAGAGTTATCTTTCTGGCAGATTTACCGAGCTGCAGTGGAAAGGGAAGAGAAATCAGCCTATGTTCCCGAGGGGTCAGTGAACAGTGCCCAGCTGGAGGAAGGTGGGTCATCAGGGTCGGGGGGAGAGGGGCTGGTAAGCGTGGTACAAGCTTTGCGTGCTGAGGTGAAGGAGTTGAAGCTGAAATTGTCTCAACTGACAGTTGATCCCGCCTCTACCCCCTCACGGGAACCTCCTGCCCCACCCCCTGGAACGGTGACCCCGCAAATGGCCAGGTCGTCCTATCAGAATGAGTCAAGCCCTCGCCCACGAGGAACAATCACCTGCTGGAAGTGTGGCCGCCAGGGACACATCTCGCGTTACTGCCGGGTGCTTACAGCCCCAGAAACCCCGTCGCCGGCTTTAAACTTCCGGCCGCTGCCATGAGAGGGCAAGCAGCAGCGGCCCCACCCACACAAAGCCCTCGACGGAATGAACAAGATTTGTTTGCATGTAGTCCAGTGATAGAAGCAGAGTTTGAAGGGTGGAAGATGAGGTGCTTGGTTGACACGGGATCCGAATGTACTATAATGCCTCTAGAAGTATATGAGAGATACTTCAGTCGACTAGTGATTCCAGAGGATGGCCGAGTGATACGACTGACCGCCGCAAATAATGGTCAATTGTCAGTCAAAGGGATCGTGTGGATGCAACTAAAAATGTTTGGTCAAGAGCTGGGGCAGAAAGGGGTAGTACTGGTGGATCACCCCCCTAGAAGAGGGATGGAAGTGACGCTCGGAATGAACATGCTGCGAGATTTGAATCACCAGATGTATGCCAGTGAAGGACCCCGATACTGGGCCCGTGCGACAAGACACCGACCCACACAGAGAATTCTACACCGTCTAGTGCTGAGTTGCGACTTGCTGAAAAGTGCGGTCCCAGGTGGCCGGGTGGGCCGGGTCCGAGTGACTTCGAGGGCCCCGATCCTGCTGGGACCCAGACAAGAGGAACTCTTAATGCTGCCTGTGGGAGCTGCACAGAGATTGAATGGGCTTGAAGTGCTACTTGAGCCCGCCCGAGAGGGTTCCTCATTTGCCAAGGTACATGTGGCCCGGTCTTTGGCGATTGTGAAGAATGGACGAGTGCCGGTCCGATGCATCAATGTTTTAGATGAAGCTGTTGCAATTCCCGCTGGGACCATACTGGCTGAACTGTTCGTGCCGGCAGAGAAGGTGCCGGAAAATGCAGGGTTCGAATTGCGACCAGACCAACAGTCATCCTGGACATTCGCGGTCGAGGTAGGCCGGACTGAACCTCCTACGGAGGAATGGAATGTTCATGTGATCATGGAGCAGATGGGAGTGGATCGGGAGAAGCTGACCCCCGTGCAGTTGGAGCAGTTGGAGAGAGTTTTGTGGGAACATCAAGAGACATTTTCCCGACATGGAGAGGACTTCGGGTGTACCCAGACGATTGAGCATGAGATTCCAACGGGGGATACTCCACCCATTAGAGAAAGATATCGTCAAATTCCTCCAGCGCTCTATCAAGAGGTGAAGAGCATGGTGGCCAGTATGCTGGAAAACCAAGTGATCCGAGAGAGCCGGAGTCCCTGGGCGGCCCCTGTAGTCTTGGTCCGCAAGAAGGATGGGACACTCCGATTTTGTGTGGACTATCGGAAATTGAATGCCCACACCGTACGGGACGCATATCCTTTACCCCGTATTGAAGAATCCCTGTCGGCCCTGGGTCGGGCCAAGTATTTCTCAACGTTGGATTTGGCAAGCGGGTACTGGCAGGTCCCAATGGCTGAAAAAGATCGGGCCAAGACGGCGTTTGTCTTGCCAATGGGGCTCTTTGAGTTCAACCGGATGCCCTTTGGCCTCGCTACCGCCCCAGGAACCTTCCAACGCCTGATGGAACATTGCTTGGGCGATCTAAATTTTGAATCAGTCCTGATATATCTAGACGACATTGTGGTGTTCGGAACCTCATTTGAAGATCATCTGGAGAAGCTGCGTCAAGTTCTCCGGCGGCTCAAGAGCTACGGCCTGAAAATAAAGCCAAAAAAATGTCAACTGTTACGAAACCAGATTGAATATTTGGGGCATCTGGTGACCCCGGACGGGGTACTACCTTTAGCCAGTAAGATTAAGGCAGTACAAGAGTGGCCACCTCCTTGTGACCTGCGAGAAGTGCGGGCCTTCCTGGGCCTAGCAGGATACTATCGGTGGTTTGTGCCTAAATTCTCACAAGTGGTGAGTCCCTTGAATGAACTTTTGAGAGGGACAGCGCTGGGTCCTCGAAATCGCCCCATTCCATGGGGGCCCCTACAGAAAAAGGCATTTGATGGAGTGAAAACCGCCCTAACGAGTGCCCCATTGCTGGCCTACGCCCGGTTTGACACCCCTTTTTTGTTGTATACCGATGGTAGTCTTCATGGGTTGGGGGCAGTACTAGCACAGGTGCAGGACGGCCGAGAACGAGTGATTTCTTATGGCAGCAGATCTTTAAGAGACTCCGAGCGAAATCCGGCTAACTACAGCTCATTCCGGCTGGAATTGCTGGCCCTGGTGTGGGCAATGACAGAACGCTTCGCCGAGTATCTAACAGGAGCTGAGGTGCTAGTCATGACAGATAACAACCCGCTAGCTCACTTAGAGAATGCAAAACTGGGGGCGTTGGAGCAGCGGTGGGTCGCCAGACTGGCCAAGTTCAATTACCGCATTAAATTTCGCTCTGGTCGAGAGAACGGCAATGCAGATGCATTGTCAAGGGTGCCCCTTGGGTCATCCGGGGAAGATGTTGACAAACAACTTGAGGATACTGAAACTCCAGCTTTGGGGCAGATACCTATCTTCCAAAGTGTGGTACACTCAAGTGGGGTGGCCACCGGGATGCCCTGTGTCCTGGGTAAAACACCCTCAGATTGGACAAGAGTCCAGGATGAGTGTCCGGACATTGCACTTGTGCGCCGTTGGGTACAAAACAAGGCCTGGCCCAGTGCAGAGGACAAGGCTCAGTTGTCCATGGAAGGAATGAAACTCCTTCGACAATGGGATAAATTGTGTGTGGAGCAAGGTCTTTTGTATCGTAAGGTGTACCTGCCATCGGAGCTGCAGCATCGGTACCAACTGATAATTCCTGTGGGGATGGGGCCGGTGGTCGCTCGTGAGGCGCATGAGAAGGGGGCCCATTTTGGAAGTGAAAAGACACTTCAGTGGTTGCAGCGAGTCCTCTACTGCCCTGAGTTGGGAGGGATGGTGGCCGACGCATGTCGGCAGTGCCGAATTTGTGGGCTCAACAAAAGCCCTGAGCAGCGGGCTCCCACACAGTCTATTAAGACTTCAGCTCCACTGGAGCTACTCATGATTGACTACGTGTTGATAGGGTACTCTACGTCAGGGTACTCCTATTGCCTGGTGATGACAGATCACTTTACCAAGTATGCTGTAGCAGTGCCGACAAGAGATCAGACGGCCAAGTCGGCGGCTGAGGCAGTGTGCCGACATTTCTTCCAAGTGTTCGGGTGTCCGCAGAGAATACATTCAGATCAAGGGGCCTGCTTTCAGGGGACGCTGATGAAAGAGTTGCACCAGCTCTATGGTATCGAGCAGTCGAGAACAACGCCTTACCACCCTCAGGGTAACGGGGCGTGTGAGCGTTTTAATCGGACCCTGTTGCAAATGTTGAGGTCCTTAGAGAGTCAGCAACAGACATGCTGGCCTGAGTATCTCCCCGAATTGATGTGGGCTTACAATAACAGGGTGCACAGTACTACTGGTTACTCACCACACATGTTGATGTTTGGTAGACCTGGCCGAGACATTGAGGATTTGAACATGCCAGATCCCTCCTCCGCCCCCCTTCGGACTGCATCCGAGTGGGTACGAGAGCATCGGCGGCGGTTGAGGGTGGTGCATCAGGTGGTGGGCGACCGCCTTCGACAGGTGGTCCATAAGGACACGCGACCTGTACAAACAGAGCTGTTCTCTCCGGGGGACAGAGTGTTGGTAAGGACAAAACGACGGTCAGGAAAGCTGAGTGACCGATGGGAGGCGATACCGTATCTGATAAAAAAACAGGTGAACCCTGAGATTCCAGTGTACGAGGTCAAACCGGTGGGGACAGGGGGGCCAACCCGTAATTTGCATCGTAACATGTTACAACGGTGCTGGTTTGAAGATTCGGCGCCTACTCCCCTAGAGCCAGAGGCCATGTTCCAAGGGGCGGAAGCTCTGAATGATCTTGAGTTTGATGGTGTGCTTACTCCTGCGCCTGCTTATTTGCCCCCTGTGACCGATCTGGCCTCGGGTGATGAGAATGTTGGGGATATGGAGGATGTTGTTGAGGAGAGTGCATCAGGTCAACTGCTTGGTCGTGACGCTGTATCACAGGACATCGAGCCGCAGGAGGAGACAACTCCACTTACGCCCACTAACACGACCACGGAAGAGACTCTAGCTCCCTCTAAGGTCGCACCTGTTGATGTAGGACTCAGGAGAACTACACGATCTACGGCAGGAATACCGCCTCAGCGATATGCTCAAGATGAATTTGAGTGGGAAGGTATGTCGAGGACGCCAACCTCTAGTGGGGTGGCATGTAAGAGGGTGAACTGTAGTCCCACTGAGAGGACACTAGGACCCTGTGGTTTTTGCCTGTTGCAGCAGAGGACAGACCTCCCAGAGACAATGTGTGCTGCGGGGTGGGGTCTAGTGTCTCGAGTGTAAAGTGAAAGTAAGAAGTGAGAGCTGAGAGAGAAAAGGCGGGAAGAAAAGGAGAAGCTGCTGTGAGATCTTAAAAAGAGACTGTGTGGATTTACTGCAAGTGTTTTTGGAGGAAAAGAAGCTTTTGAGAGACTTTTTGTTGCTAACGTTCCCCTGGAGAAGAGCAAACCTTTTGTTTAACTCTGTGAGAGACTTGTGTTGCTAACGTTTCCTGGAGAGGAGCTAACCCTTTATCTAAGAAAAGACGGAGACTTTGCTAAGAACCCAGTACGAATTTGGAAGTCTGTGGATTCCCTGTGCATTGAGTGGAGAAACAAGTCTGGACAGACTGCTGATACAGAGACGGACGGATTGTCGTGGAAGCATTCCTAGGAGCTACAGAAGCAGAGACTACATCGTGAGACCACTAACTAAGTCCCCGGCGTTTGGGCTCGGCATCGGCCGACAAGACAAGAGGAGCTTGCTGTAACTTATTGGCGCTGAAGATAAGGATTGGCTGCAGCCTGTGCGGATTCCTGCCTGAGAGGAAATCCATTTCAGGATACGGTACCATAGTTATAGATACCCGGGTATCTCTGCTCAGAGTGTTAAATTGTTACTTTAGAGGTGTATCTTATATTAGAGTTGTGTAAGTTATACTCAATGTGCCGTTCCAGGGGCTCCCTTGATAACACTACATTCAATTTACACTTGTTCCTGTTTTTAGTTGCCTGTTAGGTAAATTTCTTACTAGTCTGTTGTAGTATACAGTTCTCAGGAGACCTTGGAGTGGCACAGTGATTTCAGCTGCTGCTGAGCTAGTGTATCTTTGGGGTGCATCTGCCTTAATATTCTCCATATTACCTTGATTAATTTGCCTTTGAGTAAATACCGTTGGAGATTTCTGCCTTGGTCTTGGTTTGTGACTCACTGGATCTTATTCGGACCTCTGGTCATTACACAGTGCTCTGCACCATTCATATTCCCCCTTGGCTGTGCCATATAGTGCTCTGCACTGTTCATATTCCCCCTTGGCTGTGCCCCATACAGTGCTCTGCACTGTTCATATTCCCCCTTGGCTGTCCCATATAGTGCTCTGCACTGTTCATATTCCCCCTTGGCTGTGCCCCATACAGTGTTCTGCACTGTTCATATTCCCCCTTGGCTGTGTCCCATACAGTGTTCTGCACCGTTCATATTCCCCCTTGGCTGTGCCATATAGTGCTCTGCACTGTTCATATTCCCCCTTGGCTGTGCCCCATGCAGTGCTCTGCACTGTTCATATTCCCCCTTGGCTGTGCCCCATACAGTGCTCTGCACTGTTCATATTCCCCCTTGGCTGTGCCCCATACAGTGTTCTGCACTGTTCATATTCCCCCTTGGCTGTGCCCCATACAGTGCTCTGCACTGTTCATATTCCCCCTTGGCTGTGCCCCATACAGTGCTCTGCACTGTTCATATTCCCCCTTGGCTGTGCCCCATACAGTGCTCTGCACTGTTCATATTCCCCCTTGGCTGTGCCCCATACAGTGCTCTGCACTGTTCATATTCCCCCTTGGCTGTCCCATATAGTGCTCTGCACTGTTCATATTCCCCCTTGGCTGTGCCCCATACAGTGCTCTGCACTGTTCATATTCCCCCTTGGCTGTGCCATATAGTGCTCTGCACCGTTCATATTCCCCCTTGGTTGTGCCCCATACAGTGCTCTGCACTGTTCATATTCCCCCTTGGCTGTGCCCCATACAGTGTTCTGCACTGTTCATATTCCCCCTTGGATGTGCCCCATACAGTGTTCTGCACCGTTCATATTCCCCCTTGGCTGTGCCCCATATAGTGCTCTGCACTGTTCATATTCCCCCTTGGCTGTGCCCCATACAATGCTCTGCACTGTTCATATTCCCCCTTGGCTGTCCCATATAGTGCTCTGCACTGTTCATATTCCCCATTGGCTGTGCCCCATACAGTGCTCTGCACTGTTCATATTCCCCCTTGGCTGTGCCCCATATAGTGCTCTGCACCGTTCATATTCCCCCTTGGCTGTGCCCCATACAGTGCTCTGCACTGTTCATATTCCCCCTTGGCTGTGCCCCATACAGTGTTCTGCACTGTTCATATTCCCCCTTGGATGTGCCCCATATAGTGCTCTGCACTGTTCATATTCCCCCTTGGCTGTGCCCCATATAGTGCTCTGCACTATTCATATTCCCCCTTGGCTGTGCCCCATACAGTGCTCTGCACTGTTCATATTCCCCCTTGGCTGTGCCCCATACAGTGCTCTGCACCGTTCATATTCCCCCTTGGCTGTGTCCCATATAGTGCTCTGCACTGTTCATATTCCCCCTTGGCTGTGCCATATAGTGCTCTGCACTGTTCATATTCCCCCTTGGCTGCCCCATATAGTGCTCTGCACTGTTCATATTCCCCCTTGGCTGTGTCCCATACAGTGTTCTGCACTGTTCATATTCCCACTTGGCTGTGCCCCATACAGTGTTCTGCACTGTTCATATTCCCCCTTGGCTGTGCCCCATACAGTGTTCTGCACTGTTCATATTCCCCCTTGGCTGTGTCCCATATAGTGCTCTGCACTGTTCATATTCCCCCTTGGCTGTGCCCCATACAGTGCTCTGCACCGTTCATATTCCCCCTTGGCTGTGTCCCATATAGTGCTCTGCACTGTTCATATTCCCCCTTGGCTGTGCCCCATACAGTGTTCTGCACTGTTCATATTCCCCCTTGGCTGTGTCCCATATAGTGCTCTGCACCATTCATATTCCCCCTTGGCTGTGTCCCATACAGTGTTCTGCACTGTTCATATTCCCACTTGGCTGTGTCCCATATAGTGCTCTGCACTGTTCATATTCCCCCTTGGCTGTGCCCCATACAGTGCTCTGCACTGTTCATATTCCCCCTTGGCTGTGCCCCATACAGTGTTCTGCACTGTTCATATTCCCCCTTGGCTGTGTCCCATATAGTGCTCTGCACTGTTCATATTCCCCCTTGGCTGTGTCCCATACAGTGCTCTGCACTGTTCATATTCCCCCTTGGCTGTGCCCCATACAGTGCTCTGCACTGTTCATATTCCCCCTTGGCTGTGCCCCATACAGTGCTCTGCACTGTTCATATTCCCCCTTGGCTGTGCCATATAGTGCTCTGCACTGTTCATATTCCCCCTTGGCTGTGCCATATAGTGTTCTGCACTGTTCATATTCCCCCTTGGCTGTGCCATACAGTGCTCTGCACTGTTCATATTCCCCCTTGGCTGTGCCCCATACACTGCTCTGCACTGTTCATATTCCCCCTTGGCTGTGTCCCATACAGTGCTCTGCACTGTTCATATTCCCCCTTGGCTGTGCTCTATATAGTGCTCTGCACTGTTCATATTCCCCCTTGGCTGTGCCATATAGTGCCCTGCACTGTTCATATACCCCCTTGGCTGTGTCCCATACAGTGTTCTGCACTGTTCATATTCCCCCTTGGCTGTGCCATATAGTGCTCTGCACTGTTCATATTCCCCCTTGGCTGTGTCCCATATAGTGCTCTGCACCGTTCATATTCCCCCTTGGCTGTGTCCCATATAGTGCTCTGCACTGTTCATATTCCCCCTTGGCTGTGCCCCATACAGTGCTCTGCACTGTTCATATTCCCCCTTGGCTGTGCCCCATACAGTGCTCTGCACTGTTCATATTCCCCCTTGGATGTGTCCCATACAATGCTCTGCACTGTTCATATTCCCCCTTGGCTGTGCCATATAGTGCTCTGCACTGTTCATATTCCCCCTTGGCTGTGTCCCATACAGTGCTCTGCACTGTTCATATTCCCCCTTGGCTGTGCCCCATACAGTGCTCTGCACTGTTCATATTCCCCCTTGGCTGTGCCATATAGTGCTCTGCACTGTTCATATTCCCCCTTGGCTGTGCCATACAGTGCTCTGCACTGTTCATATTCCCCCTTGGCTGTGCCCCATACAGTGCTCTGCACTGTTCATATTCCCCCTTGGCTGTGTCCCATACAGTGCTCTGCACTGTTCATATTCCCCCTTGGCTGTGCTCTATATAGTGCTCTGCACTGTTCATATTCCCCCTTGGCTGTGCCATACAGTGCTCTGCACTGTTCATATTCCCCCTTGGCTGTCCCATACAGTGCTCTGCACTGTTCATATTCCCCCTTGGCTGTGCCCCATACAGTGTTCTGCACTGTTCATATTCCCCCTTGGCTGTGCCATATAGTGCTCTGCACTGTTCATATTCCCCCTTGGCTGTGTCCCATACAGTGCTCTGCACCGTTCATATTCCCCCTTGGCTGTGTCCCATACAGTGCTCTGCACTGTTCATATTGCCCCTTGGCTGTGCCCCATACAGTGCTCTGCACTGTTCATATTCCCCCTTGGCTGTGCCCCATACAGTGCTCTGCACTGTTCATATTCCCCCTTGGCTGTGCCATATAGTGCTCTGCACTGTTCATATTCCCCCTTGGCTGTGCCATATAGTGCTCTGCACTGTTCATATTCCCCCTTGGCTGTGCCCCATACAGTGCTCTGCACCGTTCATATTCCCCCTTGGCTGTGTCCCATACAGTGCTCTGCACTGTTCATATTCCCCCTTGGCTGTGTCCCATACAGTGCTCTGCACTGTTCATATTCCCCCTTGGCTGTGTCCCATACAGTGCTCTGCACTGTTCATATTCCCCCTTGGCTGTCCCATACAGTGCTCTGCACTGTTCATATTCCCCCTTGGCTGTGTCCCATACAGTGTTCTGCACCGTTCATATTCCCCCTTGGCTGTGCCCCATACATTGCTCTGCACTGTTCATATTCCCCCTTGGCTGTCCCATATAGTGCTCTGCACTGTTCATATTCCCCCTTGGCTGTGCCCCATACAGTGCTCTGCACTGTTCATATTCCCCCTTGGCTGTGTCCCATACAGTGCTCTGCACTGTTCATATTCCCCCTTGGCTGTGTCCCATAGAGTGCTCTGCACTGTTCATATTCCCCCTTGGCTGTCCCATATAGTGCTCTGCACTGTTCATATTCCCCCTTGGCTGTGCCCCATACAGTGTTCTGCAGCGTTCATATTCCCCCTTGGCTGTGTCCCATACAGTGCTCTGCACTGTTCATATTCCCCCTTGGCTGTGTCCCATACAGTGCTCTGCACTGTTCATATTCCCCCTTGGCTGTGCTCTATATAGTGCTCTGCACTGTTCATATTCCCCCTTGGCTGTGTCCCATACAGTGCTCTGCACTGTTCATATTCCCCCTTGGCTGTGTCCCATACAGTGCTCTGCACTGTTCATATTCCCCCTTGGCTGTGCCATATAGTGCTCTGCATTGTTCATATTCCCCCTTAGCTGTGTCCCATACAGTGTTCTGCACTGTTCATATTCCGCTTTGGCTGTGCCCCATACAGTGCTCTGCACTGTTCATATTCCCCCTTGGCTGTGCCATATAGTGCTCTGCACTGTTCATATTCCCCCTTGGCTGTGCCCCATACAGTGCTCTGCACTGTTCATATTCCCCCTTGGCTGTCCCATACAGTGTTCTGCACTGTTCATATTCCCCCTTGGCTGTCCCATATAGTGCTCTGCACTGTTCATATTCCCCCTTGGCTGTGCCCCATATAGTGCTCTGCACTGTTCATATTCCCCCTTGGCTGTGCCCCATATAGTGCTCTGCACTGTTCATATTCCCCCTTGGCTGTGTCCCATACAGTGATCTGCACTGTTCATATTCCCCCTTGGCTGTGCCCCATACAGTGCTCTGCACTGTTCATATTCCCCCTTGGCTGTGCCATATAGTGCTCTGCACTGTTCATATTCCCCCTTGGCTGTGCCCCATACAGTGCTCTGCACCGTTCATATTCCCCCTTGGCTGTGTCCCATATAGTGCTCTGCACTGTTCATATTCCCCCTTGGCTGTGCCATATAGTGCTCTGCACTGTTCATATTCCCCCTTGGCTGTGCCCCATACAGTGCTCTGCACCGTTCATATTCCCCCTTGGCTGTGTCCCATACAGTGCTCTGCACTGTTCATATTCCCCCTTGGCTGTGCCATATAGTGCTCTGCACTGTTCATATTCCCCATTGGCTGTGCCCCATATAATGTTCTGCACTGTTCATATTCCCCCTTGGCTGTGCCCCATACAGTGCTCTGCACCGTTCATATTCCCCCTTGGCTGTGTCCCATATAGTGCTCTGCACTGTTCATATTCCCCATTGGCTGTGTCCCATATAGTGCTCTGCACTGTTCATATTCCCCCTTGGCTGTGCCCCATATAGTGCTCTGCACTGTTCATATTCCCCCTTGGCTGTGCCCCATACAGTGCTCTGCACCGTTCATATTCCCCCTTGGCTGTGCCCCATACAGTGCTCTGCACCGTTCATATTCCCCCTTGGCTGTCCCATATAGTGCTCTGCACCGTTCATATTCCCCCTTGGCTGTGTCCCATATAGTGCTCTGCACTGTTCATATTCCCCCTTGGCTGTGCCCCATATAGTGCTCTGCACTGTTCATATTTCCCCTTGGCTGTGTCCCATATAGTGCTCTGCACTGTTCATATTCCCCCTTGGCTGTGCCCCATACAGTGCTCTGCACTGTTCATATTCCCCCTTGGCTGTGCCATATAGTGCTCTGCACTGTTCATATTCCCCCTTGGCTGTGCCCCATATAGTGCTCTGCACTGTTCATATTTCCCCTTGGCTGTGTCCCATATAGTGCTCTGCACTGTTCATATCCCCCCTTGGCTGTGCCCCATACAGTGCTCTGCACTGTTCATATTCCCCCTTGGCTGTGTCCCATACAGTCTTCTGCACTGTTCATACACCCCCTTGGCTGTGCCATATAGTGCTCTGCACTGTTCATATTCCCCCTTGGCTGTGTCCCATACAGTGCTCTGCACTGTTCATATTCCCCCTTGGCTGTCCCATATAGTGCTCTGCACTGTTCATATTCCCCCTTGGCTGTGCCCCATACAGTGTTCTGCACTGTTCATATTCCCCCTTGGCTGTGTCCCATATAGTGCTCTGCACTGTTCATATTCCCCCTTGGCTGTGCCCCATACATTGCTCTGCACTGTTCATATTCCCCCTTGGCTGTGCCCCATACAGTGCTCTGCACTGTTCATATTCCCCCTTGGCTGTGCCCCATACAGTGCTCTGCACTGTTCATATTCCCCCTTGGCTGTGCCCCATACAGTGCTCTGCACCGTTCATATTCCCCCTTGGCTGTCCCATATAGTGCTCTGCACCGTTCATATTCCCCCTTGGCTGTGTCCCATACAGTGCTCTGCACTGTTCATATTCCCCCTTGGCTGTGCCCCATACAGTGTTCTGCACTGTTCATATTCCCCCTTGGCTGTGCCCCATACAGTGCTCTGCACCGTTCATATTCCCCCTTGGCTGTCCCATATAGTGCTCTACACCGTTCATATTCCCCCTTGGCTGTGTCCCATATAGTGCTCTGCACTGTTCATATTCCCCCTTGGCTGTGCCATATAGTGCTCTGCACTGTTCATATTCCCCCTTGGCTGTGCCCCATATAGTGCTCTGCACTGTTCATATATCCCCTTGGCTGTGTCCCATATAGTGCTCTGCACTGTTCATATTCCCCCTTGGCTGTGCCCCATACAGTGCTCTGCACTGTTCATATTCTCCCTTGGCTGTGTCCCATACAGTGTTCTGCACTGTTCATACACCCCTTGGCTGTGCCATATAGTGCTCTGCACTGTTCATATTCCCCTTTGGCTGTGCCCCATACAGTGCTCTGCACTGTTCATAATCCCCCTTGGCTGTCCCATATAGTGCTCTGCACTGTTCATATTCCCCCTTGGCTGTGCCCCATACAGTGCTCTGCACTGTTCATATTCCCCCTTGGCTGTGCCCCATACAGTGTTCTGCAGCGTTCATATTCCCCCTTGGCTGTGTCCCATACAGTGCTCTGCACTGTTCATATTCCCCCTTGGCTGTGTCCCATACAGTGCTCTGCACTGTTCATATTCCCCCTTGGCTGTGCTCTATATAGTGCTCTGCACTGTTCATATTCCCCCTTGGCTGTGTCCCATACAGTGCTCTGCACTGTTCATATTCCCCCTTGGCTGTGTCCCATACAGTGCTCTGCACTGTTCATATTCCCCCTTGGCTGTGCCATATAGTGCTCTGCATTGTTCATATTCCCCCTTGGCTGTGTCCCATACAGTGTTCTGCACTGTTCATATTCCGCCTACGCTGTGCCCCATACAGTGTTCTGCACTGTTCATATTCCCCCTTGGCTGTGCCCCATACAGTGCTCTGCACTGTTCATATTCCCCCTTGGCTGTCCCATACAGTGTTCTGCACTGTTCATATTCCCCCTTGGCTGTGCCATATAGTGCTCTGCATTGTTCATATTCCCCCTTGGCTGTGTCCCATACAGTGTTCTGCACTGTTCATATTCCGCCTACGCTGTGCCCCATACAATGTTCTGCACTGTTCATATTCCCCCTTGGCTGTGCCCCATACAGTGCTCTGCACTGTTCATATTCCCCCTTGGCTGTCCCATACAGTGTTCTGCACTGTTCATATTCCCCCTTGGCTGTGCCATATAGTGCTCTGCACTGTTCATATTCCCCCTTGGCTGTGCCCCATACAGTGCTCTGCACTGTTCATATTCCCCCTTGGCTGTCCCATACAGTGTTCTGCACTGTTCATATTCCCCCTTGGCTGTCCCATATAGTGCTCTGCACTGTTCATATTCCCCCTTGGCTGTGCCCCATACAGTGCTCTGCACTGTTCATATTCCCCCTTGGCTGTGCCCCATACAGTGCTCTGCACTGTTCATATTCCCCCTTGGCTGTGCCATATAGTGCTCTGCACTGTTCATATTCCCCCTTGGCTGTGCCCCATACAGTGCTCTGCACTGTTCATATTCCCCCTTGGCTGTCACATACAGTGTTCTGCACTGTTCATATTCCCCCTTGGCTGTCCCATATAGTGCTCTGCACTGTTCATATTCCCCCTTGGCTGTGCCCCATATAGTGCTCTGCACTGTTCATATTCCCCCTTGGCTGTGCCCCATATAGTGCTCTGCACTGTTCATATTCCCCCTTGGCTGTGCCATATAGTGCTCTGCACTGTTCATATTCCCCCTTGGCTGTGCCCCATACAGTGCTCTGCACCGTTCATATTCCCCCTTGGCTGTGTCCCATATAGTGCTCTGCACTGTTCATATTCCCCCTTGGCTGTGCCATATAGTGCTCTGCACTGTTCATATTCCCCCTTGGCTGTGCCCCATACAGTGCTCTGCACCGTTCATATTCCCCCTTGGCTGTGTCCCATACAGTGCTCTGCACTGTTCATATTCCCCCTTGGCTGTGTCCCATATAGTGCTCTGCACTGTTCATATTCCCCATTGGCTGTGCCATATAGTGCTCTGCACTGTTCATATTCCCCATTGGCTGTGCCCCATATAATGTTCTGCACTGTTCATATTCCCCCTTGGCTGTGCCCCATACAGTGCTCTGCACCGTTCATATTCCCCCTTGGCTGTGTCCCATATAGTGCTCTGCACTGTTCATATTCCCCATTGGCTGTGTCCCATATAGTGCTCTGCACTGTTCATATTCCCCCTTGGCGGTGCCCCATATAGTGCTCTGCACTGTTCATATTCCCCCTTGGCTGTGCCCCATACAGTGCTCTGCACCGTTCATATTCCCCCTTGGCTGTGCCCCATACAGTGCTCTGCACCGTTCATATTCCCCCTTGGCTGTGTCCCATACAGTGCTCTGCACTGTTCATATTCCCCCTTGGCTGTGCCATATAGTGCTCTGCACTGTTCATATTCCCCATTGGCTGTGCCCCATATAATGTTCTGCACTGTTCATATTCCCCCTTGGCTGTGCCCCATACAGTGCTCTGCACCGTTCATATTCCCCCTTGGCTGTGTGCCATATAGTGCTCTGCACTGTTCATATTCCCCATTGGCTGTGTCCCATATAGTGCTCTGCACTGTTCATATTCCCCCTTGGCGGTGCCCCATATAGTGCTCTGCACTGTTCATATTCCCCCTTGGCTGTGCCCCATACAGTGCTCTGCACCGTTCGTATTCCCCCTTGGCTGTGCCCCATACAGTGCTCTGCACCGTTCATATTCCCCCTTGGCTGTCCAATATAGTGCTCTGCACCGTTCATATTCCCCCTTGGCTGTGCCCCATATAGTGCTCTGCACTGTTCATATTCCCCCTTGGCTGTGTCCCATATAGTGCTCTGCACTGTTCATATTCCCCCTTGGCTGTGCCCCATACAGTGCTCTGCACTGTTCATATTCCCCCTTGGCTGTGCCATATAGTGCTCTGCACTGTTCATATTCCCCCTTGGCTGTGCCCCATACAGTGCTCTGCACCGTTCATATTCCCCCTTGGCTGTGTCCCATATAGTGCTCTGCACTGTTCATATTCCCCCTTGGCTGTGCCATATAGTGCTCTGCACTGTTCATATTCCCCCTTGGCTGTGCCCCATACAGTGCTCTGCACCGTTCATATTCCCCCTTGGCTGTGTCCCATACAGTGCTCTGCACTGTTCATATTCCCCCTTGGCTGTGCCATATAGTGCTCTGCACTGTTCATATTCCCCATTGGCTGTGCCCCATATAATGTTCTGCACTGTTCATATTCCCCCTTGGCTGTGCCCCATACAGTGCTCTGCACCGTTCATATTCCCCCTTGGCTGTGTCCCATATAGTGCTCTGCACTGTTCATATTCCCCATTGGCTGTGTCCCATATAGTGCTCTGCACTGTTCATATTCCCCCTTGGCGGTGCCCCATATAGTGCTCTGCACTGTTCATATTCCCCCTTGGCTGTGCCCCATACAGTGTTCTGCACTGTTCATATTCCCCCTTGGCTGTGTCCCATATAGTGCTCTGCACTGTTCATATTCCCCCTTGGCTGTGCCCCATACAATGCTCTGCACTGTTCATATTCCCCCTTGGCTGTGTCCCATATAGTGCTCTGCACCATTCATATTCCCCCTTGGCTGTGTCCCATACAGTGTTCTGCACTGTTCATATTCCCCCTTGGCTGTGTCCCATATAGTGCTCTGCACCATTCATATTCCCCCTTGGCTGTGTCCCATACAGTGTTCTGCACTGTTCATATTCCCACTTGGCTGTGTCCCATATAGTGCTCTGCACTGTTCATATTCCCCCTTGGCTGTGCCCCATACAGTGCTCTGCACTGTTCATATTCCCCCTTGGCTGTGCCCCATACAGTGTTCTGCACTGTTCATATTCCCCCTTGGCTGTGTCCCATATAGTGCTCTGCACTGTTCATATTCCCCCTTGGCTGTGTCCCATACAGTGCTCTGCACTGTTCATATTCCCCCTTGGCTGTGCCCCATACAGTGCTCTGCACTGTTCATATTCCCCCTTGGCTGTGCCCCATACAGTGCTCTGCACTGTTCATATTCCCCCTTGGCTGTGCCATATAGTGCTCTGCACTGTTCATATTCCCCCTTGGCTGTGCCATATAGTGTTCTGCACTGTTCATATTCCCCCTTGGCTGTGCCATACAGTGCTCTGCACTGTTCATATTCCCCCTTGGCTGTGCCCCATACAGTGCTCTGCACTGTTCATATTCCCCCTTGGCTGTGTCCCATACAGTGCTCTGCACTGTTCATATTCCCCCTTGGCTGTGCTCTATATAGTGCTCTGCACTGTTCATATTCCCCCTTGGCTGTGCCATATAGTGCCCTGCACTGTTCATATACCCCCTTGGCTGTGTCCCATACAGTGTTCTGCACTGTTCATATTCCCCCTTGGCTGTGCCATATAGTGCTCTGCACTGTTCATATTCCCCCTTGGCTGTGTCCCATATAGTGCTCTGCACCGTTCATATTCCCCCTTGGCTGTGTCCCATATAGTGCTCTGCACTGTTCATATTCCCCCTTGGCTGTGCCCCATACAGTGCTCTGCACTGTTCATATTCCCCCTTGGCTGTGCCCCATACAGTGCTCTGCACTGTTCATATTCCCCCTTGGATGTGTCCTATACAATGCTCTGCACTGTTCATATTCCCCCTTGGCTGTGCCATATAGTGCTCTGCACTGTTCATATTCCCCCTTGGCTGTGTCCCATACAGTGCTCTGCACTGTTCATATTCCCCCTTGGCTGTGCCCCATACAGTGCTCTGCACTGTTCATATTCCCCCTTGGCTGTGTCCCATATAGTGCTCTGCACTGTTCATATTCCCCCTTGGCTGTGCCATATAGTGCTCTGCACTGTTCATATTCCCCCTTGGCTGTGCCATACAGTGCTCTGCACTGTTCATATTCCCCCTTGGCTGTGCCCCATACAGTGCTCTGCACTGTTCATATTCCCCCTTGGCTGTGTCCCATACAGTGCTCTGCACTGTTCATATTCCCCCTTGGCTGTGCTCTATATAGTGCTCTGCACTGTTCATATTCCCCCTTGGCTGTGCCATACAGTGCTCTGCACTGTTCATATTCCCCCTTGGCTGTCCCATACAGTGCTCTGCACTGTTCATATTCCCCCTTGGCTGTGCCCCATACAGTGTTCTGCACTGTTCATATTCCCCCTTGGCTGTGCCATATAGTGCTCTGCACTGTTCATATTCCCCCTTGGCTGTGTCCCATACAGTGCTCTGCACCGTTCATATTCCCCCTTGGCTGTGTCCCATACAGTGCTCTGCACTGTTCATATTCCCCCTTGGCTGTGCCCCATACAGTGCTCTGCACTGTTCATATTCCCCCTTGGCTGTGCCCCATACAGTGCTCTGCACTGTTCATATTCCCCCTTGGCTGTGCCATATAGTGCTCTGCACTGTTCATATTCCCCCTTGGCTGTGCCATATAGTGCTCTGCACTGTTCATATTCCCCCTTGGCTGTGCCCCATACAGTGCTCTGCACCGTTCATATTCCCCCTTGGCTGTGTCCCATACAGTGCTCTGCACTGTTCATATTCCCCCTTGGCTGTGTCCCATACAGTGCTCTGCACTGTTCATATTCCCCCTTGGCTGTGTCCCATACAGTGCTCTGCACTGTTCATATTCCCCCTTGGCTGTCCCATACAGTGCTCTGCACTGTTCATATTCCCCCTTGGCTGTGTCCCATACAGTGTTCTGCACCGTTCATATTCCCCCTTGGCTGTGCCCCATACATTGCTCTGCACTGTTCATATTCCCCCTTGGCTGTCCCATATAGTGCTCTGCACTGTTCATATTCCCCCTTGGCTGTGCCCCATACAGTGCTCTGCACTGTTCATATTCCCCCTTGGCTGTGTCCCATACAGTGCTCTGCACTGTTCATATTCCCCCTTGGCTGTGTCCCATATAGTGCTCTGCACTGTTCATATTCCCCCTTGGCTGTCCCATATAGTGCTCTGCACTGTTCATATTCCCCCTTGGCTGTGCCCCATACAGTGCTCTGCACTGTTCATATTCCCCCTTGGCTGTGCCCCATACAGTGTTCTGCAGCGTTCATATTCCCCCTTGGCTGTGTCCCATACAGTGCTCTGCACTGTTCATATTCCCCCTTGGCTGTGTCCCATACAGTGCTCTGCACTGTTCATATTCCCCCTTGGCTGTGCTCTATATAGTGCTCTGCACTGTTCATATTCCCCCTTGGCTGTGTCCCATACAGTGCTCTGCACTGTTCATATTCCCCCTTGGCTGTGTCCCATACAGTGCTCTGCACTGTTCATATTCCCCCTTGGCTGTGCCATATAGTGCTCTGCATTGTTCATATTCCCCCTTGGCTGTGTCCCATACAGTGTTCTGCACTGTTCATATTCCGCTTTGGCTGTGCCCCATACAGTGCTCTGCACTGTTCATATTCCCCCTTGGCTGTGCCATATAGTGCTCTGCACTGTTCATATTCCCCCTTGGCTGTGCCCCATACAGTGCTCTGCACTGTTCATATTCCCCCTTGGCTGTGCCATATAGTGCTCTGCACTGTTCATATTCCCCCTTGGCTGTGCCCCATACAGTGCTCTGCACCGTTCATATTCCCCCTTGGCTGTGTCCCATACAGTGTTCTGCACTGTTCATATTCCCCCTTGGCTGTCCCATATAGTGCTCTGCACTGTTCATATTCCCCCTTGGCTGTGCCCCATATAGTGCTCTGCACTGTTCATATTCCCCCTTGGCTGTGCCCCATATAGTGCTCTGCACTGTTCATATTCCCCCTTGGCTGTGTCCCATACAGTGATCTGCACTGTTCATATTCCCCCTTGGCTTTGCCCCATACAGTGCTCTGCACTGTTCATATTCCCCCTTGGCTGTGCCATATAGTGCTCTGCACTGTTCATATTCCCCCTTGGCTGTGCCCCATACAGTGCTCTGCACCGTTCATATTCCCCCTTGGCTGTGTCCCATATAGTGCTCTGCACTGTTCATATTCCCCCTTGGCTGTGCCATATAGTGCTCTGCACTGTTCATATTCCCCCTTGGCTGTGCCCCATACAGTGCTCTGCACCGTTCATATTCCCCCTTGGCTGTGTCCCATACAGTGCTCTGCACTGTTCATATTCCCCCTTGGCTGTGCCATATAGTGCTCTGCACTGTTCATATTCCCCATTGGCTGTGCCCCATATAATGTTCTGCACTGTTCATATTCCCCCTTGGCTGTGCCCCATACAGTGCTCTGCACCGTTCATATCCCCCTTGGCTGTGTCCCATATAGTGCTCTGCACTGTTCATATTCCCCATTGGCTGTGTCCCATATAGTGCTCTGCACTGTTCATATTCCCCCTTGGCTGTGCCCCATATAGTGCTCTGCACTGTTCATATTCCCCCTTGGCTGTGCCCCATACAGTGCTCTGCACCGTTCATATTCCCCCTTGGCTGTGCCCCATACAGTGCTCTGCACCGTTCATATTCCCCCTTGGCTGTCCCATATAGTGCTCTGCACCGTTCATATTCCCCCTTGGCTGTGTCCCATATAGTGCTCTGCACTGTTCATATTCCCCCTTGGCTGTGCCCCATATAGTGCTCTGCACTGTTCATATTTCCCCTTGGCTGTGTCCCATATAGTGCTCTGCACTGTTCATATTCCCCCTTGGCTGTGCCCCATACAGTGCTCTGCACTGTTCATATTCCCCCTTGGCTGTGCCATATAGTGCTCTGCACTGTTCATATTCCCCCTTGGCTGTGCCCCATATAGTGCTCTGCACTGTTCATATTTCCCCTTGGCTGTGTCCCATATAGTGCTCTGCACTGTTCATATCCCCCCTTGGCTGTGCCCCATACAGTGCTCTGCACTGTTCATATTCCCCCTTGGCTGTGTCCCATACAGTCTTCTGCACTGTTCATACACCCCCTTGGCTGTGCCATATAGTGCTCTGCACTGTTCATATTCCCCCTTGGCTGTGTCCCATACAGTGCTCTGCACTGTTCATATTCCCCCTTGGCTGTCCCATATAGTGCTCTGCACTGTTCATATTCCCCCTTGGCTGTGCCCCATACAGTGTTCTGCACTGTTCATATTCCCCCTTGGCTGTGTCCCATATAGTGCTCTGCACTGTTCATATTCCCCCTTGGCTGTGCCCCATACATTGCTCTGCACTGTTCATATTCCCCCTTGGCTGTGCCCCATACAGTGCTCTGAACTGTTCATATTCCCCCTTGGCTGTGCCCCATACAGTGTTCTGCACTGTTCATATTCCCCCTTGGCTGTGCCCCATACAGTGCTCTGCACCGTTCATATTCCCCCTTGGCTGTCCCATATAGTGCTCTGCACCGTTCATATTCCCCCTTGGCTGTGTCCCATACAGTGCTCTGCACTGTTCATATTCCCCCTTGGCTGTGCCCCATACAGTGTTCTGCACTGTTCATATTCCCCCTTGGCTGTGCCCCATACAGTGCTCTGCACCGTTCATATTCCCCCTTGGCTGTCCCATATAGTGCTCTACACCGTTCATATTCCCCCTTGGCTGTGTCCCATATAGTGCTCTGCACTGTTCATATTCCCCCTTGGCTGTGCCATATAGTGCTCTGCACTGTTCATATTCCCCCTTGGCTGTGCCCCATATAGTGCTCTGCACTGTTCATATATCCCCTTGGCTGTGTCCCATATAGTGCTCTGCACTGTTCATATTCCCCCTTGGCTGTGCCCCATACAGTGCTCTGCACTGTTCATATTCCCCCTTGGCTGTGTCCCATACAGTGTTCTGCACTGTTCATACACCCCTTGGCTGTGCCATATAGTGCTCTGCACTGTTCATATTCCCCTTTGGCTGTGCCCCATACAGTGCTCTGCACTGTTCATAATCCCCCTTGGCTGTCCCATATAGTGCTCTGCACTGTTCATATTCCCCCTTGGCTGTGCCCCATACAGTGCTCTGCACTGTTCATATTCCCCCTTGGCTATGCCCCATACAGTGTTCTGCAGCGTTCATATTCCCCCTTGGCTGTGTCCCATACAGTGCTCTGCACTGTTCATATTCCCCCTTGGCTGTGTCCCATACAGTGCTCTGCACTGTTCATATTCCCCCTTGGCTGTGCTCTATATAGTGCTCTGCACTGTTCATATTCCCCCTTGGCTGTGTCCCATACAGTGCTCTGCACTGTTCATATTCCCCCTTGGCTGTGTCCCATACAGTGCTCTGCACTGTTCATATTCCCCCTTGGCTGTGCCATATAGTGCTCTGCATTGTTCATATTCCCCCTTGGCTGTGTCCCATACAGTGTTCTGCACTGTTCATATTCCGCCTACGCTGTGCCCCATACAGTGTTCTGCACTGTTCATATTCCCCCTTGGCTGTGCCATATAGTGCTCTGCACTGTTCATATTCCCCCTTGGCTGTGCCCCATACAGTGCTCTGCACTGTTCATATTCCCCCTTGGCTGTCCCATACAGTGTTCTGCACTGTTCATATTCCCCCTTGGCTGTCCCATATAGTGCTCTGCACTGTTCATATTCCCCCTTGGCTGTGCCCCATACAGTGCTCTGCACTGTTCATATTCCCCCTTAGCTGTGCCCCATACAGTGCTCTGCACTGTTCATATTCCCCCTTGGCTGTGCCATATAGTGCTCTGCACTGTTCATATTCCCCCTTGGCTGTGCCCCATACAGTGCTCTGCACTGTTCATATTCCCCCTTGGCTGTCACATACAGTGTTCTGCACTGTTCATATTCCCCCTTGGCTGTCCCATATAGTGCTCTGCACTGTTCATATTCCCCCTTGGCTGTGCCCCATATAGTGCTCTGCACTGTTCATATTCCCCCTTGGCTGTGCCCCATATAGTGCTCTGCACTGTTCATATTCCCCCTTGGCTGTGCCATATAGTGCTCTGCACTGTTCATATTCCCCCTTGGCTGTGCCCCATACAGTGCTCTGCACCGTTCATATTCCCCCTTGGCTGTGTCCCATATAGTGCTCTGCACTGTTCATATTCCCCCTTGGCTGTGCCATATAGTGCTCTGCACTGTTCATATTCCCCCTTGGCTGTGCCCCATACAGTGCTCTGCACCGTTCATATTCCCCCTTGGCTGTGTCCCATACAGTGCTCTGCACTGTTCATATTCCCCCTTGGCTGTGCCATATAGTGCTCTGCACTGTTCATATTCCCCATTGGCTGTGCCCCATATAATGTTCTGCACTGTTCATATTCCCCCTTGGCTGTGCCCCATACAGTGCTCTGCACCGTTCATATTCCCCCTTGGCTGTGTCCCATATAGTGCTCTGCACTGTTCATATTCCCCATTGGCTGTGTCCCATATAGTGCTCTGCACTGTTCATATTCCCCCTTGGCGGTGCCCCATATAGTGCTCTGCACTGTTCATATTCCCCCTTGGCTGTGCCCCATACAGTGCTCTGCACCGTTCATATTCCCCCTTGGCTGTGCCCCATACAGTGCTCTGCACCGTTCATATTCCCCCTTGGCTGTGTCCCATACAGTGCTCTGCACTGTTCATATTCCCCCTTGGCTGTGCCATATAGTGCTCTGCACTGTTCATATTCCCCATTGGCTGTGCCCCATATAATGTTCTGCACTGTTCATATTCCCCCTTGGCTGTGCCCCATACAGTGCTCTGCACCGTTCATATTCCCCCTTGGCTGTGTGCCATATAGTGCTCTGCACTGTTCATATTCCCCATTGGCTGTGTCCCATATAGTGCTCTGCACTGTTCATATTCCCCCTTGGCGGTGCCCCATATAGTGCTCTGCACTGTTCATATTCCCCCTTGGCTGTGCCCCATACAGTGCTCTGCACCGTTCATATTCCCCCTTGGCTGTGCCCCATACAGTGCTCTGCACCGTTCATATTCCCCCTTGGCTGTCCAATATAGTGCTCTGCACCGTTCATATTCCCCCTTGGCTGTGCCCCATATAGTGCTCTGCACTGTTCATATTCCCCCTTGGCTGTGTCCCATATAGTGCTCTGCACTGTTCATATTCCCCCTTGGCTGTGCCCCATACAGTGCTCTGCACTGTTCATATTCCCCCTTGGCTGTGCCATATAGTGCTCTGCACTGTTCATATTCCCCCTTGGCTGTGCCCCATACAGTGCTCTGCACCGTTCATATTCCCCCTTGGCTGTGTCCCATATAGTGCTCTGCACTGTTCATATTCCCCCTTGGCTGTGCCATATAGTGCTCTGCACTGTTCATATTCCCCCTTGGCTGTGCCCCATACAGTGCTCTGCACCGTTCATATTCCCCCTTGGCTGTGTCCCATACAGTGCTCTGCACTGTTCATATTCCCCCTTGGCTGTGCCATATAGTGCTCTGCACTGTTCATATTCCCCATTGGCTGTGCCCCATATAATGTTCTGCACTGTTCATATTCCCCCTTGGCTGTGCCCCATACAGTGCTCTGCACCGTTCATATTCCCCCTTGGCTGTGTCCCATATAGTGCTCTGCACTGTTCATATTCCCCATTGGCTGTGTCCCATATAGTGCTCTGCACTGTTCATATTCCCCCTTGGCGGTGCCCCATATAGTGCTCTGCACTGTTCATATTCCCCCTTGGCTGTGCCCCATACAGTGCTCTGCACCGTTCATATTCCCCCTTGGCTGTGCCCCATACAGTGCTCTGCACCGTTCATATTCCCCCTTGGCTGTCCAATATAGTGCTCTGCACCGTTCATATTCCCCCTTGGCTGTGCCCCATATAGTGCTCTGCACTGTTCATATTCCCCCTTGGCTGTGTCCCATATAGTGCTCTGCACTGTTCATATTCCCCCTTGGCTGTGCCCCATACAGTGCTCTGCACTGTTCATATTCCCCCTTGGCTGTGCCATATAGTGCTCTGCACTGTTCATATTCCCCCTTGGCTGTGCCCCATATAGTGCTCTGCACTGTTCATATTTCCCCTTGGCTGTGTCCCATATAGTGCTCTGCACTGTTCATATCCCCCCTTGGCTGTGCCCCATACAGTGCTCTGCACTGTTCATATTCCCCCTTGGCTGTGTCCCATACAGTCTTCTGCACTGTTCATACACCCCCTTGGCTGTGCCATATAGTGCTCTGCACTGTTCATATTCCCCCTTGGCTGTGCCCCATACAGTGCTCTGCACTGTTCATATTCCCCCTTGGCTGTCCCATATAGTGCTCTGCACTGTTCATATTCCCCCTTGGCTGTGCCCCATACAGTGTTCTGCACTGTTCATATTCCCCCTTGGCTGTGTCCCATATAGTGCTCTGCACTGTTCATATTCCCCCTTGGCTGTGCCCCAGTGTTCTGCACTGTTCATATTCCCCCTTGGCTGTGCCCCATACAGTGCTCTGCACCGTTCATATTCCCCCTTGGCTGTCCCATATAGTGCTCTGCACCGTTCATATTCCCCCTTGGCTGTGTCCCATACAGTGCTCTGCACTGTTCATATTCCCCCTTGGCTGTGCCCCATACAGTGTTCTGCACTGTTCATATTCCCCCTTGGCTGAGCCCCATACAGTGCTCTGCACCGTTCATATTCCCCCTTGGCTGTCCCATATAGTGCTCTACACCGTTCATATTCCCCCTTGGCTGTGTCCCATATAGTGCTCTGCACTGTTCATATTCCCCCTTGGCTGTGCCATATAGTGCTCTGCACTGTTCATATTCCCCCTTGGCTGTGCCCCATATAGTGCTCTGCACTGTTCATATATCCCCTTGGCTGTGTCCCATATAGTGCTCTGCACTGTTCATATTCCCCCTTGGCTGTGCCCCATACAGTGCTCTGCACTGTTCATATTCCGCCTTGGCTGTGTCCCATACAGTGTTCTGCACTGTTCATACACCCCTTGGCTGTGCCATATAGTGCTCTGCACTGTTCATATTCCCCTTTGGCTGTGCCCCATACAGTGCTCTGCACTGTTCATAATCCCCCTTGGCTGTCCCATATAGTGCTCTGCACTGTTCATATTCCCCCTTGGCTGTGCCCCATACATTGCTCTGCACTGTTCATGTTCCCCCTTGGCTGTGCCATATAGTGCTCTGCACTGTTCATATTCCCCCTTGGCTGTGCCCCATACAGTGCTCTGCACCGTTCATATTCCCCCTTGGCTGTGTCCCATACAATGCTCTGCACTGTTCATAATCCCCCTTGGCTGTGCCATATAGTGCTCTGCACTGTTCATATTCCCCCTTGGCTGTGCCCCATACAGTGCTCTGCACCGTTCATATTCCCCCTTGGCTGTGTCCCATACAGTGCTCTGCACTGTTCATAATCCCCCTTGGCTGTCCCATATAGTGCTCTGCACTGTTCATATTCCCCCTTGGCTGTGCCCCATACATTGCTCTGCACTGTTCATATTCCCCCTTGGCTGTGCCATATAGTGCTCTGCACTGTTCATATTCCCCATTGGCTGTGCCCCATATAGTGCTCTGCACTGTTCATATTCCCCCTTGGCTGTGCCCCATACAGTGCTCTGCACCGTTCATATTCCCCCTTGGCTGTGTCCCATATAGTGCTCTGCACTGTTCATATTCCCCATTGGCTGTGTCCCATATAGTGCTCTGCACTGTTCATATTCCCCCTTGGCTGTGCCCCATATAGTGCTCTGCACTGTTCATATTCCCCCTTGGCTGTGCCCCATACAGTGCTCTGCACCGTTCATATTCCCCCTTGGCTGTGCCCCATACAGTGCTCTGCACCGTTCATATTCCCCCTTGGCTGTCCCATATAGTGCTCTGCACCGTTCATATTCCCCCTTGGCTGTGTCCCATATAGTGCTCTGCACTGTTCATATTCCCCCTTGGCTGTGCCCCATATAGTGCTCTGCACTGTTCATATTTCCCCTTGGCTGTGTCCCATATAGTGCTCTGCACTGTTCATATTCCCCCTTGGCTGTGCCCCATACAGTGCTCTGCACTGTTCATATTCCCCCTTGGCTGTGCCATATAGTGCTCTGCACTGTTCATATTCCCCCTTGGCTGTGCCCCATATAGTGCTCTGCACTGTTCATATTTCCCCTTGGCTATGTCCCATATAGTGCTCTGCACTGTTCATATTCCCCCTTGGCTGTGCCCCATACAGTGCTCTGCACTGTTCATATTCCCCCTTGGCTGTGTCCCATACAGTCTTCTGCACTGTTCATACACCCCCTTGGCTGTGCCATATAGTGCTCTGCACTGTTCATATTCCCCCTTGGCTGTGCCCCATACAGTGCTCTGCACTGTTCATATTCCCCCTTGGCTGTCCCATATAGTGCTCTGCACTGTTCATATTCCCCCTTGGCTGTGCCCCATACAGTGTTCTGCACTGTTCATATTCCCCCTTGGCTGTGTCCCATATAGTGCTCTGCACTGTTCATATTCCCCCTTGGCTGTGCCCCATACATTGCTCTGCACTGTTCATATTCCCCCTTGGCTGTGCCCCATACAGTGCTCTGCACTGTTCATATTCCCCCTTGGCTGTGCCCCATACAGTGTTCTGCACTGTTCATATTCCCCCTTGGCTGTGCCCCATACAGTGTTCTGCACTGTTCATATTCCCCCTTGGCTGTGCCCCATACAGTGCTCTGCACCGTTCATATTCCCCCTTGGCTGTCCCATATAGTGCTCTGCACCGTTCATATTCCCCCTTGGCTGTGTCCCATACAGTGTTCTGCACTGTTCATATTCCCCCTTGGCTGTGCCCCATACAGTGCTCTGCACCGTTCATATTCCCCCTTGGCTGTCCCATATAGTGCTCTGCACTGTTCATATTCCCCCTTGGCTGTGCCCCATACAGTGTTCTGCACTGTTCATATTCCCCCTTGGCTGTGCCCCATACAGTGCTCTGCACCGTTCATATTCCCCCTTGGCTGTCCCATATAGTGCTCTGCACCGTTCATATTCCCCCTTGGCTGTGTCCCATATAGTGCTCTGCACTGTTCATATTCCCCCTTGGCTGTGCCATATAGTGCTCTGCACTGTTCATATTCCCCCTTGGCTGTGCCCCATATAGTGCTCTGCACTGTTCATATATCCCCTTGGCTGTGTCCCATATAGTGCTCTGCACTATTCATATTCCCCCTTGGCTGTGCCCCATACAGTGCTCCGCACTGTTCATATTCCCCCTTGGCTGTGTCCCATACAGTGTTCTGCACTGTTCATACACCCCTTGGCTGTGCCATATAGTGCTCTGCACTGTTCATATTCCCCTTTGGCTGTGCCCCATACAGTGCTCTGCACTGTTCATAATCCCCCTTGGCTGTCCCATATAGTGCTCTGCACTGTTCATATTCCCCCTTGGCTGTGCCCCATACATTGCTCTGCACTGTTCATATTCCCCCTTGGCTGTGCCCCATACAGTGCCCTGCACTGTTCATATTCCCCCTTGGCTGTGTCCCATACTGTGCTCTGCACTGTTCATATTCCCCCTTGGCTGTGCTCTATATAGTGCTCTGCACTGTTCATATTCCCCCTTGGCTGTCCCATACAGTGCTCTGCACTGTTCATATTCCCCCTTGGCTGTGCCATATAGTGCTCTGCACTGTTCATATTCCCCCTTGGCTGTGTCCCATACATTGCTCTGCACTGTTCATATTCCCCCTTGGCTGTGCCCCATACAGTGTTCTGCACTGTTCATATTCCCCCTTGGCTGTGCCCCATACAGTGCTCTGCACTGTTCATATTCCCCCTTGGCTGTGCCCCATACAGTGCTCTGCACTGTTCATATTCCCCCTTGGCTGTGCCCCATATAGTGCTCTGCACTGTTCATATTCCCCCTTGGCTGTGCCCCATACAGTGCTCAGCACTGTTCATATTCCCCCTTGGCTGTGCCATATAGTGCTCTGCACTGTTCATATTCCCCCTTGGCTGTGTCCCATATAGTGCTCTGCACTGTTCATATTCCCACTTGGCTGTGCTCTATATAGTGCTCTGCACTGTTCATATTCCCCCTTGGCTGTCCCATACAGTGCTCTGCACTGTTCATATTCCCCCTTGGCTGTGCCCCATACAGTGCTCTGCACTGTTCATATTCCCCCTTGGCTGTGCCATATAGTGCTCTGCACTGTTCATATACCCCCTTGGCTGTGCCCCATACAGTGCTCTGCACTGTTCATATTTCCCCTTGGCTGTCCCATACAGTGCTCTGCACTGTTCATATTCCCCCTTGGCTGTCCCATATAGTGCTCTGCACTGTTCATATTCCCCCTTGGCTGTGCCATATAGTGCTCTGCACTGTTCATATTCCCCCTGCACTGTTCATATTCCCCCTTGGCTGTGCCCCATATAGTGCTCTGCACTGTTCATATTCCCCCTTGGCTGTGCCCCATACAGTGCTCTGCACTGTTCATATTCCTCCTTGGCTGTGCCATATAGTGTTCTGCACTGTTCATATTCCCCCTTGGCTGTGCCATATAGTGCTCTGCACTGTTCATATTACCCCTTGGCTGTGCCCCATACAGTGCTCTGCACCGTTCATATTCCCCCTTGGCTGTGTCCCATACAGTGCTCTGCACTGTTCATATTCCCCCTTGGCTGTGCCATATAGTGCTCTGCACTGTTCATATTCCCCATTGGCTGTGCCCCATATAGTGCTCTGCACTGTTCATATACCCCCTTGGCTGTGCCCCATACAGTGCTCTGCACCGTTCATATTCCCCCTTGGCTGTGCCCCATACAGTGCTCTGCACCGTTCATATTCCCCCTTGGCTGTGCCATATAGTGCTCTGCACTGTTCATATTCCCCATTGGCTGTGTCCCATATAGTGCTCTGCACTGTTCATATTCCCCCTTGGCTGTGCCCCATACAGTGCTCTGCACCGTTCATATTCCCCCTTGGCTGTGCCATATAGTACTCTGCACTGTTCATATTCCCCATTGGCTGTGTCCCATATAGTGCTCTGCACTGTTCATATTCCCCCTTGGCTGTGCCCCATATAGTGCTCTGCACTGTTCATATTCCCCCTTGGCTGTGCCCCATACAGTGTTCTGCACTGTTCATATTCCCCCTTGGCTGTGCCCCATACAGTGCTCTGCACCGTTCATATTCCCCCTTGGCTGTGCCCCATACAGTGCTCTGCACTGTTCATATTCCCCCTTGGCTGTGTCCCATACAGTGTTCTGCACTGTTCATACACCCCCTTGGCTGTGCCATATAGTGCTCTGCACTGTTCATATTCCCCCTTGGCTGTGCCCCATACAGTGCTCTGCACTGTTCATATTCCCCCTTGGCTGTGTCCCATATAGTGCTCTGCACTGTTCATATATCCCCTTGGCTGTGCCCCATATAGTGCTCTGCACTGTTCATACTCCCCCTTGGCTGTGTCCCATACAGTGCTCTGCACTGTTCATACTCCCCCTTGGCTGTGCCCCATACAGTGCTCTGCACTGTTCATATTCCCCCTTGGCTGTTCCCCATACATTGCTCTGCACTGTTCATATTCCCCCTTGGCTGTGCCCCATACAGTGCTCTGCACTGTTCATATTCCCCCTTGGCTGTGCCCCATACAGTGTTCTGCACTGTTCATATACCCCCTTGGCTGTGCCCCATACAGTGCTCTGCACTGTTCATATTCCCCCTTGGCTGTCCCATATAGTGCTCTGCACTATTCATATTCCCCCTTGGCTGTGCCCCATACAGTGTTCTGCACTGTTCATATACCCCCTTGGCTGTGCCCCATATAGTGCTCTGCACTGTTCATATTCCCCCTTGGCTGTCCCATACAGTGCTCTGCACTGTTCATATTCCCCCTTGGCTGTGCCCCATATAGTGCTCTGCACTGTTCATATTCCCCCTTGGCTGTGCCCCATACAGTGTTCTGCACTGTTCATATTCCCCCTTGGCTGTGTCCCATACAGTGCTCTGCACTGTTCATATTCCCCCTTGGCTGTGCCCCATATAGTGCTCTGCACTGTTCATATTCCCCCTTGGCTGTGCCCCATACAGTGTTCTGCACCGTTCATATTCCCCCTTGGCTGTGCCCCATACAGTGCTCTGCACTGTTCATATTCCCCCTTGGCTGTGCCCCATACATTGCTCTGCACTGTTCATATTCCCCCTTGGCTGTGCCCCATACAGTGCTCTGCACTGTTCATATTCCCCCTTGGCTGTCCCATATAGTGCTCTGCACTGTTCATATTCCCCCTTGGCTGTGCCCCATACATTGCTCTGCACCGTTCATATTCCCCCTTGGCTGTGCCCCATACAGTGCTCTGCACCGTTCATATTCCCCCTTGGCTGTGTCCCATACAGTGCTCTGCACTGTTTATATTCCCCCTTGGCTGTGCCCCATACAGTGCTCTGCACCGTTCATATTCCCTCTTGGCTGTGTCCCATACAGTGCTCTGCACCGTTCATATTCCCCCTTGGCTGTGCCCCATACAGTGCTCTGCACTGTTCATATTCCCCCTTGGCTGTGCCCCATACAGTGTTCTGCACTGTTCATATTCCCCCTTGGCTGTGTCCCATATAGTGCTCTGCACTGTTCATATTCCCCCTTGGCTGTGCCCCATAGAGTGTTCTGCACTGTTCATATTCCCCCTTGGCTGTGTCCCATATAGTGCCCTGCACTGTTCATATTCCCCCTTGGCTGTGTCCCATATAGTGCTCTGCACTGTTCATATTCCCCCTTGGCTGTGCCCCATACAGTGCTCTGCACCGTTCATATTCCCCCTTGGCTGTGCCCCATATAGTGCTCTGCACTGTTCATATTCCCCCTTGGCTGTGTCCCATATAGTGCTCTGCACTGTTCATATTCCCCCTTGGCTGTGCCCCATACAGTGTTCTGCACTGTTCATATTCCCCCTTGGCTGTGCCCCATACAGTGTTCTGCACTGTTCATATTCCCCCTTGGCTGTGTCCCATATAGTGCTCTGCACTGTTCATATTCCCCCTTGGCTGTGCCCCATAGAGTGTTCTGCACTGTTCATATTCCCCCTTGGCTGTGTCCCATATAGTGCCCTGCACTGTTCATATTCCCCCTTGGCTGTGTCCCATATAGTGCTCTGCACTGTTCATATTCCCCCTTGGCTGTGCCCCATACAGTGCTCTGCACCGTTCATATTCCCCCTTGGCTGTGCCCCATATAGTGCTCTGCACCGTTCATATTCCCCCTTGGCTGTGCCCCATATAGTGCCCTGCACTGTTCATATTCCCCCTTGGCTGTGTCCCATATAGTGCTCTGCACTGTTCATATTCCCCCTTGGCTGTGCCCCATACATTGCTCTGCACTGTTCATATTCCCCCTTGGCTGTGCCCCATACAGTGTTCTGCACCGTTCATATTCCCCCTTGGCTGTGCCCCATACAGTGCTCTGCACTGTTCATATTCCCCCTTGGCTGTGCCCCATACATTGCTCTGCACTGTTCATATTCCCCCTTGGCTGTGCCCCATACAGTGCTCTGCACCGTTCATATTCCCCCTTGGCTGTGTCCCATACAGTGCTCTGCACTGTTTATATTCCCCCTTGGCTGTGCCCCATACAGTGCTCTGCACCGTTCATATTCCCTCTTGGCTGTGTCCCATACAGTGCTCTGCACTGTTCATATTCCCCCTTGGCTGTGTCCCATATAGTGCCCTGCACTGTTCATATTCCCCCTTGGCTGTGTCCCATATAGTGCTCTGCACTGTTCATATTCCCCCTTGGCTGTGCCCCATACAGTGTTCTGCACTGTTCATATTCCCCCTTGGCTGTGTCCCATATAGTGCCCTGCACTGTTCATATTCCCCCTTGGCTGTGTCCCATATAGTGCTCTGCACTGTTCATATTCCCCCTTGGCTGTGCCCCATACAGTGCTCTGCACCGTTCATATTCCCCCTTGGCTGTGCCCCATATAGTGCTCTGCACTGTTCATATTCCCCCTTGGCTGTGCCCCATACAGTGTTCTGCACCGTTCATATTCCCCCTTGGCTGTGCCCCATACAGTGCTCTGCACTGTTCATATTCCCCCTTGGCTGTGCCCCATACATTGCTCTGCACTGTTCATATTCCCCCTTGGCTGTGCCCCATACATTGCTCTGCACTGTTCATATTCCCCCTTGGCTGTGCCCCATACAGTGCTCTGCACCGTTCATATTCCCCCTTGGCTGTGCCCCATACAGTGCTCTGCACTGTTCATATTCCCCCTTGGCTGTGCCCCATACATTGCTCTGCACTGTTCATATTCCCCCTTGGCTGTGCCCCATACAATGCTCTGCACTGTTCATATTCCCCCTTGGCTGTGTCCCATACAGTGCTCTGCACTGTTCATATTCCCCCTTGGCTGTGTCCCATATAGTGCTCTGCACCGTTCATATTCCCCCTTGGCTGTGCCCCATACAGTGTTCTGCACCGTTCATATTCCCCCTTGGCTGTGTCCCATACAGTGTTCTGCACTGTTCATATTCCCCCTTGGCTGTGTCCCATACAATGCTCTGCACTGTTCATATTCCCCCTTGGCTGTGCCCCATACAGTGCTCTGCACTGTTCATATTCCCCCTTGGCTGTGTCCCATACAGTGCTCTGCACTGTTCATATTCCCCCTTGGCTGTGTCCCATACAGTGTTCTGCACTGTTCATATTCCCCCTTGGCTGTGTCCCATACAGTATCTGCACTGTTCATATTCCCCCTTGGCTGTGCCCCATACAGTGCTCTGCACTGTTCATATTCCCCCTTGGCTGTGCCCCATACAGTGTTCTGCACTGTTCATATTCCCCCTTGGCTGTGCCCCATACAGTGCTCTGCACTGTTCATATTCCCCCTTGGCTGTGTCCCATACAGTGTTCTGCACTGTTCATATTCCCCCTTGGCTGTGCCCCATACAGTGCTCTGCACTGTTCATATTCCCCCTTGGCTGTCCCATACAGTGCTCTACAATGTTCATATTCCCCCTTGGCTGTGCCCCATACAGTGCTCTGCACTGTTCATATTCCCCCTTGGCTGTGTCCCATACAGTGCTCTGCACTGTTCATATTCCCCCTTGGCTGTGCCATATAGTGCTCTGCACTGTTCATATTCCCCCTTGGATGTGTCCCATACAGTGTTCTGCACTGTTCATATTCCCCCTTGGCTGTGTCCCATACAGTGTTCTGCACTGTTCATATTCCCCCTTGGCTGTGTCCCATACAGTGTTCTGCACTGTTCATATACCCCCTTGGCTGTGTCCCATACAGTGTTCTGCACTGTTCATATTCCCCCTTGGCTGTGTCCCATATAGTGCTCTGCACTGTTCATATTCCCCCTTGACTGTGTCCCATATAGTGCTCTGCACTGTTCATATTCCCCCTTGGCTGTGCCCCATATAGTGCTCTGCACTGTTCATATTCCCCCTTGGCTGTGCCCCATACAGTGTTCTGCACTGTTCATATTCCCCCTTGGCTGTGTCCCATACAATGCTCTGCACTGTTCATATTCCCCCTTGGCTGTGCCCCATACAGTGTTCTGCACTGTTCATATTCCCCCTTGGCTGTGCCCCATACAGTGTTCTGCACTGTTCATATTCCCCATTGGCTGTGTCCCATACAGTGTTCTGCACTGTTCATATTCCCCCTTGGCTGTGTCCCATACAGTGTTCTGCACTGTTCATATTCCCCCTTGGCTGTGCCCCATACAGTGTTCTGCACTGTTCATATTCCCCCTTGGCTGTGTCCCATACTGTGTTCTGCACTGTTCATATTCCCCCTTGGCTGTGTCCCATACAGTGCTCTGCAGTGTTCATATTCCCCCTTGGCTGTGTCCCATACAGTGCTCTGCACTGTTCATATTCCCCCTTGGCTGTGTCCCATATAGTGTTCTGCACTGTTCATATTCCCCCTTGGCTGTGTCCCATACAGTGCTCTGCACTGTTCATATTCCCCCTTGGCTGTGTCCCATACAGTGCTCTGCACTGTTCATATTCCCCCTTGGCTGTGCCCCATACAGTGTTCTGCACTGTTCATATTCCCCCTTGGCTGTGTCCCATACAGTGTTCTGCACTGTTCATATTCCCCCTTGGCTGTGTCCCATACAATGCTCTGCACTGTTCATATTCCCCCTTGGCTGTGCCCCATACAGTGTTCTGCACTGTTCATATTCCCCCTTGGCTGTGTCCCATACAGTGTTCTGCACTGTTCATATTCCCCCTTGGCTGTGCCCCATACAGTGCTCTGCACTGTTCATATTCCCCCTTGGCTGTGTCCCATACAGTGCTCTGCACTGTTCATATTCCCCCTTGGCTGTGTCCCATACAGTGTTCTGCACTGTTCATATTCCCCCTTGGCTGTGTCCCATACAGTGTTCTGCACTGTTCATATTCCCCCTTGGCTGTGCCCCATACAGTGCTCTGCACTGTTCATATTCCCCCTTGGCTGTGCCCCATACAGTGTTCTGCACTGTTCATATTCCCCCTTGGCTGTGCCCCATACAGTGCTCTGCACTGTTCATATTCCCCCTTGGCTGTGTCCCATACAGTGTTCTGCACTGTTCATATTCCCCCTTGGCTGTGCCCCATACAGTGCTCTGCACTGTTCATATTCCCCCTTGGCTGTCCCATACAGTGCTCTACAATGTTCATATTCCCCCTTGGCTGTGCCCCATACAGTGCTCTGCACTGTTCATATTCCCCCTTGGCTGTGTCCCATACAGTGCTCTGCACTGTTCATATTCCCCCTTGGCTGTGCCATATAGTGCTCTGCACTGTTCATATTCCCCCTTGGCTGTGCCATATAGTGCTCTGCACCGTTCATATTCCCCCTTGGCTGTGCCCCATACAGTGTTCTGCACCGTTCATATTCCCCCTTGGCTGTGTCCCATACAGTGTTCTGCACTGTTCATATTCCCCCTTGGCTGTGTCCCATACAATGCTCTGCACTGTTCATATTCCCCCTTGGCTGTGCCCCATACAGTGCTCTGCACTGTTCATATTCCCCCTTGGCTGTGTCCCATACAGTGCTCTGCACTGTTCATATTCCCCCTTGGCTGTGTCCCATACAGTGTTCTGCACTGTTCATATTCCCCCTTGGCTGTGTCCCATACAGTGTTCTGCACTGTTCATATTCCCCCTTGGCTGTGCCCCATACAGTGCTCTGCACTGTTCATATTCCCCCTTGGCTGTGCCCCATACAGTGTTCTGCACTGTTCATATTCCCCCTTGGCTGTGCCCCATACAGTGCTCTGCACTGTTCATATTCCCCCTTGGCTGTGTCCCATACAGTGTTCTGCACTGTTCATATTCCCCCTTGGCTGTGCCCCATACAGTGCTCTGCACTGTTCATATTCCCCCTTGGCTGTCCCATACAGTGCTCTACAATGTTCATATTCCCCCTTGGCTGTGCCCCATACAGTGCTCTGCACTGTTCATATTCCCCCTTGGCTGTGTCCCATACAGTGCTCTGCACTGTTCATATTCCCCCTTGGCTGTGCCATATAGTGCTCTGCACTGTTCATATTCCCCCTTGGATGTGTCCCATACAGTGTTCTGCACTGTTCATATTCCCCCTTGGCTGTGTCCCATACAGTGTTCTGCACTGTTCATATACCCCCTTGGCTGTGTCCCATACAGTGTTCTGCACTGTTCATATTCCCCCTTGGCTGTGTCCCATATAGTGCTCTGCACTGTTCATATTCCCCCTTGACTGTGTCCCATATAGTGCTCTGCACTGTTCATATTCCCCCTTGGCTGTGTCCCATATAGTGCTCTGCACTGTTCATATTCCCCCTTGGCTGTGCCCCATACAGTGTTCTGCACTGTTCATATTCCCCCTTGGCTGTGCCCCATACAGTGTTCTGCACTGTTCATATTCCCCATTGGCTGTGTCCCATACAGTGTTCTGCACTGTTCATATTCCCCCTTGGCTGTGTCCCATACAGTGTTCTGCACTGTTCATATTCCCCCTTGGCTGTGTCCCATACTGTGTTCTGCACTGTTCATATTCCCCCTTGGCTGTGCCCCATACAGTGCTCTGCACTGTTCATATTCCCCCTTGGCTGTGTCCCATACAGTGCTCTGCAGTGTTCATATTCCCCCTTGGCTGTGTCCCATACAGTGCTCTGCACTGTTCATATTCCCCCTTGGCTGTGTCCCATACAGTGCTCTGCACTGTTCATATTCCCCCTTGGCTGTGTCCCATATAGTGTTCTGCACTGTTCATATTCCCCCTTGGCTGTGTCCCATACAGTGCTCTGCACTGTTCATATTCCCCCTTGGCTGTGTCCCATACAGTGCTCTGCACTGTTCATATTCCCCCTTGGCTGTGCCCCATACAGTGTTCTGCACTGTTCATATTCCCCCTTGGCTGTGTCCCATACAGTGTTCTGCACTGTTCATATTCCCCCTTGGCTGTGTCCCATACAATGCTCTGCACTGTTCATATTCCCCCTTGGCTGTGCCCCATACAGTGCTCTGCACTGTTCATATTCCCCCTTGGCTGTGTCCCATACAGTGTTCTGCACTGTTCATATTCCCCCTTGGCTGTGTCCCATACAGTGCTCTGCACTGTTCATATTCCCCCTTGGCTGTGCCCCATATAGTGCTCTGCACTGTTCATATTCCCCCTTGGCTGTGCCCCATACAGTGTTCTGCACTGTTCATATTCCCCATTGGCTGTGTCCCATACAGTGTTCTGCACTGTTCATATTCCCCCTTGGCTGTGTCCCATACAGTGTTCTGCACTGTTCATATTCCCCCTTGGCTGTGCCCCATACAGTGTTCTGCACTGTTCATATTCCCCCTTGGCTGTGTCCCATATAGTGCTCTGCACTGTTCATATTCCCCCTTGGCTGTGTCCCATATAGTGCTCTGCACTGTTCATATTCCCCCTTGGCTGTGTCCCATATAGTGTTCTGCACTGTTCATATTCCCCCTTGGCTGTGTCCCATACAGTGCTCTGCACTGTTCATATTCCCCCTTGGCTGTGTCCCATACAGTGCTCTGCACTGTTCATATTCCCCCTTGGCTGTGCCCCATACAGTGTTCTGCACTGTTCATATTCCCCCTTGGCTGTGTCCCATACAGTGTTCTGCACTGTTCATATTCCCCCTTGGCTGTGTCCCATACAATGCTCTGCACTGTTCATATTCCCCCTTGGCTGTGCCCCATACAGTGCTCTGCACTGTTCATATTCCCCCTTGGCTGTGTCCCATACAGTGTTCTGCACTGTTCATATTCCCCCTTGGCTGTGTCCCATACAGTGCTCTGCACTGTTCATATTCCCCCTTGGCTGTGCCCCATATAGTGCTCTGCACTGTTCATATTCCCCCTTGGCTGTGCCCCATACAGTGTTCTGCACTGTTCATATTCCCCATTGGCTGTGTCCCATACAGTGTTCTGCACTGTTCATATTCCCCCTTGGCTGTGTCCCATACAGTGTTCTGCACTGTTCATATTCCCCCTTGGCTGTGCCCCATACAGTGTTCTGCACTGTTCATATTCCCCCTTGGCTGTGTCCCATACTGTGTTCTGCACTGTTCATATTCCCCCTTGGCTGTGTCCCATACAGTGTTCTGCACTGTTCATATTCCCCCTTGGCTGTGTCCCATACAGTGCTCTGCACTGTTCATATTCCCCCTTGGCTGTGCCCCATATAGTGCTCTGCACTGTTCATATTCCCCCTTGGCTGTGCCTGTTGGAATAAGTTTAAATGCAACAACTCCATTCCTGTTGTAGTCTGCATTGAATGTCTATGAGTGTTCATTTGTCAGCTATGCTGTGATTGTTAAAGTTTGTACAAAAAGGTCAGAGGACTCTCACTGATTGCATCATTCTGCTGCTGTTTCCTTCACAGAGAGACATGTGTTACATGGACTAGATTATATCGGTAGTTACTGTCAAAGCTTTCTTATTTTGTTCCAGTTCAAGCTGTATATATTAAACACAGTTTGCCTTACGTTGGATTCTGCTGCTTATATGAAGTAACACGCGCTGCTGTGGTAATACTCCGGCTAACAGGTTATGGGCCCAGCCACCGGAAAGTAAATGGTAAAAAGCCCAGTCACCGGAATAAGCAGCGAGCCAAGCGCAGACAGCACAGAGGAACCCCCGGAATACAAGGACACCGGAACGCAAAGGTACCGCAGTGTACAGAGCACCGGACAGCGCAGCTTAAAGGGCCAGTAACAAACAAAAAAAAAAAAAAAAAAGGTACAAGAGACAAGAATGTCTACAGAAAGGAATGCAGTGAAGTACACAGTGCCAAGTCTCACAAATCACAATTACAGCTCCTGGAAATTCAAGGTAAAGATGTTACTTATAAGAGAGGGTACATGGAAATGTATTGAACAGCCTGTGCCTGACCCAGTACCGGGTGATTGGCTAGAGACTGATCAGAAAGCACAAAGCACTATTTCCCTCAGCATAGATGATAACCAGATTGTACATGTATGCAAATGTGATACTGCAAAGAAAATGTGGGAAGAATTACAGAAAGTGCATGAAAGGTCAAATCTCAGCAATAAGCTATATCTTATGAGAAAGCTGTATCAGTCTAAATTAAGTGATGGCCAGCATATGCAGGACTATATCAGAAACACCCTAGAGATTGTGGAGCGCCTAAGGGGTATTGGTGAAGAAATTAAAGATTTTCATGTTGCTGCATTACTATTAAGTGGTCTTCCAGAAAGTTATGACACGCTTGTGACTGCATTAGATGCCAGACCAGATGATGAACTCACACTAGAATATGTGAAAGGGAAACTTGCAGATGAATACAAGAGAAAGTCAGAGACTATTAGCAATAATATATGCAAAGCAGAAGCAGCATTAAAGACACAGTACTTTTCTAAAGCTCAGAGTCATTTAAAGGAAACTCGTGAATGTTTTGTCTGTAAAAAGCCTGGTCACCTTAAAGCAGACTGCAGAGTGTGGAAAGCAAGAATGAATCAGTTTAAAAAGCAGGACAGTCATCAAAAGGTTAAAACAGCTGTAAAGAAGGAAGATGCATGTATTGCGACTGCATTTGGGGTCAGCACAAGCCCATATGCAAACCATGTTTGGTGTATTGACTCTGGAGCGACTGCTCACATGACACGTGATAAAGATTTCTTCATTAATCTAGATGAAAGCAAGTCTGAAAAGGTAATTTTAGCTAATGGTCACTATATGACATCAGAAGGAATAGGAGATGGTTATCTCCATTGTCAAGTTCAATCCTCAGCACAAGTCAGAAAAATCCCAGTTAAAGACGTGCTGTATGTTCCCAAACTTGAAAGTAACCTTTTATCTGTAAAGAAGCTTGCACAACAGGGAAATATAGTTACATTTAAGGATGACAGATGCATCATTTCAAAGAAGGGTCATACCCTTGCCGAAGGAAAAATCAAAGATGAACTTTATCAGCTGAAATGCAATGAAACTGTTTACAGTGCTAGACAAGATTTTCATAAGGACTGTATTCATGTGTGGCACAGACGCCTAGGCCACAGAGATCCAGAAGCAGTAAAGAAACTAGCTCAACTTGCAAATGGTATTGCAATCAACCAGTGTAATCAAACAATGAAGTGCACAAGTTGCCTAAAAGGGAAAATGTCCAGAAAATCGTTTCCTAAAGTAAGCACTACTAAATCTGCACAGATACTGGATTTGATACATACAGATGTGTGTGGTCCAATGAGTGTTCTTACTCCCAGCAAGAAGAGATATTTTCTCACATTCATTGATGATTATTCCAGATATACTGTTACTTACCTACTTCAAAGTAAAGATGAAGTTCCACAGAAACTTGAAGAATATCTTGCTGCAGTTCTTAACAAATTTGGAAGAATACCAAAGGTACTGCGAGCAGATAATGGAACTGAATATACAAGTGGTAAAGTGCAAACCATCCTGAAAAAGAATGGAATCGTGTTCCAGACAACCGTTCCATACAACCCAGAGCAGAATGGGACAGCAGAGAGAAAGAACCGAACTCTTTGTGAAAGTGGAAGAAGTATGCTATTTGATGGAAACCTACCTACAACATATTGGGGAGAAGCCATCATGACTGCTACCTATCTTCAAAATCGACTGCCAAGTAAAGCTACAAGTAAAACTCCATATGAGCTATGGAACTGTGAGAAGCCCAACCTGAAGCATCTCAGGATATTCGGAAGCAAAACTTTTGTGCATGTTCCCAAAGAAAAACGTTCTAAGTGGGAATCTCATGCAAAGGAAGGAGTTCTTGTGGGGTACAGTGAAACTCAGAAAGGATACAGAATCCTGCACCCACAGACCAACACAGTAACAATCAGCAGAGATGTAGTGATTGATGAAAACTCAGTATCGCTCAAATTTCATGAGGTTACGCAAATAATTCAACCTAAGGAACAAGAATTTCAGTCAGTGATTCCAGACATTGAAGAGAATCTCAAAGAAAATACTGAAGTCTGGATATGCTCTGAAAATACTGAAAAAGAAACAGAAGAACCAAGCCAACCTCAGGAGATCAGAAGATCAGAAAGATCAAATAAAGGAATTCCAGCTAAACGCCTTTCTTATATGGTCAGATCAATTCCAGAAGAAGAGCCACAGTCATGGCAGGAAATGCAAAAACTGCCTATTCATAAGAAGCAAAAATGGATAAAAGCTGCTGATGAAGAAATGGAATCCCTTCATAAGCTCAAAACATGGGAGCTCACAGAGCTACCTCAAGGCAAGAAAGCAATTGGATGTAAGTGGGTCTTTAAGAACAAATATGACTCCGAAGGTAATGTTCACCGTTTTAAAGCAAGATTGGTCGCAAAAGGATATTCACAAAAATATGGTGAAGATTATGATGCTACTTTTGCTCCAGTTGCCAAGCAAACTACATTCAGAACTTTATTATCCATAGCTGCTGTTCAGCAGATGAAAGTAAGACATTTTGACATCAAAACAGCCTTTCTACATGGAGACATTGAAGAAGAGCTGTACATGACTCAACCAGAAGGCTATGTTAAAAGGGGTAAAGAGAACCTTGTTTGCAGAATGCAAAAATCTCTCTACGGCCTTAAGCAATCAGCAAGAGCATGGAACACTAAGATGAACAAAGTGTTAATCGACGAAGGATTTAAAAGGTCTCAAGCGGATCCATGTTTGTATACAAAAGGTGTATCACAAGATTGGATGTATGTTATTCTATATGTGGATGATGTAATAATAGCGCATCAAGAAGAGAGAGAAATTTCAAAACTAGGTCAAATTCTGAACAAGCATTTCGAGACCAAGGACCTTGGAGATGTGACATACTATTTGGGAATCCAAATCCAGAGAGAGGAAGATGGAAGTTTTCTTCTTAATCAAAATTCTAAAATCTCCACAGTTCTAAACCAGTTTGGAATGTCAGAAGCCAAAGGCATATCAACTCCAATGGATCCATCTTACCTAAAATTGGAAGGAGAAGAAGATCTGCTACCCACAAATGACAGTTACAGACAAGCAGTGGGGGCACTTCTATACATAGCAACCACAACCCGTCCAGATATCTCAGCCACAGTGGGAATTCTCTGCCGACGTGTAAGCAAGCCACGCCAAAGAGATTGGAATGCAATTAAGAGACTTCTTCAGTATCTTAAGGCAACCCAAGAGTTAAGTCTAAAGATTTCTGCATCAGGAGATCTAATTCTCAGAGGATATGTAGATGCAGATTGGGCTGGAGACTCAAGTGATCGAAGATCAACAAGTGGTTACTTGTTCAAGTTAGGACACACTTCAATCTCATGGTCCAGTAGAAAACAAGTGTCAGTTGCATTGTCTTCTACAGAAGCAGAATATACATCAGCTGCTCATGCAAGTCAAGAGTTAATTTGGTTGAAGCAACTTTTGGAAGAATTCGGCAAACCACTAGCTGAACCAACTGTTATCTATGAGGACAACCAAGGATGTATCAAGCTCGCCAGCAGTGAAAGGATAAGTGCAAGAACAAAGCACATTGATGTTAAACATCATCGTTTGCGTGACTTAGTAGAGCGTGAAGTTCTAAAGTTTGTTTACTGTGAATCTGACAAGATGTTAGCAGATGTTTTGACAAAGCCATTGTCAAGAGCCAAGTTTGAAGAATTCAGAACTGCAATGGGACTAACAGGATAAGCAGTTGTTGAGTGGGGGTGTTGGAATAAGTTTAAATGCAACAACTCCATTCCTGTTGTAGTCTGCATTGAATGTCTATGAGTGTTCATTTGTCAGCTATGCTGTGATTGTTAAAGTTTGTACAAAAAGGTCAGAGGACTCTCACTGATTGCATCATTCTGCTGCTGTTTCCTTCACAGAGAGACATGTGTTACATGGACTAGATTATATCGGTAGTTACTGTCAAAGCTTTCTTATTTTGTTCCAGTTCAAGCTGTATATATTAAACACAGTTTGCCTTACGTTGGATTCTGCTGCTTATATGAAGTAACACGCGCTGCTGTGGTAATACTCCGGCTAACAGTGCCCCATACAGTGTTCTGCACTGTTCATATTCCCCATTGGCTGTGTCCCATACAGTGTTCTGCACTGTTCATATTCCCCCTTGGCTGTGTCCCATACAGTGTTCTGCACTGTTCATATTCCCCCTTGGCTGTGCCCCATACAGTGCTCTGCAGTGTTCATATTCCCCCTTGGCTGTGTCCCATACAGTGCTCTGCACTGTTCATATTCCCCCTTGGCTGTGTCCCATACAGTGCTCTGCACTGTTCATATTCCCCCTTGGCTGTGTCCCATATAGTGTTCTGCACTGTTCATATTCCCCCTTGGCTGTGTCCCATACAGTGCTCTGCACTGTTCATATTCCCCCTTGGCTGTGTCCCATACAGTGCTCTGCACTGTTCATATTCCCCCTTGGCTGTGCCCCATACAGTGTTCTGCACTGTTCATATTCCCCCTTGGCTGTGTCCCATACAGTGTTCTGCACTGTTCATATTCCCCCTTGGCTGTGTCCCATACAATGCTCTGCACTGTTCATATTCCCCCTTGGCTGTGCCCCATACAGTGCTCTGCACTGTTCATATTCCCCCTTGGCTGTGTCCCATACAGTGTTCTGCACTGTTCATATTCCCCCTTGGCTGTGTCCCATACAGTGTTCTGCACTGTTCATATTCCCCCTTGGCTGTGCCCCATACAGTGCTCTGCACTGTTCATATTCCCCCTTGGCTGTGCCCCATACAGTGTTCTGCACTGTTCATATTCCCCCTTGGCTGTGCCCCATACAGTGCTCTGCACTGTTCATATTCCCCCTTGGCTGTGTCCCATACAGTGTTCTGCACTGTTCATATTCCCCCTTGGCTGTGCCCCATACAGTGCTCTGCACTGTTCATATTCCCCCTTGGCTGTCCCATACAGTGCTCTACAATGTTCATATTCCCCCTTGGCTGTGCCCCATACAGTGCTCTGCACTGTTCATATTCCCCCTTGGCTGTGTCCCATACAGTGCTCTGCACTGTTCATATTCCCCCTTGGCTGTGCCATATAGTGCTCTGCACTGTTCATATTCCCCCTTGGCTGTGCCATATAGTGCTCTGCACTGTTCATATTCCCCCTTGGATGTGTCCCATACAGTGCTCTGCACCGTTCATATTCCCCCTTGGCTGTGCCATATAGTGCTCTGCACTGTTCATATTCCCCCTTGGCTGTGCCATATAGTGCTCTGCACTGTTCATATTCCCCCTTGGCTGTGCCATATAGTGCTCTGCACTGTTCATATTCCCCCTTGGCTGTGCCATATAGTGCTCTGCACTGTTCATATTCCCCCTTGGATGTGTCCCATACAGTGTTCTGCACTGTCCATATTCCCCCTTGGCTGTGCCCCATACATTGCTCTGCACTGTTCATATTCCCCCTTGGCTGTGCCCCATACAGTGTTCTGCACTGTTCATATTCCCCCTTGGCTGTGTCCCATACAGTGCTCTGCACTGTTCATATTCCCCCTTGGCTGTGCCATATAGTGCTCTGCACTGTTCATATTCCCCCTTGGCTGTGCCCCATACAGTGCTCTGCACTGTCCATATTCCCCCTTGGCTGTGCCCCATACATTGCTCTGCACTGTTCATATTCCCCCTTGGCTGTGTCCCATACAGTGCTCTGCACTGTTCATATTCCCCCTTGGCTGTGCCATATAGTGCTCTGCACTGTTCATATTCCCCCTTGGCTGTGCCCCATACATTGCTCTGCACTGTTCATATACCCCCTTGGCTGTCCCATACAGTGCTCTGCACTGTTCATATTCCCCCTTGGCTGTGCCCCATATAGTGCTCTGCACTGTTCATATTCCCCCTTGGCTGTGCCCCATACAGTGCTCTGCACTGTTCATATTCCCCCTTGGCTGTGCCCCATACAGTGCTCTGCACTGTTCATATACCCCCTTGGCTGTGCCCCATATAGTGCTCTGCACTGTTCATATTCCCCCTTGGCTGTCCCATACAGTGCTCTGCACCGTTCATATTCCCCCTTGGCTGTGCCCCATATAGTGCTCTGCACTGTTCATATTCCCCCTTGGCTGTGCCCCATACAGTGTTCTGCACTGTTCATATTCCCCCTTGGCTGTGTCCCATACAGTGCTCTGCACTGTTCATATTCCCCCTTGGCTGTGCCATATAGTGCTCTGCACTGTTCATATTCCCCCTTGGCTGTGCCCCATACATTGCTCTGCACTGTTCATATACCCCCTTGGCTGTCCCATACAGTGCTCTGCACTGTTCATATTCCCCCTTGGCTGTGCCCCATATAGTGCTCTGCACTGTTCATATTCCCCCTTGGCTGTGCCCCATACAGTGCTCTGCACTGTTCATATTCCCCCTTGGCTGTGCCCCATACATTGCTCTGCACTGTTCATATTCCCCCTTGGCTGTGCCCCCATACAGTGCTCTGCACCGTTCATATTCCCCCTTGGCTGTGCCCCATATAGTGTTCTGCACTGTTCATATTCCCCCTTGGCTGTGCCCCATACAGTGCTCTGCACTGTTCATATTCCCCCTTGGCTGTGCCCCCATACAGTGCTCTGCACCGTTCATATTCCCCCTTGGCTGTGCCCCATATAGTGTTCTGCACTGTTCATATTCCCCCTTGGCTGTGCCCCATACAGTGCTCTGCACTGTTCATATTCCCCCTTGGCTGTGCCCCATACATTGCTCTGCACTGTTCATATTCCCCCTTGGCTGTGCCCCATACAGTGCTCTGCACCGTTCATATTCCCCCTTGGCTGTGTCCCATACAATGCTCTGCACTGTTCATATTCCCCCTTGGCTGTGTCCCATACAATGCTCTGCACTGTTCATATTCCCCCTTGGCTGTGCCCCATACAGTGTTCTGCACTGTTCATATTCCCCCTTGGCTGTGTCCCATACAGTGCTCTGCACTGTTCATATTCCCCCTTGGCTGTGCCCCATACAGTGCTCTGCACTGTTCATATTCCCCCTTGGCTGTGCCATACAGTGCTCTGCAGCGTTCATATTCCCCCTTGGCTGTGCCCCATACAGTGCTCTGCACCGTTCATATTCCCCCTTGGCTGTGCCCCATATAGTGCTCTGCACTGTTCATATTCCCCCTTGGCTGTGCCCCATACATTGCTCTGCACCGTTCATATTCCCCCTTGGCTGTGCCCCATATAGTGCTCTGCACCGTTCATATTCCCCCTTGGCTGTGCCCCATACAGTGCTCTGCACCGTTCATATTCCCCCTTGGCTGTGTCCCATACAGTGCTCTGCACTGTTCATATTCCCCCTTGGCTGTGTCCCATACAGTGCTCTGCACTGTTCATATTCCCCCTTGGCTGTGCCCCATACAGTGTTCTGCACTGTTCATATTCCCCCTTGGCTGTGTCCCATACAATGCTCTGCACTGTTCATATTCCCCCTTGGCTGTGTCCCATACAGTGTTCTGCACTGTTCATATTCCCCCTTGGCTGTGCCCCATATAGTGCTCTGCACTGTTCATATTCCCCCTTGGCTGTGTCCCATACAGTGCTCTGCACTGTTCATATTCCCCTTTGGCTGTGCCCCATACAGTGCTCTGCAGCGTTCATATTCCCCCTTGACTGTTTCCCATATAGTGCTCTGCACTGTTCATATTCCCCCTTGGCTGTGCCATATAGTGCTCTGCACCGTTCATATTCCCCCTTGGCTGTCCCATACAGTGCTCTGCACTGTTCATATTCCCCCTTGGCTGTCCCATACAGTGCTCTGCACTGTTCATATTCCCCCTTGGCTGTGCCATATAGTGCTCTGCACTGTTCATATTCCCCCTTGGCTGTCCCATATATTGCTCTGCACTGTTCATATTCCCCCTTGGCTGTGCCCCATACAGTGTTCTGCACTGTTCATATTCCCCCTTGGCTGTGCCCCATATAGTGCTCTGCACTGTTCATATTCCCCCTTGGCTGTGCCCCATATAGTGCTCTGCACTGTTCATACACCCCCTTGGCTGTGCCCCATACAGTGCTCTGCACTGTTCATATTCCCCCTTGGCTGTGCCCCATACAGTGCTCTGCACCGTTCATATTCCCCCTTGGCTGTCACATATAGTGCTCTGCACTGTTCATATTCCCCATTGGCTGTGTCCCATACAGTGCTCTGCACCGTTCTTATTCCCCCTTGGCTGTGTCCCATATAGTGCTCTGCACTGTTCATATTCCCCCTTGGCTGTGCCATATAGTGCTCTGCACTGTTCATATTCCCCCTTGACTGTGTCCCATATAGTGCTCTGCACCGTTCATATTCCCCCTTGGCTGTCCCATATAGTGTTCTGCACTGTTCATATTCCCCCTTGACTGTGTCCCATATAGTGCTCTGCACCGTTCATATTCCCCCTTGGCTGTCCCATATAGTGCTCTGCACTGTTCATATTCCCCCTTGGCTGTGTCCCATACAGTGTTCTGCACTGTTCATATTCCCGCTTGGCTGTGTCCCATATAGTGCTCTGCACTGTTCATATTCCCCCTTGGCTGTGCCATATAGTGCTCTGCACCGTTCATATTCCCCCTTGGCTGTGTCCCATATAGTGCTCTGCACTGTTCATACTCCCCCTTGGCTGTGCCATATAGTGCTCTGCACTGTTCATATTCCCCCTTGGCTGTGCCCCATATAGTGCTCTGCACTGTTCATATTCCCCCTTGGCTGTGCCCCATATAGTGCTCTGCACTGTTCATATTCCCCCTTGGCTGTGCCCCATATAGTGCTCTGCACTGTTCATATTCCCCCTTGGCTGTGCCCCATACAGTGTTCTGCACTGTTCATACACCCCCTTGGCTGTGCCCCATACAGTGCTCTGCACTGTTCATATTCCCCCTTGGCTGTCCCATTTAGTGCTTTGCACTGTTCATATTCCCCTTTGGCTGTGCCCCATACAGTGTTCTGCACTGTTCATATACCCCCTTGGCTGTGTCCCATACAGTGCTCTGCACTGTTCATATTCCCCCTTGACTGTGTCCCATATAGTGCTCTGCACTGTTCATATTCCCCCTTGGCTGTCCCATATAGTGCTCTGCACTGTTCATATTCCCCCTTGGCTGTGCCCCATACAGTGCTCTGCACTGTTCATATTCCCCCTTGGCTGTGCCCCATACAGTGTTCTGCACTGTTCATATTCCCCCTTGGCTGTGCCCCATACAGTGTTCTGCACTGTTCATATTCCCCCTTGGCTGTGCCCCATACAGTGTTCTGCACTGTTCATATTCCCCCTTGGCTGTGCCCCATACATTGCTCTGCACTGTTCATATTCCCCCTTGGCTGTCCCATATAGTGCTCTGCACTGTTCATATTCCCCATAGCTGTGCCCCATACAGTACTCTGCACTGTTCATATTCCCCCTTGGCTGTGCCCCATATAGTGCTCTGCACCGTTCATATTCCCCCTTGTCTGTCCCATATAATGCTCTGCACTGTTCATATTCCCCATAGCTGTGCCCCATACAGTGTTCTGCACTGTTCATATTCCCCCTTGGCTGTGCCATATAGTGCTCTGCACTGTTCATATTCCCCCTTGGCTGTGCCCCATACAGTGCTCTGCACTGTTCATATTCCCCCTTGGCTGTGTCCCATACAGTGTTCTGCACTGTTCATATTCCCCCTTGGCTGTGCCCCATATAGTGCTCTGCACTGTTCATATTCCCCCTTGGCTGTCCCATATAGTGCTCTGCACTGTTCATATTCCCCCTTGGCTGTGCCCCATACAGTGTTCTGCACTGTTCATATTCCCCCTTGGCTGTGCCCCATACAGTGCTCTGCACTGTTCATATTCCCCCTTGGCTGTGCCCCATACATTGCTCTGCACTGTTCATATTCCCCCTTGGCTGTGCCATACAGTGCTCTGCAGCGTTCATATTCCCCCTTGGCTGTGCCCCATACATTGCTCTGCACTGTTCATATTCCCCCTTGGCTGTGCCCCATACAGTGCTCTGCACCGTTCATATTCCCCCTTGGCTGTGTCCCATACAATGCTCTGCACTGTTCATATTCCCCCTTGGCTGTGTCCCATACAGTGCTCTGCACTGTTCATATTCCCCCTTGGCTGTGTCCCATACAATGCTCTGCACTGTTCATATTCCCCCTTGGCTGTGTCCCATACAGTGCTCTGCACTGTTCATATTCCCCCTTGGCTGTGCCCCATACAGTGCTCTGCACTGTTCATATTCCCCCTTGGCTGTGCCATATAGTGCTCTGCACTGTTCATATTCCCCCTTGGCTGTGTCCCATACAATGCTCTGCACTGTTCATATTCCCCCTTGGCTGTGTCCCATACAGTGTTCTGCACTGTTCATATTCCCCCTTGGCTGTGCCATATAGTGCTCTGCACTGTTCATATTCCCCCTTGACTGTTTCCCATATAGTGCTCTGCACTGTTCATATTCCCCCTTGGCTGTGCCATATAGTGCTCTGCACCGTTCATATTCCCCCTTGGCTGTCCCATACAGTGCTCTGCACTGTTCATATTCCCCCTTGGCTGTCCCATACAGTGCTCTGCACTGTTCATATTCCCCCTTGGCTGTGCCATATAGTGCTCTGCACTGTTCATATTCCCCCTTGGCTGTCCCATATATTGCTCTGCACTGTTCATGTTCCCCCTTGGCTGTGCCCCATACAGTGTTCTGCACTGTTCATATTCCCCCTTGGCTGTGCCCCATATAGTGCTCTGCACTGTTCATATTCCCCCTTGGCTGTGCCCCATATAGTGCTCTGCACTGTTCATACACCCCCTTGGCTGTGCCCCATACAGTGCTCTGCACTGTTCATATTCCCCCTTGGCTGTGCCCCATACAGTGCTCTGCACCGTTCATATTCCCCCTTGACTGTGTCCCATATAGTGCTCTGCACCGTTCATATTCCCCCTTGGCTGTCCCATATAGTGCTCTGCACTGTTCATATTCCCCATTGGCTGTGTCCCATACAGTGCTCTGCACCGTTCATATTCCCCCTTGGCTGTCCCATATAGTGCTCTGCACTGTTCATATTCCCCCTTGACTGTGTCCCATATAGTGCTCTGCACCGTTCATATTCCCCCTTGGCTGTCCCATATAGTGCTCTGCACTGTTCATATTCCCCCTTGGCTGTGTCCCATACAGTGTTCTGCACTGTTCATATTCCCCCTTGGCTGTGTCCCATATAGTGCTCTGCACTGTTCATATTCCCCCTTGGCTGTGCCATATAGTGCTCTGCACCGTTCATATTCCCCCTTGGCTGTGTCCCATATAGTGCTCTGCACTGTTCATATTCCCCCTTGGCTGTGCCATATAGTGCTCTGCACTGTTCATATTCCCCCTTGGCTGTGCCCCATATAGTGCTCTGCACTGTTCATATTCCCCCTTGGCTGTGCCCCATATAGTGCTCTGCACTGTTCATATTCCCCCTTGGCTGTGCCTCATATAGTGCTCTGCACTGTTCATATTCCCCCTTGGCTGTGCCCCATACAGTGTTCTGCACTGTTCATACACCCCCTTGGCTGTGCCCCATACAGTGCTCTGCACTGTTCATATTCCCCCTTGGCTGTCCCATTTAGTGCTTTGCACTGTTCATATTCACCTTTGGCTGTGCCCCATACAGTGTTCTGCACTGTTCATATACCCCCTTGGCTGTCCCATATAGTGCTCTGCACCGTTCATATTCCCCCTTGGCTGTCCCATATAGTGCTCTGCACTGTTCATATTCCCCCTTGGCTGTCCCATATAGTGCTCTGCACTGTTCATATTCCCCCTTGGCTGTGCCACATACAGTGCTCTGCACTGTTCATATTCCCCCTTGGCTGTGCCCCATACAGTGTTCTGCACTGTTCATATTCCCCCTTGGCTGTCCCATATAGTGTTCTGCACTGTTCATATTCCCCCTTGGCTGTGCCCCATACAGTGTTCTGCACTGTTCATATACCCCCTTGGCTGTGCCCCATACAGTGTTCTGCACTGTTCATATTCCCCCTTGGCTGTGTCCCATATAGTGCTCTGCACTGTTCATATTCCCCCTTGGCTGTGCCCCATATAGTGCTCTGCACTGTTCATACTCCCCCTTGGCTGTGTCCCATACAGTGCTCTGCACCGTTCATATTCCCCCTTGGCTGTCCCATATAGTGCTCTGCACTGTTCATATTCCCCATAGCTGTGCCCCATACAGTACTCTGCACTGTTCATATTCCCCCTTGGCTGTGCCCCATATAGTGCTCTGCACCGTTCATATTCCCCCTTGTCTGTCCCATATAGTGGTCTGCACTGTTCATATTCCCCATAGCTGTGCCCCATACAGTGTTCTGCACTGTTCATATTCCCCCTTGGCTGTGCCCCATACAGTGTTCTGCACTGTTCATATTCCCCCTTGGCTGTGCCATATAGTGCTCTGCACTGTTCATATTCCCCCTTGGCTGTGCCCCATACAGTGCTCTGCACTGTTCATATTCCCCCTTGGCTGTGTCCCATACAGTGTTCTGCACTGTTCATATTCCCCCTTGGCTGTGCCCCATATAGTGCTCTGCACTGTTCATATTCCCCCTTGGCTGTCCCATATAGTGCTCTGCACTGTTCATATTCCCCCTTGGCTGTGCCCCATACAGTGTTCTGCACTGTTCATATACCCCCTTGGCTGTGCCCCATACAGTGCTCTGCACTGTTCATATTTCCCCTTGGCTGTGCCCCATACAGTGCTCTGCACTGTTCATATTCCCCCTTGGCTGTGCCCCATACAGTGCTCTGCACTGTTCATATTCCCCCTTGGCTGTGCCCCATATAGTGCTCTGCACTGGTCATATATCCCCTTGGCTGTGCCCCATATAGTGCTCTGCACTGTTCATATTCCCCCTTGGCTGTGTCCCATACAGTGTTCTGCACTGTTCATATTCCCCATTGGCTGTGTCCCATACAGTGCTCTGCACTGTTCATATTCCCCCTTGGCTGTGCCATATAGTGCTCTGCACTGTTCATATTCCCCCTTGGCTGTGTCCCATACAGTGTTCTGCACTGTTCATATTCCCCCTTGGCTGCGTCCCATATAGTGCTCTGCACTGTTCATATTCCCCATTGGCTGTGTCCCATATAGTGCTCTGCACTGTTCATATTCCCCCTTGGCTGTGCCATATAGTGCTCTGCACCGTTCATATTCCCACTTGGCTGTGTCCCATATAGTGCTCTGCACTGTTCATATTCCCCCTTGGCTGTGCCATATAGTGCTCTGCACTGTTCATATTCCCCCTTGGCTGTGCCAAATATAGTGCTCTGCACTGTTCATATTCCCCCTTGGCTGTGCCCCATATAGTGCTCTGCACTGTTCATATTCCCCCTTGGCTGTGCCCCATATAGTGCTCTGCACTGTTCATATTCCCCCTTGGCTGTGCCCCATACAGTGTTCTGCACTGTTCATACACCCCCTTGGCTGTGCCCCATACAGTGCTCTGCACTGTTCATATTCCCCCTTGGCTGTCCCATATAGTGCTCTGCACTGTTCATATTCCCCCTTGGCTGTGCCCCATACAGTGTTCTGCACTGTTCATATACCCCCTTGGCTGTCCCATATAGTGCTCTGCACTGTTCATATTCCCCCTTGGCTGTCCCATATAGTGCTCTGCACTGTTCATATTCCCCCTTGGCTGTCCCATATAGTGTTCTGCACTGTTCATATTCCCTCTTGGCTGTGCCATATAGTGTTCTGCACTGTTCATATTCCCCCTTGGCTGTGCCCCATACAGTGTTCTGCACTGTTCATATTCCCCCTTGGCTGTGCCCCATATAGTGCTCTGCACTGTTCATATTCCCCCTTGGCTGTGCCCCATATAGTGCTCTGCACTGTTCATATTCCCCCTTGGCTGTGCCCCATACAGTGTTCTGCACTGTTCATACACCCCCTTGGCTGTGCCCCATACAGTGCTCTGCACTGTTCATATTCCCCCTTGGCTGTCCCATATAGTGCTCTGCACTGTTCATATTCCCCCTTGGCTGTGCCCCATACAGTGTTCTGCACTGTTCATATTCCCCCTTGGCTGTGCCCCATATAGTGCTCTGCACTGTTCATATTCCCCCTTGGCTGTGCCCCATACAGTGTTCTGCACTGTTCATACACCCCCTTGGCTGTGCCCCATACAGTGCTCTGCACTGTTCATATTCCCCCTTGGCTGTCCCATATAGTGCTCTGCACTGTTCATATTCCCCCTTGGCTGTGCCCCATACAGTGTTCTGCACTGTTCATATACCCCCTTGGCTGTGTCCCATACAGTGCTCTGCACTGTTCATATTCCCCCTTGGCTGTCCCATATAGTGCTCTGCACTGTTCATATTCCCCCTTGGCTGTATCCCATATACTGCTCTGCACTGTTCATATTCCCCCTTGGCTGTGCCCCATATAGTGCTCTGCACTGTTCATACTCCCCCTTGGCTGTGTCCCATACAGTGCTCTGCACCGTTCATATTCCCCCTTGGCTGTCCCATATAGTGCTCTGAACTGTTCATATTCCCCATAGCTGTGCCCCATACAGTACTCTGCACTGTTCATATTCCCCCTTGGCTGTGCCCCATATAGTGCTCTGCACTGTTCATATTCCCCCTTGTCTGTGTCCCATATAGTGCTCTGCACTGTTCATATTCCCCCTTGTCTGTGTCCCATATAGTGTTCTGCACTGTTCATATACCCCCTTGGCTGTGCCCCATACAGTGTTCTGCACTGTTCATATTCCCCCTTGGCTGTGCCCCATATAGTGCTCTGCACTGTTCATATTCCCCCTTGTCTGTCCCATATAGTGCTCTGCACTGTTCATATTCCCCATAGCTGTGCCCCATACAGTGCTCTGCACTGTTCATATTCCCCCTTGGCTGTGCCCCATATAGTGCTCTGCACTGTTCATATTCCCCCTTGTCTGTCCCATATAGTGCTCTGCACTGTTCATATTCCCCATAGCTGTGCCCCATATAGTGCTCTGCACTGTTCATATTCCCCCTTGGCTGTGCCCCATACAGTACTCTGCACTGTTCATATTCCCCCTTGGCTGTGCCCCATACAGTGTTCTGCACTGTTCATATTCCCCCTTGGCTGTGCCATATAGTGCTCTGCACTGTTCATATTCCCCCTTGGCTGTGCCATATAGTGCTCTGCACTGTTCATATTCCCCCTTGGCTGTGCCCCATATAGTGCTCTGCACTGTTCATATTCCCCCTTGGCTGTGCCCCATATAGTGCTCTGCACTGTTCATATTCCCCCTTGGCTGTGCCCCATATAGTGCTCTGCACTGTTCATATTCCCCCTTGGCTGTGCCCCATACAGTGTTCTGCACTGTTCATACACCCCCTTGGCTGTGCCCCATACAGTGCTCTGCACTGTTCATATTCCCCCTTGGCTGTCCCATATAGTGCTCTGCACTGTTCATATTCCCCCTTGGCTGTGCCCCATACAGTGTTCTGCACTGTTCATATACCCCCTTGGCTGTCCCATATAGTGCTCTGCACTGTTCATATTCCCCCTTGGCTCTGCCCCATACAGTGTTCTGCACTGTTCATACACCCCCTTGGCTGTGCCCCATACAGTGCTCTGCACTGTTCATATTCCCCCTTGGCTGTCCCATATAGTGCTCTGCACTTTTCATATTCCCCCTTGGCTGTGCCCCATACAGTGTTGTGCACTGTTCATATACCCCCTTGGCTGTCCCATATAGTGCTCTGCACTGTTCATATTCCCCCTTGGCTGTGCCCCATACAGTGTTCTGCACTGTTCATATACCCCCTTGGCTGTCCCATATAGTGCTCTGCACTGTTCATATTCCCCCTTGGCTGTGCCCCATACAGTGTTCTGCACTGTTCATACACCCCCTTGGCTGTGCCCCATACAGTGCTCTGCACTGTTCATATTCCCCCTTGGCTGTCCCATATAGTGCTCTGCACTGTTCATATTCCCCCTTGGCTGTGCCCCATACATTGCTCTGCACTGTTCATATTCCCCCTTGGCTGTGCCCCATACAGTGCTCTGCACTGTTCATATTCCCCCTTGGCTGTGCCCCATATAGTGCTCTGCACTGTTCATATTCCCCCTTGGCTGTGCCCCATACAGTGTTCTGCACTGTTCATACACCCCCTTGGCTGTGCCCCATACAGTGCTCTGCACTGTTCATATTCCCCCTTGGCTGTCCCATATAATGCTCTGCACTGTTCATATTCCCCCTTGGCTGTGCCCCATACAGTGTTCTGCACTGTTCATATACCCCCTTGGCTGTCCCATATAGTGCTCTGCACTGTTCATATTCCCCCTTGGCTGTGCCCCATACAGTGTTCTGCACTGTTCATACACCCCCTTGGCTGTGCCCCATACAGTGCTCTGCACTGTTCATATTCCCCCTTGGCTGTCCCATATAGTGCTCTGCACTGTTCATATTCCCCCTTGGCTGTGCCCCATACAGTGTTGTGCACTGTTCATATACCCCCTTGGCTGTCCCATATAGTGCTCTGCACTGTTCATATTCCCCCTTGGCTGTGCCCCATACAGTGTTCTGCACTGTTCATATACCCCCTTGGCTGTCCCATATAGTGCTCTGCACTGTTCATATTCCCCCTTGGCTGTGCCCCATACAGTGTTCTGCACTGTTCATACACCCCCTTGGCTGTGCCCCATACAGTGCTCTGCACTGTTCATATTCCCCCTTGGCTGTGTCCCATACAGTGCTCTGCACTGTTCATATTCCCCCTTGGCTGTGCCCCATACATTGCTCTGCACTGTTCATATTCCCCCTTGGCTGTGCCCCATATAGTGCTCTGCACTGTTCATATTCCCCCTTGGCTGTGTCCCATATAGTGCTCTGCACTGTTCATATTCCCCCTTGGCTGTGCCCCATACAGTGTTCTGCACTGTTCATATTCCCCCTTGGCTGTGCCCCATACAGTGCTCTGCACTGTTCATATTCCCCCTTGGCTGTGCCCCATACAGTGTTCTGCACTGTTCATATTCCCCCTTGGCTGTGTCCCATATAGTGTTCTGCACTGTTCATATTCCCCCCTGGCTGTGCCCCATACAGTGTTCTGCACTGTTCATATACCCCCTTGGCTGTGCCCCATACAGTGTTCTGCACTGTTCATATTCCCCCTTGGCTGTGCCCCATACAGTGGTCTGCACTGTTCATACTCCCCCTTGGCTGTGTCCCATACAGTGCTCTGCACTGTCCATATTCCCCCTTGGCTGTGTCCCATATAGTGCTCTGCACTGTTCATATTCCCCATAGCTGTGCCCCATACAGTACTCTGCACTGTTCATATTCCCCCTTGGCTGTGCCCCATACAGTGTTCTGCACTGTTCATATACCCCCTTGGCTGTGCCCCATACAGTGTTCTGCACTGTTCATATACCCCCTTGGCTGTGCCCCATACAGTGTTCTGCACTGTTCATATTCCCCCTTGGCTGTGCCCCATACAGTGCTCTGCACTGTTCATATTCCCCCTTGGCTGTGTCCCATATAGTGCTCTGCACTGTTCATATTCCCCCTTGGCTGTGCCCCATATAGTGCTCTGCACTGTTCATACTCCCCCTTGGCTGTGTCCCATACAGTGCTCTGCACTGTTCATATTCCCCCTTGGCTGTGCCCCATACAGTGCTCTGCACTGTTCATATTCCCCCTTGTCTGTCCCATATAGTGCTCTGCACTGTTCATATTCCCCCTTGGCTGTCCCATATATTGCTCTGCACTGTTCATATTCCCCCTTGGCTGTGCCCCATATAGTGCTCTGCACCGTTCATATTCCCCCTTGTCTGTCCCATATAGTGCTCTGCACTGTTCATATTCCCCATAGCTGTGCCCCATACAGTACTCTGCACTGTTCATATTCCCCTTTGGCTGTGCCCCATACAGTGCTCTGTAGCGTTCATATCTCCCCATAGCTGTGCCCCATACAGTGCTCTGCAGCGTTCATATATCCCCATAGATGCTCCACATAAATCTGTGCCATGGCCGCTGCTGCTGCAATAAAAAAAAAAAAAGCCATACTCACCTCTCTTGATTGCAGCTCCCAGCGTCCGGTCCCGGCGTCTCGACCTGGCGTCTCCGCTCTGACTGATCAGGCAGAGGGCGCCGCGCACACTATATGCGTCATCGCGCCCTCTGACCTGAACAGTCAGAGCGGAGCGACGCCGGGAAGATGGAGCGGTGCCCGGCGGCTGGAACGCGGACAGGTGAATATTGCATACTTACCTGCTCCCGGCGATCCTGGCGCTCCCTCTGCCTGTCACAGCTGTCTTCGGTGCCGCAGCTTCTTTCTCTATCAGCGGTCACCGGCACCGCTGATTAGAGAAATGAATAGGCGGCTCCACCCCTATGGGAGGTGGAGCCGCTTATTCATTTCTCTAATGAGCGGTCCCACGTGACCGCTGAAGAGGGGAAGAACTGCAGCACAGAAGACCGTGGGACGGCAGGGGGCGCGCCAGGATCGCTGGGACTAGGTAAGTATACCTCAGCGCCCTCTCCCCCTCACCCGCCGACCCCACCGCTACCGTGACTCGAGTATAAGCCGAGAGGGGCACTTTCAGCCCAAAAATTTGGGCTGAAAATCTCGGCTTATACTCGAGTATATACGGTATTTTTCCTCTCTGGAAGTCAGACACAGTTCAAAAATATTCTAAGCCTAAAAAAAGTATTTCTTTTCTGCCAAGCACACATATCACCCAACATTTTAGGGACACTTTTGGGATACCCTCAAACACATATTTCCCTCTGTAGGTGAAAAAAAGATTATTCACAGATTTTGACAAAGTCCAGAAATTTGCTGGAACTGAAATCGGACACTCTCACAGTCATTTTCCCCTCTCTTAAAGGTAACCTGTCACCCCGTTTTTTCTCGGCTGCAGGAAAATGGCCACCGCGATCTCCATCTGCGCACACGCGGCATCCCGCGGCCATTTTCCTGAAGCCCCGGGAAGCCGAGAAGAACCATCTGCGCACGCGCGGCCTCACAAAGATGGCCGCGCCCACCGATAAACGGCTGAATAGTTCAGATCGCGCCATTTTCCTTGAAGCTGCGCAGTGGATTCACCACTTGGACATGCGCACACCACTACGCCACCAATGGAGATCTGGGGGAGAAACAGCGCTGTCACCACGCCCATATGACCTGACCAGCGTGAGTGACAGCCCAAAACGGCGACTTTACAAAGGTATTTCGGCAGCTTAGGTGGGGAATAAAGGCTCCAAAATACACTAATGTAAAGCACAGCTCTGCCCCTATTTAACGCTATTTTTAGCTCTTCTTGAAAAAACGGGGTGACAGGTTCCCTTTAAAGTCAGACACAGGACAAAAATATTCTGTTTTAAAAAAAATTTGATCATCCAAAATTTTTTTCCCTTCTGAAAATCACACATTTCACCCAACACCTTTGGGACTCTTTTGGGACACCCTCAAACACATATTTCCCTCTGCAGGTAAAAAAAAGATTTTTCACAGATTTTGACAAAGTCCAGAAACTTGCTGAAAGACAACTAAGTCCCAAGGACTGGAACTAAAATTGAACACTTTCATAGACATTTCCCCCTCTCTGGAAGTCAGACACAGTGCAAAAAGAATTTTATGTCTAAAAATATTTTTTTCTTTCAGACATTTTGTTTTTTTGTTTTTCCAAGCACACATTTCACAACACACCTTTGGCACTCTTTTGGGACACCCTCAAACATATATTTCCCTCTCTAGGTGAAAGTCCAAAAATATGCTGAAAAAGTCCCAACATACCATAAGGAAACAGCCTTACCAAAACCTGTCAGATGATAAATGCACTAGCAGGAGATTGGATTACGAGCTTATCTATTTTGCCAAAACAACCAATACCACCATAATTTGGCAGGTGTGTGGGTGGCTGTCTCTATCAGTAGTTTGCACATGTGCTGCCCCTGCCTTTATCGTGAGGGCTTGCTGCATCCTGCTAGTGCATTTATCATCTGACAGATTTTGGCAAGGCTGTTTTGTGAGTAGGTTGCGGGATGCAGTAACAGATAGGAGGCAGAGTAAGGGTTAAACTCAACTTTACTATAACAGGGGTATACTCCACACAGGGAGGAGAGGAGGTAGAGACAGGAGCACCTGAACTCTCCCGCTGCTCTCTGCATCCGCCCGCCAAGTGTCTCCTGTATTTTGTGCGCTCAGCCCTTTTCATCCTCCCTCCGCCCCAAGCTTTTGAGTGTAAAGGTCGGTCCCAGTCTTTAATCTTTCCCCCAGACAACAAAGGTGACAGCCCAGTCATGGTGCTGCTTGTCAATATACTGGAGCCTTTGTCTGCCATCCAACCCACAACATCCTGGCAATTGTCTGGGTTCATCAGTGGTGTATCCCACTGACCACATTTTGACAGGAAGCTAGAACGAGGTCCAGTCACCTTCTGATCTATAACACGACCTTGGCGGGCACCACCACATCCATGACCCTTAGCGTCACCCTTTCTCATATTGAATGCTTTATGCTTATGAAAAAAAAAATTCCTGGCTTTATTATTGACAAGTACCCTAACAGAGGTGTTATGTACAAATTCAATATACAGTATCAAGCAATGTGTGGCATTTTTTTAAAGGTATCAGCTTTATTATACACGGCAAAAGCAGACTTACAAATATTATTGATAAATAGTTTACGTATCTCTGCAGGCTTTGCACCAGTTGTACAACTGCTGTTTTTTAAACCAAATAGAAAATGCATAGGCTTGTGCAGATTGGTCAATGGCACTCCTGTCTCTTTCCATTGAGGAGGCTGCTTCCAAGTAAAATGAGGCTTGTACATGTTCCTGACATGGGTTTCAGGCCTGATATACTGACCACAATACAGGTCCTTGCTTGCATACACTGTATTCAGAATGTAATTCTAATGCTTTTAGTGTCTGGTAGCATCCAATTTACTGACATTGATCATACAGCTCCCCCAACCCCTGTATTATATTCACCTTACAGCGGCTTCACCCACTATGACAGTTGTTCCATTAGGATCCGGTGGAAAAAATAAACTGTGGAACCGTGGAGCTTACAAAACTCAGGTTTCACAGCACCTGCTGCACCTCTGCTAATTGTTAGTGAGGGCCGCATAATGACATGGCAGTGAACATGGTGGCCAAAATTCAAATGGGCATGTTTGAAATGGCATTCCATTATCTTGCTATATATTTGGCATGAGGGAGGGTCTTCACAAATGTAGGAGTGAGAGCCCTCACAAATGTTATAATAAAAAATAAAGCCAAAATGCTCTATGTGAACATATGCTGAAGTGGAGATTTTTTTTTCATTTTTATTTTGCGTTATATACATGTAATCATGACGGAAATAATATTTCTTAGCATTTTTCTCTTTAAAAAAATGTTTGGTTTGGTTTCATAGGTCTTTTAAAAATCCGTAAAATGGCGCAATAAATATTCCCAGATACCATATGTGAGTCAGAAAGGCATGCAGGCATCTTCTCCATGCTGTTCCCACTTAGTCTTAGCTTTTTCCCATCCATTGCAGCTTGTTTCTCATGCCCTCAGACCTGTTTGTTGGGTCCAGCAGAAAAATATTCGGCTTTCCCATTGACGTATGAATACACGAATATTAGAAATTATTTGTGCCGATTTTCCCGAATCCAAATATTTCACTATTCGATCATCACTAATCATTACATCATTAAAAAATCCTGTAAATTAGCTCCTTCATGAGCCAAAGAAGATAAGATATTAAATAGATTGAATACGTTGTTTAAATTTATCAATGTCAGAATGTATGGAAAAATTAACAGGTGACTCAAAATACTAAGAAAATAATCCAAAATATGAAAATTTTAAAATTATTTATTGCATTATTTCACTTTTTTTTCAAAATATCATGGTTATTAATTAGAACACGAAGTAAAGAAAAATGTAAATATTTTTTTTTTTAATATGCGTTTTATAAGCCGTGAAATTCTGGGCTCACATTGACAATATGAAGGAAAATCCACAAATTGAAGATTCACTTTGTTTTTGTCTAAGCAGTTATGCAGATATCCAAGTCCATGTGACCAACTGGGACTTCAAGCCACTTATATATAAGTCTGTAAGTGGTTGAACACTACTGGAAAAACCCAACTTAATCAATTCGTCACTCCCAACTTCCTATTGGAAACATACGACTCGAGCTATCCAGTCCTGAATTTTAAAAAATGATGAGTAATAAAAGTAGTAATAGTCACCTTATAAAAAACCCTGTTGCTTCCACCCCAATATTGCCCTTTTTTTCCACAAGTCTACGTACTTCCTCTTCTGTTGGATGGACATGTGACCATGGCAGCCAATCGCTGACCACAGCAATGATGCCTCTGGATGGATCAGTAATATATTGAGAAATGTACAGAGCAAAACGCCAACACTCACCGGTCCAGGTGTGGTTCAAATCCTTTATTGAAGCATTAAAACAAAGCCGTCTTGTTCACAGCCCGGGATGGTGGAACAGGGAAGGAGGTGAGCAGGATGTGACGACGGACGTTTCACGCCTATGTCAGCGCTTCCACGGGACCCATGGAAGTGCTGACGTAGGCGTGAAACGGCCGTCATCACATCCTGCTCACCTCCTTCCCTGTTCCACCATCCCGGGCCATGAACCCGTGGGACCTGTGGAAGCGCTGACGTAGGCGTGAAACGGCCGTCGTCACATCCTGCTCACCTCCTTCCCTGTTCCACCATCCTGGGCCATGAACAAGACGGATTTGTTTTAATGCTTCAATAAAGGATTTGAACCACACCGGGATCGGTGAGTGTTGCCGTTTTGCTCTGTACATTTCTTGATTGCACACTTGTTTCTTCTGAGCACATCTACCTGGTGATCAGGCTCCTGTCCATACATCCGGACCGATGGATTGCAGTCAGCCTTTGATCCGTTAACAGCTGTGCGGCTTTGCTTTTTTCTACTTTGGACATCAGTAATATATTGGCCTGGTGATTGGATGCAGAAGTCACATTAATTAGCAAGAAAGTACACAAACTGGCTGGGGACCCAGACTGTGTTGTAATTGTAGCAATAGGAAATCGGCAAAGTAAATATACATTTTTTTTTTTTAGTTGCTGTTCGACCCCATTAATGCATATCATCTGGGCAATATTACAAGTAAAATTAGAGGTATGACTTTAAAAGCCATTAGACCAGTAATAAAAATGATGCCTATGTTATAACAATCTGATGTTCTAAAGCTGGGAAATCAAGGTTTGATTACACATGTTAATTAGAGTTTAATTTAGGGCTTTTCAGTGCACTTGCCTTCTTAATTACTAGACTCCTGGTACTACCTTTTTCTCGTTGATTAGCAGGTCCATCCTTTGCTACATAAGGCATTTAGTCAGCCAAGGGTGGAGTTGCAGATTGATTTCTGAGCACTAGCACATTGGATCATTACAAAACGTATGGTAGGGACTAGCCGGCACTGGAAGTGACTGGGAAGAGTGAAGCAATGAGTGGCGCAGATTTGGGTGACATAGAAGGCCAGTAGAGGACCCATTGAGAGTTGTGGTGAAAGGGGCTAGTTGAGTATGATATTTTATTGTTTTAACCCTTTTCAGGTCCATATCAATACATCAAAATGGTGGCTAAGTGGCCTAACTTTTTACTGGATTTGTATTAATCAATTTTCCCAATATTTGAGTTTACTCAAATTTGCTACTTTTGAAAAATTTGAATTGAATTCAATGAATTTATAATCCATTTGTTCATCCTTATTTCAGTTTCAAACCTTAAATTAAAATATTCAAATGTTAAGCAATTATAGAGAGCATGAGTGACGTAATAGAAAAGAATGTAGCAGATCCTTTAGAAAAAACACAGCTAAAAGTATGGTACATTAGAGAAGTTGAATAAGGTGAGGAATTGTTAAGCAGAACACTGGGAAAACAAAGTCTGAATACAAGTAGATAGAGCTCGATGAGCACAAAATAGTAAAATCTTGGAAGGATGGATTATGATTTTACTGCAGCATATGTCACCTGAAAAAAATTACAGAAAAAGAAAATTAATAATAAAATTAATAATGATAACAAATAAACATTATAAGGATGTCTACAGTCTAGTGGCGGACATATTGCATGTGCTCAGTCACAGAACAAGTGGAATTAGACATAACGATCGCTGTAGCAGACGTTGCGACTGGAATAGGGCCAATGTGGGAAGGAAGTCGCCAATGCCAGCTTCTATTTCAGCTGAATGTGCTTCTGAGGAGGCACATTCAGCTGAAGTGTATTGCTGGGCAGGGACACGCCAACTGCCTGCAATGCAAAACAGGCTGCCAATCAGAGGCAGACAGCTGACGATGGCATGCCAATCACTAGTGGTGCATTACAGTAACTGGCACACTGAAGAAAACACCACACGTAGGAATAGCGGAAAGTAAGCAAATTGTATATGTTTAAACATTTTATTGGAAAAGAGCAGCACAATATTATACCAGGATATTGGATGGAGAGAATTATACAAGAAAGGGGCCATTATTGGGCAAGGAAGTGGTTCAAGAAGATGAGCTTTATACAAGTAAGGGATCCTAGGATGGACAACATTATGCAAAAAAAGGGCCCAGGATGGGGAGCGTTATGCAATGAAGGGACACAGGATGGGTAGTATTATACAAGAAAAGGGACCAGGGTTGGGGGGCATTATATCAGGATGTGGGTCATTAGACCAGGAAGTAGACCAGGATAGAGTACCTTACACCAAAAAGGGCCCCACAATTGGGGCTATTATACCAGAATGGGACTCTAGATGGGTGCTCTACACCAGGAAGGGGGCAAGGATGACAGCCATTATTACAGGATTGAGGCTATGTCGATAGGGGGATATTATAAAAAAAACAGCCAGGACTGGGGACATTATTACTTGGGGGGGTGAACATGCATGTCATTGTAGGATCTAGAATGTTACAAAGGCCCATACATTCGACCAACATGCAGGCCCAGGTCCAAATTTTACATCGGCCACCATTGCATTCTAGCTATGCCACTAAAAGAAACTCTTTATGTTTGTAGATGCAGATTATCTGCACAGTACAGAAAGGAGATAGGATTTGCCATATAAGCAAGGCCAGACAGGGGACTGTGGATGTGTTACAGGTGAGCGGCAAGATATTATTATTTTTTTATGTTACTTTCATTATGATTTAATGTCTCCAGAGACAAAAAGAAGGAACATTCCATTTGCAACAATTAAATTCAGGGTCAAATTCAAGCGAGCTGCCAAATTTGAATTCACTCATCACTAGTAACGTTCCCTTCTAACATTAATCTAATCTAATAGTTTAATGTTGGCACTAATGTATTCTCATACTCACCGACTCATCTTCAGGTTTAAATCGCACATGACGTTCTAGAAAACAAAAAAATGTGTATGATTAATTTCTATTTAGGCCACTCTTACAGTCGATCACTGTTCTTTGGGCATCATAGTTACTACTATGGCAGGGAAGTTATGGTGCTTTTGCTAAAATAGGGCACTGTAGTTGTCACTGCTTATGGGTGACACAATGTTTTTCACTGCTTTAAGGCACTACTATGGAAGCACTCTGGCAGTTACAATTTCATTTTAAGCATGCACAATGGCTCAGTGGTTAGCACTAGGATTGAGCGACCTTTGCTTTTATAGGATCGGGTCGGTTTCACGAAACCCGACTTTTTCAAAAGTCGGGTCGAGTGAAATCGGCCGATCCTATAAAAAAGTCGGGGTCGGGGTCGGCCGAAACGCGAAACCCAATGCAGTGCATTGGGTTTCCATGGTTCCCAGGGTCTGAAGGAGCGGAAACTCTCCTTCAGGCCCTGCGATCCATATTTTAGTGTAAAATAAAGAATTAAAATAAAAAATATCGCAATACTTACCCTCTGACGCGCCCTGGTACTAACCGGCAGCCTTTCTTCCTTAGAATCAGCCTTCCAAGACCTTGCGGTGACGTCGCGGCTTCTGATTGGCCGCGCGGCGGTCACATGGGCGGCCGCGCGACCAATCACAAGCCGCGACGTCACCTCGACGTCACCGAAGGTCCTTCCTAAGAATCAGCGCTTCCAGGACCTTCGGTGACGTCGCGGTGACGTCGCGGCTTGTGATTGGTCGCGCGGCCGCCCATGTGACCGCCGCGCGACCAATCAGAAGCCGCGACGTCACCGCAAGGTCTTGGAAGGCTGATTCTAAGGAAGAAAGGCTGCCGGTTAGTACCAGGGCGCGTCAGAGGGTAAGTATTGCGATATTTTTTATTTTAATTCTTTATTTTACACTTAAATCTGAATTCCGATACCAATTCCCGATATCTTAAACATATCGGGAATCGGTATCGGAATTCCGATTCCAGATTCAAAAGATCGCCGACTTCATGGAACCCGACCTTGCCAAAAGTCGGCGACTTTTGAAATATTTCGACCCGTTTCGCTCAACCCTGGTTAGCACTGCAGCCTTGCAGCACTGGAGTCCTGGGTTCGAATCCCACCAAGGAAAACATCTGCAAGGAGTTTGTATGTTCTCCCCATGTTTGCGTGGGTTTCCTCCCACATTCCAAAGACATACTGATAGGAAATTTAGATTTTGAGCCCCATCGAGGACAGCAATGATAATGTGTGCAAATAATAAAGCACTGTGGAATATGGTAGCGCCATATAAAAATAAAGATTATTATTATTATTAAGCAACTTTAAGAAGCACTCTGAGCAAAACCATCAAAGTGCCAAGTGCTGGAAATAAGAGGAGCTTCATGTCTCCCCTTTAATTTGTTACCTCCACAGAGACTCCCGAGAGTCCAACATTAATTGGTTTAGTCCGAGGGTGTTCCACTGATGGTACCCCCAACAATCAGCTGAGGAAAGCTGACAGCAAGTGATCATTTTCCCTGCAGCACACTGCCGGAAAGATGAAGTTATGGATTTGCCCTTTTCTCCAGAGCAAGAGACACTCTGTGTAGCTGCACGCAATCTCTGGCTTAAAAAATGAAGGCTCTAAAGGGTGGACCCCCTCAGAATTCTCTACAAGGATGTATGGAAACAGATTTAAAACCTGACTGGGACATAGTTAGAAGACATTTATTTAAACAGTTTTCGGCCCACATTTTTGGAAAACATACCAGAGTGAGTTTCTTGGCGAGGAGTATCTTTTGACAAAGTTCTTCGTCGGATGGCAAGAATAATCTGATGTATAAGGATGATGCTGATGATAATGGGTATTCCCACATACAGCACAATATAGCACTGCATGTTAGATGACTGACCTAAACCAAAAAGAAAAAAAAATTGAGAAGAGCTTTCAGTGGTCAATTAACTTTACACTTTAGATATTTATCATCACCACGTTTCTTGATGTTCCTCTAGAACTCATAAGTAGAGATGAGCGAATAATTCATTATTCTGTTCGGGTTACTTTCATCGAATATGCAAATATTTGCCGATTAATTTAGCAAATATTCACCGAACATTACCGAACACCATTATAGTAAATGGGAGGCAAAAACAAACTCATGCACAACACCTTAGAATGGCCCCAAATGCTGCCAAAACACATCACATGAGGGACACACACCAGGAAAGTGGCCTCAATTCACCCACAGTACAAATTGCAGCATAGAACTGCAACAATCAGTCAGGCATGAGGTATCGGGCTCTGGGAACCCATTTACAGCTTTCCACTGAATGTCATAGTAAGACGAGGTGGGTGAGGGATCGGTGTAGGGCCCCTTTGCTGGGAGCCCTGATAACACATGCAACACCTCTACCTGCTTTCATGCTGAGCCACACTCAGGTGGCACAAATATCAGTTTTCTAGACTACTATTGTCAAAAAAATGTAAAGATAGTAACACAGGTAGTTGAGTGCAAGGAAGTGGAGGCCTGATGGTCTCGGAGGCCTACTGCTACAGGCAACACACATGAAGGAGACCTAACAAGGAGTGTTCACATTTCCAAAAATTATTGGCAGACACCACAAAAGTGGCATTAATTTCACCACAGTAGAAATAGTAGAATAGGGATTGACAGGTTTTCACTATACCCAATTCAGCAGATGGACACCCAGTGAGGAGTGTCCACATTTCCAAAAATTATTGGCAGACACCACCAAAGTGGCATCAATTTTACCGCAGTAGAAATAGTATAATAGGGACCGACAGGTCTTTCACTACACCCACCCCAGCAGATGGACACCCTACCAGGAGTGTTCACATTTAAAGAAATGAGGGCATTACACCATAGAAGTGACATCAATTTCACCACAGTAGAAATAGTACATTAGGGACCAACAGGTCTTTCACTACATCCAACCCAGCAGATGGACACCCAACCAGGAGTGTTCACATTTCCAAAAATTATTGGCATACACCACCAAAGTGGCATCAATTTCAACACAGTAGAAATAGTGTAATAGGGACAGACAGGTCTTTCACTACACACAATCCAGCAGATGAACACCCAGCTTGGAGTGTTCACATTTTAAAAAATGAGGGCCTGACACCACCGAAGTGGAATAACTTTCACAAGAATAGAAATGGTATAATTGGGATTGACACGTCTTCCTCTACAGCTAACTCAGCAGATGGAGACCAACCATGACTGTTCTCATTTCCACAAATTTGTGCTAACATCATCAACAGCAGCCACAGAAGCAACACTAAAGATATCACAGAGTGCAGTTAAATGACATTAATGCATCACACTAAAAAATGCAATATCACCTAGCCTGTACAGTCTGTGATTGGGTGCAAAATTCCTTGGAGATCCATGACTTGTTCATCTTAATGAAATTTAGGCAGTCAACACTTTCGGGGGACAACAGTATGTGCTTATCTGCCAGGACACCACCAGCAGCACTGAAGACACGTTCTGAGAGAAAACTAGCTGCCGGGCACGATTAAACCTCTAAGGGATGTGAGGCAAGCTCAGACCACTCCTCCATTTTGGAAAACCAAACTGTGAAAGAATCCAAACCCTCCCTGATGGTATTGATATGTAGTTTTAGATACTCCTGCACCATCCTCTCCATTCGTTCACCACGTGTAATACTCGGTCTCTGTTGTGCTGGTGCACGAGTTGGTCTAAAAAAAGTGAGAAAGGACTCACAGAAATAGCTTCTTCCCCTTCCAGCACTGCTGCTGCTAATGCTTTTGCGTTGACGAATTGACGGGCCGGAGGTTGGAAGTCTACAGCTGCTATGCAAACTGTGTGCTTCACTGCTGTCTTGGGGAAAAGATCTCTTAAGATTGTATAAAAGCGTGTTTCAATGCCCAGCATTCACTGGTCCATTTCTAGGCAGGGAATTATCTGGCAAAATTTGGTTTTATAACGTGGGTCTAATAAACCCAGTAGCCAGCATTATTACTAATCATTACTATATGGGGATCATGTTGCAGATACTGCAGCAGGAAAGCACTTATATTTCTGGCTCTACCATGAGGTCCGAGCCCATGCTGTGTTAATGGCTGGGTTACAATGAAGCTCTTTTCCTTCATCCCCTCCTGCCAACCCCGAAAAACAGAGAGGGGAGAATTATCCTTTTCATTCGACAGTTGCTCGCCCGTCACCTCTTCCTCCTCCATTTGTTCCTCGGATCTTGCACCTTTGATAACAGTTTGTCTGTTATCATCACCAGATCCCCTCGATCGCAGTACTCCACCCTCCCTTGGCACCTTCCTGTATGATGACAGTCTTGAATTTCCAGCCAATGTTATCCCTTCTGCAGCCTCCTCTGCTTCTTCCTCTTCTTACGGGATCACCATCTCCTCCTGCAGGCTACTCAAAGTATGCTCCAGCATATAAAGTGCCTTGCAAAAGTATTCGGCCCCCTGGAACTTTTCAACCTTTTCCCACATATCATGCTTCAAACATAAAGATACCAAATGTAAATTTTTGGTGAAGAATCAACAATAAGTGGAACACAATTGTGAAGTTGAATGAAATTCATTGGTTATTTTAAATTCTTGTGGAAATTCAAAAACTGAAAAGTGGGGAAAGGTTGAAAAATTCCAGGGGGCCGAATACTTTCGCAAGGCACTGTAAATGACCGGAATAGTGATGCTGATGACGGCAGCGTCAGCGCTATCCAACTTAGTAGCCATTTCAAAACTTTGCAGAAGAGTGCAGAGGTCCTTAATGTGTGCCCACTCTGTAAATGTGATATACTGCGTTGGCCCAGGCTATGCGACAAGACATACTGCGTCAGGGTTCGTTGCTGCTGCCATAGTTGCTGCAACATGTGCAGAGTGGAATTTCATTGTGTCGGCACATCGCATATCAACCTGTTAACTGGCATGGACAAAGACCTCTGTATTGATGCAAGTCGATGAGCAGAGGAGTGGGACCGGCGGATATGAGCAAACATCTTACATGCTTTCTGGAGCAGGTCACCCAGGCCAGGATAGTGGATGAGAAAACGCTGCACCACCAGGTTAAGGACATGAGCCATACAAGGCACATGTGTGAGCTTGCCTCACCGTAGGGCCGCCACAAGGTTTGCATCATTATCGGACACTGCCTTCCCTTGATGCAGGTACAGTGGATACAGCCAAATTCAAATTCAGCCTTGAGAGTTGTCCAAAATTCTTCAGATGTATGACTGCAATCTCGATGGCATGTCAATTTTAAGACTGCCTGATCATATTGAGCCCTGGCTTCGCAGTACGGAGGTGGTGGGCATTGGCTATGCACTGTTGGAACGAGTGTCTCCTGAAGGCAGAGGTTGAGGTCGCAGATGGAGGCCCTAGAGGAGATAGAGGAGGCAGAAGCAGGGGAGGAAGTGTTAAATGTAGAGGTTTGGCCTGCAAGCTTTGGGGATTCCAAGACTTGTGGAGCAGCACTTGTCCCCACAGCCACCAGAGTCACCCAGTGCCAAGTCAACGAGATGTAACACCCTTGGCCATACTTACTCGTCCAAGTGTCTGTGGTTAAATGCACCTTGGCCGACAGAGTTTTTGTCAAGGAACATGTAATGTTGTCTAATACATGCTGGTTGTCACGTCTTCATATACTTACCTGTCAGGCCGGCGCGCACCCGAAAGTGTCCCTCGCTGTTTTCCGCCCAGGTTCTTGGGGTCGCGGCGTTTCAGCGGCTCACGCATGCGAAGATATGCTTCTTCCGCTGCTAAGGTTTCTGGGAGGTTGTGACCCGGTGGTTGTGCCCCAACATGGCGGCGCCCATTGGGTATTTCAGTCCGGCGTCTACTCAGGTAAGACACCTGTGTATCTTGTGCGGTCACGTTAGCATTCTTGCTGGCACTTTTCCTCATACCCAGGCTCCCTGTCTCAGTTGTGTCTGCTTAGACTCTGCCATGCCTTTTTTGTTTCTCAGTCGTTCCTGTCCTGTGTCTCTGCCTTGTTTGTCCCTGTGTCCCAGCTGTGCCTGCCCAGTGTCTAATCTTGTTGGTCACCTCCGCCCATACCGGCCAGTCATTACTATTTTCATTTTCCCTTCTTGCAGCATCGTGCCGCTGTCGTCTTCGACACTCCTGGTTCCACCTGTCTTCCATATTCCCCTGTTTCTAGTTGTTCTCCATTGCCTATCCACACCGTCCATACTCCAGTTTCTCCTCTTCCTTGTCCAGCCCTTAGTCTCCCCTTTGGCTCTGGCAGTTGTAGTTACATCCCCCTTAGGTCTGTTCCAAACACTCCCTGTAGCTCTGTAGTCTCGACCCAGAGGGTCCTCTTTGGGGTTTTTTCCCCTGAACTCTAATACTAGTGTAGCGCAGGCACAGCCTTCTTCGAAAAATAATGGCAACTGGGTAATTGATACAGGGGGACTGCAATGACCATCAGCTTTTGGAAACCATCGATATCCATCAGATGGAAAGGCAGCATTTCCGTGGGTGGCCAACAAATTGGAGATGGTGAAGTTCAACCTCTTAGCTTTGTCATGCGTAGGAGGAAACAATCTTTTCTGTGACCACAATGGAAAAATCGTAGGCTGGCTGCAGTTCTGTGAAAAGGTGGAATATGGTGAACTGGACAAACTGTTGGACAGTGAGACAGGTGCAGCCGGAGATGTCACTGTGGATTGAGAAACTTGGGGTGTGATCGTTCCAAAACAGCAGGCATGTCCGCTTTCGTTACAGCTAAAGGCATCCTCTCAGTCAGCATGACTCGATCGTGTAAAGAACCCGAGGTTCTACAGTCAAAGACCTGCGTCTCAATAGTTGTCATGGTAAAAGAGGAGGAGGAAGCAGCAGATGCGATTGATGGGGCGGCTGATGGTGGTTGATGTCCACTGGTCCCCATTTTTGCACAGTGGGATTCCCACACTAAAGCATATTGATTGCGCATGTGAAGGTTCATGCATACAGTAGTCAAATTATTGCAGTTTTTACTTCGACTCAGTTTTTTTTTTGCAAAGCTCGCAGGTTACGTGAGTTGGCTCATCCTTTGCAGTGTCAAAAGAGGCCCAGGCTCCGCAACCCTTGCCACCCTTTCAAGCTGCAGACCCACGGACTATGCTGGTCACAGGCACAGTTGTGGCTAAGGATGCATTGCTAATCGTGGCTGCATCACTACGTGTCTGCGTGTCTGGATGGTAAATTTAAATAGAAAAAAATGGTGTGCACTCAGGTCAGGGACAGATGAGGTGCTGGTAAACCGACCATGTGGTCCAATCAATAGTAGAGAAAATTACCGCACACTCGATACTGATATAGTGCTGAAATGGGTCTATGCCAATTTTATTCAGAACAATAATACAAAAAATAATAATAGCCACATATGTAGAGGTAGACAGCAGGCTTTTCCACATTTAGCTACTGAAGTAATATCATTTAGAACAGAGGTGTCAAACTGCATTCCTCGAGGGCCGCAAACAGGTCATGTTTTCAGGATTTCCTTGTATTGCACAGGTGATAATTTAATCGCCTGCACAGAATGATTCCAGCACCTTGTGCAATGCAAAGGAAATCTTGAAAACATGCATGGTCTGAGGCCCTCGAGGAATGCAGTTTGACACCTATGATTTAGAATGCTATACTCATGCATGGAGCACAATAGAAGCTGTTGTAGGACATGTGCCCTGGTGGCTTTATCTGAGAACCTCAGTAATGCCCCCCCCCCAAAAAAAAAAAATCCAGAAGGTAAATTTTACAGCCACACTGGACACTATCTAGCTACACTAACTGACTGATAACTAACCGCCTAACTAAATAGCTGAAATCTTGATGCAAACAGTGCCAGTGTCAGGAGCAGCTTCTCTCCGCTGAATCAGTGACAAAATGGTGCTTGCACAACATGTCTGCTATTTATATGGTAAGGGACATACATACATGTGCATACATAAAGTTAGGGGGAAAAAATGACTGCTGTGCTGTGCTTCCAAGAATGCCGCACCTCTGAGCTCTGCAAACCCCCTCCCCTCATCAAACACGGGCCAAACACTCATGATTAGGGTTGAGCAAAAAGGGTCGGCCAGATTCAGAAGTCGCCGACTTTTGGCAAAGTCGGGTTTCATGAAACCCGACCCGACCCCTGTGTGGGGTCAGCCATGAGGTCAAGCGATCTTCTGATCTGGAATCGGAATTCCGATACCGAGTTCCGATATGTTTAAGATATCGGGAATCGGTATCGGAATTCATATTTAAGTGTAAAATAAAGAATAAAAATAAAAAAATATTGATATACTCACCCTCGGACGCGCCCTGGTTCTCACCGGCAGCCTTCCTTCCTAAGAATGAGCACCTGAAGGGCCTTCGATGATGTCGCGGCTTGTGATTGGTCGCGTGAGCGGTCACATGGGCGGTCACGCGACCAATCACAAGCCGCGACGTCATCTAAGGTCCTTCAGGCGCTAATTCTTAGGAAGGAAGCGTCCGAGGGCGCGTCCGAGGGTGATTATATTCCTAATAGGTATATACTCACCCTCGGACGCGCCCTGGTTCTAACCCGCAGCCTTCATTCCTAAGAATCAGCGCCTGAAGGACCTTAGATGACGTTGTGGCTTGTGATTGGTCGCGTGACGCCCATGTAACCGCTCACGCGACCAATCACATTCTTAGGAAGGAAGGCTGCCGGTGAGAACCAGGGCGCGTCCGAGGGTGAGTATAGCAATATTTTTTATTTTTATTCTTTATTTTACACTTAAATATGGATCCCAGGGCCTGAAGGAGAGTTTCCTCTCCTTCAGACCCTGGGAACCATTAGAAACCCAATGCACTGCATTGGGTTTCGTGTTTCGGCCGACCCCGACCCCGACTTTTCTATAGGATCGGCCGATTTCACTCGACCCGACTTTTGGAAAAGTCGGGTTTCGTGAAACCCAACCCGATCCTATAAAAAGAAAAGTCGCTCAACCCTACTCATGATACACTACCATTATCGTTCCTATATTTTGGTGGCAACGCAAATATTTTCCCGCACTTTTACCGAATGTTACCGTTTTTTTACTGATTTTATAACATTTTGCTCGGATTTACGATTACTAATCCGAATGTGCCATATTCATGCCGAATTTATATTTGGCGATCGTTTTCCAAACATATTCGCTCATCTCTACTCATAAAGAAACCACCGGAGACTAGACGGAGGTGGACATGACTTGGGGATGGGTGGACTGAGAACTCCTGCAGCTTTTGTTTGTATTGCGGTGTAGATTCTAAACAAGAGTGATGTTGTTTTGAGAGGAAGGTTAGATGTTTGGTGTATTACTGTGAGGAGGGTGGGGCTTATATAGGGGAGGCAACTCAGGTTCTCCCTCTTTCTCTCATAGGATGGACAGGAGATAAAAAACATTACCCGCCCTCCCACCCTGTTTATAATCTCTGTCCTAAAACTTGGTTTCCCATGATTCCCTAGAGGTTTCCTCCACTTTGGTGTTCGTAATATTGCTTTATCATCTCAATAATTTAACCCACTCACCTCTTTAACTTACCCCTTCCCCCTACCTCCACTATTGCTTTTCTATGATTATACAGATTATACAGAGAGTTGGAAGGGAGAGTATCTAGGGGAAGTGAGGGTAAGCCACCACTGAGCAGGGGCGCCACTTTGGGTACAAGATTAGGGTGCCAACCTCCGCAGCAAGGTAGGAAAATTGATTAGGGATACCAGAGGGTGAGTTAGGTTAGTTCAGGCCCCGTCAGCAATCCCCAAAGTAATTAAACTTACTTTTCTCTGGATATCTGATATTTAATTATTCCTACAGAATACTTAATTTTGGTTATGTAAATGGTACTAAGGTAACAGGCTCCATAGGTTTGTTGGAAAATTGGATGATTGGCCTTACATTGGGGCACTCTGCTTGGGTTCCATTGTATTGATTCTCCCTAACACTTCCACTCCCCTACCTCTCCCTTAACACTTTTGCTCTTCATCGGTTACTGGTCACTCCTTCAGGGTTATTTAAAAAATAAAGGGACTAGTGTGGTATCTGAAGATTTGGGTTCTTAATGGCAATTGTCAATGGTCAGAGATTTCCAGGAAGAATCTAGGGGAAGTCATCAGAGGGGGGGGGGGGGGGATGCCATTTTGTGTTCAAGATAGGGTGCCAACTTCTGCAGCAAGGAAGGGGTGAACTAAGGAGAATCAGGATTACCTATGACTTATCATGGTTTGCCCTCACACCATTTACTGTTTTTGACTTATTTCCTGGTAGGTTGTTATTAGCTTTCATTTGCTGTGGTTTAAACAGTTTAAAATAAAAGGTATATTTTAAAAGTATTAGATTTTTGTGAGCCCTCTGGTTACTATAACCTTATTATCGATACTTAGTTTTTTTCCTTGATTCTACCATAGGTATCGATTTGATAGCCATAAAGGTCTGATTAATAATAATAATCTTTATTTATATAACGCCAACATATTCCACAGCGCTTTACAGCTTAACAGTTTCAAACACAACAGTCATAAGTAATAACATAACAATAGAATAATTAAAGCAAAATAAGATGACCCTGCTCGTGAGAGCAATCGATGTTTGGTGGATGTTCCAGCTTTTAGCCCCACCTATTTTTTTTCCTTACCATCATTAGATACTGTGGGGAAATTTAAGGAGATCCTTTCATTGTTAGTAGACTCCTTTATGTGACAAGTAATTACTGGATAATGCTGAGACTGAGATTTAGACATGACAAATAAGCTTCGTAAACTCCCATCTGGATCGAGAGTTGTCCACCCAAATTGTTCTGTCTCATTCAAGGTCCATTTAATCACACCCCAATTCGTTGTCCAGTTGAAAGAAATGCACAGCAAGACAATTGATTCTGGATTTTTTGGATGCTCTTCTACTGATGACAGTATTGACAAAGTAGGTTTCCCTGGATTAGTTTCTGAAACAGAAGATAAAAATTATTCAAGGATAGTGTTCCTAAAATGTCTCCTTCATTTTTAATTTTGCGGGACACCCTGAGCTAACATAAAACTCATGGTTCCCAAAGTCTGCACCACAACTTCCAACTATCATATCTTCTTATATGACTGAAGGGTCTCCAAATGACCTAAGTTACCAGATGCAACTTCTACCTCTGAACCCCTATAATTATGTCCTTGTAGATTGCCCAACGACAATGTGATCACTTTGATTTCAACATTTTTACCAAGGAATCAATTTAGCTTGGTATCCCTACACTACAACACAACATAACATATAGCTCTGGAAAAAATTAAGAGACCACTGCAAAATATTCAGTTTGTCTGATTTTTCTCTTTATAGGTATATTTTTGAGTAAAATGTAAATTGTTCTATTAGTCTATAAACTTCTGACAACATATCTCCAAATTTCCAAGCAATAAATTTTGTATTTTTTTCCTGACAAAGAAAAATAGTAAAAATTAAAAAAGAAAACAAAACAGTGCTTTCAGATCTTAAATAATGCAAAGAAAACAAGTTCATAATCACTTAGAAACAACAATACTAATGTTTTAACTCAGGAAGAGTTCAGAAATCAATATTCTGTGGAATAACCATGATTTTTAATCACAGCGTTCATGCGTCTTGGCATGCTTTCCACCAGTCTTTCACACTACTTCTGGTGCAAAAATGTAATCAGTTCTTCTTTGTTTGATGGCTTGTGACTATCCATCATCCTCTGGATTACATTCCAGAGGTTTTCAATGGGGTTCCGGTCTGGAGATTGGGCTGGCCATGAAAGGGTTTTGATGTGGTGGTCTCTTAATTTTTGCCAGAGCTGTATATAACCCTGTATATGCTGTCATAGAAGGAACATTGATTTGTAGCTTAGCAGCCCAATCATAAACCACCTAGCCCTGCTAGCATTTGAAATTGGCTCTGTGATCTGTGGAAAGGGGCCAGGGCCGGACTGGCTATCTGTCAATTCTGGTAAATGCCAGAAGGGCCTGTCTGGTCATGGGCTGCCTTGTCTGCTATGTTGTTACCAGAATTGGTGTTCTCAAGAAACCCATACCGTTTAGAGTTGTGATGGAGCACAAAGTTGCTGACTCTGTTACCCCAGCAGGCCACGGGTGTCATTACAAATATTGGTCTTGTAGAAAATCTTCCTTTCCTCCATCCAGGGTAATATTAGTAATATATCCTATGGGGATGGGGACAACATGGGCCTGTGTGATTTCAAATGCTAGGACTGAATTTCAGCCCCAGTCTGTATCTAAAAGGGACTCTGGTGCCAAAATGGTATATAATAAAGCCTTCCCATAACAAAAGATAAGTGAACTGATTCACCGTGAATCAAATTTGTGTAGAATTTGTAGGAATTCAATGAATCCGACTAAATTGATATTTGCAGAAGTTTGCATCTGCCATAGAAGGATAACATATTTTCTGCCAAGGTTTTCCATAATGTTTTGAAGCTATCACATCACAAGGTACTATCATAGTCAGCATGAAAGCAGAGGGAGGGAATGAAGCAGCCACTTCATAGTTAATCTGAATAGATAGATGATGTCTCAGTTCACAAATTGGCCATAGAAGTGGGGAGAGAAAGCCTTAAAACACTGAAGAAACTGTACATATAGTATGACAGGACAGCAATTATGAAGTGTGTACAACAAAACAACATATTTCATCATACAGTTTTTTAGGGCTATTAAAGGATTTGAATACTCTAGAATGAATTTTGAATTTCCTAAATCTGGAAAATCTGGAGAATTTCCATTAAAAAAAGTGTTCATTTTTAGTCTTAAGATTTTCCATCTGGTGCTAGTAGTGACTCAACCACAGGGGCACATGGACATCTATGACATTGGCTAATCACAACATAAACCTGCCATTTATTGTGGGACAGAAACATTTCAAATCATTTTATTGAAGTCAGTGGACTGTCTATTAATTTTATGAGGCTACACTAGCATCTCCTAGAAGAAGAGCCATTCTTTTCAGTATCACTCCACTGTCCTGGTACTTATTGACATTATTATTACTGCATCGCGATTGTCGATGCAGAAAGGCTGTGTGCGCACGATCTCCGCAGAGTGTCAGCTGATTCTTACAGCTGACACCTGGCACTCAGTGATTGGAGCAGTCGTGCAAAACTCCTGGCACATTAACCCCCTAAATGCTGCGATCATGTTCGATCGAAGTATTTAAGGGGTTAAAGCGTCGTGAGCAGGCAGAGGCATGACAGCCCCTCTGCCCCTGGATCGGAGACCACGTGAGGTCAATAGAGCTAGGTCAACATCCAGGTCAATAGAGCTAGGAAAGTTGCTTGATCATGTGCAATGCATGATCACCAACTTTCTCTGTCAGCGCAGAACTAACAGTTTGCATAGTATGGGGATGCTGCTGCATGCCCATGCTATACAAGCGATCAGCTGTTAGGACTGGCGGAACGCACTGAGTAAATAGAGAGATAGTATAGGTGCGGGGCCCACAGTGCAGGAGTGGAACCTGCTGCTAGTAAATGGTGGCACTATATGACGGTACTACGGGTACCGTCACCCGGTCTGTATAGGAGCGAACTCTGTTGCCGGGATTAAACATAATGTTGTGCCCTGTTAGCATTCACAGAGGGCAGCAATTGGATACTAGTGGGATCCCTGCAACTCACCCCCACTAAGCTGGTGGTTGATCCCGCTCTGACCCTCGCTGGTTTTGAGCCAGCGCCTGAGGACGCCCTGAGTCAGATGCTGGGATCAAATGGAAGTTCCCACCCTACACTGACGGAATGTAAGGAGACGCTAAAGATAGCCGCAGAGAGTGCGTACAGTACAACAGCGGCAGTCACTGCAGGATAGACGCAGTATATTTTGTGCCTGGTGCTGGATGGCACTATCTGGCGCTAGACAGCTACAACACTCACGAGTAGAGTTGAGCGACTTTTCCTTTTTTCGGATCGAGTTGGGTGTTGCGAAACCCGACTTTGTCAAAAGTCGGGTCAGCTGAAATCAGCCGATTATTGCGAAAAGTCGGGGGCCGACTGAAACACGAGATCCAATGCAAGTCAATGGGGAATCAAAGTCGGCAGTGAGTGGAGGACAGGAAAATACCTAGAGTGCCCATTTTAATGCCAAAAACATCAATTCTTATACCAAGAAACAGAAAGATGATCGGCACAGAGCTTCACTATAGCGCAATTGGAGATTCGCTTAAACGATCTGTTTCAGAAGGACAGATGAGGTCTCCCTTGCTGTGAGCTGCGGGTGGTGCTATGCAATCGTCAGAGTTTTGTACAAGACCATATAATGAGAAGAAAAATGATGCAGCACTCACCCTTGCGCTTCTTCCAAGTGTGCTCTTTATTCAGCAAAACATACTATGCATAGTATGAACCGGCATACGCAGTGATCTGTGAGGGAGCGGACCGGACGACAGCTGTTTCGCGCTACGGCGCTTCTACAGGTCCATGCTAAAAACAGGTGATGTCGTTTCCTTTTTAAGGTTTTTTTTTTTTTTTTTTTTTTTGACTCACCTGATTCTATTAATTACAATTGTGCGAGTTAAAAACAATGAGATCTCTTATTACAGAATGAACATTTACAAGTATATTACAAAATGAACATTTACAAATGTATTATAAGAACACCACCATGTCAAGTTTGTCGTTAAGACCCCCTGGGCCCTGTGCGTTTGTTTGTAGGATCCATTTCGCTTCACGCTGCAGCAGTAGGCGGTCATTATTACCGCCGTTTTGTGAACATTTAACTATTTCCAAACCTGCAAACCGCAATTGATCTGGATCACTATTATGTGTCTCTGCCATATGTTCTACAAAACGCACGCGTCCCTTTCCTGTCCGAATTGAGTTATAATGCTCTCGTATTCGGACTGTGAGAGGTCTAATAGTCTTACCTATATAAAACCGTTGACACGGACAGAAAATTACGTAAACCAGAAATTTACTCTTGCAGGTTATGAAGTCTTTCACAAAATGCTCAATTATACCTATTTGCAAGGGGTTCTCAATTTTATGCAGATGGCATATGCTACAATTGCCGCATCTGTGGTTACCTTGCGGTATGGTTTTTGCTAACCAATTATTTGTTGGTGGTGATACTTTATTTTTTACAACAAGGTCTCCTATATTAATTGATCTTTTATATGAGAATAGAGGACATGTATCTGGGAGATTTCTAAAGTCCACGTCTTTCTGCAGCACATGCCAATTTTTTCGTATTGCTGTTTGTATATCTCTATCTAAAGGGCTATGTTTAAATGTAAATGTGAATCTGCGATTTTTATTTTGATATTCGTTTGCATCTTTTCTTTTTCCATTGTTTTTTCTTTTTTTGCCCTTTTCTAACAGATGAACTTGAGATAATTTGGCTGCTCTAATTTCTGCTTGTTGGAGAATATCTGTTGGATATCCTCTGTTTGAAAGGCGTGTTTTTAATTCTTCTACCTGAGTTTTATAATTTTCCTCATTATTGTTGATTTTACGTATTCTCACCATTTGACTATATGGAATACTGCGCTTCGTGTGATTCGGGTGGTCACTTTTAAAATGTAAAATGTTGTTCGTCGCTGTGCTTTTTCTGTGGACTTTCGTTACTATATTTTCATTTACAATTTCTATTTTTACATCTAGGAATTCCAATTCTTTTTTATTGAATACTGAAGTAAATTTCATGTTTTCTTTATTTTTATTGTTCAGGAAAGTTACGAATTCGTTAAATTTAATTTCTTCGCCATCCCACACCATAAAAATATCGTCGGCAAATCTTAAAAAAAGCCGTATGTGCCGAAGGTATGGGTTCTGGGGTCCGGTGACGTACCTCTCCTCAAAAGCTGCTAGAAACAGATTTGCGAAGACACACGCCACCGGAGTACCCATCGCGGTACCAACTTTTTGCAGATACCATCTCTCCATGAACTTGAAAGCATTGTGTGATAAAACGAACTCCAGACTATCCAGCACAAAAGAAATAAAATTGGCGTCTTTATTTGTATTCATTAGAATGTGATGGACTGCCTCCAAGCCTTTTTGTTGTGGGATTCTAGTGTAAAGGTTTACAATATCTATTGATGCCAGAGCAAATGTAGGTTGCCATTGGAAGTCTTTAAGGGCCAGGAGAAAATCTCCTGAATCCTTTACAAAAGAGGGAATTTTTAACAGCAGAGGTTTTAGTAACCAATCTAAAAACTGTGATAAAGGTTCGGTCAGTGATTCTTTGCCCGAGATTATTGGGCGTCCTGGCGGTTTTTCCGCATTTTTGTGAATTTTGGGGATGCTGTACCACTGTGCGAATTTAGGAAGCTCTGGCATTAATTTTTCCGCTCTCCCTCTTGTTAAAGTCCCCTTTTCCACATATTTTCTTAATAGGCTCCTCAATTTTTCTTTGAATCTATTTGTGGGGTTGCCGTCTAATTTAATATAGGTTTCTGTGTCATCTAGTTGGGATAGTGCTTCTTCTATATAATAAGATCTTTCTAATAGAACAATGTTTCCGCCTTTATCCGCCCTCCTAATGATGGTATCATTCCACATTTGTATCTCTTTTAGGGCTTTTTCTTCCTGTGTTGTTAAATTTTTTAGTGGTTTTTTGTATAATATTGCCTCTATATCTTTGATTACCAGGTCTTGGAATAGATCTATTGTATTCCCTGGTGAGATTGGCGGCATCCATTTTGATCTAACTCCTCCCTTGAATGGATCAAATTCTGTACTAGTCGGGGGTATTGGGGCTCCTTCATCTGAATCCTGACCGTTCCCATTTAAATTTATTAATAAATGTGTCATTTCTACGTCCCTCGGATCCATGGTAGAATAAGCCATGAAACCTAGGGAACTAATCTCTGCTGGACTGTCTGTGGCGACCGACATAGAAGCTCTCTCGAAGCTGTTTTTGCAAAAGTATTTATATAAATGTAACTTTCTTATGCTTTTAAATAAGTCCACTTTGAAGTCGCATAAATCGAAGGATTCTGGAAGGCAGAAGTTCAAGCCTCTTGACAGTTCTTTCTCCTGATGTATTGTCAGTGATTTTTTTGTTAGATTTATAATTTGTAGGGCTTCTTCGTTGTCCTTTGTGGTGCTTTGTTCATTCATCGTCTCCACGAAACTTGTTTGCGTTTTTTTACCGCGCTTTTTTCTCCCTCCCCGTCTGATTTTTTTCTTTCTAAAGGGATGATAGGATTCAGGGTGGGCTTTGAGGTAGATGGTAACTCTTCATTAAAGTCCTCAGCTGTACTGGAATCAGAGTCAGTGATCCAGCCATCTTTCACTATTTTCGATTTTTTTGTGGTGAATTTTCTGGAGCGATTTTTATTGAACAGTTTTTTAGTACCATTTCTATTCCATGAGAAAATCTGCCCCATTTCGAAGTCCCTCTTATCCCGGAGGAATTTTTCTTTTTTCTTTTCTTTGGTTTCCATTTGAATCACAGTTAGCTTTTTATCCAATTTTTTTTCAAAGTTTTTAAAATTTTCCTTACTAATACGGGAGGATAATTCCTGTTTCGATTTTTTCAATTGTTCGCATATCAAATCATAGTCCTTTTCATTTTGTTTCACCACCGATTATTGCGAAAAGTCGGGGGCCGACTGAAACACGAGATCCAATGCAAGTCAATGGGGAATCAAAGTCGGCAGTGAGTGGAGGACAGGAAAATACCTAGAGTGCCCATTTTAATGCCAAAAACATCAATTCTTATTACTTACGCTTGTCATTCTTAATGTACTTTATAATAATAGTCAGGCATTGAAAACTGGGGGTCATTTGGATAAAGTTGTGGGGGGGGTAGGGCTGGCTCAAGATTTTCGTGGGCACCAGGAAACGCGGAATACATCACGGTGGTGGAGCAGGGAGAGGTAAGTATTTCAACTTTGCAAGTGCTGTGATCCTGAGCAAGCAGGGGGGGCCCACTCGTTGGCACTTGGCACTGGCACAGGGCCCCTCATTGTACGACGGGTGGCGCCTCCCACTGCCAGAGACACTTTTGCGTACTATGAGGGGCCCTGTGCCAGTGATGTCGCCAATGAGTATGCCCCCCCACCTGATGATGGAACCTGCACTTTCATCTGCACCTTCCTCTTTGTCCCCATGTAAGGTGGTATATTATGCGGGAAGGGGAACCTGACTTTCAGCAGGGTCAGATTCAAGCTGTGTAGAGTGCAAGGGGAATGTAGTAGTCTGGGTCAATGTACCAGCAGACTCATCTAGCAGTGGCTGGGCAATGGGCAGGATGAGGAGGAAATACAGATATAGGCCCAAATAATAAAGTAGGCTAAATGCCGTTCAAAATTGGTAACAGGACTAAACAGGCGGCATAGCTTTGTTCAGTGGAGGACAACTGTAATGAGTGGCGCACACACAGTTAGTAGGCCCAAATACAAAAGTAGGCTAAATGCAGTTCAAAATTGGTAACAGGACTAAACAGGCGGCATAGCTTTGTTCAGTGGAGGACAACTGTAATGAGTGGCACAGACACAGTTAGTAGGCCCAAATACAAAAGTAGGCTAAATGCAGTTCAAAATTAGTAACAGGACTAAACAGGCAGCCTAGCTTTATTCAGTGGAGGACAACTGCAATGAGTGGCGCAGACACAGTAAGTAGGCCCAAAATAAAGAAAGTAGGCTAAATGCAGTTCAAAATTAGTAACAGGACTAAACAGGCAGCCTAGCTTTGTTCAGTGGAGGACAACTGCAGAGGGTGGCGCAGACACAGTTAGTAGGCCCAAAATAAAAAAAGTAGGCTAAATGCAGTTCAAAATTGGTAACAGTACTAAACAGGCGGCATAGCTTTGTTCAGTGGAGGACAACTGTAATAAGTTGCGCAGACACAGTTAGAAGGCCCAAAATAAAGAAGTTGGCTAAATGCATTTCAAAATTGGTAACAGGACTAAACAGGAAGCCTAGATTTTTTCAGTGGAGGACAACTGTAATGAGTGGCGCACACACAGTTAGTAGGCCCAAAATAAAAAAAAGTAGGCTGAATGCAGTTAAAAATAGGTAACAGGACTAAACAGGCGGCATAGCTATGAGGGGCCCTGTGCCAGTGCCAACGAGTATGCCCCCCCACCTGATGAAGGAACCTGCACTTTCATCTGCACTTTCCTCTTTGTCCCCGTGTAAGGTGGTATAGTATGCGGGAAGGGAAAACTGACTTTCAGCAGGGTCAGATTCTGGCTGTGAGTGCAAGCAGAATGTAGTGGTCTGGGTCAATGTACCAGCAGACTCATCTAGCAGTGGCTGGGCAATGGGCAGGATGAGGAGGAAACACAGATATAGGCCCAAAATAAAAAAGTAGGCTAAAAGCAGTTCAAAATTGGTAACAGGACTAAACAGGCGACATAGCTTTGTTAAGTGGAGGACAATTGTAATGAGTGGCGCAGACACAGTTAGTAGGCCCAAAATAAAAAAGTAGGCGAAATGCAGTTCAAAATTGGTAACAGGACTAAACAGGCGGCATTGCTTTGTTCAGTGGAGGAAAACTGTAATGAGTGGCGCAGACACAGTTAGTAGGCCCAAAATAAAAAAGTAGGCTAAATGCAGTTCAAAATTGGTAACAGGACTAAACAGGCGGCATTGCATTGTTCAGTGGAGGACAACTGTAATGAGTGGCGCAGACACAGATAGTTGGCCCAAAAGAAAAAAGTAGGCTAAATGTAGTTCAAAATTGGTAACAGGACTAAACAGGCGGCATAGCTTTCTTAAGTGGAGGACAATTGTAATGGGTGGCGCAGACACAGTTAGTAGGCCCAAAATAAAAAATTTGCCTAAATGCAGTTCAAAATTGGTGACAGGACTAAACAGGTGGCATAGCTAGGTACTAGGGTGGGCTCCTCTGCTAAGTAGCAGACAGTGGTAGTAGGCGCAAAGTATTAACTGGTCTAAATGGAGTCCAGGGCCCCTGTATATTTTAACTATCATCTATCATGTCAACAAATTTGTATTGGCAGTGCCACTGAAGGATTTAACAGCACAGACTACACAGTGGTGGAGCAGGGAGAGGTAAGTATTGCAAGTGGTAGAGCACTGTTCGAGCTGGGGGGAACACTCTCTCGTGGGCGGCGGTACTGGCACAGGGCCCCTCATATTACGAAGGTGTGTCTGACGTTGGTTGTGCACCACCACCGTCAGAGACACTTCAATGTACTATGAGGGACACTGTGCCAGTGCCGTCGCCCAAGAGTGGGCGCACCCACCTGTCCAGGCAAACAGCACTCGCACGGATGCTTGCACCAGGTGGTGATCACGGCCCTGTGGGGGGAGTCAGTCCATTTAGGGAGGTATAAAAATGGCCTATGGTTTACATTCAGCAGCTGCAAATGGAGGAATTGGAGAAGTCAGTAAGAGGAGGCCAAAAGCAAGACATTTTTCAGGCAAGCTACGTGTCAGCAGGAGAAGGTGGGGCAAAATAATTTGAAATCCATGATTGGTTCATTTTTATGAAGGGTAGATCATCAACATTCTGGGTAGCCAGACGTGTCCTTTTGTTGGTCATTAATGAACCAGCACTGAAGACTCTTTCTGGTAGCACACTAGAAGCAGGGCAAGCAAGTTCCTGCAATGCATATTCTGCCAATTCAAGCCAGGTGTATATTTTAGATGCCCAGTAATTAAAGGGGAATGACCTGTGAGGGAGAACATCGATAAGGGAGGAAAAGTAGTTCGTAACCATACTGGACAAATGCTGTCTCCTGTCACTCTGAATCGATGCAGCAGTACCTGTCGTGTCAGCGGTCATTGCGAAATCACTCCACAACCTGGTCATAAAACCCCTCTGTCCAACGCCACTTGGATTTGTGCACCTCTAACACCTCTGCCATGTTGCCCCCTATGGCTCGTGTGAGAACCATCACCGCCGCTGTGTGCTGGGAATGCCTGAACCAAACGGTCTACAAGAGTTTGCTCAAGGTTCTCATGTGGCATGATATTTTGTAATTTTCCTTTATATCGTGGATCCAGGAGGCAGGCCAACCAGTAATCGTCATCAATCATCATTTTGATAATGCAGGGGTCCCTTTTTAGGAAACGCAAGGCATAATCAGCCATGTGGGCCAAGGTTCCAGGTGTCAATTCACTGCTTGTGCTGGGTTGAGGAGCACTTTCTTGCAAATCAACATCACTTGTGTCCTGCAAAAACCCTGTACCTGACCTTGCAACGCCACCAGTTTCTATTGCCCCCTGAGAAGCATCCTCTTCCTATAAATATTCATCCCCATCATCCTCCTCCTCCTCCTCTTCGTCCGCCACCTCGTCCAGGAGAGTTCCCTGAGCAGACAATGGCTGACTGTCATCAAGGCTTCCCTTCTCCTCGGCTGCCGACGCCAGCTCCCTAATGTGCGTCAAAGTTTACATCAGCAGACGCATTAATGGGATGCTCATGCTTATCATGGCGTCGTCTGCACTTACCAGCCGTGTGCATTCCTCAAAACACTGAAGCACTTGACAGAGGTCTTGGAGCTTCCACCACTGCACACCAGACAACTCCATGTCTGCCATCCAACTAGCTGCCCGTGTATGTGTATCCTCCCACAAATTAATCACAGCACGCCTCTGTTCGCACAGCCTCTGAACCATGTGCAGTGTGGAGTTCCACCTTGTTGCAACATCGATTATTAGGCGGTGCTGGAGAAGATTCAGCGATCGCTGATGGTAAAGCATACGGCTGGAGTGTACGGGCGACCGGCGGATGTGCGAGCAAAGTCTTCGCACCTTCAGGAGCAGGGCTGGTAACTCCGGATAATTTTTGAGAAAGCACTGCACCACCAGGTTCAAGGTGTGAGCCAGGCAAGGTATGTGTTTAAGTTCTGAAAGGGCTATGGCAGCCATAAAATTCCTTCCATTATCACTGACTACCTTGCCTGCCTCAAAATGTACACTGCCCAGCCATGACTGAGTTTGGTGCTGCAAGTACTCGGCCAGTACTTCCGCGGTGTGTCTGTTGTCGCCCAAACACTTAATTTCTAACACAGCCTGCTGACGTTTACCACTAGCTGTTCGATAATGGGACACCTCGTGTGCAACACTGACAGCTGCAGATGGAGTGGTCGTGCGACTGCACTCTGTAGATGAGCTTTTGCTTCTGGAGGAGGAGGAGGGGTTGCGAACACCTACAGCCAACTGTTTCCTAGACCATGGGCTAGGCAGAACTATCCCACTATGGCTGTCCCCTGTGGACCCTGCATCCACCACATTAACCCAGTGTGCCGTGATGGACACGTAACGTCCCTGGCCATACCTACTGGTCCATGCATCTGTTGTGAGGTGCACCTTTCTACTGACTGATTGCCTCAGTGCATGGACAATGCGGTCTTTGACATGCTGGTGGAGGGCTGGGATGGCTTTTCTCACAAAGAAGTGTCGACTGGGTAGGTCATAGCATGATACTGCGTAGGCCATCAGTGCTTTGAAAGCTTGGCTTTCATCCAACCGGTAGGGCATCATCTCTAACGAGATTAGTCTAGCAATGGGGGCATTCAAACCCTGTGTACACGGATGAGAGGATCAGTACTTTCTTTTCCAAATGAGAGTCTCTTGTAGGGTGAGCTGGACTGGAGCGGTGCATATGGTGGAAATAGCGGTGGTGGTGGTGGAGGACATGGCGGATTGAGAGAGGGTTGGTGATGGTATTCTCGATGTTGGCCTACATGCAGTGTTTCCTACCAATAACCTTGTGATTCCCTGACTGCTTTGGCCTTGCGACGATACCTCCACATTTGCTGCTGGTGTCCTAACCAGTGGACTTACAGTGAGGGAAGCAATGTAGCGTTGCTGACTACCTTCATTCTGAGCAGGTGCACCAACGGTACGGGACGTTTGGTAGTTAGTCCAGGCTTGCAAGTGCATGCTGGTTAAATGTCTAAGCATGCACGTTGTATTTAAATTTTGAAGATTCTTCCCTCTGCTAAAGGTCTTTGAGCATTTCTTACGGATAACTTTTGACTGATCATTCGGATCTTGGTCAAAAAATTGCCACACTGCACTCTTCCTACTATGGAATACCTTTTCAGGCATTGCACACTGTGCTACTTTCACCGGCTGGCCACGCTGTCCTAAAACTGTTTCGTTTTTGACAAACGTTTTTGGCCTGATACAGGCCTGCCAGATGACAGCTGTTGCGATGTAGATGGCTGCTGCAAATCATCCTCCTCCGCTTCAGAGCTGCTGGCAGCGGCACCCTCTTCCGCAATGGCTGCCAATCTGGGTCAACAACTGGGTCAACTATCACCTCCTCTTCAATGTCATGTGCACCTTCCTCTGTGTCACTGTGTAAGGTGCTATAGCGTTCAGGACGGGGCACCATAGTCTCATCAGGGTCAGATTCTGGCTCAGTACACTGCGAGGGCAATGTAGTGATCTGAGTCAATGGAACAGCATAATAATCTAGCTGTGGCTGTGCATCAGTGCACTCCATGTCCGATTCATCTTGTAATGGGCAGTAAACAATTTCCCGTTCTAACCCAGGCACCGTATGTGTAAAGAGCTCCATGGAGTAACCTGTAGTGTCACCTGATGCATCCTTCACTTTTGGTTTGGGTGAAGGACACAAGGAAACGTCTTGTTCCTGACCGGGAGCATCCACTGACGACTCGCTGCTTTTATATTTGGAACTTTCTGAAGAGGAGGCGAAAGAGCTAGAGGCTGAGTCAGCAATGAAAGCCAAAATTTTTCCTGATGCTCCGGCTTTAAAAGCGGTTTTCCTACTCCCAGAAAAGGGAGCCTTCGAGGCCTTGTGTAGCCAGACGATGACGCTGGCTCAACACCTCCAGCCTTAGGTGCTATTGTGCTTTTGCCACTACCACCAGATGCACCATCACCACCATCAGTACCAGCTGGCAACCACCGCCCACGGCCTCTTCCACAAGACTTCCTCATTTTTTGGAAAATCTAACCAAAATAACAACCGTTATATGGTACTGTAAAACAAGGTAGAAGGTGTATATAAACTTGTTGAGAATTTGAATCTCCCTTTTTTGGGGAGACTGAACCAAAACTCAGGCCCTGTGCATAAAACAACACAATGTAAGTGGCAGAAAGTGGCTGTCTGATATAGAACAAACTAACACGACAGAAGTATATCCACTTTGTGAGAATTTGAATCTCCCCTTTTTTGGGGGAGACTGAACCACAACTTAGGCCCAGTGTATATAACAACGCAATCTAAGTGGCAGAAAGTGGCTGGCTCATATACGACAACCTAACAGGACAGAAGTATATCCACTTTGTGACAATTTGAATCTCCCCTTTTTTGGGGGAGACTGAACCACAACTTAGGCCAAGTGTATATAACAACACAATCTAAGTGGCAGAAAGTGGCTGGCTGACATACACCAAACTAACAGAACTGCAGTAGATCCACTTTGTGAGAATTTGAAACTCCCTTTTTTGGGGGGAGACTGAACCAAAACTCAGGCCCAGTGTATAAAACAACGCAATGTAAGTGGCAGAAAGTGGCTGGAAGATATATGAAAAAATGCAAGGACTGTAGTACAAATTCAATCTCCCTACAATGATCTCAGGAAAAGTATGGCAGCAATAAAAAGGACTGCTGCACACAAAAGTGTGGACAAATAAACAAGATAACTGTGCAGAAAGGAGCAACAGGATTTTTGCTTTTAAAAAAGCAGTTGATTTGCACAGCGGCATGCAAACAGCAATGCAGCTATCAGGGAGCCTTATAAGGCAGCCTAATAAGCTACAGAGCTGATGCACAAAAATATAGCCTCCACTGTCCCTGCAAACAAATGGTGGTGTTGGACAGTGGAAATCGCTACAGCACAAGCAGTTTTGGGGTTAATCTTCCCTCCCTAACTATATCCCTTCTTCTGATGAAGCTGCGGCAACCTCTCCCTATGCTACGATCGGCAGAAGTAAGATGGCGGCCGGCGTGCACACCCCTTTATAGCTCCTGTGATGCCTCAGAAAGCATGCCAATCACTGTCATGCCCTTCTCTAAGATGGTGCAGACCGAGACCTATGTCATCACGCTGCCCACACTCTGCATCCTCCTTCATTGGCTGAAAAATGGCGCTGAAAACATCATACGAAACGCGACTTTGGCGCAAAGATCGCCGACCTCATCGCCGATCCCACACTAGGATTGGGTCGGATTTCACAAAACCCGACTTTGCCGAAAGTCGGCGATTTTTGAATTTGTCCGATCCGTTTCGCTCAACCGTATCTTTGACATTTACCGGTCGCTGCTGCATTTTCCACCCTAGGCTTATACTCGAGTCATTAAGTTTTCCCAGTTTTTTGTGGCAAAATTAGGGGGGTCGGCTTATAGTCGGGTCGGCTTATACTCGCGTATATACGGTACTTGCAGACATAACTAGAAATGACCGGAGACATGCAGGATCTATGCAGTAGTTGAATGAGCTATATACTATAAGATATACTGGCAGACATGAGTAGAAATGACTGGAGACATGCAGGATCCAGTAGATGAACCAATGAGATACTGTAAGCATCAATCATCCTGTCCCGGCCAACACCTGACAAATTGTCAACTTAACATGTTTCCACTAATTCTGGATCATAACATTTAAAAAAAAAAAATTACATTTTTATGGACTTTATGGTAAATTATTGACTGAATAATGACCAAATACATATTAACAAATGCAATCTAACACTTTTTTGCATGATAAATATGAGATAGGTAGGTAGGAAGGTAGGTAGATAGCTAATTTAAATAGATAAACAGACAGATGTGTACTTACCTGTCACAATTAAAGTGCTGGCTAGATTGAAGGTCATGTCCAGTCCCGATAAAGAGCAGTAATACACCCCGGAGTCGGATGTCAGGACATTTCTAATCTCCATGCAGAGAACAACCATATTTTCACAGTAGGTCTGATATCTACTCTTGTTTTGTGTGTAACATCCACTTCGTGCCACAAACTCCAATCCCCCGTCCTCTTTCTCTTTGTACCATTGAATATTATTGGCTTTATTACCAAGGCCACATGTGATGTTAGTGTTCTTGCCTTTTTCTACAAAGAGAACATGTGAAAAATCTGGGATGTTTTCATCTGTAATTGTACCTGGGGAACACAATATTCTGTTATTTGAACTGATCAGTATGCAGGTCACAGAAAAGTATGTAATATAGGTATCTATCTCCTATCTCTCTAGATCTATCTATCATCTTTCTATCTATTATCTATCCATCTATTATCTATCTATCATCTATTATATATCTTCTATCTTTCTATCTATTGTCTATCTATCTCATATCTATCTCTTATCAAATCTGTTATCTATTATATATCTATCCCATATATATCTAGCTACAGTATCTATCTATCTATCTATCTATCAATCATATATCTATCTATCTATCTATCTATATGCAGTATATCTATATATTATCTATCATCTATCCATTATCTATCTATTATGTATGTATCTATCTGTTATCTTTATATTATCTATTTATTACCTATCATCTATCAATATCTATCTATCTATCTATATCTATATATATCTATCTATCTATATATATCTATCTATATATTATCAATCTATCATCTATCTATTATCTATCGATCTAATATCCACCTATCTCTTATCTATCTATTATCTATCTATCTATTGCAATGCTGCTTCTTACTGCTTGTGTTGGGGACACTCGCTTGGCAACAGAATAAACATAGACAGGCATGGGTTTTTCACATAAACAGTCTATTTTGGTTTATTTAAACATCATAAACTGCTGTAGGCCATTTTACACATCACAGACCGCACACATAGTCCACAACATTTCATATTACACGGCTTTAACTTGCAGTCACTAAACACGCCAGACCTCTTTGTCCAGTTAGCGCAGGTGACCCCACGCCGAACAGTTCATTAATGTCCATGGAACACAACAGCACCAACACACGACATTAGGTTGCAGTCTCTAAACATGCTGGACCTTACTCTGTTCGGTTTCCATGGGTGGCCGCACAGTTCATTAACTGACCCCTTGTCAGTGCACACAGTTCCTCAACTCTGGGTTACCATCCTGGAGCTCCTGCTCCACACGCTGACTGCTTGTCAGTCCTCACTCCTGGGGAAACAGCCTTACTGGGATCACCATCCCGGATGATGCCTTCCTCACCAGGCCACCCAACAGTCCAGATACACAGAAGGAATGGTAGCTTCCCCAACGCAGTGCCTTCACAGACTCTGCAGGACCATGGCCTCACCATGTGCTTTTCAGGACTCCGGTCCTACTCCCAGGACCATCCAACACTGAGACCATCCAGGTCCACAGCCTCTCTGTGTGCTATTCAGGTATCCATTCCTACTCCCAGGACCTCCCAACACACAGGCCTTCCAGGTCCACAGCCTCTCAGTGTGCTATTCCGGACATCCATCCACTCATAAAAACGTCCAACACACAAGCCTTCCAGGACCTGACACACCGACCATGTGACCAGACCTCGGTCACATTATATCACAGAACACCTCTCACAGGTGGGAGGTGTGTGCTGTTAGTCAGACCCACCCAGCTCTCCAACTAACCCTGTAAGCCTCCCTTATTATAAACTGCACAAACACTTGTGGGACTACAAGTCCCAGAGCAACATTACTGGCTTACAGCACAGAGGATCTCCTCTAGGACACATACCGACCATTCACAATGACGCCAGTCACCATCTCATTATCACATTTACGCATCCATGCATATCCTGAGGAGCACATGCAGTGCCCCCTAGCTGTAGCAGGGGTCACTATGATACTATTATCTATCTATCTCATATCTATTTATTATCTGTCAGTCTAATCTCCTGTCTATCTATCTATCTATCTATCTATCTATCTATCTATCTATCTATCTATCTATCTATCATCTATCTATCATCTATCTATCTATCATCTATCTATCATATATCTACTATTTATGTAATCTATTTATTATCTATCAACTATCTCCTAACTATCTTTCAATCTATTATCTATCTTTTATCTATCTACCTATCTACCTACCTATCTATATCTCCTATCTATCTATCTATCTTCTATATACAGTGGGTACGGAAGTATTCAGATCCCTTTACATTTTTCACTCTTTGTTTCATTGCAGCCATTTGGTAAAGTCAAAAAAGTTTTTTCTCATTAATGTACACTCTGCACCCCATCTTGACTGAAAAAAAACTGAAATGTAGAAATTTTTGTAAATTTATTAAGAAAGAAAAACTGAAATATCACATGGTCATAAGTCTACAGACCCTTTGCTCAGTATTGAGTAGTAGCACTCTTTTGAGCTAGTACAGCCATGAGTCTTCTTGGGAATGATGCAACAAGTTTTTCACACCTAATATCTATTTCTAAACAGCAATAGCACAAAAAGAGGATTCAGAGATCCTCCAAAAATTTCAGAAAACAGCAAAAAGGGCAGAGATGCTTACCTGCCTAGGCCTCCAAAGAAATGTACTATCAGGATGCAGTGGACCCATGTGGTTAAGATGGCGGCAACACATCAATTACCGATGAGGCAACCACTCACAACCTACCAAATAAATACAGGGGGTGGCTGCTTGGCATATGACTGCACATAAAAGACTTGTATGTGGCTCTGTTCACACAATGGAGATGCACAGCATCCAGGTTAACAGCCTAGTAGTGACACCCTTCTATTAGATCAGGCGGGCCTGCCCAGCGCTATCCAAATGCACCCCATGTGCACAGACACCACAGTTTACAAGACAAAATGGGCCCAACTGCACCCTGAAAAAAAGTGCGAAAAAACACATATAAAAAAAAAATATGTGAGGTATTAGTTTATATTTTGGTCAAAATACGCAAGCTCGTAACCCACACCTAATATTTATCTAATATCTATCTATCTATCTATCTATCTATCTATCTATCTATCTATCTATCTATCTATCTATCTATCTATCTATCATCTATCTTTCATATCTATCTATCTATCTATTTATTTTTCTATACATGTTTGCTTACATGTTCCCATTACAAGCAGCATAATAAAATGAGCACATGCTAATGCATAATTTACACACAATTACACATTACACACACATATACATAGTACAAACGTACACACAAGCAACTATAAAATACACACATACACATAACACATACATATGCATTTTTGTGATGCACTTGTTAGGAGTCTGCCAACCAGACAATTTTTTTTAGTCATTCATAGTTATAGCAGCCATTCTTCTTAATTTTTTTGAAAGATTTCACTATTTGACATTTTGTCTTTGTGCTTGACAATCTTTTTTTTTGTTGTTGCCATTTAGGCAAAAACATATGTATACATTACATTGTTTTTTTTAAATGGATTTAATGAAGAAGAAACAGCAATCAACATTTTTAATGACACATACTGATCATCACCATAAATAATTAGTTTTCTGTATTGTACAGGTTTTAGGATTAATGTTGATACCAAATACATTCATAGTATTTATTGATCATTTTCTGAAAGTGTGATTAACCCCTTCCCGACCTTTGACGCATACGCTGCGTCATGAAAGTCGGTGCCATTCCGACCCATGACGCAGCATATGCGTCATGGAAAGATCGCCTCCCTGCAGATCGGGTGAAAGGGTTAACTCCCATTTCACCCGATCTGAAGGGACAGGGGGAGTGGTAGTTTAGCCCAGGGGGGGTGGCTTCACCCCCTCGTGGCTACGATCGCTCTGATTGGCTGTTGAAAGAAGTGAAACTGCCAATCAGAGCGATTTGTAATATTTCACCTAAAAAAATGGTGAAATATTACAATCCAGCCATGGCCGATGCTGCAATATCATCGGCCATGGCTGGACACACTAATGTGCACCCACCCCACCCCACTGATCGCCCCCCCAGCCCCCCGATCTGTCCGGTACACTGTACCGGCTCCCCGCCGTCCTGTGCTCCGCTCCCCCCGTGCTCCAATCACACCCCCCGTGCTCCAATCAAACCCCCCCGCACTCCGATCCCCCCCCCCCGCACAGCGATCCCCCCCCCGCACAGCGATCCCCCCCCTGCACAGCGATTCCCCCCCCATGCTCCGATCCACCCGCCCGCACAGCGATCCCCCACTCCGTGCTCCAATCCACCCCCCCGTGTTCCGATCCACCCCCCCGTGCTCCGACGCCCCCCCCGTGCCCTGATCTCCCCCCCCTATACTTACCTGGACTCCCGGGGACCGTCCGTCTTCTTTCCTGGGCGCCGCCATCTTCCAAAATGGCGGGCGCATGTGCAGTGCGCCCGCCGAATCTGCCGGCCGGCAGATTCGTTCCAGAGTGAATTTTGATCACTGAGATAGGTTATATCTCAGTGATCAAAATAAAAAAAAAAAGTAAATGACCCCCCCCCCCCCCTTTGTCACCCCCATAGGTAGGGACAATAAAAAAAATTTTTTTTTTTTCCACTAAGGTTGGGGTTAGGGGTAGGGTTAGGGTTAGGGTATGTGCACACGTATTCTGGTCCTCTGCGGATTTTTCCGCTGCGGATTTGATAAATCCACAGTGCTAAACCGCTGCGGATTTATGGCGGATTTACCATGTTTTTTCTGCGCATTTCAATGCGGTTTTACAACAGCGATTTTCTATTTGAGCAGTTGTAAAACCGCTGCGGAATCCGCAGAAAGAAGTGACATGCTGCGGAATGTAAACCGCTGCGTTTCCGTGCAGTTTTTCTGCAGCATGTGTACAGCGATTTTTGTTTTCCATAGGTTTGCATTGAACTGTAAACTCATGGGAAACTGCTGCGGATCCGCAGCGTTTCCCGCAGCGTGTGCACATACCTTTAGAATTAGGCTATGTGCACACGGTGCGGATTGGCCGCTGCGGATTCGCAGCAGTGTTCCATCAGGTTTACAGTACCATGTAAACATATGGAAAACCAAATCCGCTGTGCCCATGGTGCGGAAAATACCGCGCGGGAACGCTGCGTTGTATTTTCCGCAGCATGTCAATTCTTTGTGCGGATTCCGCAGCGTTTTACACCTGTTCCTCAATAGGAATCCGCAGGTGAAATCCGGACAAAAAACACTGGAAATCCGCGGTAAATCCGCAGGTAAAACGCAGTGCCTTTTACCCACGGATTTTTCAAAGATGGTGCTGAAAAATCTCATACGAATCCGCAACGTTGGCACATAGCCTTAGGGCTAGGGTTGGGTTGGAATTAGGGTTGTGGTTAGGGTTAGGGGTGTGTTGGGGTTACGGGTGTGTTGGGGTTAGGGTTGTGATTAGGGTTACGGCTACAGTTGGGATAAGGGTTAGGGGTGTGTTGGAGTTAGAATTGAGGGGCTTCCACTGTTTAGGCACATCAGGGGGTCTCCAAACGCAACATGGCGCCACCATTGATTCCAGCCAATCTTGTATTCAAAAAGTCAAATGGTGCTCCCTCACTTCCGAGCCCCGACGTGCACCCAAACAGTGGTTTACCCCCACATATGGGGTACCAGCATACTCAGGACAAACTGCGCAACAATTACTGGGGTCCAATTTCTCCTGTTACCCTTGTGAAAATAAAGAAATGCTTGCTAAAACATCATTTTTGAGGAAAGAAAAATGATTTTATATTTTCACGGCTCTGCGTTGTAAACGTCTGTGAAGCACTTGGGGGTTCAAAGTGCTCACCACATATCTAGATAAGTTCCTTGGGGGGTCTAGTTTCTAAAATGGGGTCACTTGTGGGGGATTTCTACTGTTTAGGCACACCAGGGGCTCTGCAAACGCAACGTGACGCCCGCAGAGCATTCCATCAAAGTCTGCATTTCAAAACGTCACTACTTCAATTCCGAGCCCCGGCATCAGGGCCGCCATCAGGGCATTACAGCCGTGACTGGCGTAAGGGGCCCGGTGAGCAGAGGGGGCCCGCATCGGGCCCCCTCTTACCTGCTCACCGGGCCCCTACTGGCAGCCGCAGGCTGAACCGGGCCCTTAGCGGCGGCCGGCGCTGCAGCTGTACGCTATTGACATGCGGGCCCGCGCCCGCACGTCAATAGTTGCCAGCCGCAGCGTGCAGGTCACCGGCGTCTGACGTCATTGTCAGTCGCCGGCGAGTGCACAGTGCAGCTGCGTGGAGAGATCAGGAGCGCGGTAGGTAAGTAGAACTTTTTTTTTTTCTATTAAGAGCGGAGAGCGGAGAGCGGCGATTGGGGGGGGGGGAGGTTTGGGCAGAAGGCAGCTGGACACAGAGGGGGCAGAAGGCAGCTGGACACAGGGGGGCAGAAGGCAGCTGGACACAGAGGGGGCAGAAGGCAGCTGGACACAGGGGGGCAGAAGGCAGCTGGACACAGAGGGGGCAGAAGGCAGCTGGACACGGGGGCAGTAAAGCTGGACACAGAGGGGGCAGAAGGCAGCTGGACACAGGGGGGCAGTAAAGCTGGACACAGAGGGGGCAGAAGGCAGCTGGACACAGGGGGGCAGAAGGCAGCTGGACACAGAGGGGGCAGAAGGCAGCTGGACACAGGGGGGCAGAAGGCAGCTGGACACAGAGGGGGCAGAAGGCAGCTGGACACAGAGGGGGCAGAAGGCAGCTGGACACAGAGGGGGCAGAAGGCAGCTGGACACAGAGGGGGCAGAAGGCAGCTGGACACAGGGGGGCAGAAGGCAGCTGGACACAGGGGGGCAGAAGGCAGCTGGACACAGAGGGGGCAGAAGGCAGCTGGACACAGGGGGGCAGAAGGCAGCTGGACACAGAGGGGGCAGAAGGCAGCTGGACACAGGGGGGCAGAAGGCAGCTGGACACAGAGGGGGCAGAAGGCAGCTGGACACAGGGGGGCAGAAGGCAGCTGGACACAGAGGGGGCAGAAGGCAGCTGGACACGGGGGCAGTAAAGCTGGACACAGAGGGGGCAGAAGGCAGCTGGACACGGGGGCAGTAAAGCTGGACACAGAGGGGGCAGAAGGCAGCTGGACACGGGGGCAGAAGGCAGCTGGACACAGGGGGGCAGTAAAGCTGGACACAGAGGGGGCAGAAGGCAGCTGGACACAGGGGGGCAGAAGGCAGCTGGACACAGAGGGGGCAGAAGGCAGCTGGACACAGGGGGGCAGAAGGCAGCTGGACACAGAGGGGGCAGAAGGCAGCTGGACACAGAGGGGGCAGAAGGCAGCTGGACACAGAGGGGGCGGAAGGCAGCTGGACACAGGGGGGCAGAAGGCAGCTGGACACAGGGGGGCAGAAGGCAGCTGGACACAGAGGGGGCAGAAGGCAGCTGGACACAGGGGGGCAGAAGGCAGCTGGACACAGAGGGGGCAGAAGGCAGCTGGACACAGGGGGGCAGAAGGCAGCTGGACACGGGGGGCAGAAGGCTGGACACAGGGGGGCAGTAAAGCTGGACACAGGGGGGGCAGAAGGCTGGACACAGAGGGGGCAGTAAAGCTGGACACAGGGGGCAGTAAATCTGGACACAGAGGGGGCAGTAAATCTGGACACAGAGGGGGCAGTAAATCTGGACACAGAGGGGGCAGTAAATCTGGACACAGAGGGGGCAGTAAATCTGGACACAGAGGGGGCAGTAAATCTGGACACAGAGGGGGCAGTAAATCTGGACACAGAGGGGGCAGTAAATCTGGACACAGAGGGGGCAGTAAATCTGGACACAGAGGGGGCAGTAAATCTGGACGGGGGGGGGGCAGAAAGCTGGACACGGGGGGGGGCAGAAAGCTGGACACGGGGGGGCAGAAAGCTGGACCGGGGGGTGCGGGGCAGAAGGCTGGACACAGAGGGGGCAGTAAAGCTGGACACAGGGGGCAGTAAATCTGGACACAGAGGGGGCAGTAAATCTGGACACAGAGGGGGCAGTAAATCTGGACACAGAGGGGGCAGTAAATCTGGACACAGAGGGGGCAGTAAATCTGGACACAGAGGGGGCAGTAAATCTGGACACAGAGGGGGCAGTAAATCTGGACACAGAGGGGGCAGTAAATCTGGACACAGAGGGGGCAGTAAATCTGGACACAGAGGGGGCAGTAAATCTGGACACAGAGGGGGCAGTAAATCTGGACACAGAGGGGGCAGTAAATCTGGACACAGAGGGGGCAGTAAATCTGGACACAGAGGGGGCAGTAAATCTGGACACAGAGGGGGCAGTAAATCTGGACACAGAGGGGGCAGTAAATCTGGACACAGAGGGGGCAGTAAATCTGGACACGGGGGGGGGCAGAAAGCTGGACACGGGGGGCGGGGCAGAAAGCTGGACACGGGGGGGCAGAAAGCTGGACACGGGGGGGCAGAAAGCTGGACACATGGGGGGCAGAAAGCTGGACACATGGGGGCAGAAAGCTGGACACGGGGCAGAGTGCTGGACAGAGATGAGGCAGAGTGCTGGACAGAGATGGGGCAGAGTGCTGGACAGAGATGGGGCAGAGTGCTGGACAGAGATGGGGCAGAGTGCTGGACAGAGATGGGGCAGAGTGCTGGGCAGAGATGGGGCAGAGTGCTGGGCAGAGATGGGGCAGAGTGCTGGACAGAGATGGGGCAGAGTGCTGGACAGAGATGGGGCAGAGTGCTGGACAGAGATGGGGCAGAGTGCTGGACAGAGATGGGGCAGAGTGCTGGACAGAGATGGGGCAGAGTGCTGGACAGAGATGGGGCAGAGTGCTGGACAGAGATGGGGCAGAGTGCTGGACAGAGATGGGGCAGAGTGCTGGACAGAGATGGTGCAGGATTGGAAACAGATGGGGCAGGATGGATACGATGGAGACAGATGGGGCAGGATGGGGAGATCATATGGGGTAGAATGGATACTCATGAGGGCAGGATGAGAGAACATATGGCTGGAGCCTGAAATGAGACACACGGTGGCCAGGATGGCGAATATTACCATAGGGGCTAATTAAGGGATATTATTATTGCAGTGATGTATTTATTTTATTTTTTGAGTATACTGTTTTAAATGGGGGGGCGGTCCTGTTACTGTGTAGAGTGATACTATGTTGCCTTCTTCATGTGGTGTAATGTAGAAGTTGGGAAAATTAAGTAATGTGTTCTACAAGCGGAACTCGAGATAACTGTTTTATTTCCTGCAGAGACGAGTCCTGGCTGGATAAAGTGATGGCGGTCTGTGCTGGATGAAAGATGAAGGACTTCACCTAGAGACGTCACTGGTGAGTCAGTGTTACCTATACACTTACACTATACACTGTATACTATATACAGAGGTCCTGTGTACAATGTCACCAGTGATCACTGTATTATCTATACAATATATACAGAGCTCCTGTGTGTAATGTCACCAGTGATCACTGTATTACCTGTACACAGACACTGCTTACTAATTACAGATCTCCTGTGCATAATGGCACTGATGGTGATAGTATTGTGGGTTTTTTTTGTATTACTGATCAGTATTGTAGTATTCAGTCATTGTTGGTAATATGTGGTCTGGTCATGATGTGGAGGTAATATGTGGTCTGGTCATGGTGTAGCGGTATTTGTTCCTTGTATTTTATATTATTCGATCACTGTGGTGGTAATATGTCATCTGGTCATAGTGCTGTGGTATTTGTTCCTTGTATGTAGTATTATAGGTCATTTTAAAAATTGAAAAATAAATAAAAATATACCTAAATTGTATTGCATATTTTAACAAATATTTAGTAGGTTACAGTAGAGTAGGGCCCGGCCAAAAGTGTCTACCTTGTTGTGGTGGCGGCTTAAAAAATCTTTTGGCCAAAACAAAAGCTGCCGGCTATATGTGTGATCTGGTGATGGGAACTGTCAATGTGTGATAGGTGAGAAGTGGAGATTTTCCAAGAGAGAGTGGTGGGACTGTGGACAGTTCGTGGGGTGGAGCCTGCAGGCGGGGCTGGGGTGGAGCCTGCGCGGAGTTTCAAGGGGGCCCCGAAAATTTTGCCAGTATGGGGCCCCAAAATTTCTAGTGGCAGCCCTGCCCGGCATGTGCCCAAACAGTAGTTTACCCCCACATATGGGGTATCACCGTACTCAGGAGAAACTGGACAACAAATATTGAGGTCAAATTTCTCCTGTTACCCTTGGGAAAATTAAAAAATTCTGGGCTAAATAATTATTTTTGAGGAAAGAAAACGTATTTATTATTTTCACGGCTCTGCATTATAAACTTCTGTGAAGCACTTGGGGGTTCAAAGTGCTCACCACACATCTAGATAAGTTCCTTTCGGGGTCTAGTTTCCAAAATGGGGTCACTTGTGGGGGGTTTCTACTGTTAAGCCACATCAGGGGCTCTGCAAACGCAACGTGACGCCCACAGAGCATTCCATCAAAGTCTGCATTTCAAAATGTCACTACTTCACTTCCGAGCCCCGGCATGTGCCCAAACAGTGGTTTACCCCCACATATGGGGTATCAGCGTACTCAGGAGAAACTGGACAACAACTTTTGGGGTCAAATTTCTCCTGTTATCCTTTGTAAAATAAAAAATTGCAGGCTAAAAGATCATTTTTGAGAAAATAATTTTTTTTTTATTTTCATGGCTCTGCATTATAAACTTCTGTGAAGCACTTGGGGGTTCAAAGTCCTCACCACACATCTAGATTAGTTCCTTTGGGGGTCTAGTTTCCAAAATGGGGTCATTTCTGGGGGATCTCCAATGTTTAGGCACACAGGGGCTCTCCAAACGTGACATGGGGTCCGCTAATGATTGGAGCTAATTTTCCATTTAAAAAGCCAAATGGCGTGCCATCCCTTCCGAGCCCTGCCGTGCGCCCAAACAGTGGTTTACCCCCACATATGGGGTATCAGCGTACTCAGGACAAACTGGACAACAATATTTGGGGTCCAATTTCTCCTATTATCCTTGGCAAAATAGGAAATTCTAGGCTAAAAAATCATTTTTGAGGAAAGAAAAATTATTTTTTATTTTCATGGCTCTGCGTTATAAACTTCTGTGAAGCACCTGGGGGTTTAAAGTGCTCAATATGCATCTAGATAAGTTCCTTGGGGAGTCTAGTTTCCAAAATGGGGTCACTTGTGGGGGAGCTCCAATGCATAGGCACACAGGGGCTCTCCAAACGCGACATGGTGTCCACTAACAATTGGAGCTAATTTTCCATTCAAAAAGTCAAATGGCGCGCCTTCCCTTCCGAGCCCTGCCGTGTGCCCAAACAGTGGTTTACCCCCACATATGAGGTATCGGCATACTCGGGAGAAATTGCCCAACATATTTTATGATCCATTTTATCCTACTGCCCATGTGAAAATGAAAAAATTGAGGCGAAAAGAATTTTTTTGTAAAAAAAAAGTACTTTTTCATTTTTACAGATCAATTTGTGAAGCACCTGAGGGTTTAAAGTGCTCACTAGGCATCTAAATAAGTTCCTTGGGGGGTCTAGTTTCCAAAATGGGGTCACTTGTGGGGGAGCTCCAATTTTTAGGCACACGGGGGCTCTCCAAACGTGACATGGTGTCCGCTAAAGAGTGGAGCCAATTTTTGATTCAAAAAGTCAAATGGCGCTCCTTCCCTTCCAAGCCCTGCCGTGCGCCCAAACAGTGGTTTACCCCCACATATGAGGTATCAGCGTACTCAGGACAAATTGGACAACAACTTTCGTGGTTCAGTTTCTCCTTTTACCATTGGGAAAATAAAAAAAATTGTTGCTAAAAGATAATTTTTGTGACTAAAAAGTTAAATGTTCATTTTTTTCTTCCATGTTGCTTCTGCTGCTGTGAAGCACCTGAAGGGTTAATAAACTTTTTGAATGTGGTTTTGAGTACCTTGAGGGGTGCAGTTTTTAGAATGGTGTCACTTTTGGGTATTTTCAGCCATATAGACCCCTCAAACTGACTTCAAATGTGAGGTGGTCCCTAAAAAAATGGTTTTGTAAATTTCGTTGTAAAAATGACAAATCGCTGGTCAAATTTTAACCCTTATAACTTCCTAACAAAAAAAATTTTGTTTCCAAAATTGTGCTGATGTAAAGTAAACATGTGGGAAATGTTATTTATTAACTATTTTGTGTCACATCTCTCTGGTTTAACAGAATAAAAATTCAAAATGTGAAAATTGTGAAATTTTCAAAATTTTCGCCAAATTTCCGTTTTTATCACAAATAAACGCAGAATTTATTGACCTAAATTTACCACTAACAGGAAGCCCAATATGTCACGAAAAAATAATCTCAGAACCGCTAGGATCCGTTGAAGCATTCCTGAGTTATTACCTCATAAAGGGACACTGGTCAGAATTGCAAAAAACGGCAAGGTCTTTAAGGTCAAAATAGGCTGGGTCATGAAGGGGTTAACAGAATTATTTTTCATTATTTTTGTAATAATTTTGTTGGAAATAAATCTCGTCTTTTTTTTTCTTACAACATTCAGTACATGTATACAGAAATGCACTGGAACATGGAGATGTACCAGCACAATATGCCTGTAAATACAATTCAGCTTTTCAGGCAGAGAAAGTCCTCCTATATCTGGCAGTGCAGCCTATGGCTAGTTGGTGAAGCAAGAGGTTGTGAACGTGAATCTGTGGACTAGCCACATATCAAGAATAAAAATAAGTATAGATGGTGGCGCAAAATGTTAGAAAAAGGAGGGGAAAGGCTATCAATCCTTGCTGCAATACCAAACCAACCCCCACACTAGGTTGGTGGGAAATAAATAATACAATAAAATGATGCACCTAAGTGCAAACAGGTGTGCGCTTGATAATAGCCTCTAAAATATCAATAACCCCAATAGAAAATGAAAATAGGACGTAATTTCTCTATATGTATACCACAATGGTAGTAATAGACATCCGTAGTGAATAGGTGGAATTACAACATCGATGTTCCTACCTTCAAACGAAGGACTGTAATGAATAAGGAGTCCGTGAGGAGTAAAATCCTTCTCGTGCTGCCGCTGTATTTACAGGAGGTTCCAGGTGCAGAGCGCCGTAATAAAGTCCACATAGGTGGCTACCCCGGCCGGTAGCAGCCACCTAAAACGAGCCTTCGGGTTGGAGCGGGGTCCCGGAACAACAGACGCCGCGCAGTGCAAGAGCGGTGAGTCTAGGTAAACCGAAGGACCTGTGTGACGTGCGCAGTCACGTGACCGATCCCGGAGCCCGAGAGTGAGTACGGAACGATGTGAGGGTCAATCTACCAACGCGTTTCAGAGACTGCTGTCTCCTTCTTCAGGGTTAACCCTTACCCCGTACTCTTCCTCTTTAGATAGTTTCTCCTACCCTCTGGGGTGATGGTATGGCAGCTAGATGGTATAACTTCCCACAGGTGAAGTAAATGTACCAGGGTGCGAACTGCTGGGGGCGAAACATCCAAATCCCGCGCGGAGCAGAGGTAAAGCTGCAAGAGAGCAGAGCACAGGCAAAGTCACAAGGAAACAGAGCAGGCAGAGCAGCAAGAGTGTGGAGCATAAGCAAACAGAGCAGACACAAGGAAAGACACAGCAGGGAAAGAAGCCCCAGACAAAGAGACAGGGAGCCAGAGATAGGACAAAGTTCAGGCAAGGTAATAGAACAAGACAAGGTGCAAGAACAAGTATACAGGGACCAGGATATTCTGCCTCCTGGAGGGCGGACAAACAAGATCAAGGCAAGGCTAGAACAAGGATACAGGGACCAGGATATTCTGCCTCCTGGAGGGCGGACAAACAAGATCAAGGCAAGGCAAGGAGAAAAGCCTCCAGAGAAGGCAAACCACAGAGCAAGGTCTGGCAGCTCAGAAGCAAGACACTAAATGAGTTTAGACATGCACAGGCCTTTGTGTGACAGGCACAGGCCTGTGCATGTCTAAACTCATTTAGTGTCTTGCTTCTGAGCTGCCAGACCTTGCTCTGTGGTTTGCCTTCTCTGGAGGCTTTTCTCCTTGCCTTGCCTTGATCTTGTTTGTCCGCTCTCCAGGAGGCAGAATATCCTGGTCCCTGTATCTTTGTTCTAGCCTTGCCTTGATCTTGTTTGTCCGCCCTCCAGGAGGCAGAATATCCTGGTCCCTGTATACTTGTTCTTGCACCTTGTCTTGTTCTATTACCTTGCCTGAACTTTGTCCTATCTCTGGCTCCCTGTCTCTTTGTCTGGGGCTTCTTTCCCTGCTGTGTCTTTCCTTGTGTCTGCTCTGTTTGCTTATGCTCCACACTCTTGCTGCTCTGCCTGCTCTGTTTCCTTGTGACTTTGCCTGTGCTCTGCTCTCTTGCAGCTTTACCTCTGCTCCGCGCGGGATTTGGATGTTTCGCCCCCAGCAGTTCGCACCCTGGTACATTTACTTCACCTGTGGGAAGTTATACCATCTAGCTGCCATACCATCACCCCAGAGGGTAGGAGAAACTATATAAAGAGGAAGAGTACGGGGTAAGGGTTAACCCTGAAGAAGGAGACAGCAGTCTCTGAAACGCGTTGGTAGATTGACCCTCACATCGTTCCGTACTCACTCTCGGGCTCCGGGATCGGTCACGTGACTGCGCACGTCACCCAGGTCCTTTGGTTTACCTAGACTCACCGCTCCTGCACTGCGCGGCGTCTGTTGTTCCGGGACCCCGCTCCAACCCGAATGCTCGTTTTAGGTGGCTGCTACCGGCCGGGGTAGCCACCTATGTGGACTTTATTACGGCGCTCTGCACCTGGAACCTCCTGTAAATACAGCGGCAGCACGAGAAGGATTTTACTCCTCACGGACTCCTTATTCATTACAGTCCTTCGTTTGAAGGTAGGAACATCGATGTTGTAATTCCACCTATTCACTACGGATGTCTATTACTACCATTGTGGTATACATATAGAGAAATTACGTCCTATTTTCATTTTCTATTGGGGTTATTGATATTTTAGAGGCTATTATCAAGCGCACACCTGTTTGCACTTAGGTGCATCATTTTATTGTATTACATATCAAGAATAGCAAATAACTGTAAATGAGAGCGTAGAGAGACACACAGGGGCTCCTGCCCCCAAAACCCTGAATTGAAAAATAAGAATATATATGAGGATAAAGTGGAATGATCAGAGTCCGAGCAACCTGCAGCATTACTGGGCCCACTTGACCTAGTGTAGGAAAGCTGACTGCATATGTGGAATTTCCACCCCTGTTTACTTTCCTAAACGCTCTATTTACTGTGTTATCATATAGATCTAACAGTACCTTTCTATTTGTCTATCTATCTAAATAATAAAAGAGAAAAAAGCTGTTCACCGACGAAACGTTGCTACACCATGTGGTCTAATAAAGTCCACTTTTTTCATCACTTATTGGGGTGCTGCCTCCTTTTTTTTTATTATTTATACAAATGGATATTTGCTCGGAGGACCCTGCACCCTGAATTTATCTATAGGGTGCGGTTCAATTTTTTCTTCTATTATCTATCTATCTATCTATCTATCTATCTATCTATCTATCTATCTATCTATCTATCTATCTACCTATCTATTATCTATTATCTATCCATTATTATCTATCCATCTATTATCTATCTATCTACCTACCTATATATCTATATCTATTATCTATCTATTATATGTTATCTAAATATTATATATCTATTATCTATCATCTATTATCTATCTATCTATCTATTACATATCTATTATCTATCTATTTATCTATCAATCATCTATATATCTATTTTTTATCTGGCTATTATCTATCTATATATCTATCTATCTATCTATATGTCCATCTATCTATTACACTGGTCTACAAAAAAAAAAATTCTGGCATGGACTTTAACCCCTTACCGGCATCGGACGTACTATACCGTCCGATGCCGGCTCCCCTGCTTTGATGCAGGGCTCCGCGGTGAGCCCGCATCAAAGCCGGGACATGTCAGCTGTTTTGAACAGCTGACATGTGCCCGTAATAGGCGCGGGCAGAATCGCGATCTGCCCGCACCTATTAACTAGTTAAATGCCGCTGTCAAACGCAGACAGCTGCATTTAACTACCGCTTCCGGCCGGGCGGCCGGAAATGACGTCATCGCCGACCCCGTCACATGATCGGGGGTCGGCGATGCTTGTATATTGTAACCATAGAGGTCCATGAGACCTCTATGGTTACTGATGACCGGTGGCTGTGAGCGCCACCCTGTGGTCGGCGCTCACAGCACACCTCCATTTCTGCTACATAGCAGCGATCAGCAGATCGCTGCTATGTAGCAGAGTCGATCGCGTTGTGCCTGCTTCTAGCCTCCCATGGAGGCTATTGAAGCATGGCAAAAGTTAAAAAAAAAGTTTAAAAAAATGTGAAAAAAATAAAAAAAAACATAAAAGTTTAAATCACCCCCCTTTCGCCCCAATGAAAATAAATCAATAAAAAAATATCAAATCTACGCATATTTGGTATCGCCGCGCTCAGAATCGCCCAATCTATCAAATAAAAAAAGTATTAACCTGATCGCTAAACAGCGTAGCGGGGAAAAAATTTGAAACGCCAGAATTACGTTTTTTTGGTCGCCGTGACATTGCATTAAAATGCAATAACAGGCGATCAAAAGAACGTATCTGCACCAAAATGCTATCATTAAAAACGTCATCTCGGCACGAAAAAAATAAGCCCTCAACCTACCCCAGATCATGAAAAATGGAGACGCTACGAGTATCGGAAAATGGCGCAATTTTTTTTTTTTTTTTTTAGCAAAGTTTGGAATTTTTTTTCACCACTTAGATAAAAAATAACCTAGTCATGTTATGTGTCTATGAACTTGTACTGACCTGGAGAATCATAATGGCAGGTCAGTTTTAGCATTTAGTGAACCTAGCAAAAAAGCTAAACAAAAAACAAGTGTGGGATTGCACTTTTTTTGCAATTTCACCGCACTTGGAATTTTTTTCCCGTTTTCTAGTACACGACATGCTAAAACCAATGATGTCTTTCAAAAATACAACTCGTCCCGCAAAAAATAAGCCCTCACATGGCCAAATTGACGGAAAAATAAAAAAGTTATGGCTCTGGGAAGGAGGGGAGCGAAAAACGAACACGGAAAAACGAAAAATCCCCTGGTCATGAAGGGGTTAAGAACAGTTTTAGACTAATTTGAGGGTGCTGAAATCAAATCTGATCTTATAATTTCTCTATCACATCACGTTTTTGCGCTATAGGTATATAGCCCATTTTCATGAATTCCATGATAAATATAAGTAGTGTATGAAAAGTGCCGGTTTATACGGTTCACTAAGGTAAATTTAGTTTTCATTTAGTCTCCCAATAAATGTGAGAATATCTTTGTTTTCTTTGAACATGCATAATTCCCATTTGTTATGACAACACCCTTGTTTTCTGTGCTACTGGGACAGTAGAGCTACAGCAGAGCATTGGGTGAAAACTGAATGGCCTCAGCGACAGAGTTTGGCATCTGGCGATAAGAATGTCCATGATCCTCTAGTGGATAGGAAGGACATTGTCTTTCCTCCCTTACACATACAACTTGGATTGATGAAGCAGTTCGTCAAAGCTCTCAATCACAGTGGAGAATGCTTTAACTATATATGTTCAACTTTTCCTGGTCTTAGTGAAGAGAAGAAAAAGGCTGGAATATTTGATGGACCTCAAATAAGAACACTTATGAGAGACCCAAATTTCATCACATCAATGAATGAGACAGAAGAAAGAGCTTGGAATGCATTTTGTAATGTGGTGCAGAATTTTCTAGGGAATAAGAAAGCAGACAACTATGAAGAGATTGTGGAAGAGCTACTAATGAGTCTGTGGAATCTGGGATGTAGAATGAGGATCAAGATTCACTATTTACACAGCCATTTGGACTTTTTTCCAGAGAACCTTGGGGATGTGAGCGAGGAACAAGGGGAGCGTTTTCATCAGGACCTTAAAACAATGGAAGAACGGTATCAAGGCCGGTGGGACTCACATATGATGGCTGACTATTGCTGGAGCTTGATGAGAGACAACCCAGAAGCCGTACATCACAGATCAGCCAAGAAAAGAAAGTTCAAATAACTGCCATTAGTCATTCATCTGTGTGCCATATATGTGTTTTTATATGTTGTAGTTTAATTCTGTAAGTATATTTGATTTGCTGTACATAGACTTGTAATCTTTGTTATTCCTTGATTAAAAATATACAAAATGTAGTACCGAAAATCATGTGTTTTTATCATAAAACATTAGGAGTAATTTTCATCACAAATTGAAAATATCTCAAAATCCTGATGTGATTGCCAAAAACGGAGTTCATATTCGTAATCAGCAGCCAAAATTGACTTAAAATATGTTTTAAAACCTTTTGCCAGAAAAATTGCGTTGACCAGTGCTATCATCTATTATCTATCTATTATCTATCTATCCATTATTATCTATCCATCTATTATCTATCTATTATATGTTATCTAAATATTATATATCTATTATCTATCATCTATTATCTATCTATTTATCTATCAATCAATCATCTATTGATCTATCTATTTATTATCTATCTATCTATCTATCTAGGCTTGAAAAAGGATTTTGTATCCAAAACGTCGCCACGCCGTTCAGGCAATAAAGTCCACTTTTTTTCTATTTTGTTCTGTGCTGCTTTTCTTTTTTTGTTACTATCATTGGAGACTTTTGGACTGCTGGTTGGAAGAGCTCTGCATAAAGTTGAGGTATTTTTGGATGCTGTTCCTTTTTTTTTCTTTTTTATCTATCTATCTATCTATCTATCTATCTATCTATCTATCTATCTATCTATCTATCTATCTATCTATCTATCTATTATCTATCTATCTATCTATCTATCTATCTACCTGTATATCTATTTATTATCTATCTATTTATCTATTATAAATCTATTATCTATCTTTATTTCTTATATATATATATATATATACATATATATATATATATATATATATATATATATATATATACGTATTTATTATTTTTTATCTTTTTACCCTTTTCAATATTATTCTATCCCACACTCTCATATCTATATTTTTATTCATCGAGACAATAGATATACTTTTGCTATACCAGTTTTTACACATCTTCAACGTGAGCAGAGCAAGAAAACCCTTGTAGCAGTCATCATCACAATATGGCTGGACAATTCGATGTAAAATAATTAGATTAATTTATGACTTACCCAGAATAAAAGTAGAAAACGCAAAAACAATCCAGAAGTTCATGTTTCCTAATACAGTAGCAGCAGGTTTATAATAAGAAGAGCGCTCACTGACTTCCTGTCCTCTCAACAGGAGGAAAGTCAAAGTGTTACAGAGACGACAGCAGTGATAAATAATGCTGGTACACAGTGAGGGGACAGTCAGCGGTAATGCACAGTGACATTTGCTTTTTTGCAGTTGTTTTGTGTGATGATGTCTGAATTATGTGCCCATTAGTGATGAGCGAGAGATATCTCAAGCACGCTCGGGTGTCCTCCGAGTATTTTTTAGTGCTCGGAGATTTGGTTTTCTTGCCGCAGCTGAATGATTTACATCTGTTAGCCAGCATAAGTACATGTGGGGATTCCCTAGCAACCAGGCAACCCCCACATGTACTTATGCTGGCTCACAGATGTAAATCATTCAGCTGCGGCAAGAAAAACTAAATCTCCGAGCACTAAAAAATACTCGGAGGACCCCCGAGCATGCTCGAGAAATCTCGAGTAACAAGTATATTCGCTCATCACTAGTGACCATGTGATAGTTATATACTATATACACTAGTGTGTGTGTGTGTGAATGGACCTGATAAACTAAGCAAGGGAGGCTCCAAAATATATTTTTCACCAAGTAATAAACTTTGCTGTGAGAGGGGGCTCGTAGCTAAGGCAATTTCCTGAATTACTGATGATTATTGCACTACACATCAAGAACATGGAAATAGACCCCCAAAGCCATTTAAAGGTCTTCTATCTACAATACTTACACACAGCTGCCTAAAGATGGGATTTGTTTTAAAGAGGACACATCAAAACATTAAAAGGGGCCAGATTTTGCTTCATCTATTCACACTGCTCGCTTGAGTGTCACTTTCTTTTAAAATCGTCTACGTGGTTCAGGAGATATGAGCATTTTTTTAGTATGGGGGCATTGCTCACAGGATCCTTGGTGGTGTGGCTTTAGCCTGCTTAGCACGACTAACCTGTAAGCATTGCACTCTTTGTAGAAGACGATAAAAATTAGAACTAAAAAGAAAGGCTCATATCTCTGGATAAAAAGAGAATGAAAAGAAAAATTGGCTACTCAAGTGAGCAGTTAAAATAAGTTTTAACTTTGTGATATGTCTTTCAGGTTATTCACTTCGGGCCATAAAACATATGGAACGCCCCCAGATGCAGGGATGCGGGTTACTCGGTACCGGTCCTCTCTGTCTCAGTTCTGGGGTTGTCACGGTGGCTGGACCCGGTCCGTGACCCTGCTAAGGGGCGTCCAATAAAAGGGTGAAGGAAGTTGTTAGGTGTTTGTGACGCCACCTATGGTATTCAGTCAGGTCGACCGACGCTGCTCGGGGTCCATTGGGGTGATGTGATGGCAGCTGGATGGTATACCTTCCCACAGGTGAAGTGAGTCCCCAGGGCTTCCCAGTAGTGTAGGTAGCGATGGTGTGAGGTACAGTCAATAACGAGGACACAGGGTTGCAGTCTCTTTACCTCTTTACTGGTGACTTCAGGATCCTCAATCCAGAGCACTATCAACCGGGCTATCTGAGACCGGCCGGTCCGAAGGCACATCCAGAGTTCCCTTTGCAGGTGGAAATCATTGCCTACCACTAGCGCCTGTGTGTTGTAGTGCTTCCCTGCTGAGCATTCGGGATAGTCTTCACAACTTCTGTTCTCGTTCTTTCTCGTTCTTTTTTCGTTCTTTCTATTCTCCGTCCCCCAAGTTTGTTATGGCTAGGACGCACCCGTTTGACGGGAAGGCTCGAAGCTATTCTGGGACCCTAGAGATGCCCCTCTCCACAGTTGCCCCCTATGTCTGCTTAGGTGATGTATGGTAGACAGCCAACCTATAATTAACTGTCCTGCGGTATTTGACGTAAGGCATAGAGTCAGTTACTTCCTCTGTGTTCCGGTCACCGGCTACACGCCTCAGTAGGAAGTTGCCGTTCTTGGGGCACGACTCCTACTGGCTCTCCTTTGTGCTTGATCTCGTTTCTCACTGTCCACAATATCCTTCGCTTCGTGTCCTTTCTTTAGATGCCGCTGCAAGGTAGTGCAGGCGCAGCTCTGTAACGATCTGTCCTTGTCACTAAGTCACTGCCAGGTTTCCACGCCTGACAGGAACCCCTCTGAATCTTCCCCGCAACACCCCCTGCCACGGGAAGTGGCCTGGGCAAAACCCAGCCAGCTTCTGTCTAACTTCCTATCCAACCCCTAGTTTTACCAGTGTGAGGAGTGGCCTAATAAATAAAACCTTTTGCTCCCCCTAGTGGCCGGAGTGGGAAGTGTAATGTGTGCTTGTGATACCTGGTCAGGTGAACTCCTTTAGTGCCATCAGACGTACCATCACTCCCCTTAGTGGCAGAGCGACACTACTGCAACGACCAGGTCTCTGGGGCGCTGCACATACATTCTAGTTACAAGTAGATTTCTGTACTTGTCACTTTTAGCTTCAAGTCAAAAATTAACCCAGGGGTGTTGATTACAGCTCCTGGTCCTACTCTTCACTCTTTAAAAGGCCACCCACCATATGCAATATGTAATAATAGAATCTTCTTATGTAGCAGAGGGGACCTACTGACATCTCTAGATGTGAAGCACACCTGCCAGTGCCACTCATATGCCCTCTATGCTTGGTTACTGACACCCTTTATGGTTGTCCATCTAATAAGGATGAATCTAAATTGAAATTTGGCAGATTCGCTTGAATTTTGCCAGGAAATTGGATTTTCAATTAATTAATTCAGAGCCAAATTAATCTGCTGGTAAAGGGTGATACAATCATCTCTTCTGAGCCTTTACCATACCTCTTCCACCACTGTTAGTAATCCAATCGGTGCCTATATTTTCACTCTTTTGTCTTCTATCTTCTTCTCATTCTAGGACTTCAGTTTGTTCACTGTTCTTCACCGTTCTTCATGTCATCGTGTGGGTCTCAATGCCTGTCATTATTATTATTATTATTTATTATCATAGCGCCATTTATTCCATGGTGCTTTACATGTAAGGAGGGGTATACATAATAAAAAACAAGTACAGGGTGGGACATTTATATGGATACACCAAAATAAAATGGGAATGGTTGGTGATATCAACTTCCTGTTTGTGGCACATTAGTATATGGGAGGGGGAAAGCTTTTCAAGATGGGTGGTGACCATTTTAAAGTTGGCCATTTTAGATCCAACTTTATTTTTTCAATGGGAAGAGGTCATGTGACACATCAATCTTATTGAGAATAAGAATAACAATGGTGTGCTTGGTTTTAACATAACTTTATTCTTTCATGAGTTATTTACAAGTTTATATGTATAACAAAAGAAAGAAAAAAATAGACGGCACCGCTGCACATTTGTGACCATAATTCGATACAGTCCACGGGTGTTGCAACCAACCTGCACGGTTGTATGCTGTACAAAAAGATCATGGGTGCTCTTCTTGGAAACAACAGGTAAATCCACTTGCATGAAAGAAAAAAAGAAGGCACTCACCGATCTGAAAACTTTCTTGCTTTATTACATCTTCGTTAAAAATTCATGGCCGGGAAAGTGAGGACAGGAGCCCCTGTGAGCAGGCATTCACACCTGCTCACAGGGGCTCCTGTCCTCACTCTCCCGGCCATGAATTTTTAACGAAGATTTAATAAAGCAAGAAAGTTTTCAGATCAGTGAGTGCCTTCTTTTTTTCTTTCATACAAGTGTATTTACAAGTTTATGACTACTTATAAAATATGTTCAAAGTGCTGCCCATTGTGTTGGATTTTCAATGCAACCATCTTTTCCCACTCTTGACACACTGATAGCAAAACCGCAGAAGAAATTCTAGCACAGGCTTCCAGTATCCGTTGTTTCAGATGCTGCACATCTCGTATCTTCACAGCATAGACAATTGCCTTCATATGACCCCAAAGATAAAAGTCTAAGGGGGTCAGATCGGGAGACCTTGGTGGCCATTCATCTGGCCCATGACGACCAATCCACTTTTCAGGAAACTGTTCATATAGGAATGCTCAGACAAGACACCCAAGATGGTGCACCACCACATTATGGGTGTCAAGTCTGATCATTCCTATATGAACAGTTTCCTGAAAAGCGGATTGGTCATCGTGGGTTAGTTGAATGGCCACCAAGGTCTCCCTATCTGACCACCTTAGACTTTTATCTTTGGGGTCTAGGAGGAGGACAGAGAAGTATCGCTTGGCTTTTGCAATTAATTGGTCATTGGTGACTTTAGTTAGGGCAATTTCAGTAGAGTGATGCGACCGGAAGCCAGATTGAAAGTGGTCGAAGAGGGAGCAGGAAGAGAGGTGGGAGGACAGTTCAAGATGGATGTGTTGTTCCAGTGGTTTTGAGGCATAGGGAGAAGTGATATGGGGCGATAGCTAGATGCAGAGGATGAGTCAAGAGTGGGTCATTGATGTGTGTCACACTATGCACGATCATGTTGGACACAACGCATGTCAATAACATGCATCTCACCCTGCATGACACCATGGGGTCTAGTGAAGAATGAGATGACTTGATGAAGAAGTCACAGGTTATGACCTTTGAATAACTTAAACATGACATCGTATTCCATTGATTCTAAAGTAAAAAATCACAATAAAAAATATCAGGAGAAATGACCTGTTCATAGAGTGTACACATGTCAATGATTATATTTGTTAAATGTTGTCTTGTGGAAATTTTAAGATCTGTGTATGTGTGTAGGTTGCGGTTAACAACCAGTATTAATTTCTCCTCAACACATAGCAGGACGTTCAGTGGTTTCCTCCATCTCATGTAACAAAATCACTCTTCTGAAGTTCTCATCTGTATAATTAACCACCATAAAGCTTTGCTTGATGGAAAGCAGGGTTTAAAAGCTCTCGTTGCTCATTTGTTCCTTCAATTTGACCCTCTGATTTTCATTTTGACCCTGTGATTTTCATTTTGACCTTCACTGTCTCAAAATGAAAAATTGAGTACTGCAGTAAATATTCATGAAATATGTGATCATGAAGTGAGAGTTTGAGTCTCTCCTTAAAGCCCTATCAATGTATTGTAAAGCTTTGTCCTTGGCCCCTTCTTTGTCTATGGACAGGTCATGCACACCTCATCAGTTCTTTTGGTTCCTCAGATGTCCAAACCTACTATTTTATAGAGAGACTGACTTTTTATGTCTTTTAGTTTTCTCAAACCTAACAGGTTTAAAAACAAAAACATTTCCAATAATAATTGAAGAATACCACTTTTATATGTCTTACCATTCTATGGTCATCTGTCTCTTTGGAGGACTCACTACATGTAATACATCATTTGGCCTCAAATGGCACTGCAGATGAATTGAACACAGCTGTTACTTTGCATTGGAGATTATTGATGGCTACTGGAGCTTCCAAGCACAGGAGACCTTATGTTCAGCATATATTTGGGTTTCTCCTCTAACAAAAAGGCTTTGATATGATTTCTGTCCCTATCTCTATGGCTAAGCTATTACAATGACATACCAGGTTCACCTGCATTCCTTGATTTTACTTTTATGTATAGTGAGCTATGATAGTCTCTCTTGATTTGCTGTGGTATGCCATGTGATGTAAAAGCTGCAATGCTTTACGAAGCCCGCCTAAGATCATGTGATCCTTCTCTGGCAGATGCAATCCTCTGCAATGTGTAAAATGGCAGCAAAGAAAATCACTAATTATTTGATTTCATCAGATTCAGCGAATTCTGCGAAAATTCAACGTAAAATCAATTTGCTGATCTCTATGTAACGCTCATTAACCCCTTTCCGACATCGGGAGTAATAATACGCCGATGTCGCACACCCTCCCTTTGATGTGGGCTCCTGCACTGAGCCCACATTTTTTCCAGCACATGACAGATGTTTTGAACAGCTGACATGTGTCGCTAACAGCCATGGGAGGAATCGCAATCCTCCCGCAGCTGTTAACCTGTTAAATGCTGCTGTCAAACTCTGACAGCGGCGTTTAACACAAGCTTCTGGCAGGCGCACAGGAAATCTGCCCATCGGTGACCCCTGTGATCGTGGGTCACTGATGGGTTGGCATGAGAACCTGCAGACCTCTATGGTTGTCACTGCAAGGTTGCTATGAGCACTGCCTGGTGCAAGTGAGTAATTGTGCTACATACAGGTGATCTGATCGTCGCCTGTGTGTAGCAGAGCCGATCGAGTAACGGTAGCTTGTAGTCTTCCATGAAGACTATAAAAGCATGCCAAAAGTAAAAAATTTTTTTTAAAGGTTTCTAAAAATATATGTAAAGAAATAAATAAAAGTTTAAATCACCCCCTTTCACTCCATTCAAAATAAAACAATAAAAAATCAAACATGCAAACATTTGGTATCGCCGCGTTCAGAATCACCCAATATATCAATGAAAAAAAGGATTAACCTGATTGCTAAACGACTTAGCGAGAAAAAAGTTAAAATGCCAGAATTACTTTTTTTGGTGGCCATGATATTGCATTAAAATGCAATAACGGGAGATCAAAGGAACATATCTGCACCAAAATGGTTAAAAACGTCAGCTCGGCACACAAAAATAAGCCCTCACCCGACTCGAGATCATGAAAAATGGAAACGCTACGGGTATCGGAAAATGGCAATTTTTTTTTTTTTTAACAATGCTTGGAATTTTTTTCCTGTTTTCCAGTACACAATATGATAAAATGAATAGTGTTGTTCAAAAGTCGTCCCACAAAAAACAATCCCTTACGTGGTCAGATTGACCAAAAAATAAAAAAGGTATGGCTCTGGGATGGAGGGGAGCGAAAAACAAAAATGCAAAACCGAGGAAAGCTCCTGTCATGAAGGGGTTAAATGAAAAAAGAGGCCTATCAAAGAGATACTTCTATCAATGGCCGATCAAGTAGTTACTTTGTTTTATGCTTGTTTTGATTGATGATGTCACCAGGGCAAACATTTTTCATGGTTTTATAAGTTTGATGGTTTGAGGCTTAATGGTAAAAATATAGCAGCATATGGTCTTTCTGCTTAGAATTGACTAAGTACTCAATGATACATTATTTTTCCAAAACAGTAATTTGATATAGAAAAAATAACTTTCTGGCATTATTAACTTCCTTACCTTACACCACCAGGCATACTGGCAGTAATGACTTGATTACACTAGAATACAGGGATGCTCACATTATTTAAATCATGACTCTAGACGATCAGGATGCTGGCCGCCAATGAAGCTGGTATTGCTAACTTCATTACCCTAGACCACCAGGGATGTTGGCACTATTCACGATACAACCGCGGATGCTGAAAATATTTAGTAAATCGCTTTTTGGATGCTGGCATTAATCACTTCATTATCATAAACCACAAGGAATTCTGACATTAATGACTATAAAACCAGGGTTTTGGATGTTTTCACTTCAATTTTATAGACCACCTGAGAGGCTGGCATAATTAATCACTTCATTACCCTAGACCACCAGGGATTCTGATATTGTTTACATCATTACCCAAGACCACAAAAGATGCAGGCATTAATTACTTAATCACCCAAGACCACCACCCTTACCCCTTCAGGTATATTGGCATTAGTCACTTGATTATCCTAGAATACAGCAATGTTGACATTATTTATTTCATGATTGTAGACCACCAGTGTGCTGGCATTAATCAGCGGACCACCAGGGATGCTGTTATCTTCATTTAATTAATCTAGACCATCAAGGAAGTTGGTACTGTTAAGTTCTTTAGCATAGACCATCAGGGATGTTGGCATTATTACAACTAGTTTATGTATACCTGAAGAAGGAGTTTATCCAAATCCAAAATGCGTCATATTACATTTAAAAAAAAATAAATCTGATCCTCTACACTTGGTCCACCATTCCTCCTTGGCATCTTTTTCTCCCTCATCTTGATTCTCTTCTCCACCTGCTGGATGCGAGTGCAGCAGCCTTCTATCATTTGGCTCTATACCTACATCAGACTTGTGCAGCACAACTTACCCAGGTGAGCGACATACATCCTAACATCCTGTCTATCACTCTGCGTTATTAATCAGGGAGTGTTCCCTCTTTCTCATTTTTCTTAGTATAGACTTATAGGGTTACTTCCAGTTCCAGTAGGAAGGCCTACCATTTTGTCTTATCGGCGTGTGCAATGTTCTTTTGGGCAGTATCAAACATATATTCTAGTTGGAAATTATACAGTATTGTGCGCTGGTCTTCTTATTAATGTGAGAAAACACGGTGAGCACAGCTACAAAGTGGTGCTATTGCTAGGCTCCCATGCCATATACTATAATCAAGATAAAACTTGGCACTCAACTTGGGATGCTTGAATAGAAGTTTTTAATTTGAAGTATACTCAACGTTTCGGTTCAACATGAACCTTCTTCAGTTACGTATACAAAATGCATGTGATGAAATGGGCCTGAAAGTCAGTGGGCCAAGGCAAATAACGCAGCCGTGGTATGCGGAGTGAGGTACTTTAGAAGAGCGTAGTGTGGGCATGCATGCTGCCAGACACGGTGTCCACCACTAGACTAACTGTCTAGTCTGACTAGACTAGCGGTGGACACTGCGTCTGGCAGCATGCATGCCCACACTACGCTCTTCTAAAGTACCTCACTCCGCATACCACGGCTGCGTTATTTGCCTTGGCCCACTGACTTCCGGGCCCATTTCATCACATGCATTTCGTATATGTAACTGAAGAAAGCTCTTCTCATTAATGTCCTGTAATGAGTGTAAATGTTACTTTTACACCTCCAGTTGCATTTCTGCTCTTATGACTTTACGGTCAGAGGTGTTACATCCTGTGATGGGCTAACTGGAAAAAGAAAGAAGTAAAAACATAATAAGCAAAACTTAACACTATAAATCAAATGTTTTATTAGCCATATTGAAGCCTTTTCTTTTTCAGACTTAGTTTGCACAATGATTTTTAGAAAATTGAACCATGATGTGAATGATCCGCAAGCAGTGGTGTAGTATGGTGGTTCATAGGGGCAATGACCCTGTGTGCCAAATTAGGTATGGGATTATAATTAGGGACAGAAGTAGGGCTGGGTGTTGTGAATTCTGTGATCGAACTCCCTCCTGTGGTCATGAATGGTACTTCGGCGAATTCTGTCCATGGACTCCCTCTGGTGGCTGTGAGTGGAGCTGCTGCTTCTGAGGTTCCTTCCACAGGTGACGGAGTTTATTCTTTGGCTGGCTGCTCTATTTAACTCCACACAGATCGTTACTCCATGCCAGCTGTCAATGTTCTTGTACTGGTTCAGTTCGCTCTTGGATCTTTCTGGTGACCTGTCTACTCCAGCAGAAGCTAAGTTCCTGCTTGTTAATTATTTGTTCATTGTTTTCTTGTCCAGCTTGCTATCATGATTTTGCTAGCTGGAAGCTCTGGGATGCAGAGTGGCACCTCCACACCGTGAGTCGGTGCGGAGGTCTTTTTGCACACTCTGCGTGGTCTTTTTGTAGTTTTTTGTGCTGACCGCAAAGATACCTTTCCTATCCTCAGTCTGTTTAGTAAGTCTGGCCTCCCTTTGCTGAAACCTGTTTCATTTCTGTGTTTGTGACTTCATCTTAACTCACAGTCAATATATGTGGGGGGCTGCCTTTTCCTTTGGGGAATTTCTCTGAGGCAAGGTAGGCTTTTTTTCTATTTCTAGGGCTAGTTAGCTCTTAGGCTGTGAAGAGGCGTGTAGGCCGAGTTAGGTACGCTCCACGGCTATTTCTAGTTGTGTGTTAGGATTAGGGGTTGTGGTCAGCAGAGATCCCACTTCCCAGAGCTTGTCCCTGTGAGTTTAACCATCAGGTCGTTCCGGGTGCTCCTAACCACCAGGTCCATAACAGTACAGCTGGCCCAAAGTATTAATGCATCTCAATAGAGGGATAAGAGAAGTTCTGAGACCATTTTTTTTTCTCTGCAGTGTGTTTTGTCTTTCTTTTCCCCTTAACCTCTGGGTGGTTAAGGACACAGGTGTAGATATGGACATTCAAGGTCTGTCCTCTTGTGTGGATCATCTCACTACAAGGGTACAAAACATTCAAGATTTTGTGGTTCAGAATCCGATGTTAGAGCCTAGAATTCCAATTCCTGATTTGTTTTCTGGGAATAGATCTAAGTTCCTGAATTTCAAAAATAATTGTAAATTGTTTCTAGCTTTGAAACCCCGCTCCTCTGGTGACCCCGTTCAACAAGTAAAAATCATTATTTCTTGGTTGCGTGGTGACCCTCAAGACTGGGCATTTTCCCTTGCGCCAGGAGATCCTGCATTTCGTGATGTTGATGCGTTTTTTCTGGCGCTTGGATTGCTTTATGATGAACCTAATTCAGTGGATCAGGCAGAGAAAATCTTGCTGGCTTTGTGTCAGGGTCAGGATGAAGCTGAGGTGTACTGTCAGAAGTTTAGAAAGTGGTCTGTGCTTACTCAGTGGAATGATTGTGCCCTGGCTGCAATTTTCAGAAAGGGTCTTTCTGAAGCCCTTAAGGATGTCATGGTGGGATTTCCCACGCCTGCTGGTCTGAATGAGTCTATGTCCTTGGCCATTCAGATCGATCGGCGCTTGCGGGACCGCAAAGCTGTGCACCATTTGGCGGTATTCTCTGAGCATAGGCCTGAGCCTATGCAGTGTGATAGGACTTTGACCAGAGCTGAACGGCAAGAACACAGACGTCGGAATGGGCTGTGTTTTTACTGTGGTGATTCCACTCATGCTATCTTTGATTGTCCTAAGCACACTAAGCGGTTTGCTAGGTCTGCCACCATTGGTACGGTACAGTCTAAATTTCTTTTGTCCGTTACTCTGATTTGCTCTCTGTCGTCCTATTCTGTTATGGCATTTGTGGATTCAGGCGCTGCCCTGAATTTGATGGACTTGGAGTTTGCCAGGCGCTGTGGTTTTTTCTTGGAGCCCTTGCAGCATCCTATTCCATTGAGAGGAATTGATGCTACGCCTTTGGCCAAGAATAAGCCTCAGTACTGGACTCAATTGACCATGTGCATGGCTCCTGCACATCAGGAGGATATTCGCTTTTTGGTGTTGCATAATCTGCATGATGTGGTCGTTTTGGGGTTGCCATGACTACAGGTCCATAATTCAGTATTGGATTGGAAATCTATGTCTGTGTCCGGCTGGGGTTGTCAGGGGGTACATGGTGATGTTCCATTGCTGTCAATTTCGCCTTCCATTCCTTCTGAAGTCCCTGAGTTTTTGTCAGATTACCGGGATGTATTTGAAGAGCCCAAATTCGGTGCCCTACCTCCTCATAGGGATTGCGATTGTTCTATTAATTTGATTCCTGGTAGTAAGTTTCCTAAGGGCCGACTGTTTAATTTATCTGTGCCAGAGCACGCCGCTATGCAGAGTTATATAAAGGAATCCTTGGAGAAAGGTCATATCCGCCCGTCGTCATCACCGTTGGGAGCAGGGTTCTTTTTTGTGGCCAAGAAGGATGGCTCTTTGAGACCTTGTATTGATTACCGCCTTCTTAATAAGATCACAGTCAAATTTCAGTACCCTTTGCCGCTGCTGTCTGATTTGTTTGCTCGGATTAAGGGGGCTAGTTGGTTCACCAAGATAGATCTTCGAGGGGCGTATAATCTTGTGCGAATTAAACAGGGCGATGAATGGAAAACCGCATTTAATACACCCGAGGGCCACTTTGAGTACCTGGTTATGTCATTCGGGCTTTCTAATGCTCCATCTGTGTTTCAGTCCTTTATGCATGACATCTTCCGTGAGTACCTGGATAGATTCATGATTGTATATTTGGATGATATTTTGGTCTTTTCGGATGATTGGGAGTCTCATGTGAAGCAGGTCAGAATGGTGTTCCAGGTCCTTCGTGTGAATTCCTTGTTTGTGAAGGGGTCAAAATGTCTCTTTGGAGTTCAGAAAGTTTCATTTTTGGGTTTCATTTTTTCCCCTTCTACTATCGAGATGGACCCTGTTAAAGTTCAGGCCATTTATGATTGGACTCAGCCGACATCTGTGAAGAGCCTGCAGAAGTTCCTTGGCTTTGCTAATTTTTACCGTCGCTTCATCGCTAATTTTTCTAGTGTTGCTAAACCGTTGACTGATTTGACCAAGAAAGGTGCTGATGTGGTCAATTGGTCCTCTGCGGCTGTAGAGGGTTTTCAGGAGTTGAAGCATCGTTTTTCTTCTGCCCCTGTGTTGTGCCAGCCAGATGTTTCACTCCCGTTTCAGGTCGAGGTTGATGCTTCTGAGATTGGAGCAGGGGCTGTTTTGTCGCAAAGAAGTTCTGATGGCTCGGTGATGAAACCATGTGCCTTCTTTTCTAGAAAATTCTCACCTGCTGAGCACAATTATGATGTTGGCAATCGAGAGTTGTTGGCCATGAAGTGGGCATTCGAGGAGTGGCGACATTGGCTTGAAGGAGCCAAGCATCGCGTGGTGGTCTTGACGGAAGAATTTGACTTATCTCGAGTCTGCCAAACGGTTGAATCCTAGACAGGCTCGATGGTCGCTGTTTTTCTCCCGTTTTAATTTTGTGGTTTCGTACCTTCCGGGCTCTAAGAATGTGAAGGCTGATGCCCTGTCAAGGAGTTTTGTGCCTGACTCTCCGGGTGTTCCTGAGCCGGCGGGTATTCTCAAAGAGGGGGTGATTTTGTCTGCCATCTCCCCTGATTTGCGGCGGGTGCTGCAGAAGTTTCAGGCTGATAGACCTGACCATTGTCCAGTGGAGAAACTGTTTGTCCCTGATAGATGGACTGATAGAGTTATGTTATGAACAGGTAATTCAGAACCACAATGGACCTTGAAGTTCAGAGCACACAAGGTGACCTGACATTTACCAAAAACATAGGACGAGCTCTGAGACATGGAAACTCTGCTGACCGCAATCCCTAATCCTATCACACCACACTAGAGGTAGCCGTGGATTGCTCCTAACGCTCCCTATGCAACTCGGCACAGCCTACCTTGCCTCAGAGAAATTCCCCAAAGGAAAAGGCAGCCCCCCACATATAATGACTGTGAGTAAAGATGAAATACAAACACAGAGATGAAATAGATTTAGCAAAGTGAGGCCCGACTTACTGAATAGACCGAGGATAGGAAAGATAGCTTTGCGGTCAACACAAAAACCTACAAACAACCACGCAGAGGGGCAAAAAGACCCTCCGCACCGACTAACGGTACGGAGGTGCTCCCTCTGCGTCTCAGAGCTTCCAGCAAGCAAGAAAACCAATATAGCAAGCTGGACAGAAAATATAGCAAACAAAAATAACACAAGCAGAACTTAGCTTATGCAGGATAGAGAGGCCACAGGAACGATCCAGGAGGAAGCAAGACCAATACTAGAACATTGACTGGAGGCCAGGATCAAAGCACCAGGTGGAGCTAAATAGAGCAGCACCTAACGACTTAACCTCATCACCTGAGGAAGGAAACTCAGAAGCCGCAGTACCACTCTCATCCACCAAAGGAAGCTTATAGACAGAACCAGCCGCAGTACCACTCACGACCACAGGAGGGAGCTTGGCCACAGAATTCACAACAGAGTTATCTCTGAGGTTCATTGTTCGGTGTTGGCTGGTCATCCTGGAATCTTTGGTACCAGAGATTTGGTGGCTAGATCCTTTTGGTGGCCTTCTTTGTCACGGGATGTGCGTTCTTTTGTGCAGTCTTGTGGGACTTGTGCTCGGGCTAAGCCCTGCTGTTCTCTTGCCAGTGGGTTGCTTTTGCCCTTGCCGGTGCCGAAGAGGCCCTGGACGCATATTTCCATGGATTTTATTTCAGATCTCCCTGTCTCTCAAAGGATGTCGGTCATTTGGGTGGTTTGTGATTGCTTCTCTAAGATGGTCCATTTGGTACCCTTGTCTAAATTGCCTTCCTCCTCTGATTTGGTGCCATTGTTTTTCCAGCATGTGGTTCGTTTGCATGGCATTCCGGAGAACATCGTCTCGGAGAGAGGTTAACTAGTTAAAGCTTGCATTGATGTTATGTGGGAGTTTGATGACGAGCAGGTGGTTTAGGTGGTCACAAAGTAACGAGAAGAGTAAGAGGACGAATATCGTGCACAGTTAGAAATACATGTACATTTGAAGATTGACTAAAACCCAACCTGTTGGTTTTTATTTATATATTTTCTCCAAACACTTGCTATTAACTTAAGGTAGACATTTACTTTGTACTTTCATTCTCTCGTGTGATGAAGCCTGCAAATGTAACAAAAAGATTGTCACTTAGTTTTTCATGATTGAGAGTGCAAAGATGTAGCAAAATAGCTTAGATGTAAAAACTAATTTGGAATCAGTTAATTCTGTACATCCTTCAGTCTGTGACAACAACTTACTCCTTGTGTGGAAATTCATATTCCTATCAGAGGCATGAAAACATTGTGCAGATCTTAAGCTGTTTTAGAAGGCTACCAGTAGAGGAGAGTATGCAATCCAAAGAAAGGGGGAAGCATTGATACCCAAGTCAATATTTACAGAATGTCTTTATTCAAAATACCAAAAGGGCATGATTAAAAAAATATAAAAAAATTGGGGATGTAGTCAGAAACACCCCATAGCTCTAAGGTTTTATCAATATATAGGTATAACAGGTGTTGTACAACACAAAGTATTACATTTGCATGATTACTGCAATGAAGGTAAAGAATTACCTATTTAGTCTAATATAAAAATATATAGATGCAAAAAATGTGTTTGAGCAACAAATTATATAGTTAGCTACTGAATGTGGATGAAAGTCGTACACAGAGCTGAACAAAATAAATAAATACATGCAGAAATATAAAAAAAACTTAGAAAAATGTATGAATATCTCAAAATATTTATGTAGTAAAAATATAGCCTGATTAGACAGGACCATAAAAAAGTATATATATAGTGAACACATACTGTAGGTATTTCAGAAAATGCACAAAAGATCATATAATGTGCAGTAACCAGGCAATAGAGATCTTATGTGCAAAATAAGCAATCACTAAGAGCAGATAATAGACGTATACATACAGAACCAGGAGGTATGGGATGCAGAGATCCCGATAACTGTTTCGCAGTACACGAGAGCGCTGACTTGATGGAGTAATATAGTTATAGATCCACAACTTATTACATGATAAGGCAAGAGTTTTGGACGCTCCAGTCAGGTGTTATATTGGAAATTGAGAAGAAGATATTGACCTTTGTTATAGGTTTGTTGGGTAAGTATGTAAACCCTCCTGCCTTGGTTCATCTACTGTACAGATTAAATTTGGAGACATAGAAATATTGTGATCATAACCATTTTGTGATTTTAAATGAAGATCAGCTGCTAACTAAAAAATCTTCTGGTGGAAACATAAATGTGGCAAATTGATGGAACCTTTATGCTCCAGCAGCAGACCAGCCATTACGAAGCTCGTTGTATGCGATCTCTGAGATCTCTTTATTGGTTTTATGGCCTACAAGGACAACTAATAGGTACATTAACATATTACGTAGTGTTAAAAAGGGTGCCCACATAATAATTTCCTCGGGTTCGTCCTGGTTACCATTTATTATGGTTATCAAACCTGCATCACAAAGGATCACACACATACATGTATAAACTAATAAAGTAATTTATTATATCTCATGATGTGACAGAATGTATCCACTACCAAGTACTATAATAAACAAGTTAGGAGGAGTATCCAGCTTATGGTTCAAAATATGATTTTCTGAAAAATTCTAACTACAGTATTTTACAATAAACGTATAATTTGTTACATGATAGGACAAGGCATTAATAGGGGTCGATGAAGCAGACATGTCTATTTTCTTCCTTTGTTGAGCTCATGCATGTTCAGCTGTGCATACGTAATTTCATCCTAAAAATGAAAATAATATTGTCATTCTTAATATCAGCCAGGGTACGAAACCCAAATCATACATGACTCAATATTACTAGTCCCTTCGGAACAAATTTCCTTGGGCATTCTGACAAACCAGATAAAAGATCCTTTGTTCAAAATGTTGCTTCAGAAAAGTTGGATTATTCCTGGGCATCACAACATAGATGGGCTATCAACCAAATTTTTTAGATTACCAACCAGATGTGGAGGTAGCAACATACTTACCAGAACTCAACCTACACCAACAATAGTTCTGTTCACACTGCCCAGAACCTCAATTGGTAGTCCCATTTGGATTTTCCTGCCAAACCAAGAGCACCATGACAGCACCCCATGAACACTGCTGAAAGTCATTGCTGTCCATCAAGCTCCTGTGGTTTTTGTCATATGGTGGGTAGGGCATTATGTTACATACTTACATTTAGTTACATAGGTTGAAAAGGTCCATCAAGTTCATCTTTTCTCCATCAGTTGTACATTGCATCACTAATTTAACTATAACCCGCAATGTTATGCATATTTAGGAAATCGTCCAGCCCCTTTTTAAAAGCTGTTATAGTTTCAGCCATTATTACCTCTTGTGGTCGGCATTCCACAATCTGACTGCACTAACTGTAAAGAACCCCTTCCTGTCTAGCTGTTGGAATCGCCTTTCTCCCACTTGTAATGAGTGCCCCCTATTCCTCAGCATAATATTGGAAGGAATACATCTTGCGCCAGTCCTTTGTACTAACCACACATATATTTATACATGTAAATGAGATCTCCTCTGAGGCGTCTTTTTTCTAAGCTAAACAAGCCCAACTTTTCCAACCTTTCATCACATGAGAGTTGGAACTGATTCTAACTTCTGATTATCCTTTTTAAAATGTGAAGCCTAAAACTGGATCCCATACTTTAGATGTGTCCTCACCATTGATTTATAAAGGGGTAACTATACGTTGGGATTGCGGAATTTTATCTCTCTTTTTATACTTCCTAAAATTTTATTTGCTTTTGCGGCTGCTGCTTGACATTGAGCACTGCTGCTCAGCTTATTTGAAATGAAAATACCCAAGTCCTTCTCCTGTTAATGTATATTTAGCAACAGGATTACTCCATCCTAGGTGCATTACTTTAATTTGAAACCTCAATTAAAACTATGATGTAAATATGAACAGATTGTAATGCATTTACCCTATACTAAGACAATAGCCCATACCTTCAGATCTAGATGTAATTTAAGATCATTGAGAAAATACTGGAGCCGATTGTTCCATACACCAATCTTAATGAAGGGCTCGCTGGATCACGATGCGCAGAATTCATAAAAAGGCACAAGCCTCTTAATGGTGCATCTTTGCAATGGCATACACCTCCATGCACTTCATCAGGATAGCTACCCTAATCTGTGACTGGAGTAGCATTCCTGGTGAAAGAAATGCCAACCCTTTTGCTAAATTTGACGTGTGGGCATAACTACACCTTGGCTCCTACACAGCTCCTCTACAGCTTCACCCCTATTGGCTGAACTGCTTGAAACCGGTGTAAAAATGGTAAAAGTTAAATTTTTGTTTGTAACTCCGAGTTGCATAAATATTAAACAATTTTTCAAAGTGTTTTATGCCAGTTTTGTGGCATACAAGCTTTGATGAATCAGCCCCACTATCCTCTGTCTCAGATTATCTCACCATGAAAGGTACAGCATGGACAAGAGATTATCAGCCTCATAGTTAGATATTTCAGTACCAACGGCTGATTAATCATTTGCAGGGTTTTTAAGTCAGTTTTCTTCTTTTGTGTTGTGGTGTTCATTGCCATTTTTTGTATCAAGTGATTTCAATATGTGGTTTATGAATGTTGCACAAAATAAAGAATGTTGTATGTTTTTCTCCTTGACCTTGTTAGTGACTTTTAGTGCAAAAAAGTTGCACATTTTGCTCAATACCATAAAATTCGCATAAAACACTTAGCACTTCAGGGAGGGCTAAAAATAATTTTTGCCAAATTTAGCTAATTTTTAAAAAGTTGCAATTGATGAATCAGCCCAAAACATCTGGAAAACAAAAACCTTTGTTGGCAAACATAAAGACCCGGGAGAACACATAAAATAGGCTTTAAAAAAGGGCTTAAATTAAAAGAAGGACTAGGCATGAATAAAAACTAGGCAAAAAAACACAAAAAAATAAACAAAATAAATAAATACATTTTGGCAAGTTATTTAGTTGAAAACTTACCTGACTTCTATTTTCATCCCTGGGAATATTGCTAAACTTATCTGAAAACAAAAATTGAAAAATGTGAATGGTGAAGGCTGTGATCTCAGAATACCACTAGCAGGACACTTCACATAACATAAACCTCTGACTGAAATACCCTTTCAAAGAAAGACAGTGATTTCAAAGTCAAATTACCTAGAAGTTCTAGAGTTAATTAAGCCCATTTGACACTGCTATAATAAATTTTTAAGTAATAATATTTTATTGGTGGTGACCCATTTCGGGAACCCTTCATCCTTCCCTAGCATATGCACAATGTGGAGGATATTGTATTGAGCTGTTGTCAAGTATAAATGCTACCACAAAATGCAACTTAATGGCCTTATGAAAACAAGGCAAAAAACAAAAAAATTCAAGTGATTTATCGGAATCGCAGTCATAGTAACATAGTAACATAGTTAGTAAGGCCGAAAAAAGACATTTGTCCATCCAGTTCAGCCTATATTCCATCATAATAAATCCCCAGATCTACGTCCTTCTACAGAACCTAATTGTATGATACAATATTGTTCTGCTCCAGGAAGACATCCAGGCCTCTCTTGAACCCCTCGACTGAGTTCGCCATCACCACCAGAGTCTTTGGAACTCTACCAATCTAATATTTATCACCTACCCATTGGTTAACAAAAAAATGTTAGCAGAAATGGTCCTTTAACCCCTTAATCCCATATGACGTAGTATCCCGTCCAGGTGACCTGGGACTTAATTCCCAGGGACGGGATAGTACGTCATATGCGATCGGCCGCGCTCACGGGGGGAGCGCGGCCGATCGCGGCCGGGTGTCAGCTGCCTATCGCAGCTGACATCCGGCACTATGTGCCAGGAGCGGTCACGGACCGCTCCCAGCACATTAACCCCCGGCACACCGCGATCAAAGATGATCGCGGTGTGCCGGCGGTGCAGGGAAGCATCGCGCAGGGAGGGGGCTCCCTGCGGGCTTCCCTGAGACGATCGGTACACGGTGATGTACTCACCGTGTACCGAGCGTCTTCTCCCTGCAGTCCCCGGATCCAAAATGGCCGCCGGGCTGCATCCGGGTCCTGCAGGGAGCACTTCCGGGTCAGGATCAGGCTGCAGCTGCAGCTCTAATCCTGCCCGGCTGTATGTCAGATCACCGATCTAACAGAGTGCTGTGCACACTGTCAGATCGGTGATCTGTATTGTCCCCCCCTGGGACAAAGTGAAAAAGTAAAAAAAAAAATTTCCACACTTGTAAAAAAAAACAAAAAACAAATTCCTAAATAAAGCAGAAAAAAAAAATATTATTCCCATAAATGCATTTCTTTACATAAAAAAAACCAAAAAAACAATAAAAGTACACATATTTAGCATCGCCGCGTCCGTAACGACCCGACCTATAAAACTGGCCCACTAGTTAACCCCTTCAGTGAACACCGTAAGGAAAAAAAAGAAAAAAACGAGCCAAAAAACAACGCTTTATTATCATAACGCTGAACAAAAAGTGGAATAACACGCGATCAAAACGACGGATAAAAATAACCATGGTACATCTGAAAACGAGATCTTGTCCCGCAAAAAACGAGCCGCCATATAGCATCATAACCAAAAAAATAAAAAAGTTATAGTCCGCAGAATAAAGCGATGCCAAAATAATTATTTTTTCTATAAAATAGCTTTTATCGTATAAAAGCGCCAAAACATAAAAAAATGATATAAATGAGGTATCGCTGTAATCGTACTGACCCGAAGAATAAAACTGCTTCATCAATTTTACCAAACGCGGAACGGTATAAACGCCTCCCCCAAAAGAAATTCATGAATAGCTGGTTTTTGGTCATTCTGCCTCACAAAAAATCGGAATAAAAAGCGATCAAAAACTGTCACATGTCCGAAAATGTAACCGATAAAAACGTCAACTCGTCCCGCAAAAAACAAGACCTCACATGACTCTGTGGACCAAAATATGGAAAAATTATAGGTCTCGAAATGTGGAGACGCAAAAACTTTTTTGCTATAAAAAGCGTCTTTTAGTGTGTGACGGCTGCCAATCATAAAAATCCGATATAAAAAACGCTATAAAAGTAAATCAAACCCCCCTTCATCACCCCCTTAGTTAGGCTAGGTTCACATTGCGTTAATGGGTTAACGCTAACGGACAGCGTTGAACGGCGAAAATGTCACAATTAAAACCGTGCAACGGGTCCGTTAGCACAACCATTGACAGCAATGTGATTTTCTGGTGTAGCGCATCGCTAGAGCGTGCCATTTTCGGCTCGCGCTAGCAAGGTGCCATTCTTTTGTGGCGCGCCTCAGACGCTGCTTGCAGCGTCCGCGGCGCGCCCGAGGTCTGATCCCCGATCTTCCAGACCGGGGACGTTAACGCGACCACTAAACACGACACCTAAAAAGACATTGCGTTAGCGCAATCCGCTAGTGCTAAACGGATTTCCCTAACGCAATGTGAACCTAGCCTTAGGGAAAAATAATAAAATTTAAAAAAATGTATTTATTTCCATTTTCCCATTAGGGTTAGGGTTAGGGCTAGGGTTAGGGTTTGGATTACATTTACGGTTGGGATTAGGGTTGGGATTAGAATTAGGGGTGTGTCAGGGTTAGGGGTGTGGTTAGGGTTACCGTTGGGATTAGGGTTAGGGGTGCGTTTGGATTAGGGTTTCAGGTAGAATTGGGGAGTTTCCACTGTTTAGGCACATCAGGGGCTCTCCAAACGCGACATGGCATCCGATCTCAATTCCAGCCAATTCTGCATTGAAAAAGTAAAACAGTGCTCCTTCACTTCCGAGCTCTCCCGTGCGCCCAAACAGGGGTTTACCCCAACATATGTGGTATCATCGTACTCGAGACAAATTGGACAACAACTTTTTGCATCCAAGTTCTCTTGTTATCCTTGGGAAAATAAAAATTTGGGGGGCTAAATATCATTTTTGTGGGAAAAAAAAGGATTTTTTATTTTCATGGCTCTGCGTTGTAAACTGTAGTGAAACACTTGGGGGTTCAAAGTTTTCACAACACATCTAGATAAGTTCCGTGGGAGGTCTAGTTTCCAATATGAGGTCACTTGTGGGTGGTTTCTACTGTTTGGGTACATCAGGGGCTCTGCAAATGCAACGTGACGCCTGCAGACCAATCCATCTAAGTCTGCATTCCAAATGGCGCTCCTTCCCTTCCGAGCTCTGCCATGCGCCAAAACAGTGGTTCCCCCCCACATATGGGGTATCAGCGTACTCAGGACAAATTGAACAACAACTTTTGGGGTCCAATTTATTCTGTTACCCTTGTAAAAATACAAAGCTGGGGGCTAAAAAATCATTTTTGTGAAAAAAAAAAGAATTTTTATTTTCACGGCTCTGCGTTATAAACTGTAGTGAAACACTTAGGGGTTCAAAGTTCTCACAACACATCTAGATAAGTTCCTTGGGAGGTCTAGTTTCTAATATGGGGTCACTTGTGGGGGGTTTGTACTGTTTGGGTACATCAGGGGCTCTGCAAATGCAACGTGACTCCTGCAGACCAATCCATCTAAGTCTGCATTCCAAATGGCGCTCCTTCCCTTCCGAGCTCTGCCATGCGCCCAAACAGTGGTTCCCCCCCACATATGGGGTATCAGCGTACTCAGGACAAATTGGACAACAACTTTTGGGGTCCAATTTATTATGTTACCCTTGTGAAAATACAAAACTGGGGGCTAAAAAATAATTTTTGCGAAAAAAAAAAAAATTATTTTAACGGCTCTGCATTATAAACTGTAGTGAAACACTTGGGGGTTCAAAGCTCTCAAAACACATCTAGATAAGTTCCTTAGGGGGTCTAGTTTCCAAAATGGTGTCACTTGTGGGGGGTTTTAATGTTTAGGCACATCAGGGGCTCTCCAAACCAACATGGCGTCCCATCTTAATTCCAGTCAATTTTGCATTGAAAAGTCAAATGGCGCTCCTTCCCTTCCGAGCTCTGCTATGCACCCAAAAAGTGGTTTACCCCCACATATGGGGAATCATCGTACTCAGGACAAATTGCACAACAACTTTTGTGGTCTAATTTCTTCTCTTACCCTTGGGAAAATAAAAAATTGGGGGCGAAAAGATCATTTTTGTGAAAAAATAAGATTTTTTATTTTTACGGCTCTGCATTATAAACTTCTGTGAAGCACTTGTTGGGTCAAAGTGCTCACCACACATCTAGATAAGTTCCTTAAGGAGTCTACTTTTCAAAATGGTGTCACTTGTGAGGGGTTCCAATGTTTAGGCACATCAGGGGCTCTCCAAACGCAACATGGCGTCCCATCTCAATTCCAGTCAATTTTGCATTGAAAAGTCAAATGGCGCTCCTTTCCTTCCGAGCTCTGCCATGCGCCCAAACAGTGGTTTACCCCCACATATGGGGTATCGTCGCACTCAGGACAAATTGCACAACAACTTTTGTGGTCTAATTTCTTCTCTTACCCTTGGGAAAATAAAAATTGGTGGCGAAAAGATTATTTTTGTGAAAAAATATGATTTTTTATTTTTACGGCTCTGCATTATAAACTTCTGTGAAGCACTTGTTGGGTCAAAGTGCTCACCACACCTCTAGATAAGTTCCTTAAGGGGTCTACTTTCCAAAATGGTGTCACTTGTGGGGATTTCAATGTTTAGGCACATCAGGGGCTCTCCAAACGCAACATGGCATCCCATCTCAATTCCAGTCAATTTTGCATTGAAAAGTAAAATGGCGCTCCTTCCCTTCCGAGCTCTGCCATACGCCCAAACAATGGTTTACACCCATATATGGGGTATCAGCGTACAATGTAAATGTTTCTTACCTGATCTCTTGTAGATCCATAGCAGGTGGCCAAACAAAGTCAGCAGCAGTAGAAGACCCAATGTCACTACTGGTATCAAAAAAATGTGACAATCAGAAGCAAAATTATTCCAATGTTTACCTAGGAGATGAACGCCAAAGACTATTTTTAAAAAACATCATTAAACCCTACAATGATGACCAGAAGTACACTTGTCTACTACCATAAAATTAGTAATGATTCACATTTGTATGGTAATAATTTGAGTCTGCAGAACTGTTTTTAAAAGTGTTCCTTTTTTTGGCTTATAATAATATTATATTTTGGGCAACAATTAATTATTTTGATCATTTTGATTTCTTTTTTTTCTCTTACCTGTGTTTTGCCAGTGCACAACTACTTTAGTAGAAGAATTAAAATGGACTTCACAGGTCACCTGACCTTCACTCTTTAAGTTGTCTTTAGGAAGTGAGATGATGTTCATAAAGTTCCATCTTCCATCTGATCTCTGAATGGAGGTCATCTTGCCCTTGGAAACTCTTCCGTAAATGATCCAGGTTATATAAATTGCCTGAGGAACTTTATTTACCACACAGGCCAATATGAGACTGAGATAGTTGTGAAGTTGAAGATGCTGGTGTGAAATGAGGAGATGGACAAACGTTCCGGAGTTGTTTTTGTCTTTAATAATAAGATATAATTATTTTTATAATGTCATCAATACAAGCCTTCCCCATTAATTCATTCATTGGTTTGTTTATTTCGTCATAGTACATTGTGGGTTCTACCAATGACTTAGATACAATAGACATAAGGATGAATGACCTCAGGGAGATCAAAACATCCAACACCACGGAGACACCATCACGTGTTTCTCAACGCAGTGATCCAGAACACTGCTCCCATCCCTTACGGGAAATATGCAAATGCATGTAGAAAAGCCGCATAGACAACATCACGTGTTTCTCAACACAAGCAATAAATAGCCAGGTCTTTCACTGGGAAGGAACAACCACGGGAAGGGCAGCATCCAAGAAGGAAAACCACCTATGCCAAAACATGGTATCCATCCACAGACAGGTGTTTCGGGGTATTTGCCCCTCATCAGCGTGGAGTAGGAAACTGGCTATTAGGAGCAGTGCCTTTTACTAGGTCCAGAGGTAGTTCATCAAGTTGGTCACCCAAAAGATCAGTGACAAAAGTCAGGCTGTAAATCATATCTGTCCTTCCGCTGCGACTGCCAAACTCGAAAGTTAGCTTTGACCCTTGCAGATTAACAACTTATGTGCTGCAGTCAGTAATAATGCAGCATTTAATTTATTCGACATATGGAGGGGACTCACTCTTTCACCCCATCATCTCTCCCCAACATTGATGATAAGCTGTTTTGGCACCTTGGAATAACCAAGACCCACAGAGAAACAATTTTAGTTGACCTAATAATGACATTTTGCAGGGTATGATATAAAAAACACAAAAAATTTGCGCTTGAGTGTAAGTTGGTATACAAAACCTGCAAGAAACAAAATGATCATATACCCTGCTGTAATTACATAAGCAAAAAAAAGCAAAACTGCATTTAAATAATACAGAGTTCTTAGTGAATCCTGTTTTTGATCAAAAAAGCATAAAAGCCATCCCACCATCGGCAAGGTGACCATGATCGGGATGGTCCTACACTGTCTGATATTAAAAAACTTACCATGTGTCAAAGTTGACCTCAGTGGGAATAAGGGCAAAGGCACGGATCCCGAACTGTGAACACCAGCTATGGGAAGCTATTTAAATGTAACATCCAGCTCAAGAAAGCGAGGCCACATCCCAACATGCACAAAATGCAAAAATACAAAGAAAAACCACAAAAATTGAGCTTGTGTTTCAGTTGGTATACATGCAGGACATAAACGCATGTTCACAGGGCATGATACGAGCAATCAGGTTTATACATGTTAAACTTGATAAGTGGGAATAAAAAAGGTTTAAAAAGTTAAAAAATGTAAAAAAAAGAATAAAACACTCAAACAAAAGCATATTACAGTAATGTAGATAAAGTTATTATACATACAGTAATTGGTATTGCCATGTCTGCAGTGGCCTGATCTATAAACTGATGATGCTATTTACATCCATTTATATAATACATGAATGGATTAAAAATAAAAAAAGAATGTCAGAATTTCTGTTTTCTATTAACTTCTTCTCACAGAAACTGGAATAAAAGGTGACCAAAAAGTTGAATTTACCCCGACACGATATTAATAAAAACATCAAATCATCTTGCAAAAAATTATTCTTCTCAAAGATTTGTATACAGAAAAATTCAAGGCATAAACAAATATACTAAATTGTAGAATTGCCTTTGTTTGCTGCATTCCCTCCTTATATTTTTAATCTGAATACTAAATTATATGTACCCCAAAATATCACATTTAAAAATTAAAGTCCTGCCACAAAAAACATAAATAGAAAAATGTAAAATGCTAATGCTTTTGCAATTTGACAATGAAAAAATGTGGAAAAAAAAGTCAGATCCTAAAGGTGAAAATTGTTTTTTTTTCTATTTTATTTTTTTAACTATGTACTTCAAAAAGAACATGATTCCATATGATGTGCCTTACCTCCAACAACCAGGGCTGTTCCATTTCCAAAATTGTTGTGGTAAGATGTACAGATGTAATCTCCGAAGTCACTGGTCAGTGTGTTACGTATCAGCAGTGTAGCCGTATTATGGCTATTACTACAGACATACTTATTCTGGCCATTATCTTTTGCACAGGATTTTACTAGTGAAATGTTTCCTCCAGTTCTCCAAGTTTTTCGGTACCAGGAGATCCCAGTTCCAGCCTCTAATGGCTCACTGGACTCACAGGAGATTTCGGCGGTGGTCTCCACATCTACATACATGACATCCACTGGCTGATACACGACCATCGAAACAGCAACCACTGCTAAAGAAAATCAGTGTTAATTTGAAATACTGCAATTTACAATATTTTATGCCACTCTGACCAAGATAGCTTCATAATGTAACACAGATCAAAAAGAACAATTTTTCATTATAATCCACTTTTGGGAACATAAGATAATTTGGGACTTTATTTGAGTGTAATAGGATTCTACTTCAATATACAAAAAAACTACAACTTTTATAATATTTGTAAAGTTGCTTTGCTGAATCTTAGACAGCAGACAAAAGTTTGAAAAAAATCCACCAAAACTTACACTCACTGCTCACCTGTTCGACGACCCTGCTTCCTGCCATCCTGTCTTCTTTCCCCATCGATAGCTTGGAACTTTTGACTGTGATAGGCCCTGGAAGCTACTATGCTTCAGATGTCAGAGTCTGGGCACGTCCAGAAGTCACGACCCAGAGTGAACAGGTCAAATATCTAACAGCGTAAAGTAGAGTAAAGAGTGGACATGTTGCTCGCTGCTAGGCATCCTGGTCTCAGGGTCTCTTGTTTCTGCTGTAGTAGCTATGGCCTATTTACTCTAGTCCAAGACTTCTGGCTGCAACGAGGTGTCAGTGGTGAATGTGAGTCGCCCCCCACCAGGGCCGTGGGGTACTCGGTACCGGGTCTGGTTCTTAAAGGGACTTGTCACGGCGGCGACCCGGTCCGTGGCCCTTGGGTGCCCATGTTAAAGGGAAGGTCTTTAAAGGGATTTGTAGAAATAAGGAAAGTTCATGACGGCACCTGTGGTATTTGGTCAGGGGTGACCAGCGCTGCTTAAAGGGGTCCTTTGGGGTGATGTTATGGCAGCCAGATGGTATAATTTCCCACAGGTGAAGTAGGTCCCCAGGGCTCCCAGTGGAAGAGGGTGAGTGGTGCAGTAAAGAACGAAGGACACAGTTGTGCTGTCTTTTTACCTGATTTACTGATGGCAGCAGGCAGCCACAGTCCAGGGCACCAGATCACAGGTACAGGCAGGGTCCAGCCAGCTTGGAAGCGAGTTCAGAGTCCAGCTTTATCAGGTGGAGTTAAAAGCCTTCCTTCTAGTGCTGTTTTGTTAAAGTTCCTTACTGCCTATGGCTTTGTAGCAAGGTACTCTCTGTTATCTCTGTCCTTTGTATAAGTGGGACACAAACCCATATGACAGGTGACTCAAGCCTTTTTACAGGGTCTCTATCATGACCCGGGCTCTATGTGTCACTGTGTCTCCTGGGTGTTAGGGCAAACAGGTGATGTATAATCCAGCTGTCCTGCCGGTTTCTGCTATGTGTCTTAGAGTCCCACAAAAGCCTCGGTCTTCCGGCTACTGGTGTCTGTGCTCAGGGATGTAGCACAGCCCCAGCTATTCTCCCCCGTTTTCACACTCCTGGGCTTCGCTCTCCGGCACGTTAGCTACAGGCTGTTCTTCCTTCTGTATCTCGCTATCTAGGAGCTACAGCACCTCAGGCTGTACAGCTCCTCACCAGTCCTTCTGCCTCAGACTGCTCCAGTCTGCTGTTCGGCACCAACTGTCTAAACCTTCCTAACTGCCTAACAACTGCCTAGCAATTAACTCCTCCTCCCGACCAAAAAGAGAGTAGCTCCCCTAATTTTGGGTGTAGAGCTTCCCCTTCTGGCCTGAAGTCAGAATGGTGTTGTATGTGCTAATTACCTGTTAACAGGAATCTTCCATAGCTTCCAAGCATGACATCACTCTCCCCATGAGGAAAGCAATGCCACTGTGGCAACCAGGACCCTGCGGCGTCACAAATTCAAGTTACATTTCTCTGTGTGTGATGTGCAGCTGAGTGGTGACGTGAGGATAAGTTTTGTTTTGTTTGTTTTTACATCTTACATTTATTATGCTATGGGGTCTGAAGATGTCCCAAAGTGTTAAAAGTGACATTCAGTTCAAGGAGAATAACATAGCTGTGAATAGCATTTTCTGGGTAAATCTGTGCAATTTGATGAATTTAGTTAGATCTGCTCATCTTCAGTTAAGACATTCATTTAGATCCTCAGCAGTCAACTGAGGAACTAAAAGGCAATTATGATCAAATTTTGGGCAACTAGAACACTAGCATGTGATTGTGCAGCTGGGATTTAACATTTTAAGCATGCTAAAGTCAAAATCTATTTGTTTCTACATTAGGTATTATATAGACATACTTTTTTAGGTGATAGGTTCATCAACAGTGGGCGTATTAGAATTACGTCGATAAAGCAAAGAACTGTCCACCTAGCATGGCATTGCACATGCACCCACTGCCATTGAGAAAAAAATCCTTTTACTACCTAATGCCTAAATGGAGTTCTTTTTAATATACTGTAGGCATTTTTGGCACTCTAAACCCCAGTTGGAGAACAACATGCGGGTGGTTTAGTGACCCAACAAGCTTTCATGTAAAAATTTGTCAGATATATAAAAAGGCAAAAAGGAGGCGATTAAAGGCATGCATAATCTACCAGACAACCCTTCTGCATCAAATGTGAAATTAGGAATTCAATTTACCTTTTTTGTCTCATTTGAACAATATAGCCCAAAATCTTGTGACATAAATAGGGTATATTCCACTATGAAATAACCTTGTGTATTTACATAGCTTTGATCTAATCTGTGTAGGTTTCACATTGTCTGCCAGTTAATTTTATATAATGTTTTTATTATTTTTACGATTTGTATTTTGACTCTGTGAACTATGATTTGGTTCATATTGGAAAAAAATTAATACTTTACAATATCACTCGTTGATTTTGGGACAGCCAATGCATCTACACAGTGTAATTTCAGCTTTCATGTCCCGTAAGTTAAGGATAAGTTTTGTCAGAGTTAATTGTTTTTAGAATTCAGTTACTATTTTTCCATCTGTGATGCATACTATAAGTCTTTCTGTGTCAAGTCATATCAAATACTTCATTACATTATATGCCAGATTTTTAGCGGGTTTTGTTTGGCTGCTGTCACACCCTAAAAGACGCTTTTGAATGCCAATACTAGTTTTTGCATCACTGTATTTTGAGAGCTATAGCTTTTTATATTTCGGCCAACAGACTAATGTTATGGCTTGCTTTTTGCGGGACGAGCTAACGTTACATTTTTATTGGTGCCATTTTCAGGCACGTGACATTTTTTTATCGCTTTCTATTCCGATTTTTGGGAGACAGAATTAACAAAAACCAGCAATTCATTAATTACTATTTCTTTTTATACTGTTCCGCATGTGGTAAAATTGGTAAGACTGCTTTATTCTTCAGGCTAGTACGATGACAGTGATACCACAGTTATTTTTTGGTATGTTTTGGCGCTTTTACACAATAAAAACTATTTTATAGAAAAAAATATTTATTTTTGCATCACTTTTTTATTTTTCTGCTGATGGAGCTGTATAGTGGCTTGTTTTTTGCAGAACAAGATAACGTTTTCAGCAGTACCATGTTTATTTACATCTGTCTTTTTGATCGTGTTTTATTGCACTTTTTGTTCGGCGGTATGATGATAAAGCTTTTTTTTTTGCCTAGTTTTTTATTTTAATTTTTTTTACTGTGTTCACTGAATGGGTTAACTAGTGGATAATTTTATGGGGTGGGCGATTTTTATTGCTTTCTTATTAATTTACATAAATAAATGTATTTATTGGAAAAAAAATTTTCTTCATTTAGGAATTGTCAAAGAAATATTTGAACATATTCTAATATTTTTTTTTATTTAACTTTTTTTTACATTGTCCCAGGATGGGACATCACTATTTAATGTCTGATCGCTGATCTGACACTCTGCGCTGCACAGTATCAGATCATCGATCTGACAGGCAGAGAAGGAGGTATGACAGTACCTGCTCTCAGCAGGTGCTCGCAAGCCACCTCCCTGTAGGAACCAGAAGGACCCCACGGCGATCTTGGTGCTGGGGCACTCCATGGAGACCATCAGGACATCACGTTCACATCACGGTCGCATCGCAATGTCCTGATAGAAGCGGACATGGAGCTCCCTCCCTGCACGGTGCTTTTCTATGCTGCTGACACTACTGACAGCAGCATCAGAGGGGTTAAATGCCCACAATTGGTGTTAGCATTGATCGTGGACATTGCAGCGTAGTGTCAGCTGTCACATACAGCTGACACTTGCAACCGATCGCCGTGGCACTCAGCGTGAGGCTGCATGATCAGTGCCCCATATTAATACTGCTGTTTGCAGGAACACAATTCCTGCAGAGCAGTACTATTACAGGGGCGCAATGTTAGACCGCCTCCACGTGGTGCACCCTGGGTAATGCTAAAGGACTAACAATCTTGACGACCAAACAATCAAATTATATCTATATCTCTTGGTCAATATGTTTTACATCATTTCGATTCAGATTTGTGTTCCTTTGTCCCCTTTCAATCACTTTTTATTGTTTGTTATTCATTCTCATACGTTGTTAAAATATATGTTCATACGATTAAATAAAAGTACTAGTACGGTACATGTTGGGAAGGGGTTTATCAAATATCACTAGAACTAGCTGCCAAAATTTCTGAAAGGCTAAAGAAAATGTGGTGTAAAAAACAGTTTACTCTCTAAATAAAATAATATATATATTTTGTATAAGTATTTTTTTAATGATGATTCTGAACATGTATAATAAAAATTCCAGTAAGTCAAAATTTTAATTCAAAACATTTTAACTATCTTTTCAAATTTCTAACATATACAGAATTCTAATAGTTTTAAATGGATTTTTCAAAACATATTTGTTCCCCATGAGGATCCTGTTGAGTTGTTGTTGTTTGGCACTGTATAAATGTAAGGTTGAATTTCTTGTTGTCACTGTCCTACTATCATTATAACACTACATAAAACTGCTTTAAATCTGTGATTATATTTTTGTATGTTGTATTCAGCTATAATTTGTGATTAAATTATTTACTTTACCATGATTTAGGACTTATTTTTAGTCTGAAACACGTGGTAAAGATCACAATTACTCAGATATACCGAGAATGCTAATTTTTACAATTTTTGGGGAATAAAGTTTTTTTATTACTATTTTAATCAAATCACTGGAATTTCCTCTATTGCTATTCAGTTCAGTTTCGTGGCAGCCTCAATCAGGATGTGTAGGACTATACTTGAATGTCTACATAATTTACTTTATATGTCTTGATCTTTTAAGGTTGATGAAAAAAATGTAAATCATAAAAACAAATACAAAAAAACTTAAAACCTAACAAATACATGAATCCTAAAATGATCTAATCCTAAAAGAGTTCAATAAATATAATTTGAAATTGATCATCAAAGTAGTTTTTTATCTGATAAAGAATTTGAAACTACATTTAACTCTTTAGAAAAAAAAATAAAACAAAACAAATTTTAAAAATGTTAAACATAAAATAGCTCTGCAAAATGATATAAATGATATATTATAAATGATAAGTAGTCTAAGGGTAGAAATAAGCTAGTGATATTGTGGCTGGAAAATTCTTACCTTTAGAAAGCAGGAGCAAGAAAATAAGTTTCATTCTGTTCCAAAGCAGAACTTGCTATAAGACACTCTATATTATGTTCGTCTTTTTGTATATTTGCTTCCACGGAAGTGACCATACAGGGTTGTCTACACCTCCCTGTTCAGAGTTGAATGCTCAACCTAGAGGCACTATGTTTGCTTGTTTAGCACTTAGAAGGGATCATATTGGCTTTTGATGGACATAAGTATCTATACTAAAATAACAGAAATTTGTATTTTTTTCCTAAAAAGTTATTTTTATGAGGATGGCAAAGATGGTTGCAAAATCTTCTAGAATTCCTCACAAGCATATCTATATAGTATTCAGATTGAACGGAGCTGTAAAAGGGCACTCACAAACATGGATGGTGCCTTGTTGGTCTGTTGAGCCAGTTAAGCATAAGTCAGTGGAATGGACCGGATACTTTCATGAGCACAGACTGTGGGAGCGGCCATTGTTTAAGCAGCCGGTTAAGGAGAGACTCCAAAATTAATATTGCTTGAGCGAAGCAATCTGGTTCACCCTGAGGAGCTTGTGCAAGGTGCACATAGAAAGGTTGAATTACTAATATCCATGTGTTGGTGATCCATGGTAAATCAAATGGGCATTGGGCAATAAAAATAGAAACAGGACTGACATCAACATTACTGTTAGGAGTAATAGTTAAAACTATTCCAATATAGGGCATTACAGAGGATCATTTCGACAGTCTAGGTAATCAATAAAACGTACCTCCTTTCCATTTGAAGGGGGCACTCCTGAGTCCTGTTTTCAAAAATGGTGCATTCATAGATATTTACGGCATTCTTATCATTGTAATAATGGGAAATAATAATAATATTACTATAAATAATAATTTATTTGTGAAGGGCTGAAGACTGCGTTAGTTAAAAAATCATAAAAAAATATCTTATTGGAGAACAGCTACAGGGTAATGTTACTACTTTGTGTGCAAAGACGAGATAACTTTAGTTGGGAAGTGCAGGGAACTGCCCTAACAGTAAAGAATCCTCTTCTATGTTGGTGGAAAAACCTTCTCTTCTCCAGAGGCAGAGAATGCCCCCTTGTGACCGTCACCTTCCTTGGTATAAACAGATTCTCGGAGAGATATTTGTGTTGTCCCCTTATATACTTATACATGGTTATTAGATCGCCCCTCAGTCTTCTGTTTTCTAGACTGAATAATCCTAATTTTGCTAATCTCTCTGGGTATTGTATCTCCCCCATCCCCTTTATTAATTTTGTTGCTCTCCTTTGTACTTGCTCTAGTTCCATGATATCCTTCCTGAGCCCCTGGGCCCAAAACTGTGCACAGTTTCCAAAAACAGTATTAACAAACGGTGGACCACAGAGATGACAAAATATTTTTTTAAATTTGAATTCTTCAGGTTCGTTAAATGTTTCCAAAATTTCAATTCAGAGTGAATCCATGAATTGCAATATTGCAAAGCCACCATTTGCCCTGAAAAGATTTGTGTAACTCTTTGAGGTATCCTAGGACTTTACCCAAACCATTTCAAGCTTGTTAATACAGAAGCATCCTTACCAGTGTCAAAGTGACCTCTTCATAGAAGCAGATGGTAACTCTGTAGTAACCAAAGGTCTATTTAATATCACAGTGCACTGACAGACTGTTCTTTTTTTTTTTAGTAAAAAACAGTCCGAAAATTCTCTGTTATATATTTGTGATCAGACAAAATATTTTTTACAGAAAACTGATGCCAACTGATGATGTCACTGTAAGAAGTAACATTATCTTGCTGTGACTGAGACATGTAATGTATTCCGTAATGGCCTTCACTTTCTCCTCACTTACAGTTGCGCTCAAAAGTTTACATGCCCCGGCATAATGTTTGCTCTCTTGGCCTTTTTCCAGGAAATATGAATGATATCATAACACCAAAACTTTTTCTCCACTCATGGTTAGTGGTTGGGTGAAGCCATTTATTGTCAAACTACTGTGTTTTCTCTTTTTAAATCATAATGACAACCCAAAACATCCAAGTGACCCTGATCAAAAGTTCATATATACGCTAATGAAGGCCAAGAAAGCAAAAATTCTGCCAAGGTATGTAAACTTTTGAGCACAACCGTATACACTTGTCAAAGGCAAGGGAGACCAATTTTGATCTGAGTTTGGTAGTCGTATGCCCATATGGCTAGCACGATTGGTTGTGCTGCTTTTGCACCTGTTAGGGGCTCTCCACATTCTTAGCCATGGTATGATTATTTTTTCTTTTACACCAACCTGTCCAGTGCCACGTTTTACTACACTGCTCAAAAAAATAAAGGGAACTCTTAAACAACAGAATATAACTCCAAGTAAATCAAACTTCTGTGAAATCAAACTGTGCACTTAGGAAGCAACACTGTTTGACAATCAATTTCACATGCTGTTGTGCAGATGGAATAGACAACAGATGGAAATTATTGGCAATTATCAAGGCACACTCAATAAAGGAGAGGTTCTGCAGGTGGAGACCACAGACCACATCTTAGTACCAATGCTTATTAGCTGATGTTTTGGTCACTTTTGAATATTGGTTGTGCTTTCACACTCATGTTAACATGAGACGGACTCTACAACCCACACAAGTGGCTCAGGTAGTGCAGCTAATCTAGGATGGCACATCAATGGGAGCTGTGGCAAGAAGGTTTGCTGTGTCTGTCAGCATAGTGCCTGGAGGCACTGCCAGGAGACAGGTGAGTACACCATGAGATGTGGCGGGGGCTGTAGGAGGGCAGCAGCCCCACAGTAGGACTGCTACCTCAGCCTTTGTGCAAGGAGGAACAGGAGGCCAGAGCCCTTCAAAATTACATCCAGCAGGCCACAAATGTGCATGTGTCTGCACAAACGGTTAGAAACTGACTCCATGAGGATGGTCTGAGTGCCCGACCCCCACAGATGGGGGATGTGCTCACAGCCCAACACTGTGCAGGACGCTTGGCATTTGCCATAGAACACAAGGATTGGCACATTCACCACTGATGCCCTGTGGTCTTCACAGATGAAAGCAGGTTCACACTGAGCACATGTGACGGGACAGAGTTTGAAGACTCCATGGAGAGCGATCTGCTGCCTGCAACATCCTTCAGCATGACCGGTTTGGCAGTGGGTCAGTAATGGTGTGGGGTGGCATTTCTTTGGAGGGCCGCACAGCCCTCCATGTGCTTGCCAGAGGTAGCATGACTGTCGTTAGGTACCGAGATGAGATTCTCAGACCCCTTGTGACACCATATGCTGGTGCGGTTGGCCCTGGGTTCCTCCACTCCGTATGTGGAGTCGGGAAGGAATTTTTTTTCCCAAAGTGGAGCTTACTATTTGCCACATGGGTTTTTTTGCCTTCCTCTGGATCAACATGTTAGGGCATGTTAGGTTAGGCTATGGGTTGAACTAGATGGACTTAAAGTCTTCCTTCAATCTTAATAACTATGTTACTAATGCCGAACAATGCCAGACCTCATGTGGCTGGAGTCTTTCAGCAGTTCCTGCAAGATGAAGGCATTGAAGCTATGGACTGGTCCACCCATTCCCCAGACCTGAATCCGATTGAACACATCTGGGACATCATGTCTCGCACCATCCACCAACCTCTTGTTGCACCGCAAACTGTCCAGGAGTTGGTGGATGCTTTAGTCCAAGTTTGGGAGGAGATCCCTCAGGAGACCATCCGCTGCCTCATCAGGAGCATGCCCAGACATTGTAGGGAGGTCATACAGGCACGGGGAGGCCACACACACATAACAGAATATAATTTCCACTGAAGTTGGACCAGCCTGTAATTTGATTTTCCACTTTGATTTTGAGTATCATTCCAAATCCAGACCTCCATGGGATATTAATTTTGATTAACTTTGATCATTTTTATGTTTTATTATTCTCAACGCATTCCACTATGTAATGAATAAAGATTTGCAACTGAAATATTTCATTCAGTGATATCAAGGATGTGTTTTTTTTAGTGTTCCCTTTATTTATGACCCTGGTTCATTGGCCACATCAGCAATCTGGGGCTGCTTGGTGGAAGACCTGATAACTGCCTCATACCTGGCAGTATCTATTGCTCTTCTTTTGTTTAGTAAGCCTGTTGTGTTGTCACTGTTGTAGCGAGACACACATGAGTCTTTTTGCTTGGCGACTATTCAAAAGAAAGGCTGTGAATACCTTCATATAAATGATGGTTTTTATGGCTTTCATCCAGCAATCACAGAATACTGACGTGGCCAATGTGATTTAGTAGCTACAATGCATGAGTTCACGTTTCATGTCAGCCTTCTTCAATGTGCAAAATGAAGACCTTTTTTTGTTGATATCGAATAGCAAATTTTCTTTCCTTCTTTTCCGTTCACTGAATACCTAAATGTCCCATAAAAAGTAAATAAATATGGAGCATCATTTCTCATTATTCTGTATTGCACTATGCTACTGGTATTTCTCCTGAATATTCATTAATTCATTGATAACTAGAACTTCACTATTCCCTTGTTAAAGGGGGTGTATCCCTACAACCTCTGGCTCTGTCAGTACTGATTTCAGAGTCAGTGTATGTAGGACACTGCACAAGTAAGAACATTCAGATGTCAATTTATTAAAAAAAATTCTAGATGGAATATCAGAGGAACAATTTAAGGTAGAGAAAAAAGAATGTTAGTTTTATAAAGAATGCATGTATTTACTGAAATAGATATGTCAGTATCTATGTAGAGATGAGCAAACTTGTTAGGAAAATGTTCACCAATCTCAAATTTGTCATGAACATTGTATATTTGGATTTGTGTTTGGATTATCGAGCATTGTCCTCAAAATCGGCAAAGTTCGTACAAAGTTTGGTAAATGGTCGAGTTTCCACTAATGCATTTGCTAGAACCTTCGTTAGGATAGTGGTGCTGTATGATGAGCAGGGGGACATTTTTGATGAGGGGAGGGGGTGAGGAGAGGTCAGAGGAGCAACGGGCTGTTATTCTTTTTTTTTTTTATGAACTTAAAGAGTGGAGATTCTGGCAGCCAATGAGGGTGCAGAAACCATCCACAATGTCCAGACATAAGGGCTTGTGTCATTGGTTGTTGAAGTCAAATGTCCCTCTCCATATTAAAAGCAGACTTGTTGCTTCATCACCGTTTAGTGACTGTAACAGCATAGTGAGGCTGCTACAAGTGGTCAGATATTTAGCTAGTTGGTTTATTCTCAGCTAGTTCACATAAATAGGATCCTGTGTCAAATCAACCTTCCAGCATATAAATCTGGAGTGCTAATTCTGAGGTGCAGCCACAAGTCACCAGTTCAGCATAGAAAAATATTTAGAATTGAGAGTCCTCAGTGGTTGATACCTTTTAACCCCTTCCCGACCTTTGACGCATACGCTGCGTCATGAAAGTCGGTGCCATTCCGACCCATGACGCAGCATATGCGTCATGGAAAGATCGCGTCCCTGCAGGCCGGGTGAAAGGGTTAACTCCCATTTCACCCGATCTGCAGGGACAGAGGGAGTGGTAGTTTAGCCCAGGGGGGGTGGCTTCACCCCCTCGTGGCTACGATCGCTCTGATTGGCTGTTGAAAGTGAAACTGCCAATCAGAGCGATTTGTAATATTTCACCTAAAAAACTGGTGAAATATTACAATCCAGCCATGGCCGATGCTGCAATATCATCGGCCATGGCTGGAAACACTTATGTGCACCCACCCCACTCCTCCGATCGCCCCTCCAGCCCCCCGATCTGTGGTCCGCTCCCCTCCGTCCTGTGCTCCGCTCCCCCGTCCTCCTGTCCGCTTGCCCGTGCACCAATCACACCCCCCGCGCTCCAATCAAACCCCCCCGCACTCCGATCCCCCCCCCCGCACACAGCGACCCCCCCGTGCTCCGATCCACCCCCCCCCCGCACAGCGATCCCTCACCCCGTGCTCCAATCCTTCCCCGTGCTCCAATCCTCCCTCCCGTGTTCCGATCCACCCCCTCCATGATCCGATCCACCCCCCCGTGCTCCGACGCCCCCCCGTGCCCTGATCTCCCCCCCCTTATACTTACCTGGCCGCCCGAGGTCCGTCCGTCTTCTTTCCTGGGCGCCGCCATCTTCCAAAATGGCGGGCGCATGTGCAGTGCGCCCGCCGAATCTGCCGGCCGGCAGATTCGTTCCAGAGTGAATTTTGATCACTGAGATATAACCTATCTCAGTGATCAAAATAAAAAAAATAGTAAATGACCCCCCCCCCTTTGTCACCCCCATAGATAGGGACAATAAAAAAAATAAAGAATTTTTTTTTTTTCACTAAGGTTGGGGTAAGAACTAGGGTTAGGGTTAGGGTAGGGTTAGGGGTAGGGTTAGGGTTAGGGTTAGGGGTAGGGTTAGGGGTAGGGTTAGGGTTAGGGGTAGGGTTAGGGCTAGGGTTAGGGTTAGGGGTAGGGTTAGGGTTAGGGGTAGGGTTAGGGGTAGGGTTAGGGCTAGGGTTAGGGCTAGGGTTAGGGTTTCGGTATGTGCACACGTATTCTGGTCCTATGCGGATTTTTCCGCAGCGGATTTGAAAAATCCACAGTGCTAAACCGCTGCCGATTTATCGTGGATTTACCGCGGTTTTTCTGCGCATTTCACTGCGGTTTTACAACTGCGATTTTCTATTGGAGCAGTTGTAAAACCGCTGCGGAATCCGCAGAAAGAAGTGACATGCTGCGGAATGTAAACCGCTGCGTTTCCGTGCAGTTTTTCCGCAGCATGTGTACAGCAATTTTTGGTTCCCATAGGTTCACATTGAACTGTAAACTCATGGGAAACTGCTGCGGATCCGCAGCGTTTTCCGCAGCGTGTGCACATACCTTTAGAATTAGGCTATGTGCACACGGTGCGGATTGGCCGCTGCGGATCCGCAGCAGTGTTCCATCAGGTTTACAGTACCATGTAAACATATGGAAAACCAAATCCGCTGTGCCCATGGTGCAGAAAATACCGCGCGGGAACGCTGCGTTGTATTTTCCGCAGCATGCCAATTCTTTGTGCGGATTCCGCAGCGTTTTACACCTGTTCCTCAATAGGAATCCACAGGTGAAATCCGCACAAAAAACACTGGAAATCCACGGTAAATCCACAGGTAAAACGCAGTGCCTTTTACCCGCGGATTTTTCAAAAATGATGCTGAAAAATCTCATACGAATCCGCAACGTTGGCACATAGCCTTAGAGTTGGGTTGGAATTAGGGTTGTGGTTAGGGTTAGGGGTGTGTTGGGGTTAGGGTTGTGGTTAGGGGTGTGTTGGGGTTAGGGTTGTGATTAGGGTTACGGCTACAGTTGGGATAAGGGTTAGGGGTGTGTTGGAGGTAGAATTGAGGGGTTTCCACTGTTTAGGCACTTCAGGGGGTCTCCAAACGCAACATGGCGCCACCATTGATTCCAGCCAATCTTGTATTCAAAAATTCAAATGGTGCTCCCTCACTTCCGAACCCCGACGTGTGCCCAAACAGTGGTTTACCCCCACATATGGGGTACCAGCATACTCAGGACAAACTGCGCAACAATTACTGGGGTCCAATTTCTCCTGTTACCCTTGAGAAAATAAAAAATTGCTTGCTAAAACATCATTTTTGAGGAAAGAAAAATGATTTTTTTATTTTCACGGCTCTGCGTTGTAAACGTCTGTGAAGCACTTGGGGGTTCAAAGTGCTCACCACATATCTAGATAAGTTCCTTGGGGGGTCTAGTTTCCAAAATGGGGTCACTTGTGGGGGGTTTCTACTGTTTAGGCACACCAGGGGCTCTGCAAACGCAACGTGACGCCCGCAGACCATTCCATCAAAGTCTGCATTTCAAAAGTCACTACTTCCCTTCTGAGCCCCCACGTGTGCCCAACCAGTGGTTTACCCCCACACATGGGGCATCAGCGTACTCAGGAGAAACTGGACAACAACTTTTGTGGTCCAATTTCTCCTGTAACCCTTGGGAAAATAAAAAATTCTGGGCTAAAAAATTATTTTTGAGGAAAGAAAACGTATTTATTATTTTCACGGCTCTGCGTTATAAACTTCTGTAAAGCACTTGGGGGTTGAAAGTGCTCACCACACATCTAGATAAGTTCCTTTGGGGGTCTAGTTTCCAAAATGGGGTCACTTGTGGGGGGTTTCTACTGTTTAGGCACACCAAGGGCTCTGCAAACGCAATGTGACGCCCGCAGACCATTCCATCAAAGTCTGCATTTCAAAAGTCACTACTTCCCTTCTCAGGCCCCACGTGTGCCCAAACAGTGGTTTACCCCCACACATGGGGTATCAGCGTACTCAGGAGAAACTGGACAACAACTTTTGTGGTCCAATTTCTCCTGTAACCCTTGGGAAAATAAAAAATTCTGGGCTAAAAAATTATTTTTGAGGAAAGAAAACGTATTTATTATTTTCACTGCTCTGTGTTATGAACTTCTGTGAAGCACTTGGGGGTTCAAAGTGCTCACCTCACATCTAGATAAGTTCCTTTCGGGGTCTAGTTTCCAAAATGGGGTCACTTGTGGGGGGTTTCTACTGTTTAGCCACATCAGGGGCTCTGCAAACGCAACGTGACGCCCACAGAGCATTCCATCAAAGTCTGCATTTCAAAACGTCACTACTTCACTTCCGAGCCCCAGCATGTGCCTAAACAGTGGTTTACCCCCACATATGGGGTATCAGCGTACTCAGGAGAAACTGGACAACAACTTTTGGGGTCAAATTTCTCCTGTTACCCTTGGGAAAATAAAAAATTGCGGGCTAAAATTCATTTTTGAGAAAATAATTTTTTTTTTTTATTTTCATGGCTCTGCGTTATAAACTTCTGTGAAGCACTTGAGGGTTCAAAGTGCTCACTACACATCTAGATTAGTTCCTTTGGGGGTCTAGTTTCCAAAATGGGGTAATTTGTGGGGGATCTCCAATGTTTAGGCACACAGGGGCTCTCCAAACGCGACATGGTGTCCGCTAATGATTGGAGATAATTTTCCATTTAAAAAGCCAAATGGCGTGCCTTCCCTTCTGAGCCCTGCCGTGCGCCCAAACAGTGGTTTACCCCCACATATGGGGTATCTGCATACTCAGGACAAACTGGACAACAAAATTTGTGGTCCAATTTCTCCTATTACCATTGGCAAAATAGGAAATTCCAGGCTAAAAAATCATTTTTGAGAAAAGAAAAATTATTTTTTATTTTCATGGCTCTGCATTATAAACTTCTGTGAAGCACCTGGGGGTTTAAAGTGCTCAGTATGCATCTAGATAAGTTCCTTGGGGGGTCTAGTTTCCAAAATGGGGTCACTTGTGGGGGAGCTCCATTGCATAGGCACACAGGGGCTCTCCAAATGCGACATGGTGTCCGCTAACAATTGGAGCTAATTTTCCATTCAAAAAGTTAAAAGGCGCGCCTTCCCTTCCGAGCCCTGCCGTGTGCCCAAACAGTGGTTTACCCCCACATATGAGGTATCGGCGTACTCGGGAGAAATTGCTCAACAAATTTTAGGATCCATTTTATCCTATTGCCCATGTGAAAATGAAAAAATTGAGGCGAAAATAAATTTTTTGTGAAAAAAAAGTACTTTTTCATTTTTACGGATCAATTTGTGAAGCACCTGAGGGTTTAAAGTGCTCACTAGGCATCTAGATAAGTTCCTTGGGGGGTCCAGTTTCCAAAATGGGGTCACTTGTGGGGGAGCTCCAATGTTTAAGCACACAGGGTCTCTCCAAACGCGACATGGTGTCCGCTAACGATGGAGATAATTTTTCATTCAAAAAGTCAAATGGCGCTCCTTCCCTTCCGAGCCTTACCATGTGCCCAAACAGTGGTTTACCCCCACATGTGAAGTATCGGTGTACTCAGGAGAAATTGCCAAACAAATTTTAGGATCCATTTTATCCTGTTGTCCATGTGAAAATGAAAAAATTGAGGCTAAAAGAATTTTTTTGTGAAAAAAAAGTACTTTTTCATTTTTACGGATCAATTTGTGAAGCACCTGGGAGTTTAAAGGGCTCACTATGCATCTAGATAAGTTCCTTGGGGCGTCTAGTTTCCAAAATGGGGTCACTTGTGGGGGAGCTCCAATTTTTAGGCACACGGGGGCTCTCCAAATGTGACATGGTGTCCGCTAAAGAGTGCAGCCAATTTTTCATTCAAAAAGTCAAATGGCGCTCCTTCCCTTCCAAGCCCTGCCGTGCGCCCAAACAGTGGTTTACCCCCACATATGAGGTATCAGCGTACTCAGGACAAATTGGACAACAACGTACGTGGTTCAGTTTCTCCTTTTACCATTGGTAAAATAAAAAAATTGTTGCTGAAAAATCATTTTTGTGACTAAAAAGTTAAATGTTCATTTTTTCCTTCCATGTTGCTTCTGCTGCTGTGAAGCACCTGAAGGGTTAATAAACTTCTTGAATGTGGTTTTGTGCACCTTGAGGGGTGCAGTTTTTAGAATGGTGTCACTTTTGGGTATTTTCAGCCATATAGACCCCTCAAACTGACTTCAAATGTGAGGTGGTCCCTAAAAAAAATGGTTTTGTAAATTTCGTTGTAAAAATGAGAAATCGCTGGTCAAATTTTAACCCTTATAACTTCCTAGCAAAAAAAAATTTTGTTTCCAAAATTGTGCTGATGTAAAGTAGACGTGTGGGAAATGTTATTTATTAACTATTTTGTGTCACATAACTCTCTGGTTTAACAGAATAAAAATTCAAAATGTGAAAATTGCGAAATTTTCAAAATTTTCGCCAAATTTCCGTTTTTATCACAAATAAACACAGAATTTATTGACCTAAATTTACCACTAACATGAAGCCCAATATGTCACGAAAAAACAATCTCAGAACCGCTAGGATCCATTGAAGCGTTCCTGAGTTATTACCTCATGAAGGGACACTGGTCAGAATTGCAAAAAACGGCAAGGTCTTTAAGGTCAAAATAGGCTGGGTCATGAAGGGGTTAATGGCTAACTGAAAAGATGGTAACAAATTGCAAGCTTTCGAGACTACACAGGTCTCTTCATCAGGCAAAGACTAAAACAAGTTCTGAAGAATCACATATTTATGCACAACATAGTATAGGGAAAAAAAAAAGAGGGGAAAAAAACCATGGATAAGCCAGGTGACATGAAGCAGAATTACCATGGGTGATAAACAGTTACGTCCATAAATATTGGGCCAATTCTTAGATAAGGATTGTTTTATTGTCCTGTGATTAGGGTCTCTGTTGTAATGACCCTTTATGGTCTGAGGGGCAAGTTCCTTAGTTGATGTAAAAAGACATAAATCCATGTGACACATTCATTCCTGCATTAAGAGTGTCAAAGGTCGTCATCAGTTTATATTCCCAGACTCTCCTGTCTTTCTGCGATTTGAAGTTTCCTTTCAATACAAGTAATTTCATGTCCATAATGTTATGATTTGGGAGACAGAAATGTATTGCCACCGGTAGATCCATTCTTTTTTCTCTTATTGTGTGGCGATGGGAGTTCATTCTTGTTCTAAGCTTCTGCCCTGTCTCCCCCACATACAGACCCCCAGTTGGACATTTAGTACAAATAATTAGGTACACCACATTAGAAGTGACACAGCTGAAAGTACCTGGGATCTTGTAGTCCTGATGTGAATTGGGGATCTTTATCTTGTCCGTGGTCATTATAAATGGACAGGTTTTACATTTTTTCTGGTTGCAAGGAAAGGTACCTGCATCTGTTGGAGAGGACAGGGAGCTCTTGACAATGATGCTTCTTAGATTTGGGGGCTGCCTAAAACACAGTAGTGGGGGGTCTGGAAAAATGGATTGTAAGCGGGCATCTTTTTGCAGTAAAGGTTGCAATTTCCGTGCAGCTCCCCTTAGCACCTCCAGATTTGGATTGTAGGTAACCACTAGAGGTACCCGGTTATTTTCTTCTTTAGTTTTGTAATGTAGCAGGTGATTCCTTGATATTCTGGTGGCTCTTGTAATCTGGTTTTCAATTGTTCTTGGATGGTAGCCCTGATTCAAAAAGATCTTTCTGAGGCCACCAAGGTGCTCATCCCTATCCATGGGATTGGAACAGTTCAGCATATAAATCCATAGAGCTGCTGATTCTGTGCTACAAAGACCAGCCACCACTTCAGCATATAAATCCTTTGTGCTAACTGTGTGGTCCAGCCACAAGTCCACATTTTAGCATCTAAATGCTTTGCGTTAGTTGTGTGGTCCAGCTAAAAGTCCATATTTAAGCATCTAAATCCTTTGTGCTAACTGTGTGGTCCAGTCACCTGTCCACATTTCAGCATATATATATTTTGTGCTAATTCTGTGGTGTAATCACACTATCTCAGCAAATAAATAATGAATGTTAATTTAGTGACAGGTGACTGACAGGCCTGAGCCTAGGGTTGTGAAACAAATGATTAAAATACGGGAAGGGTACATCCAACATGAGTAGGAAAAAAACGAGGTCGTTGTGGAAGAGGGAAAAGGCTTGGTGATTGAGGTGTACATGGGGAAGGTGGTAATGTTGCTGAAAGCTCTACTGAATAATCACCTGCTCATCCTGTCCAACATCAACTGACAACTTCTGTTACTGGATGGGCTACTTGACTCCCTTTCATTGGCAGATGCACAGTAGCACACCTTGTAGATGAAGGCCAGAAAGAGCATGTGCTCCAGTAGATGGAAAGCACTTCATCAAGTGGCCTCTCCTCCTCTTCCTCCAAAGTAACATCACACACAGTACAGTCCTCAGAGGAGGCACCCTAATTACCCTTGTTTCCCCCTGCATATTAGCGCTACAACCACCCAACTGACTGTGGAGAGCAACAGATGGGCGAGTCAGCAGAGCTGTTCACACATTCTATTCCATGGGAATCAGAAGATTCAAAGATTTACAGATTTAAGAGGAGGAAAGCATCTGAACTGATGCTCAAAATATTTTCACTGCATCTGTAGCTTGACAAAGTAGGGTCCGAGCAGAATCCAGACCCTCATCACCAAACATTAATTCCCGGTGGTGGAGGTCATCCTGATGAGGTGGATGAGAAACCAGTGTAGGCCTGCTGTGCTGTCCGAGCAGAATCCAGACCCTCATCACCAAATATTAATTCCCGGTGGTGGAGGTCATCCTGATGAGGTTGTGGATCCCACTTGGTGTGAACCCATAGTCACACAGCTGTGTAGCTCAGCAGAGGATTAGGAAGATAAGGAGGTTAGGTTGTGGCTTCCGGCACAGACATGGAGTGATGCAAGCATAACATGCACTGCATCCTCAGCCATACATCTGGCTGAGGCCAGCAGCGGTCGCAGGTCTGCAATTCACATGCGTGGCAAGGGTTGCCTAGCCCCTTAAATGTTTCTAACAATAGTCTGCGAAGCTGATATTTGTGCCAACTGATTGTTGCTGAGTAGAAAAGCAGTTTGAGCTGTTGCATGACGTATCAGGACTCCCAGCATAGCAGGCCTTCACTGGTTTCTCATCCACCTCTTTATTTCAACTTACCTTAAAAGCAGTAAATGCTGGCTCCGAACCTGTCTCATGGATGGCCCATGGCTGACTGCTGCGCCATTATAACATTTCTACTTTGAGTCAATTGTTGACACTTTCATGGTGTCTGCCTGTAATGTTTGGAAATGTTTCGACTCCATCATGTGTGTTGACAGAATTTGGCAGGGCTCTCAGAGCACTGGAGCTACAACTGTCACTCATCCACCTGTTACTGATAAATGCTTACGCTAGAATTGATTGTCTGAGCACCGTCCCAGGCACTGTCCCAAGCATCCATGCTCTGCAATTATACTATTTGTACTCTTTAGCAATTGATGGCACTTTTCCTGGTGTCTGTCCCTAATTTGAGTTGTTTTGGCAGCTTTCAGACACCCCAGAAGGTGTTGTGCATGCGTTTGGTTTTGCTTCCCCTTATATTCAATGTGGTTCGGATATGTTCGGTGAATTGTTTGGCGAACACCGGGAAGTTTACCAATCCTAACCTAACCTTATAAGGTTCGCTCGTCATATCTAGTCAAGAGTTGTAACACTTCCCTTTTAACTCCTTCACACCACGACTAACTTTTTTAGTTTTCTGTCCACATAACCATATGAGGGCTTGATTTTTGTGGGTCTAATTGCACTGTTGAATGACAACATTCATTTTATGATGTGATGCATTGCAAAACAGGAAAAAAATTCCAAGTGCTTTGAAATTGCAAAAAAAGTTCAATGCCACAATTATTTGTATTTTTTTTTATTTTCCATGTTCAACATATGGTAACATGACCTGACAATCTGATTCTCCGGGTAATTTCAATTATGCAGATACTAAACATGTATAGTTTTTTTTCAGTGGCAAAAAAAATTGAAATTGTTTATAATAGTGTTGAGCATTCCGATACCGCAAGTATCGGGTATGGGCCGATACTTGTGGTATCGGAATTCCGATACCGAGATCCGATACTTTTGTGGCATCGGGTATCGGTATCGGATCCATAGTGAGGTGTAAAATAAAGAATTAAAATAAAAAATATTGATATATTCACCTCTCCGGCGGCCCCTGGACATCACCGCGGGTAACGGGCAGGCTTCTTTGTTTAAAATGAGCGCGTTTAGGACCTGCGGAATGACGTCGCGGCTTCTGATTGGTCGCGTGCCGCCCATGTGACCGCCACGCGACCAATCAGAAGCCGCGACGTCATTCTCAGGCACTAAACTCCTCATTCTAGGAATTTAGGACCTGAGGAATGACGTCGCGGCTTCTGATTGGTCGCGTGGTGGTCACATGGGCGGCACGCGACCAATCAAGCCGCAACGTCATTCCGCAGGTCCTAAACGCGCTCATTTTAAACAAAGAAGCCTGCCGGTTACCCGCGGTGATGTCCAGGGGCCGCCGGAGAGGTGAATATATCAATATTTTTTATTTTAATTCTTTATTTTACACATTAATATGGATCCCAGGGCCTGAAGGAGAGTTTCCTCTCCTTCAGACCCTGGGAACCATCAGGATACCTTCCGATACTTGGTGTCCCATTGACTTGTATTGGTATCGGATATCGGTATTGGCGATATCCGATACTTTTCGGGTATCGGCCGATACTATCCGATACTGATACTTTCAAGTATCGGACGGTATCGCTCAACACTAGTTAATAATAAAATGTTTTCTTGTGTTACTATTTTGGAAGACCCATAGTGGTTTTATTTTTTGCGATATGGAGTTGTGTGAGGAATTCATTTTTGAGCACTCAGCTGATGTTTTTACTGGTACCATTTTAGCATAGATACAATGTTTTGATCATCTCTTATTGCATTTTATTGTAATGTTGCGGCAGCTAAAAAACATGATTTTGGAATTCTGAATTATTTTCTCATTACGCTACTTACTGATTAGAAAACAATGTATTTTATACAGTTAGGTCCATATATATTTGGACAGAGACAACATTTTTCTAATTTTGGTTATAGACATTACCACAATGAATTTTAAGCAAAACAATTCAGATGCAGTTGAAGTTCAGACTTTCAGCTTTCATTTGAGGGTATCCACATTAAAATTGGATGAAGGGTTTAGGAGTTTCAGCTCCTTAACATGTGCCACCCTGTTTTTAAAGGGACCAAAAGTAATTGGACAGATTAAATAATTTTGAATAAAATGTTCATTTCTAGTACTTGGTTGAAAACCCTTTGTTGGCAATGACTGCCTGAAGTCTTGAACTCATGGACATCACCAGACGCTGTGTTTCCTCCTTTTTGATGCACTGCCAGGCCTTCACTGCAGTGGCTTCCAGTTCCTGTTTGTTTGTGGGCCTTTCTGTCTGAAGTTTACTCATTAACAAGTGAAATGCATGTTCAATTGGGTTGAGATCAGATGATTGACTTGGCCATTCAAGAATATTCCACTTGTTTGCTTTAATGAACTCCTGGGTTGCTTTGGCTTTATGTTTTGGGTCATTGTCCATCTGTAGTATGAAATGACGGCCAATCAGTTTGGCTGCATTTGGCTGGATCTGAACACACAGTATGTCTCTGAATACCTCAGAATTCATTCGACTGCTTCTGTCCTGTGTCACATCATCAATAAACACTAGTGACCCAGTGCCACTGGCAGCCATGCATGCCCAAGCCATCACACTGCCTCCGCCGTGTTTTACAGATGATGTGGTATGCTTTGGATCATGAGCTGTACCACACCTTCGCCATACTTTTCTCTTTCCATCATTCTGGTAGAGGTTGATCTTGGTTTCATCTGTCCAAAGAATGTTCTTCTAGAACTGTGCTGGCTTTTTTAGATGTTTTTTAGCAAAGTCCAGTCTAGCCTTTTTCTTCTTGATGCTTATGAGTGGCTTGCACCGTGCAGTGAACCCTCTGTATTTACTTTCATGCAGTCTTTATGGTAGATTTGGATATTGATACGCCTACCTCCTGGAGAGTGTTGTTCACTTGGTTGGCTGTTGTGAAGGGGTTTCTCTTCACCATGGAGATTATTCTGCGATCATCCACCACTGTTGTCTTCCATGGGCGCCCAAGTCTTTTTGCATTGATGAGTTCACCAGTGCTTTCTTTCTTTCTCAGGATGTACCAAACTGTAGATTTTGCCACTCCTAATATTGTAGCAATTTCTCGGATGGGTTTTTTCTGTTTTCGCAGCTTAAGGATGGCTTGTTTCCCCTGCATGGAGAGCTCCTTTGACTGCATGTTTACTTCACAGCAAAACCTTCCAAATGCAAGCACCACACCTCAAATCAACTCCAGACCTTTTATCTCCTTAATTGAGAATGACATAACAAAGGGGTTGCCCACACCTGTCCATGAAATAGCCTTAGAGTCAATTGTCCAATTGCTTTTGGTTCCGTTATAAACAGGGTGGCACATGTTAAGGAGCTGAAACTCCTAAACACTTCATCCAATTTTAATGTGGATACCCTCAAATGAAAGCTGAAAGTCTGAACTTCAACTGCATCTGAATTGTTTTGTTTAAAATTCATTGTGGTAATGTCTATAACCAAAATTAGAAAAATGTTGTCTCTGTCCAAATATATATGGACCTAACTGTATTTTGATAGATCGAACTTTTACCAATTCAATACAAATATCAATTATATGTATTTTTTAATTGCTTTACTTTTAATGGGGCATATTTTTTTTTTTAAAAATTCACTTTTTACTGTATTTCTTAGTCCCCTTAGGGAGAGACTTCAACCTGTAATCATCTCTTCACTATACACACCAGCGCATCAGCACTGTTGTGTATAGCGAAAATAACGGTCTCCTATGAATATCTACTAAACGCCGGCTTTCACAAGAGAACTATCATGATGAACACTGAGGACTTCAGTAGATCTCCATCTGTCATGGTTACCCTTCAGCGCCTCATGATCACGACATGGGTGAGACAATGGCATTGTGGAATAATGTGGTCCCACTTCTGGCATGCATTAAATTCGCTTATCGGAGATTAACAGTGGCATTCAATAGGTTAGTAGCTTCTAGTAGCAGCTGCTAGAGGCAGATGATGACTGAATTACTGAGCCATCATCTGCCAGTAAAACATATAGGCTCGGCATGCAAGCCCCTATCAAAGTCAGGGACCCCAACATATGGATGTCATATGATGGAAAGGGATCAAAGTAAAACGGCAGAGAAAATACACCAAAATAAAAAAACAAATTCTTAGTAGTTTTTTCCCTTAAAAGGGGGTTTCCTGCACATTAGAAGATATTTTATATGGGCCCAGATTGAGGAATTAGAAATAAAAAGTCTGTCTGCAAATGCCCCACGAGACTGGCAGGTAGCATAAAAACCATTGTCCTTTGCCTGGGGGTTAAGGTACTGTCACACTAGACGATATTGCTAGCGATCCGTGACGTTGCAGCATCCTCGCTAGCGATATCGTCCAGTGTGACAGGCAGCAGCGATCAGGCCCCTGCTGGGAGATCGCTGGTCGGGGAAGAAAGTCCAGAACTTTATTTCGTCGCTGGACTCCCCGTAGACATCGCTGAATCGGCGTGTGTGACACCGATTCAGCGATGTCTTCACTGGTAACCAGGGTAAACATCGGGTAACTAAGCGCAGGGCCGCGCTTAGTAACCCGATGTTTACCCTGGTTACCAGCGTAAAAAAACAAACAGTACATACTTACATTCAGCTGTCTGTCCCTTGCCGTCTGGTTCCTGCACTGACTGCTGGCCGTAAAGTGAAAGCAGAGCACAGCCACAGCGGTGAGTCACCGCTGTGTGACTCACCACTGTGCTGTGCTTTCACTTTCACTTTACGGCCAGCAGTCAGTGCAGGAACCAGACGGCAAGGGACAGACAGCTGAATGTAAGTATGTAGTGTTTGTTTTTTTACGCTGGTAACCAGGGTAAACATCGGGTTACTAAGCGCGGCCCTGCGCTTAGTTACCCGATGTTTACCCTGGTTACCGGGGACCTCGGGATCGTTGGTCGCTGGAGAGCTGTCTGTGTGACAGCTCTCCAGCGACCAAACAGCGACGCTGCAGCGATCCGGATCGTTGTCGGTATCGCTGCAGCGTCGCTAAGTGTGACGGTACCTTTAGTATAGGTTGTGTTAAATTATAAATCAAATGGAGGCAGCAGGAGCCCACCTTCACTGTTTGCCAATAATTTTAAGCCCTACTGTTTGATTAAATCCCATCTTTCCAGCTAGCTCAAACATGTTCAGAGATGAAAAGCAATTAATTTCCATTTGTTGTGTAGAATTCTTACAAGACAGCTGTGAAACTGTGGGAAACTTTATATCATTTCTGTATTTTTATTCTATGGTTCCTTTAAGAGCTTAGTTGTGAACACTATAAATAGATGTGACATGATAATTATGGTAACATAACACAGCTTAGAAATGTTGGGAAATGACAAATAGATTAATTCTTAAATTGATGAACAGGGTGCAGAAGTTGGTCAAAAACTTTTTTTTCTTATTTTTCTCAAGTCTATTTTAAGAAAGTGTCAATATCTCTGTGTTTTGTGCCCTGCATGTAACAGGATGTGCATTTACCATCCACTCAATTCAGTGATTAACGTCTTCACCCCGAAGCCTGTTTTCACCTTCCTGACCAGGCCAATTTTTATAATTCTGACCACTGTCCCTTTATGAGGTCAGAAGTCTGGAACGCTTAAATGAACCTCACTGATTCTGAGAATGTTTTCTCGTGACATATTGTACTTCATGATAGTGGTAAAATTAATTTGATATGACTTGCTTTTATTTGTGAAAAAAAATTGGTGAACATTTCACAATTTTCAAGCTTTTAATTTTTATGCCCTTAAATCAGAGAATCATATCACCAAAAATAGTTAATAAATAACATTTCCCAAATGTCTAGTTTACATCAGCACAATTTTTTAAACATATACAGTATATTTGTTTTTGCTAGGACGTTATAAGGGATAAAAGTTGACCAGCGATTTCTCATTTTTACAACAAACTTTGCAAAACGATTTTTTTAGGGACCACCTCACATTTGAAGTGTAGGTTAGCTGTCAGTAACTTATTAGATCCGCCCACTGGACTCCTAAACACAAAGATATTTTACTAGTCTTTACAATACTGAATTCAGATTGGACCTTTAGATTTCTTTAACTCTTTCTTGTTAAAAATAGTTATTTCATATACAGTGCCTACAAGTAGTATTCAACCCTCTGCAGATTTAGCAGGTTTACACATTTGGAATTAACTTGGCATTGTGACATTTGGACTGTAGATCAGCCTGGAAGTGTGAAATGCACTGCAGCAAAAAAGAATGTTATTTCTTTGTTTATTTTTTTTTAAATTGTGAAAAGTCTTTTCAGAGGGTCATTTATTATTCAACCCCTCAACCCACCAGAATTCTGTTTGGTTCCCCTAAAGTATTAAGAAGTAGTTCAGGCACAAAGAACAATGAGTAGTGTTGAGCATTCCGATACCGCAAGTATCGGGTATCGGCCGATACTTGCGGTATCGGAATTCCGATACCGAGATCCGATACTTTTGTGGTATCGGGTATCGGTATCGGATACATAGAGATGTGTAAAATAAAGAATTAAAATAAAAAATATTGATATATTTACCTCTCCGGCGGCCCCTGGACTCAGCGCGGCTTCGTTGTTCAAAATCAGCGCTTTTAGGACCTGAGAATCACGTCCCGGCTTCTGATTGGTCGCGGGCCGCCCATGTGACCGCCACGCGACCAATCACAAGCCGCTACGTCTTTGAAAGCCATTAACGCGCTCATTTTTAAAAATGAGCGCGTTAATAGCTTGCGGTGACGTCGCGGCTTGTGATTGGTCGCGGCCACGCGACCAATCACAAGCCGCTACGTCTTTGAAAGCCCTTAACGCGCTCATTTTTAAAAATGAGCGCGTTAATAGCTTGCGGTGACGTCGCGGCTTGTGATTGGTCGCGGCCACGCGACCAATCACAAGCCGCTACGTCTTTGAAAGCCATTAACGCGCTCATTTTTAAAAATGAGCGCGTTAATAGCTTGCGGTGACGTCGTGGCTTGTGATTGGTCGCGGCCACGCGACCAATCACAAGCCGCTACGTCTTTGAAAGCCATTAACGTGCTCATTTTTAAAAATGAGCGCGTTAATAGCTTGCGGTGACGTCGCGGCTTGTGATTGGTCGCGTGGCCGCGACCAATCACAAGCCGCTACGTCTTTGAAAGTCATTAACGCGCTCATTTTTCAAAAATGAGCGCGCTAATAGCTTGCGGTGAAGTCGCGGCTTGTGATTGGTCGCGTGTCGGTCACATGGGCGGCCCGCGACCAATCAGAAGCTGGGACGTGATTCTCAGGTCCTAAAAGCGCTGATTTTGAACAAAGAAGCCTGCCGGTTACCCGCGCTGAGTTCAGGGGCCGCCGGAGAGGTAAATATATCAATATTTTTTATTTTAATTCTTTATTTTACACATCCCTATGGATCCCAGGGCCTGAAGGAGAGTTTCCTCTCCTTCAGACCCTGGGAACCATGAGAATACCTTCCGATACTTGATGTCCCATTGACTTGTATTGGTATCGGATATCGGTATCGGCGATATCCGATATTTTTCGGGTATCGGCCGATACTATTCGATACCGATACTTTCAAGTATCGGACGGTATCGCTCAACACTAACAATGAGCTTCACATGTTTGGATTAATTATCTCTTTTTCCAGCCTTTTCTGACTATTTAAGACCCTCCCCAAACTTGTGAACAGCACTCATACATGGTCAACATGGGAAAGACAAAGGAGCATTCCAAGGCCATCAGAGACAAGATCGTGGAGGGTCACAAGGCTGGCAAGGGGTACAAAACCCTTTCCAAGGAGTTTGGCCTACCTGTCTCCACTTTTGGGAGCATCATCCGGAAGTGGAAGGCTTATGGAACTACTGTTAGCCTTCCACGGCCTGGACAGCCTTTGAAAGTTTCCTCCCGTGCCGAGGCCAGGCTTGTCCGAAGAGTCAAGGCTAACCCAAGGACAACAAGGAAGGAGCACCGGGAAGATCTCATGGCAGTGGGGACATTGGTTTCAGTCAATACCATAAGTAACGTACTCCACCGCAATGGTCTCCGTTCCAGACGAGCCCATAAGGTACCTTTACTTTCAAAGCGTCATGTCAAGGCTCATCTACAGTTTGCTCATGATCACTTGGAGGACTCTGAGACTGACTGGTTCAAGGTTCTCTGGCCTGATGAGACCAAGATCAAGATCTTTGGTGCCAACCACACACGTGACGTTTGGAGACTGGATGGCACTGCATACGACCCCAAGAATATCATGCCTACAGTCAAGCATGGTGGTGGCAGCATCATGCTGTGGGGCTGTTTCTCAGCCAAGGGGCCTGGCCATCTGGTCCGCATCCATGGGAAGATGGATAGCACGGCCTACCTGGAGATTTTGGCCAAGAACCTCCGCTCCTCCATCAAGGATCTTAAGATGGGTCGTCATTTCATCTTCCAACAAGACAACGACCCAAAGCACACAGCCAAGAAAACCAAGGCCTGGTTCAAGAGGCAAAAAATCAAGGTGTTGCAGTGGCCTAGTCAGTCTCCTGACCTTAACCCAATTGAAAACTTGTGGAAGGAGCTCAAGATTAAAGTCCACATGAGACACCCAAAGAACCTGGATAACTTGGAGAAGATCTGCATGGAGGAGTGGGCCAAGATAACTCCAGAGACCTGTGCCGGCCTGATCATGTCTTATAAAAGACGATTATTAGCTGTAATTGCAAACAAAGGTTATTCCACAAAATATTAAACCTAGGGGTTGAATAATAATTGACCCACACTTTTATGTTTAAAATTTATAAAAATTTAACTGAGCAACAAAACTTTTTGGTTTGTAAGATTTATGCATCTGTTAATAAATCCTGCTCTTGTTTGAAGTTTGAAGGCTCTAACTTATTTGCATCTTATTAAACCTGCTAAATCTGCAGGGGGTTGAATACTACTTGTAGGCACTGTATTTAATTATTCAGGACTCTTTACCAGATATGATACTCTAAAGAAAATGTCATAATATTTCTTATTACAAAAATGTAGTGGTTTATTGGATTGTCCACAAAAAAGCATTATTGCAGCAAAACATAACCTAGATGAAATAGTTACAAAGATATTGTCCATTTGTCCATATCAAAGTTTGTTCCCCATCTTTCCTGAGATTCTGAATGATAAATGGCGTCTGTGTCTATAGAAGGCATCAAGAAGCACATGGCTAACTCACATACCAGCTGTCCATCTTGTCTGAAGTCTGTGCGCCATGTATGTCCGCAGAGAGTGAGAGACCCCAAGAGAGCGAGCCCCTCCCTCCTGTAAGTCATTGATATATATGTCCCATAGAGCATGTGTTCTCTGTATATGGTGTTAACTTTTACTCTGAGCTAAATATACAGGAATAGCACATGTAATGTCAGCGAAAGGCAATGTGCTCAGTACAGAATTGAGAATAAGAATAAGTCAATAATCAATAATTAATATTTAACAATTCCCCATTTTGAGGGTGACAGACATTGATTGGAACCCTCAAAGTAGGTAAGTTCATCTTTAGAGTAATAAGATCTTCCTTCTTCTTCTTTTCTTCTTCTTTGGCAAAATAATTTAATGTCTAGAATAATATTAATAATAATAAATTATTCTTATACGTACTCAATAACATAATGATATGTACATTCATGTTATGGTAAGCCATGACAAATATTCATATAAAATATATAATTATACTTCCCTATATCTAAATTGAAGCATCTCAGGTCCTATCATCATCATCTGATGTCATCTGGTCTTCATCTTGATGTCTTCTGTCTTCTTCTTGGTTCTTTTAAAACACAGTCTTTAGATGATAATTCCTTTGAAATAGATGATAGCATTATGATATTGTAGAGACTGTGTGTCATGTGTCAATTACAGTCCATAAATTCAAATGTTGATGAGAAAAGAAAGTCCATAGATGAAATGTAGCTGTAATATCTGTGCAGTGTCACCTGGACAGACCTGGACTTACATTGGCTCGCCTTGGATATTTCTGGAATCCTCCATGTCATCCGCACTGGAATTGGAACAAGTGTGACATCTTTGATCAGCACAGCAAGAGTTAAAATGACTCTTCCCTACTACGTAGCACCATAACCAGTCCTTAGTCCTAATGCACAGGGCACATGTCTGGTTTGTAGCTGCCTGACAATTACCTTATTGTTCACCAGCTTTCATCGAAGCTTTATAGGTGATGGAACATGATAAAAATGTGATAACACAGTTCATTTTAGGATCATAGGATCATTGTCCGCTGCAATTGTGGTTGTCAGTTTAGATTCTGCAATCATGATTGTCAATGATGGATACTGCAGTTGTAGTTGTCAGTGGTAAAATGAATTGTAATTGACACAGTCTATTATTACTCAGAAATCATAGCATTGTTACCTTGTGGAACTTCTGGATAGCAGCTTTTCTTCTTGCAACTTTTAAGAATCAATTGAATTTAGAAATATGAAAAGTCTTTATTAACGTAACACCAGTATCTTGATTGAAGTCTTCATTTCCTAATTCTATACCAAATCTGGTAATTTCCCTAACCTGTAATATCACAGTGTACCATAGCAAACAATAATATCCATATAATTATTATCAGAATATTAATATTAAATTCGTGTTTGTAATAATAAAACAGTAATAAATGATAATACATTATTAACCATATTCTTCATGTGATAGAACATTTTTATGTCATAGGTTTAATTACCTTTTCAACGTATAGATGTCAGTGTGTTTTTTATGTAACAAGTGTTTCCATCTTTATTACTGAAACTTTATTAATAGAATATATTTAATAGACCAATAATACGTAACAATGTATAGCCATGAACCAAAATTAGAATATATGTGTTAGGAGTCGAGTTTCTGCCGCTGTAGAGGGGGAATCTCGAACCTTGTCCGCTGCGGTCTCCCATTCTCCTCCAGCCATACTGTAGCCTGCTCAGTGGAGACGTCGGTCCCAGCATCTGGCTCAAGCTGATACTGTGTGCTTGGTTACTGCTGCCTTTCCAGGCTCTGCCTTTGTAGCCAGTACTGATCAGCAGCGAGCAGGCGTTTCAGGGACTAAGTCCTGCTTTTCCCATACTGAGCATGCCCACAGGACGACCTCCCATTGGAGGTCGGGGGTCACACGTTCAGGTCCCGTAGCAGCTCCTATTGGACCATTAGGAAGGTCCTTGAGAGCTACAGCTATAAATGGTTTGCATGGCCGCACGGCCATGCGCTAGTATAAACCTGTTATTGTGTGTGTGTATGTATGCCTGTTCTGGTGATTGCTCCTTAATCATTCCCATTCCTAGTGATGTCAAATGTTGGAGTTAAATCGCACCTGACAGTGCTATCCTACACCAGAGCATGATCTGTACTGCATAAAACCAGCAGTGTCCGCCTGCACGGCACTGCACGCACTCTGTGCTGTAATCTTTATTTATCCTGACAGCTGATGAGTATAGGGTGGGAACTCCCACTTGATCTCTGCATCTGACTCGGGGCATCCTCAGGTGTGGGCTCAAAAGCCACAGAAGGGTAGAGCAGGATCAATCACCAGCTTAGTGGGGGTGAATCTAAGGGATCCCACTTTGTATGCTGCATCCTGTGTTTGCTAACAGGGCACAGCTTTTCATTTGTTTCACTGCAACTCTGTGAAGCAGCAGAGTTCACTTTAGTTCTTACCGGGTGTCTGAACCCGAGTTTACTCCGGCGTAGTACCGCCATATAGTGCCGCCATTACTTAGCAGCAGGTTCCATCTCTGCACGGTGGACCCCAGGCTGCGAACGCACCTTTACCATCTTTAATCATTCGGTGCGTTCCGCCAGCCGTAACAATATGAATGAATGAATTGTTGTATTTAACTTAGAATTGAAACATTTTTTCTTTTAATGGAGCAATATCATCACTTTATTTAATGAAGCAATATTCTTGTATTAGAAATTACTTTAATAAATATTGATGTTTTTTTTTTTCTTGAGATAAAAAATAAAAAATAGGAATAAAAATGAAGTAAGAATAAAAATGAAAAATGAAAAATAAAAATTAGAATAAAAATAAGGCCTTTATATGTTGATGACAAATGCAGAGTAGTTATGTTCTCAGTAACACATATCCTTAATATTTCCATTATCTGGATGTTCTCATATTTGTCATAACCTTGTATACAACTTTGCATGTAATACCCTTCATTAGAGTAAAAAAATAAATCTTTTATAATACTTAATGTTGTTATTCCCAATATTATCTTATTAATATTTTTTCTTTGTTAATTTTTTATATATATATATATATATATATATATATATATATATATATATATATATATATATATATATATATATATATATATATATATATATTATCATGCAAAGAAAAATATCTGCAAACTGTTACAAAAAATGTAACAGCACACAAAAACTAAATGTATATTGTTAGTCATATGTTATTTCTTCTAACTGTTAAATATATAAAATAATGCAGTTATTACAACTTCCTGTATAAATAAAGACATAAATCCATGTAAGAGGTTTTTGATCAATTCTGCTTTGAAATTAAAATTCTAAGGAAAATAAAAGAAGGTTAAATATAATATTCATCCAAAATCAAAACAATGTAAATATCTTATACATATTTATATATTTGATATATGTACAGTTAGGGCCAGAAATATTTGGACAGTGACATAATTTTCGCGAGTTGGGCTCTGCATGCCACCACATTGGATTTGAAATGAAACCTCTACAACAGAATTCAAGTGCAGATTGTAACGTTTAATTTGAAGGGTTGAACAAAAATATCTGATAGAAAATGTAGGAATTGTACACATTTCTTTACAAACACTCCACATTTTAGGAGGTCAAAAGTAATTGGACAGTTAAACATAACCCAAACAAAATATTTTTATTTTCAATATTTTGTTGCCAATCCTTTGGAGGCAATCACTGCCTTAAGTCTGGAACCCATGGACATCACCAAACGCTGGGTTTCCTCCTTCTTAATGCTTTGCCAGGCCTTTACAGCCGCAGCCTTCAGGTCTTGCTTGTTTGTGGGTCTTTCCGTCTTAAGTCTGGATTTGAGCAAGTGAAATGCATGCTCAATTGGGTTTAGATCTGGAGATTGACTTGGCCATTGCAGAATGTTCCACTTTTTGGCACTCATGAACTCCTGGGTAGCTTTGGCTGTATGCTTGGGGTCATTGTCTATCTGTACTATGAAGCGCCGTCCAATCAACTTTGCAGCATTTGGCTGAATCTGGGCTGAAAGAATATCCCAGTACACTTCAGAATTCATCCGGCTACTCTTGTCTGCTCTTATGTCATCAATAAACACAAGTCAAAATTTCAAAAAACCTGATCTGCACATCCAAACATAGACACAGTGTGAACAGGTGCTGAACCCAGAGTCGCCAACTCGTATATATTTAAGTAAATAGGGCAGCACACTGCAGCGCCAAAACATGCAAACTTGAAAACACAAAATTTGAACTGCATTACTGCACTGAAAATATGAAAAATGAGAGCTTTTAGCGCATAAAAATGGCCAATTTTATGTGTACCTCGTAGCCACGATAAGGCATCTCTTTTATATACGAGGCCCTACGCTTGACCTACCTCTCTGAGAATAAACGTCTCCATCTGAATGGGTACATGTGAAACCTCTCCTTGGACTCAAATTCTCTCTCACTGTGGAGGGGTATTGGACCTATTATAATTAAAACACCTGAAGCTAGGAGGCGGGGAGTGCACGATCAGAAGGCTAGAGAATACATTTCAAAAAACCTGATCTGCACATCCAAACATAGACACAGTGTGAACAGGTGCTGAACCCAGAGTCGCCAACTCGTATATATTTAAGTAAATAGGGCAGCACACTGGAGCGCCAAAACATGCAAACTTGAAAACACAAAATTTGAACTGCATTACTGCACTGAAAATATGAAAAATGAGAGCTTTTAGCGCATAAAAATGGCCAATTTTATGTGTACCTCGTAGCCACGATAAGGCATCTCTTTTATACGAGGCCCTACGCTTGACCTACCTCTCTGAGAATAAACGTCTCCATCTGAATGGGTACATGTGAAACCTCTCCTTGGACTCAAATTCTCTCTCACTGTGGAGGGGTATTGGACCTATTATAATTAAAACACCTGAAGCTAGGAGGCGGGGAGTGCACGATCAGAAGGCTAGAGAATACATTTCAAAAAACCTGATCTGCACATCCAAACATAGACACAGTGTGAACAGGTGCTGAACCCAGAGTCGCCAACTCGTATATATTTAAGTAAATAGGGCAGCACACTGCAGCGCCAAAACATGCAAACTTGAAAACACAAAATTTGAACTGCATTACTGCACTGAAAATATGAAAAATGAGAGCTTTTAGCGCATAAAAATGGCCAATTTTATGTGTACCTCGTAGCCACGATAAGGCATCTCTTTTATACGAGGCCCTACGCTTGACCTACCTCTCTGAGAATAAACGTCTCCATCTGAATGGGTACATGTGAAACCTCTCCTTGGACTCAAATTCTCTCTCACTGTGGAGGGGTATTGGACCTATTATAATTAAAACACCTGAAGCTAGGAGGCGGGGAGTGCACGATCAGAAGGCTAGAGAATACATTTCAAAAAACCTGATCTGCACATCCAAACATAGACACAGTGTGAACAGGTGCTGAACCCAGAGTCGCCTTATCGTGGCTACGAGGTACACATAAAATTGGCCATTTTTATGCGCTAAAAGCTCTCATTTTTCATATTTTCAGTGCAGTAATGCAGTTCAAATTTTGTGTTTTCAAGTTTGCATGTTTTGGCGCTGCAGTGTGCTGCCCTATTTACTTAAATATATACGAGTTGGCGACTCTGGGTTCAGCACCTGTTCACACTGTGTCTATGTTTGGATGTGCAGATCAGGTTTTTTGAAATGTATTCTCTAGCCTTCTGATCGTGCACTCCCCGCCTCCTAGCTTCAGGTGTTTTAATTATAGTAGGTCCAATACCCCTCCACAGTGAGAGAGAATTTGAGTCCAAGGAGAGGTTTCACATGTACCCATTCAGATGGAGACGTTTATTCTCAGAGAGGTAGGTCAAGCGTAGGGCCTCGTATAAAAGAGATGCCTTATCGTGGCTACGAGGTACACATAAAATTGGCCATTTTTATGCGCTAAAAGCTCTCATTTTTCATATTTTCAGTGCAGTAATGCAGTTCAAATTTTGTGTTTTCAAGTTTGCATGTTTTGGCGCTGCAGTGTGCTGCCCTATTTACTTAAATATATACGAGTTGGCGACTCTGGGTTCAGCACCTGTTCACACTGTGTCTATGTTTGGATGTGCAGATCAGGTTTTTTGAAATGTATTCTCTAGCCTTCTGATCGTGCACTCCCCGCCTCCTAGCTTCAGGTGTTTTAATTATAATAGGTCCAATACCCCTCCACAGTGAGAGAGAATTTGAGTCCAAGGAGAGGTTTCACATGTACCCATTCAGATGGAGACGTTTATTCTCAGAGAGGTAGGTCAAGCGTAGGGCCTCGTATAAAAGAGATGCCTTATCGTGGCTACGAGGTACACATAAAATTGGCCATTTTTATGCGCTAAAAGCTCTCATTTTTCATATTTTCAGTGCAGTAATGCAGTTCAAATTTTGTGTTTTCAAGTTTGCATGTTTTGGCGCTGCAGTGTGCTGCCCTATTTACTTAAATATATACGAGTTGGCGACTCTGGGTTCAGCACCTGTTCACACTGTGTCTATGTTTGGATGTGCAGATCAGGTTTTTTGAAATGTATTCTCTAGCCTTCTGATCGTGCACTCCCCGCCTCCTAGCTTCAGGTGTTTTAATTATAATAGGTCCAATACCCCTCCACAGTGAGAGAGAATTTGAGTCCAAGGAGAGGTTTCACATGTACCCATTCAGATGGAGACGTTTATTCTCAGAGAGGTAGGTCAAGCGTAGGGCCTCGTATAAAAGAGATGCCTTATCGTGGCTACGAGGTACACATAAAATTGGCCATTTTTATGCGCTAAAAGCTCTCATTTTTCATATTTTCAGTGCAGTAATGCAGTTCAAATTTTGTGTTTTCAAGTTTGCATGTTTTGGCGCTGCAGTGTGCTGCCCTATTTACTTAAATATATACGAGTTGGCGACTCTGGGTTCAGCACCTGTTCACACTGTGTCTATGTTTGGATGTGCAGATCAGGTTTTTTGAAATGTATTCTCTAGCCTTCTGATCGTGCACTCCCCGCCTCCTAGCTTCAGGTGTTTTAATTATAATAGGTCCAATACCCCTCCACAGTGAGAGAGAATTTGAGTCCAAGGAGAGGTTTCACATGTACCCATTCAGATGGAGACGTTTATTCTCAGAGAGGTAGGTCAAGCGTAGGGCCTCGTATAAAAGAGATGCCTTATCGTGGCTACGAGGTACACATAAAATTGGCCATTTTTATGCGCTAAAAGCTCTCATTTTTCATATTTTCAGTGCAGTAATGCAGTTCAAATTTTGTGTTTTCAAGTTTGCATGTTTTGGCGCTGCAGTGTGCTGCCCTATTTACTTAAATATATACGAGTTGGCGACTCTGGGTTCAGCACCTGTTCACACTGTGTCTATGTTTGGATGTGCAGATCAGGTTTTTTGAAATGTATTCTCTAGCCTTCTGATCGTGCACTCCCCGCCTCCTAGCTTCAGGTGTTTTAATTATAATAGGTCCAATACCCCTCCACAGTGAGAGAGAATTTGAGTCCAAGGAGAGGTTTCACATGTACCCATTCAGATGGAGACGTTTATTCTCAGAGAGGTAGGTCAAGCGTAGGGCCTCGTATAAAAGAGATGCCTTATCGTGGCTACGAGGTACACATAAAATTGGCCATTTTTATGCGCTAAAAGCTCTCATTTTTCATATTTTCAGTGCAGTAATGCAGTTCAAATTTTGTGTTTTCAAGTTTGCATGTTTTGGCGCTGCAGTGTGCTGCCCTATTTACTTCAATAAACACAAGTGACCCAGTGCCATTGAAAGCCATGCATGCCCATGCCATCACGTTGCCTCCACCATGTTTTACAGAGGATGTGGTGTGCCTTGGATCATGTGCCGTTCCCTTTCTTCTCCAAACTTTTTTCTTCCCATCATTCTGGTACAGGTTGATCTTTGTCTCGTCATCTGTCCATAGAATACTTTTCCAGAACTGAGCTGGCTTCTTGAGGTGTTTTTCTGCAAATTGAACTCTGGCCTGTCTATTTTTTGTATTGATGAATGGTTTGCATCTAGATGTGAACCCTTTGTATTTACTGTCATGGAGTTTTCTCTTTACTGTTGACTTAGAGACAGATACACCTACTTCACTGAGAGTGTTCTGGACTTCAGTTGATGTTGTGAACGGGTTCTTCTTCACCAAATTAAATATGCGGCGATCATCCACCACTGTTGTCATCCGTGGACGCCCAGGCCTTTTTGAGTTCCCAAGCTCACCAGTCAATGCCTTTTTTCTCAGAATGTACCCAACTGTTGATTTTGCTACTCCAAGCATGTCTGCTATCTCTCTGATGGATTTTTTCTTTTTTTTCAGCCTCAGGATGTTCTGCTTCACCTCAATTGAGAGTTCCTTTGACCGCATGTTGTCTGCTCACAGCAACAGCTTCCAAATGCAAAACCACACACCTGGAATCCACCCCTGACCTTTTAACTACTTCATTGATTACAGGTTAACGAGGGAGACGCCTTCAGAGTTAATTGCAGCCCTTAGAGTCCATTGTCCAATTACTTTTGGTCCCTTGAAAAAGAGGACGCTATGCATTACAGAGCTATGATTCCTAAACCCTTTCTCCGATTTGGATGTGGAAACTATCATATTGCAGCTGGGAGTGTGCACTTTCAGCCCATATTACATATATAATTTTATTTCTGAACATGTTTTTGTAAACAGCTAAAATAACAAAACTTGTGTCACTGTCCAAATATTTCTGGCCCTAACTGTATTTAATGTCATTCTGGAGTAAATTTTAATTGTTTCACTATACATATAAAAATACAGTTATACAATAAGATAATTACAAATAATACATTGTATAACACTTTTACACAACATATAAATACATTTTTACCCAATTCCCAAAACAAATCTTATTTTTCTGTCGATAATGTCCTGAAAAGCTCAATTGAACATTGCTATTTTTAAACTTAAAGATTCTTTCAAGAATTCCGATAATGGAAGTCTACCCCCCATGATGTTGCTCTCAGAAATCACCTGTTTCTATTTGTCAATTTCCGCCATTTGTCTTTTTACAGAGTGGTCCAAACCTTGAATTTTTAAATCATTCTGTATAACTTTTTCAGTGGACTCTTGGATCATTTGGTAGAGCTTATAGCAAATATGTCATTTTCTGCATACTTCGTAGATTTGATTTTGGGGATAACTCAGTTTCGGAGATTTTGATTCTGGCTTCTTATAAGATTTTTCTCTGTCTGATTTTACAATAATAGTACAATTTATTTTCCTTTCACAATTCTCAAGTTTCCTAGTAAAGTCAAGGGATTGGGCACATTCAAATAAAGAATCTTTTCGTGATGCAATAATACAATACAGAATTTAGGAATTCAAATTTGTTTACAAAACAATTTATCATTGATTGTATTTTGACATTTTTAAGGCTAGGTTCATATTGCGTTAAGTACATACCGTTAAACAGATCCGTTAAACGCATGTACAGAAAATAGCCAAATTTGTTGAAAATTTGGCTTCATGGGGGCGTGGCCTAGGCAGCAATGGTGTAAGGTGTGCGGTGCCTAAGCTCCTGAGTGACATCGTCTGAAATCAACTCAAAACGTGGAAAAACAGCATCCTTTGGTAAAAATAATCGAGGATATGTTCCCAGTATCTCTCTAGGATAACTGAGAGCCTAAATTTGTGACTTAATTGTCTCTTCTGAGAGAAATTCCTGTCAGCATTTTGAGGCCTGTCAATCTTTGTGACAGGAATCCTCAGCTGTTTTTCCTGCCGGTTTTCTCCCTGTTAAATTGACTGTGATTCCTCAACTTGTCCACCCAGTACTGTGACAACCCACCTGACAACAGAAGAACCCTCAAAATTAACGGGTCACAGAGTTTATTACCTTCACCCCGACACCGGCCCGGCTAATTAGAGAAGTACCAGCTCTCCGGGCGCCATCTTAGAAAATCGTCATCTGACACAATAGGAGTATTTACCTGCCCATCTCTATACAGCACCAAGCCTCCCCGGTCTGAAAGGCGGAGGCAGAAAAGAACAATTAAGGATTCAGGGAGGATCCGGTGAAGTGACAGACCGCGCTTCTCGCCACCTCCAACACTCCCCTGGACTTTGCATCATAGGAGAAAACAGAAGACGCCGCCATTTTATTGGTGGCCAGCGGCGGACCAGGCGACACACACGACCGACTCCTGTTAAAGCTGCGCTGGACAACCCAAGCTGGACCCGATCAGCTGCAAATCTAATCGGCGGTAAGTTCCAGCTCCTGGCTGGGAAAGTCCCTGCACCGGAAGACGACAACGCGGCAACACAAGCTGAGGACTTAGACAGCCGGCCGGACTGCTTCAGCGCCATTTCTGGAGGTGGTGAGTTCCAGCTTATGCTGGATGCTGCATCACAGGGGGTAGAGAAATTAACGGAGTCCGACGGTCCGGAACGCCGTTGGCTTTGAAGACCCTGCCAGATCCACTAGCAAGAAGAGGAGACTACAACACAACTAATCCTGCTGACGACTAGTTAGGAGCCTGAAGGGCTTTTAATGCAAAAGAGCTATAACCTAATTTCTCTGGTAGGATCAAACCCAGGTGAATAGTATTAGTTTACACACCCCTCTGCATCTCTGCATAGTCATAACTACTGCCTGCCTATATAGTACCTTCTCTCTCCTAAATTATATTCTTAGGGTTATTCTAATAAGCAACCCTTTGTCTCTTACTTCAGAGTTACCAGTAGAGAATTCTGATTAATCCTCCCTAAAATTCTTCCACAACAACATATAAATCATTCTATATAACTCCAACTTTGCTGGGAGATTTAGAGTGTGGGCAACCCTCCTACCCTATTCTGTGATTGTTTTAGTTACTACTATCTGAATTCTAGAGCACGGATCGGGGATAATTATGAGTAAATCCTCGGCCAAACCCCAATTCTCAAACATGGCCTTATCTAATTCTCAAAAAGCCCCAAAATTTAAAGGGGTAGGGCGAAATACATCAAAAGACTTGATAACTAAAACAAGTCCCAATAGGTCCAGGTCCCCACTAAAAGATGAGGAAGATTCAGACCACGAAAAACAAAATAAAGTAAAACAATCCTCCCCCACTACTATTATAGAGATGGATTCATCTACCTCTTTAAAGAGGAAAATTCCAGAGGTTATAGCCGAAAAATACACTACTCCACATGACTCATCTGACGAGGTCTCAGAAACCTCTCCTAACTTGAGTCCAGCTAAATCCAAGCAAAAAATAAGCAACCCAAACATAGACGATACCCAGGGATTTGATCTGAATTCTGTGGGGATTCTTATATCTAAATTGACAGAGAAAATGGATAAATTCGAAAATGGTATGAATGAAAAATTTGATAAACAAAATAAATTACTAGAAGACTCATTGTCCCTCCTCAGCAAAAGGATGGACGGGTTTGAGGACAGAATTAAAAAAATAGAAGAGAGGCCAGATCTAACCTCTAAAATAAATAAAGACATCACAAAAGAGTTGCACAAGCTGAAGCTCAAAGTAGCGGATTTAGAAGATCGAAATCGCAGAAACAATATTAAAATTAGGGGCATCCCCGAGACCATAGGCCCAAACAAACTGGAGGAATTTACCAAAAAATTATTCAGGAAAATTATTCCCTCCCTAACAGAGCAAGGGCTAGAAATTGACAGAATACATAGGCTGCGAAAACCGCCCACCATCCCTAAAGACCTACCCAGAGACACACTCATGAGAGTGCACTTCTTCAAAACAAAAGAAAGAATCCAAAATTACTTTAGAGAAAATAAACATTTCCCTGAGCCATTTGAAAAACTAAAAATATATGCTGACCTCTCCAAAGAAACGATTGAAGGGAGGAAAACTTTTCAAAGCATTACCATACCTCTCAGGGACAATGAAATCTCCTATAAGTGGGGATTCCCACTCAAGTTAATAGTCAACTACAAAGGCAACTTTATCGTTCTTAATTCTCCAGAAGAAGGCAGAGACTTCTTGCACTCCATCAGTATTCCTCTTCAACCACGACATAAGGATCGCCTTGACTCTGATGGTAAAACATGAAGAGTTTTTGTTCAAGTTTATTGTTTACTTAAATGGGAAAATATCCCGATAAGAAGCTAATACCTATTTTTGGTCGTTCTTGTTAATGTTACATGGGTATAAGTTCAACAACCAAGAAGGTGTTGCTTGGGAGCTAGTAACACGAACTTTTCCCCCAACAGGTGAAGTCAGGTTCACCGTAGTGGACCACTTCAAGTGGACATTACAGTTTATTGTTTATTGTTCTTACTCTTACTTAACGTATATTGATTTCTTAATCCTCACAGGTTTGCTGCTACACAATGAGTTTAAAGATATTATCTTACAATGTTAGAGGCTTAAATAGTCCACACAAAAGACACACCCTTTTGGAGAGAACTATCCAAAAGCCATGGCGATATAATTTGTTTACAGGAATCCAAATTTAAACACTCAGACAACCCAAAATTTTCGCATAAAAATTTCCCACATATTTACAAGTCGGACAACACAAAAAAGAAAGCCGGTGTGGTCACAATCGTTAAAGGATCTATCTCATTTGAATTTCTAGAGGAGATCAAAGATGCTAAAGGGAGGTTTCATATTCTTGTTTGTTCCTTGAATAACCAGATTTGCACAATCATCAATATTTACGCCCCCAACACAGGTCAAATAGGTTTTCTGAACAAAGTAAATAAAAAAGTAATGTCAATCAAGAGAGGTGCCATGATTTGGTTGGGAGACTTTAATTTGGTACCAAATGCAAATATGGATTCCTCCACCCCAAATAGATACCGACCACATACTTTAGACAATTGGATACACCAAAATGAAATATTTGACATCTTTCGGTGTCTAAACACCACTTCAATTGAATACACCCATTTCTCTGACCCTCATCAATCAGCGTCACGAATTGATTTAAACTTATCGGACATTTTTACGCTCCCTAAAATCTATAGAATCACAATAGAAAGGAAAACATTCTCGGACCACTCCCCAGTTTCAGCAGAAATCCAAATTGGCCACTCGGTTAATAAAAATTCACTATGGAAATGTGACGCTAACCTACTACACCACCCTGACCATAGATCAATATTAGAAAAATCACTAACAAATTATTTCACAGAGAATTCACCTACTGAAACATCCCCTTTCACCCATTGGTGTGCCCATAAGGCAGTCATGAGGGGTATCATGATCCAAATCTCTGCAAAAAGGAAAAGGTTGCTTAGAATTCAGATTGAAGACATTCAAAATAAAATAAAAGACAATGAAAATGAACAACTAAGTTTAAACCCCCCGTCTACTCAAATTAAAATAGAGCTACTGAACCTCAGGCAGGAGCTTAAGAAAATCATATTTTCATCATTCCACACCATGGTCAAAATTTCCAAAATGAAGCAATATTCCTCAATTAATAAGCCAACGCGTTACATGATTAATAGAATGAAAAAAATAAGACAAGCAAACAGGATCACCAAAATACAAACAAAAAATGGTACAACGGTATCTCATCCCCAAGATATAGCCAACTCCTTCGCAGATTATTACAGCAAATTATATAATTTACATTCCCAGCCCTCCACCCCACTTCCAAATGTTTCTGACATTGAAAAATTCTTGACCTCAATTAGCCTTCCAAAATTGACCCTTGATGATTTAGAAAACCTAACCTCCCCTTTTTCCCTAGAAGAAATAGAAAGAACCATTCTTCAACTCAAGGACTTTAAATCTCCAGGCCCAGATGGTTTTGGAAACGAATATTATAAAACCTTCACCAAATTACTCTCCCCACATCTACAAAACCTTTTTAATATAGCTAGTTCCTCAGGTAAATTCCCAGCAGAAATGTTAGAATCGACAATTATTTTAATTCCCAAACACAATTCGGACTTAACCCTTGTTAATAATTACAGGCCAATTTCCTTAATCAATACAGATCTGAAAATTTACTCCAAGCTAATTGCAAATAGGCTCAAATCCTATTTGCCGTTATTGGTTCATGGGGACCAAATGGGTTTTATAACAGGTCGTCAAGCGTCAGATGGTACTAGAAGATTTATCAACTCAATTAAATTGATTCATTCCTCTAAAGTGCCATCTGTAATTATTACTCTAGACGCCGAAAAGGCTTTTGACCGATTAAACTGGCTTTATTTAACATCAGTACTTCAAAAATTTGGGTTTAATGAAAAATATATCAACAGCGTAATGGCACTCTATTCAAAACCAACAGCCAAAATTTATGCAAACAACTACTCCTCTACACCATTTAACATTTCAAATGGTACAAGACAAGGGTGCCCTTTATCTCCGCTGCTTTTTATTTTATCAATGGAACCACTAGCGCAATCAATTAGGCAAAATAATTCCATAAAAGGTCTACAAACGCGAACACGCCATTATAAGATAGGGCTCTTTGCCGACGACATGATATTTACCCTGACGGACCCCTATGAATCAGTTTCGGAGCTACAAAAAACCCTTCAATTTTTTCAACTATTACCCTTTTTAAGATAAACGAAAATAAATCCAAAATATTGCCATTTTACTTGACGGAATTAGAAACAAAGAAAATAAAAGATATAGTTTCATTCAGTTGGTCGGAAGGAGACCTAGACTATCTAGGTATAATCACTTAAAAAAACTTAGACACATTAATGAAGAAAAACTTGAACAAACTCTTGGAAAATATAAACAAAGACCTGGGTTTCCTCGGTACAAAAGACCTCTCATGGTGGGGCAGAGTATTGGCAACTAAAATTTTTATTGTCCCAAAAATCTCTTATATACTGAGAACACTTCCCCTAAAAATCAACACTTCCTACCTGACTAGCTTCCAATCAACAATAAATACGTTTATTTGGAATAAAAAAAGGGCCCGCATTTCCACAAACATTCTATATAAATGCAAGGAATTTGGGGGCATAGGCTTACCAAACATTACAGCTTTATATCTATCGAATTTAATAAAACAAAGCCAGTATTGGTTCATGAAAGAAGATCCTCCGAATTGGCTTGACCTTGAAATTGAACTTAACCATAGGAAATCTCCCAAAGAATTGGTTTTTGACCATATTCTCAACAGACCTTATAAGGCATACGCCCATCACCCTATCTTTTCTCCCATTATATATGCCTGGAATAAATTGTCCAAACGAAAGAGAGGCTCCAACAGAAAAATCCTCCTCCAAAATACCCCTATAGAGATTATCATGCTTACCTAAAATATTAACCCCTCCCCCATATGGAGAGACAATGGGATTCAAAAATTAAAAGATATTCATGATGGGGTTAAATTTCTCACCTTCAGCTCTATTAGACAAAAATTTAAAATACCCTCCTCAGCCTTTTTCCCTTACATGGTACTAAAGGACCAAGTTCAAAAATTCATTACAAACAAACCAAAAATATCTGAAGCAACTATTAATTTACTAAAAAATCCCACACACAAGTTATTTTGGAATAACAAGCAAATATATCGGTGGTTTAACAATGACACACAATTCAATAAGTTAGCTCATATGATAAAATGGGAAGGGGATCTGAATGTAACGTTCACTCCAGAACAGTGGGAAAATGCAATCCACTTTACTTATGCATCAAACATCTGCATGACACTGAAAGAGGCCTATTATAAAATAATAACAAGATGGTACTATACTCCGGCTCGCCTTTCTCATCTGCTGTCAGGAGGATCTCCATTATGCTGGAGAGAATGTGGAGAGCGTGGAAGTTTGCTACATGTGTTTTGGTCATGGAGGCAAGCCATAAAATTAATTAACAAATTATTAACAGGTAATATTATAGTTACCCCTGCAATGGCCTTGTTGTCCCTGAACTGGGAAAAAATAGACACAAATGTGAGATCTCTTATCATCCATATCTGCCTTGTGGTCAAACAAATCATAGCTTTCCATTGGAAGAATCCGACTTTACCGGCTTTTACTGAAATTATAGACCAAATTAACTTACACAAGACATACGAAGAAAACTTCGCAATAGTAAATAATTACTATACGAAACATGATAGGAAATGGAAGAAATGGGTTGAGGTAAACTCCAATCTATCGCATTAAAGGAAAGATGATGGCTTCTACATACCTGTGAGGTTATTACGACTTACTATATGCTCTTTGCTATTATTATATGCTATTATATGTTACTATATGTTAATCTGTTAAAAATTGTTAATCATTATCAAATTTTGTTTAAAATGGACAGTGTGTCCACAATGTTGTTCTTACCTTTCCCCAAACCCCCCCCCCACCTCCTTCCCTCTCCTTCCCCTATTCCCTTGTGAGCTGACTCCACATGCTAATATTACATTTCAAAGATATAATAAAATTATTTGAATAAGTATGATCACAGGTTACCATTCCCCAAACCCATCTCCCCTACCTCCCTCCCTCTCCTTACCCTTATTCCCTTGCGAGCTGACTATATGATTATTTCCACATGCTAATATTAAATTTCAAAGTTATAATAAAAAATTATTTGAACAGAAAATTTGGCTTCACGTTAACGCTTGCGTTAACGCACGTGACTGCGTTTATGTCATTCTGATGTCCGTTCGTGAAGCATCTGTTTGTCTGCGTTTGGCACTGTTAATAAAGTTGTTCTCTTTTTTTTTTATTTCCTTTTGTCAGCGTCGGGTGTGGGTGCATACACATTTTCCATTTTGAAAGCATTGAGTGAACTTCTACTAGCAAGATGTTTGTGTCTGAGCTCGTTAGATTTCGCTTGATGCAGTTGCGACTTCGGCAGAGAAAGCGTATTTCTCAAAGGAGATATTGGATCCATGAAGTGAATTTATTACGAAATACATATGGTGCCCTTCACACCCTGTATGTTCAGCTTCGGAATCATCCCTTTAAATTTCAACGTTATCTACGGATGTCCATTGACACCTTTGATGTTCTGCTCTCGCATGTAAAGGGTGGGATACATCATCAGCGCAGCACTTTCCGTGAAAGCATTTGTGCGGAGCAACGTTTAGTGGTGACTCTGAGGTAATTATCTTTTTTTGAAGATTCTTCTATTGACAAAGACAAGATGTAATTTATCGTGGGGCATAATTATGTACATTTAGGCAATTGTAGCATTCCATTTTAACTTGCCTTTTTGTTAGTTGTCCTTTAAAATCCTAACCATTTTTTTTTTCCTTGTGATTGCCGACAGATATCTGGCTACCGGATGTTAGGAGTCGAGTTTCCTCTGCTGCACAGGGGAAATCTCGATCCGTCTCCGCTGCGGTCTCCCATTCTCCTCCAGCCGCAGTGGAGTCTGCTCAGCAGGGACGTCGCTCCCAGTGTCTTGCTCGCTCACTCTGTACAGAGAGTTACTGCTGCTTCTTCAGCTCCTGCCATTAAAGTCAGTGCTGTTCAGCGGCGAGCAGACTTCCCTGGGACTAAGTCCTTGTTTGCGCACACTGAGCATGCCCAGAGCAAGATCTCCCGTTGGAGATCGAGGGTCATGTGCTCTGGCTCTGCAGCGCATTCCATTGGCCCTCTTGGCAGGCCCTGGAAGGGCAAAGTTTCTGTGGCCACTTCCTGTCCTGCAATTATATAAACTGCGCATGACCGCACGGCCATGCGCTAGTGTACAATTGAATACGTGTGTTTGTTGTGAGTGCAAGTCGTTCATTAAATACCCCTACCCTATTGTATGACTGTTCGCGTATGGAGTATGGCTGCTATCTAGCGCCCGACAAATCACTCAACGTGTCACACACGTATCAGCATCTATTGCTGTTTCCGCCAGTGCGGCGCCACGCGCCAGTAGTGCGCTTCCTGACCCACGTCTGGGTGCTTAGTGGTGCCTGCCAGCACGGCACAGTTCGCACTTCGGTGCTCTAATTATAAGAGTTGCCTAACACACCCTGTTGCGGTGTTGTGTCAGCAAGTGGTCTAATCGGACTTCAATCCTAGTTGGGGTTAAGTTCGCTGACTGCTTGCACGCCTTCTATGTGCGGTACCGCGATCCTGTGACGCAACAGGATCGCTTCCTTCACGTTGGGTGAAGTTTAACCCACGCGAGTATACTTATGAGTACCGCCATATAGTCCGTCATTACTCAGCAGCAGGTTCCATCTCTGCACGGTGGACCCCGGGCTACGAACGCACCGTACACTATCAGTCTTATTATTTGGTGCGTTCCGCTAGCCCTAACATTACACTAGCGCCAGAGTCTGGCTAGTGATGACGGACAAACAGCAATCCCTGCGTTATATACAGCAGCTGGAGGGTAGGTTGGTGGCTCTCGAGAGCGCAACCTCAGCTGTGGATGTTACCGCAGTTGCTGTACAGGCTGCCAGCGTGGCTGCAGCAACTTTGTCCATTGCCACCCCTGTTCCGACATTTTCTCGCCTCCCGCTGCCAGAAAAATTTTCTGGTAATAGCAAATTTTGTAGGGGATTCGTGAGTCAGTGCTCTATTCATCTCGAGCTTCTGGCTGCACGTTTCCCCACGGAGCGGGCTAAGGTGGGATTTATTGTGTCTCTATTGTCGGACAGGGCGTTGGAATGGGCTACGCCGCTGTGGGAGCGTGGCGATCATGTGGTGCAGAGTGCTCCTCTGTTTTTGAGCACTTTAAAACAGGTCTTTTTAGGACCTCAAGTCACCCATGACACTGCGCTCCAACTGCTGGCATTAACTCAGGGTGAGTCCTTGGTCAGTCATTTTGCCGTCCAATTCCGCACTTTAGCATCTGAGCTGGAATGGTTGGATGAAGCTCTTATCCCCATATTTTGGAGGGGCTTGGCTGACCATGTAAAGGACGCTCTGGCCACTAGGGAGATTCCTGCCACACAGGAGGAGTTATTGACCTCCGTTTTAACGAGCGGAGGTTAGAGCGAGCCCAGTGTAGGCAGAGGTTTCAGCTGGCTCCTACTTTCGCCAAACCTCTGGAATCTCCGGTCCTGGTTCCTGAGTCACATGAGGCCAGGGAAGTGTCACAAGCGGGACCTAAGTCCCGGACCGCTTGTGCACTCAGGGTCTATCATGTTTGCCAGCAGTCTGGACATTTAGCCACCAGATGTCCTCAGCGGTCAAGGAAATGTCAGCGTCTAGTGGTCGTAGGTGGAGGTACACTAGACATGGCGACGTTTGCCTCTAAATTGTCCTTTAAGGGGACAATTACTATAGGCTCATTCTCCCACTCGGTAGAGCTCTGCGTGGATTCTGGGGCGGAGGGCAATTTTATGTCTTCTGCCTTCGCCCAACGCCACACAATACCTCTGGTTATGCTAGCTCAACCTGTAACGGTACGAGTGGTGAATGGGTCGACTCTGCCCTCACAGATAACTCACCAGACCATCCCTTTTACTCTGTCCATGTCGCCATCTCATCAGGAGATTATTTCTCTGCTCGTCATTCCAGAGGGAATTGATGAAGTCCTGTTGGGAATACCTTGGCTACGGTACCACTCTCCTCATATCGAGTGGTCCTCAGGCAGAATTCTGGGATGGGGTGAATCTTGTGGGGGTAGGTATCAGAGGGAGTGCGTTCAGGTAGCCACAACTGAGGTACCCGCAGATCTTTCCTGTCTCCCCAAGCAGTATTGGTCGTATGCAGACGTATTCTCCAAAAAGGCGGCGGAGACCCTTCCGCCCCATCGCCCCTATGACTGTCCTATTGACCTCTTGCCTGGTGCTGAGCCTCCCCGGGGTCGAGTCTATCCGCTATCTCTCCCGGAGACGGAGGCAATGTCACAGTACATCCAGGAAAATCTGGCAAGAGGGTTCATCAGGAAGTCAGTGTCACCTGCTGGGGCAGGGTTCTTCTTCGTGCAGAAGAAGAGTGGGGAATTGCGTCCATGCATCGACTACAGGGGTCTTAACGCATCACCGTTAAGAATAAATACCCTTTGCCTTTGATATCTGAACTGTTCGATAGGCTTCGGGGAGCAAGGGTATTTACTAAATTAGATCTGCGGGGTGCTTACAACCTGATTCGCATCCGTGAGGGGGACGAATGGAAGACGGCTTTTAACACCAGGGATGGGCACTATGAATATCTGGTGATGCCCTTTGGGCTCTGTAATGCCCCAGCCGTTTTCCAAGACTTTGTGAACGATATCTTTCGGGATATGCTTTCCACCTCGGTCGTAGTATATCTGGATGATATTCTCATCTACTCTCCAGATATTGACTCCCACCGGAGAGATGTTTGCAAAGTCTTCGACCTCCTACGGGCAAACTCCCTCTATGCCAAGTTGGAGAAGTGTATGTTTGAGCAGGAGTCCTTACCTTTCCTAGGCTACATCATCTCAGCCCAGGGATTGGCTATGGATCCTGCCAAACTACAGGCTGTGATGGACTGGCAGGAACCCCATTCTCTTAAAGCGGTGCAGCGCTTTATGGGGTTCATCAATTATTATCGCCAGTTCATCCCGCATTTCTCAACTTTGGTAGCTCCCTTGGTTTCCCTCACCAAGAAGGGGGTGAATCCCAAATTGTGGTCTGAGGAGGTCTCCAAGGCTTTTATCTCTATAAAGTCACACTTCGCTAGCGCTCCCATTCTTCATCGCCCCGATGTTGATAAGCCATTTATCATGGAGGTGGATGCCTCTTCTGTTGGTGCTGGAGCAGTCCTCTTCCAAAAGGATGCTCAAGGTCGGAAGCATCCTTGCTTCTTTTTCTCCAAGACCTTCGCACCAGCAGAGAGGAATTATTCCATTGGGGACAGGGAGTTGCTAGCCATGAAGTTGGCTTTCTTGGAGTGGAGACATCTCTTGGAGGGAGCACATTTTCCCTTCCAAGTCTTCACAGATCACAAAAATTTGGTGTATCTGCAGACAACTCAGCGGTTGAATTCTCGCCAGGCCAGATGGTCCTTGTTCTTCTCCCGGTTTCATTTCACCCTCCATTTCCTTTCTGGGGAGAAGAACATTCGGGCCGACGCTCTCTCTCGCTCTGTTGTGTCATCTGCGGAGGAGGAGCCTCGGCTTATTGTCCCCACCGAGAGTTTGAGAACCGTGGCCCCAGTTTCGCTGGAGTCTGTGCCCCCGGGCAAGACTTTTGTTCCATCTAGTTTGCGACCGGAGGTTCTCTCTTGGGCGCACTCGTCCAGGGTGGGTGGACATTTTGGTACTAAAAGGACATTAGAGTTACTGGTGAGGACATACTGGTGGCCGCATATGGCTCGTGATGTCGCTGAGTACGTTCGGGCGTGTGTCTCTTGCGCCAGGAACAAGACTCCTCGGCAACGGCCAGCTGGGTTGCTTTATCCTCTGCCTGTGGCTGACAGGCCCTGGGAGATGGTCGGGATGGACTTTGTGGTTGGCTTACCCAAGTCTCGTAATTGCACCATTATCTGGGTGATCACCGATCATTTTTCCAAAATGGTGCATTTGGTGCCTCTTCCACGGCTACCATCTGCACGGGCGTTGGCTGTCTTGTTTATCAAGCATATCTTTCGCTTACACGGTATGCCAGACAAAATTGTTAGTGACCGGGGTCCCCAGTTTGCGTCTCGATTCTGGAGGGAGCTATGTCGTCTACTCAGTATTGAGTTAAATCTCTCTTCGGCATATCATCCCGAGACGAATGGGTTGGTAGAAAGGGCCAACCAGACCTTGGTCACATATCTGCGACATTTTATTTCTGCCAGACAGGATGACTGGGCATCCTTGCTACCGTGGGCAGAGTTTGCACTTAACAATGCCGTAGCCGACTCTACCGGTCAGACTCCATTCCTCTTAAATTACGGCCAGCATCCGCGTGTTCCTGTGCCCATGCCTGTGTCTTCCGCTGATCCCAGAGTGGCAGACTGGGCTGTGGAGGCACGGGACATTTGGGATCGCACGCAGGATGCCATTCGGGCCTCCAAGGAGAGAATGAGGTCCTCCGCCGATGTTCATCGGCGCCCCGCTCCGACTTTTGCCCCTGGCGACTTGGTGTGGCTCTCCGCCCGTAACATCAGGCTGCTAGTTGAGTCCACTAAGTTTGCTCCTCGCTACTTGGGTCCCTTCAAGGTTCTCGAACAGGTTAATCCTGTGGTCTACCGCCTGGCTCTTCCTCCACGCTTGGGTATCACCGACACCTTTCATGTGTCCCTCTTGAAACCCGTATACATGTCCCGGTTTTCCGAGTCATCTGCCGGGACATCGGGTTCGCCTACGGACGATTACGAGGTGAACGCTATTTTGGGGTGCAAGGTGGTACGCGGCAAAAAGTTTTATTTGGTGGATTGGAAGGGTTATGGTCCAGAGGACAGGTCTTGGGAGCCTGCTGAAAACATTCGGGCCCCACAGCTCATTGCTGCCTTCGAGCGTAGCGAGGCCCAAGGAGGGGGGGGGCCTAGGAGGGGGGGTAATGTTAGGAGTCGAGTTTCCTCTGCTGCACAGGGGGAATCTCGATCCGTCTCCGCTGCGGTCTCCCATTCTCCTCCAGCTGCAGTGGAGTCTGCTCAGCAGGGACGTCGCTTCCAGTGTCTTGCTCGCTCTCACTCTGTACAGAGAGTTACTGCTGCTTCTTCAGCTCCTGCCATTAAAGTCACTGCTGTTCAGCGGCGAGCAGACTTCCCTGGGACTAAGTCCTTGTTTGCGCACACTGAGCATGCCCAGAGCAAGATCTCCCGTTGGAGATCGAGGGTCATGTGCTCTGGCTCTGCAGCGCATTCCATTGGTCCTCTTGGCAGGCCCTGGAAGGGCAAAGTTTCTGTGGCCACTTCCTGTCCTGCAATTATATAAACTGCGCATGACCTCACGGCCATGCGCTAGTGTACAATTGAATACGTGTGTTTGTTGTGAGTGCAAGTCGTTCATTAAATACCCCTACCCTATTGTATGACTGTTCGCGTATGGAGTATGGCTGCTATCTAGCGCCCGACAAATCACTCAACGTGTCACACACGTATCAGCGTCTATTGCTGTGACCGCCAGTGCGGCGCCACGCGCCAGTAGTGCGCTTCCTGACCCACGTCTGGGTGCTTAGTGGTGCCTGCCAGCACGGCACAGTTCGCACTTCGGTGCTCTAATTATAAGAGTTGCCTAACACACCCTGTTGCGGTGTTGTGTCAGCAAGTGGTCTAGTCGGACTTCAATCCTAGTTGGGGTTAAGTTCGCTGACTGCTTGCTCGCCTTCTATGTGCGGTACCGCGATCCTGTGACGCAACAGGATCGCTTCCTTCACGTTGGGTGAAGTTTAACCCACGCGAGTATACTTATGAGTACCGCCATATAGTCCATCATTACTCAGCAGCAGGTTCCATCTCTGCACGGTGGACCCCGGGCTACGAACGCACCGTACACTATCAGTCTTATTATTTGGTGCGTTCCCCTAGCCCTAACACCGGAGAATCATTTGCATCACTGCATTTTCAATTTAGACTTGGGAAATCAACCATTTGCCAACTGGTTAGTGAAACTTGTGATGCCATTTGGAACAACTTGCAACCACTTGTGCTACCAACCACGACAACAGAAATGTGGCTTGCGATTTCCCAACATTTCGAGGATGTGGCTAATTTCCCCAATTGCATTGGTGCCGTGGACGGCAAGCACATTCGTATTCAGAAACCAGCGCATAGTGGATCCCTATACTATAACTACAAAAAATACTTTTCTATTGTATTGATGGCTATTGCGGAGGCTAGATACCGTTTTGTTTATTGTGGCTTTTTATAGTGAAAGCATACCGATTGGGAGGAGAATACCGCAGACACACTGCTGCTGCTGCTGCTTCCCTCACTATCCGACATCTGTGTACAAACAAAACAATATATTTTTAGTACACACACATTCCAACGTGCACTACACACTCACATGATGTATACAGAGATATATAATATAATAATACATAGAATTGTACTTACATTGCCTCTGATCGCTTGCAAGACACTCACACTGTGCTGCAGGCGTGTTGACTATGTATTGCCAGTCCCTCCTCCTAAAAATGGCTGAAATCATATTTCCTGTCACATGACCACATGGACCACCCTCATTAATGCAATTGAAACGTATGGTTTTATTTGGAAATTTTGCATGATTTGTGTCTGGCTGCGTTTGCAATAGCCTTCAATGGCAGAATTGATGCTTCCGTTAGTCTTGCATTAGCTTGACAGGACTCGAAAATGCTGCAAGCTGCGTTCGAAGGTCCGTCATAAAAAAAGTAATGTGGCAAACGCATGCCAATTTAGGCATGCGTCATGATGCGTCAGACAATGCAAGTCTATGGGTGTGTTACAATGTCCGTTGCATTGTGTTTTCACTACTTAAAAACATGTCCGATAGACGGACTCCCCTAGCGCAAAGTGAACCTAGCCTAATGAGAGTTTTATATAACCACTCAAAATGGACATGAATGTAAAAGTACATTCTTACTGGCCAATCCTTAATTTTTGAAGAATATCAATATGTGGATAATTTTCATTTAATCCACAGAAAATGAGAATTCTTAATATGTATGTGTCATTGAAATCTCCACGTGAGTCATTATCATAAGATATTTTTAATGTTAAGCGTCTAGAAAAAGTTACAGGAAGCTACATTTTAAACCACTGATTTTTCTCCTCATTAGTTAAATCAAACTGATCAGCAAAACTCCTAAATATCTCTGAATTTCTGCACACATGGATTTTGTTATCATATACAGGAATGATTTTGCATCAATTTACAAGTTTTCTCTAACTTTAATTTGGAGTTGGGCCTCTGAGTCGTCTTCTATTTTTAGTAGCCTTTGTACACCTGCCCCTCGTACATCATTTATGTCAGTTCTCATGTCTCCTCCCACATTTCCTCCAATTTTTTTTACATCATGAGACACAAGGTCACCTTGAATGGCCATTACAGATACGTGTGTCACATCTTGTTCTATCTCCACATTACAGTCAATCTCAGAAACATCACTCATATTGTCTGACACTATTTAATTATTCAGGACTTTTTACCAGATGAGATACTCTAAAGAAAATGTCATGATATTTCTTATAAAAAAGTAGTGGTTTCTTGGATTGTCCACCAAAAAGCATTATTGCAGCAAAACATAAAATAGATTAAATAGTTTCAAAGAGATTGTCCGTTTGTCCATGTAAAAATTTGTTCCCCATCTTTCCTGAGATTCTGAATGGTATATGGCGTCTGTGTCTATAGAAGCCATCAAGAAGTACATGGCTGACTCACATACCAGCTGTCATAGAATCATAGATTCTCCATGTCCATTTTGTCTGAAGTCTGTGTGCCATGTGTGTCCGCAGAGAGTGAGAGACCCCAAGAGAGCGAGAGCGAGCCCCACCCTCCTGTGAGTCTCATGGATATACAGTACTAGCTATTGAACCCATTCTACGCCCGGGTGGCGAGCATTTATATTGGTATATGGTCTCCATCCTGGTATGTGCTGCTCCATCCTGCGTCCCCATCCTGTCATGTGCTGCTCCATCCTGCGTCCCCATCCTGTCATGTGCTGCTCCATCCTGCGCCCCCATTCTGTCATGTGCTGCTCCATCCTGCATCCCCATCCTGTCATGTGCTGTTCCCATCCTGCGCCCCCATTCTGTCATGTGCTGCTCCCATCCTGCGCCCCTGTTCTGTCATGTGCTGCTCCCATCCTGCGCCTCCATTCTGTCATTTGCTGCTCCCATCCTGTCATGTGCTGCTCCAATCCTGCGTCCCCGTTCTGTCATGTGCTGCTCCCATCCTGCGACCCCGTTCTGTCATGTGCTGCTCCCATCCTGCTCCCCCGTTCTGTCATGTGCTGCTCCCATCCTGCTCCCCTGTTCTGTCATGTGCTGCTCCCATCCTGCGCCCGTTCTGTCATGTGCTGCTGCCATCCTGCGCCCGTTCTGTCATGTGCTGCTGCCATCCTGCGCCCGTTCTGTCATGTGCTGCTGCCATCCTGCTCCCCTGTTCTGTCATGTGCTGCTCCCATCCTGCGCCCGTTCTGTCATGTGCTGCTGCCATCCTGCGCCCGTTCTGTCATGTGCTGCTCCCATCTGCGCCCGTTCTGTCATGTGCTGCTGCCATCCTGCGCCCGTTCTGTCATGTGCTGCTCCCATCCTGCGCCCGTTCTGTCATGTGCTGCTGCCATCCTGCGCCCGTTCTGTCATGTGCTGCTGCCATCCTGCGCCTGTTCTGTCATGTGCTGCTGCCATCCTGCGCCCGTTCTGTCATGTGCTGCTGCCATCCTGCGCCCGTTCTGTCATGTGCTGTTCCCATCCTGCGCCCGTTCTGTCATGTGCTGCTGCCATCCTGCGCCCGTTCTGTCATGTGCTGCTGCCATCCTGCGCCCGTTCTGTCATGTGCTGCTGCCATCCTGCGCCCGTTCTGTCATGTGCTGCTGCCATCCTGCTCCCCTGTTCTGTCATGTGCTGCTCCCATCCTGCGCCCGTTCTGTCATGTGCTGCTGCCATCCTGCGCCCATTCTGTCATGTGCTGCTCCCATCCTGCGCCCGTCCTGTCATGTGCTGCTGCCATCCTGCGCCCGTTCTGTCATGTGCTGCTCCCATCCTGCGCCCGTTCTGTCATGTGCTGCTGCCATCCTGCGCCCGTTCTGTCATGTGCTGTTCCCATCCTGCGCCCGTTCTGTCATGTGCTGCTGCCCTCCTGCGCCCGTTCTGTCATGTGCTGCTGCCATCCTGCGCCCGTTCTGTCATGTGCTGCTGCCATCCTGCGCCCGTTCTGTCATGTGCTGCTGCCATCCTGCGCCCGTTCTGTCATGTGCTGCTGCCATCCTGCGCCCGTTCTGTCATGTGCTGCTGCCATCCTGCCCCCGTTCTGTCCTGTGCTGCTCCCATCCTGCGCCACCATTGTATTATATGCCCCCCATAAGACGCTCCAGTGTGTATGCCCCCGTATGCTGCTGCCATATAAAATAAAAAAAATACCATACTCACCTATTGTCCGGCTCCACTGCAGGTGTGTCTTCAAGAAAATGGCGCCGGAAAGCGCGGACTGCGCAGGCGCAGATTCCGGCACCAGGAATCGGCGCCTGCGCAGTCCGCGCTTTCCGGCGCCATTTTCTTGAAGACACACCTGCAGTGGAGCCGGAGTGTGTCTTCAAGAAAATGGCGCCGGAAAGAGCGGACTGCGCAGGCGCCAATTCCGGCACCAGGAGGAGCAAGACAATGGCGCCGGAAATGCCGTAAGTAAAAACTTACTGTGCCATGAGGCTGTGGCACTTCATGCCACAGCAATTCGTTACTTACGGAATTTCCGGCGCCATTGTCTTGCTCCTCCTGGTGCCGGAATCGGCGCCTGCGCAGTACGCGCTTTCCGGCGCCATTTTCTTTAAGACACACCACGGAAAGCGCGGACTGCGCAGGCGCCGATTCCGGCACCAGGAGGAGCAAGACAATGGCGCCGGAAATGCCGTAAGTAAAAACTTACTGTGCCATGAGGCTGTGGCACTTCATGCCACAGCAATTCGTTACTTACGGAATTTCCGGCGCCATTGCCTTGCTCCTCCTGGTGCCGGAATCGGCGCCTGCGCAGTACGTGCTTTCCGGCGCCATTTTCTTGAAGACACACTGCTGTGTGTCTTCAAGAAAATGGCGCCGGAAAGCGCGGACTGCGCAGGCGCCGATTCCGGCACCAGGAGAAGCAAGACATTGGCGCCGGAAATGCCGTAAGTAAAAACTTACTGTGCTGACAGACATACGGCGCCCCTGTGCTCCCGACCCCCTGCTCTCGGCGGCATCTATAATAGACGGCGCCCCCGTGCTCCCGACCCCCTGCTCTCGGCAGCATTTTCTATAATGTAACGCTAGGAGCGTCGCGCCTGCGCAGTCTATTAAGGCTTCGGACAGAGTGACGCTCCCAGCGTTATATTATAGATATGTCCCATATAGCATGTGTTATCTGTATATGGTGTTAACTTTTACTCTGAGCTAAATATACAGGAATAGCATGTATGCAATGTCAGGAAAAGGCAATGTGCTCAGTACAGAATTGAGAATAAGAGTAAGTCAATAATCAATAATTAATATTTAACACTTCCCAACATATGACCTACAGTATGTCATATGTCAGATCCCTGACTTTCAATCAGAGTCTGAATCTTTCCCAATATCTTTCAGCCATCATCTGTCTCTGCCTGCATCTGTTACAGCGACATATAATGCATTCCAGCTGGGGGACACATCAGTCTATGCACATCCATCCATGATGTGATTGCATGGGGCTACGAAGGTTTGCCGTCATTACGGCACTCCTGTTAAAGCCAGCCTGAAGCTGGCATTCATAGGAGATCATGATTTTTGCTATATATGATGGTGCTGTAGCACTGCTGTGTATAATACAACTGATCAGATGATGACAGCCTCAAGCCCCCTAAGGGAACTGAAAAATACAGGTCTGTGCCCTGGTGTCACTGGTCACATGACGCCGGCGTCTGTGACTTACAGAGTCCTCCTTGCAGTACGTGCGGCCTGTCCTCTCACCAGTCTCCTGTTATTGGCGATTCAATCTTTTTTAAACCTCCAGGTTTTTGATGGACACTAGCCTCTGATGAAGGACTCCTGTCTGAAACGCACGTCAGGGCGTGTGCCACACTCACCTCTCTGACCATCCAGGTAACCTCTCTCACATTGTACCTTTTGTCTACACATAGCTATGTAAACATTCAATGAGTATTTGTTGTTTCTTCCATTTTAGCGCTTCGACTATTACTATATAGTGATTTTTCAATGGTGTTGCCTCTACTATATTATTGTCTATACCCAGGACCAGTTTTAGACAAAGTGGGGCCCTGAGCAAAAGTTTAAAGTGGGGCCCCAAATGCTCACATATTGCACCATCACCCAGAAATATTTCTGTTGTATTTACAAGCGCTAAGTTCAGGTCAGTAAACAAGCGTGATCGACAATAGTAAAGTCGTTCGATGGTTGTTTCCCAGACTCCTTAGCATCGGTGCACACGTTCAATAATTGGCAGCACTTTGGATGCAGCACAAGTCCGCTGCATCCAAACGCTGCTGACTATTGAACGCTGGTGAATCCACATGTGAATCACTACGTCCAGTACATTGTACGGGTGATATTTATCTTGCGGAGGCTCATGTCTCCGCAAGATAAATAGGCATGCTGTGTTCTGTAGAGACGCACTGCATGTCTTTCTCCGCAGGTGAGCCTCAGGCATCTGTGCACACATAGTGGGCATGGGATTTCTTGAAATCCTATCCACTATGCTGTAACATCTGGATGCTGCACAAGTATGCGGTGTCCAACCTGCATCGTTTACTGACCCCGTGCACACTTACCCTTACTCTGGCTGAGGAAGAATGATTGGTACAGATAGTCCTCAATAGAGTTTAATGCAGATCCCATATTATTATTATTTATTGTTATAGCGCCATTTATTCCATGGTGCTTTACATGTGAGGAGGGGTATACATAATAAAAACAGGTACAATAATCTTAAACAATACAAGTCATAACTGGTACAGGAGGAGAGAGGACCCTGCCCGCGAGGGCTCACAATCTACAAGGGATGGGTGAGAATACAGTAGGTGAGGATAAAGCTGGTCATGCAGTGGTTTGGTCGATCAGTGGTTACTGCAGGTTGTAGGCTTGTTGGAAGAGGTGGGTCTTCAGGTTCTTTTTGAAGATTTCGATGGTAGGCGAGAGTCTGTTGTGTTGTGGTAAAGGGTTCCAGGGTAGGGGTGATACGCGAGAGAAATCTTGTATACAATTGTGGGAAGAGGAGATAAGAGGGGAGTAAAGAAGGAGATCTTGTGAGGATCGGAGGTTGCGTGTATAGTACATATAGTAAAATGCACTCCCCATGGTCCTTGATAGAGTATAATGCAGCCCCCCTCAGAGTATAATACAGCCCTCCTCAGAGTATACTGCAGCCCACGTCAGAGTATACTGCAGCCCACTCATAGCGTATAATGTAGTCCCCTCATAGAGCATAATGCAGCCCCTCTCAGAGTATAATGCAGCTCAGAATATAATGCAACCCCCTAAGAATAGAATGAAGCTGCCTCAGAGTATAATGCAGCCCTCTCAGAGTATAATACAGTCCCCTCAGAGTATAATGCAGCCCACTAAGAGTATAATGCAGCCCCACTCACACAGTATAATGCAGCCCCCCACAATATAATGCAGCCCCTAAGAGTATAATGCATCCCCCACACAGTATAATGCAGCCCCCCACATACACACACAGTGTAGTGCAGCCTGCTCACACACACAGTATAATGCAGCCCCCCACACACAGATAACATGGCTCCCTAAACCATTACTGATTGTGGAAACTTCACACTAGACCACAAGCAACTTGGATTGTGTGCCTCTCCACTCTTCCTCCAGACTCTGCCACCTTGATTTTCAAATGAAATGCAAAATTTACTTTAATCTGAAAACAACACCTTGGACCACTGAGCAACAGTCCAGTTCTTTTTCTCCTTTGCCCAGGTAAGACACTTCTGGCGTTGTCTATTGGTCATGAGTGGCTTGACATAAGGATTGTGACACTTGCAGCCCATGTCCTGGATAAATCTGTGTGTGGTTGCTCTTGAAGCAATGACTCCAGCAGCAGTTCACTCCTTGTGAACCATCATCATTAACAAAAATAAACACTTCAAATAAATCACTCTGTTTGTAGTGACTCTATATAATATATGAATTTCACTTTTTGTATTGAAGCACTGAATTAACCCTCCGTCACATACAACTGATCTGACAGGCGCTTCTCTTTTACTTTCATTTCTCCTTCCTCACCAGATTGTGAGGAAACCCCCTTCCTCCATGTAGTCTCCTGTCTCTTGAAGGTCTGTGAAACCTGATATCACAGTTGGATTTCAGAGCTTCAGGGGAGAGGATATAGCTGCACAGATCTCTCAGGCTCATTGTATGTGAATACGTCACATTCAGTAAGGTTGGTATTTTATGTTTTTATTCATCACAATAGTTTATTTAGCTTGTTTTATGAATGTATAGCACAAAATGTGAGGATATTTCATAGAAATAAGGGAGATTTTATAAAAGAAAGTGTGCTGCTCAGGCATATACAGTAGTTCCCTAACATATTCCTTCTCTTGCTTCAGATTATCTGCTGAAATGGAGAGGAAAATGTACAATTTATCCAAACAACTTGATGTTGAGGAAGTAACAAACATGCTGTTAGATGATAGAGACCTCACACTGAATGAGGATTTAGGAGAGGAAAGTGAGATTGATTCTCATGATGAGGTGGAAGAATGTGTCCTGGATTCTGAAACAGAGCAAGATGGTGACAGTGGTGAGGATGAACAAGTTGGATCATATTATATTGGAAAAGATAAAAATACTAAATGGAACAAGAAGCCATTCCAGAAAAAACGTAGGGAACCTTTAAACATTATTACTCACCTTTCTGCAGTAATAGGAACTGCACGTAATGCAAAAACTGCAGTTGAATGCTGGAACAGTATATTTACAGATGACATTCTGGACTCTATTGTCACATATACCAACCAATATATAGACATTATAAAGGACAAGTACATCTGCAACAGAACCATCAAGCCCACAGATGAAATAGAACTGCGTGCTTTTTTTGGATTACTGTACCTTGCAGGAGCTTATAGGGCAAATAGACAAAGTTTGGAGGAACTTTGGGGTAAAGATGGGGATGGAGTTGAAAAATTTAGCCTTGTTATGTCCATAAACAGATTCAAGATTCTAATTCGTTGCCTTCGGTTTGACGACAGAACTACCCGAACCGAACGCAAAACACATGACCGACTTGCTCCAATTCGTGATATATTTCAAAGATTTGTTGTAAACTGTAAACAAAGTTATTACCCTGGAGAGAATCTCACTATTGACAAAATGCTCCCTGGTTTTCGTGGTAGATGTGCCTTTCGTCAATATATTCCATCAAAGCCAAACAAATATGGAATAAAAATTTATGCTCTTGTTGATGCCGGTAAGACCTACACTTACAACCTGGAAGTTTATGCAGGAAAACAACCAGAAGGTCCTTACTGTGTGAGCAACAAACCCATTGATGTTGTAAAAAGACTGGCTGAACCCTTATTTGGATCGGGTCGCAATATTACAGCTGACAATTGGTTTACAAGTTGTGATCTGATTGATTATCTGAAAATTCAGAAGCTGTCATATGTGGGAACTGTAAGAAAAAACAAAAGGCAATTGCCGCCACAGTTTGTAAGTGTGAAAGAGAGACAACAGTACAGCAGTATGTTTGCATTCCATAATGGAAAGGCTTTAGTTTCCTATGTACCACATGCCAAAAAAATCGTACTTCTTCTATCAACACTTCATGATGATGCTGCCATCGATCCTGGGACTGGGGCAGAAAAAAAACCGGAGATAATTACATTTTACAATGCCACCAAAGGGGGTGTGGATAGAGCAGATCAGATGTGCTCCACTTTCAACGTCAGCAGAAACATCAAACGCTGGCCAATGGTCATATTTTTTGCTATGTTGAATTTGGGTGGTATAAATTCACAAGTAATTTATCTTGAAAACAAGCTTGAACCACTCCGTAGACGATTGTATCTGAAAAAATTGGCCCATGAACTAGTACTTGGAGAGCTACGCAGGAGAAGCGTGAAAACAATCGGTATCCCCTCTCGCCTTCAAGTTCAGCTCAAAAGGTTCCGCCCAGAAGATGATGGTGAAAAGTCACCATCTGCACCACCTCACAAAAGAAGGAGATGCACCACCTGCCAAACGGAAAGCGGAACCAGAAGGCTTTCAAATTATGAATGTCTCAAATGTCATAAAGCAATTTGCCTGACACATGCAAAAATGGTGTGTAATTCTTGCTATTTGCTCTGCAAGTGTGACTTTTCTGGGGAAACCTCAGCATCTACTTCTGATTGAATATGTTTTTAATAGTACTTAAGGTACCTTAAAATTAAGTTTGTGTTCAAAAATTTTCTTTGTACATTTTTTTGAGAGAGTCGAACTGGGGACTATTTGGCGGGAGTTTTGAAAAGTTTGTATTTCATAGTTATTAGTTTTATGCTAAGTAAATGTTTTTTTTGCAACTGATTATGTGTAGTCTCTTTTATTACATCCCTATGAAGGTCACTGATCACTTTTAGAGCACTGAAATTGCAAACATTAGATATTATAGGTATTTTTCCAGCAGGCACATTGTACAGTGGGGCAAAAAAGTATTTAGTCAGTCAGCAATAGTGCAAGTTCCACCACTTAAAAAGATGAGAGGCGTCTGTAATTTACATCATAGGTAGACCTCAACTATGGGAGACAAACAGAAAAAAAAATCCAGAAAATCACATTGTCTGTTTTTTTAACATTTTATTTGCATATTATGGTGGAAAATAAGTATTTGGTCAGAAACAAACAATCAAGATTTCTGGCTCTCACAGACCTGTAACTTCTTCTTTAAGAGTCTCCTCTTTCCTCCACTCATTACCTGTAGTAATGGCACCTGTTTAAACTTGTTATCAGTATAAAAAGACACCTGTGCACACCCTCAAACAGTCTGACTCCAAACTCCACTATGGTGAAGACCAAAGAGCTGTCAAAGGACACCAAAAACAAAATTGTAGCCCTGCAACAGGCTGGGAAGACTGAATCTGCAATAGCCAACCAGCTTGGAGTGAAGAAATCAACAGTGGGAGCAATAATTAGAAAATGGAAGACATACAAGACCACTGATAATCTCCCTCGATCTGGGGCTCCATGCAAAATCCCACCCCGTGTGGTCAGAATGATCACAAGAACGGTGAGCAAAAATCCCAGAACCACGCGGGGGGACCTAGTGAATGAACTGCAGAGAGCTGGGACCAATGTAACAAGGCCTACCATAAGTAACACACTACGCAACCATGGACTCAGATCCTGCAGTGCCAGACGTGTCCCACTGCTTAAGCCAGTACATGTCCGGGCCCGTCTGAAGTTTGCTAGAGAGCATTTGGATGATCCAGAGGAGTTTTGGGAGAATGTCCTATGGTCTGATGAAACCAAACTGGAACTGTTTGGTAGAAACACAACTTGTCGTGTTTGGAGGAAAAAGAATACTGAGTTGCATCCATCAAACACCATACCTACTGTAAAGCATGGTGGTGGAAACATCCTGCTTTGGGGCTGTTTCTCTGCAAAGGGGCCAGGACGACTGATCCAGGTACATGAAAGAATGAATGGGGCCATGTATCGTGAGATTTTGAGTGCAAACCTCCTTCCATCAGCAAGGGCATTGAAGATGAAACGTGGCTGGGTCTTTCAACATGACAATGATCCAAAGCACACCGCCAGGGCAACGAAGGAGTGGCTTCGTAAGAAGCATTTCAAGGTCCTGGAGTGGCCTAGCCAGTCTCCAGATCTCAACCCTATAGAAAACCTTTGGAGGGAGTTGAAAGTCCGTGTTGCCAAGCGAAAAGCCAAAAACATCACTGCTCTAGAGGAGATCTGCATGGAGGAATGGGCCAACATACCAACAACAGTGTGTGGCAACCTTGTGAAGACTTACAGAAAACGTTTGACCTCTGTCATTGCCAACAAAGGATATATTACAAAGTATTGAGATGAAATTTTGTTTCTGACCAAATACTTATTTTCCACCATAATATGCAAATAAAATGTTAAAAAAAACAGACAATGTGATTTTCTGGATTTTTTTTTCTCAGTTTGTCTCCCATAGTTGAGGTCTACCTATGATGTAAATTACAGACGCCTCTCATCTTTTTAAGTGGTGGAACTTGCACTATTGCTGACTGACTAAATACTTTTTTGCCCCACTGTATGTGAACTCGTTAGTCCGAATATTGTATGTGACGGAGGGTTAAATTACTTTTTTGATGACATTCTAATTTACTGAGAATCACTTGTATTGCACAAGTGTAGGATTAGTTAGTAGAGTAGTAATAATGGCTAGAAGTGGGTTTAGGACAGTGGGGACACTATATATTAGGAAGTTACATAAGTTCAGGTCAGGAGTAGGGTTGAGCGAAACGGATTTGACAAATTCAAAAATCGCTGACTTTCGGCAAAGTCGGGTTTCATGAAACTCAACCCGATCCTAGTGTGGGATCGGCCATGAGGTCGGCAATCTTCACACTAAGTCGCGTTTCGTATGACGCTTTCAGCGCAATTTTTCATCCAGTGAAGGAGGATGCAGAGTGTGGGCAGCGTGATGACATAGGTTTCAGTCCCCACTAGGGTTGAGCGACTTTTACTTTTATAGGATCGGGTCGGGTTTCACGAAACCCGACTTTTTCAAAAGTCGGGTCGAGTGAAATCGGCCGATCCTATAAAAAAGTCGGGGTCGGGGTCGGCCGAAACTCGAAACCCAATGCAGTGCATTGGGTTTCCAATGGTTCCCAGGGTCTGAAGGAGAGGAAACTCTCCTTCAGGCCCTGCGATCCATATTTAAGTGTAAAATAAAGAATTAAAATAAAAAATATTGCTATACTCACCCTCAGACGCGCCCTGCTTCTTTCCGGCAGCCTTCCTTCCTAAGAATCAGCGCTTACAGGACCTTGCGGTGACGTCGCGGCTTGTGATTGGTCGCGCGACATGGGCGTCACATGAACAATCACAAGCCGCGACGTCACCGCAAGGTCCTGCAAGCGCTGATTCGAAGGAAGAAAGGCTGCCGGTTAGTACCAGGGCACGTCAGAGGGTGAGTATAGCGATATTTTTTATTTTAATTCTTTATTTTACACTTAATATGGATTCCGATACCGATTTCCGATATTGCAAACATATCGGAACTCGGGATCGGAATTCCGATACCAGATTCAGAAGATCGCCGACTTCATGGCCGACCCCACACAGGGGTCGGGTCGGGTTTCATGAAACCCAACTTTGCCAAAAGTCGGCAACTTCTGAAAATGGCCCACCCGTTTCGCTCAACCCTAGTCCCCACCATCTTAGAGAAGGGCATGACAGTGATTGGCTTGCTTTCTGCGGCGTCACAAGGGCTATAAAGGGGTGTGCATGCCGACCGCCATCTTACTTCAGCCAATCGTAGCATAGGGAGAGGTTGCCGCAGCTTCATCAGAAGAAGGGATATAGTTAGGGAGGGAAGATTAAGCCCCAAAACTGCTTGTGCTGTAGCGATTTCCACTGTCCAACACCACCATTTGTTTGCAGGGACAGTGGAGGCTATATTTTTGTGCATCAGCTCTGTAGCTTATTAGGCTACCTTATAAGGCTCCCTGATAGCTGCATTGCTGTTTGCACGCCGCTGTGCAAACCAACTGCTTTTTTAAAAGCAAAAATCCTGTTGCTCCTTTCTGCACAGTTATCTTGTTTATTTGTCCACACTTTTGTGTGCAGCAGTCCTTTTTCTTGCTGCCATACTTGTCCTGAGATCATTGTAGGGAGATTGAAATTGTACTACAGTCCTTGTACTTTTTTAATATATCTTCCAGCCACTTTCTACCACTGCATAGATTCAAAGTGACAGGAGACAGCATTTGTCCAGTATGGTTACAAACTACTTTTCCTCCCTTATCGATATTCTCCCTCACAGGTCATTCCCCTTTGATTACTGGGCATCTAAAATAGACACCTGGCCTGAATTGGCAGAATATGCATTACAGGAGCTCGCTTGCCCTGCTTCTAGTGTGCTATCAGAAAGAGTCTTCAGTGCTGCTGGTTCAATACTGACCGAAAAAAGGACACGTCTGGCTACCCAGAATGTTGATGATCTAACCTTCATTAAAATGAACCAACCATGGATTTCAAATTATTTTGCCCCACCTTCTCCTGCAGACACGTAGCTTGCCTGAAAAATGACTTGCTTTTGGCCTCCTCTTACTGACTTCTCCAGTTCCACCGTTTGCAGCTGCTGAATATCCACCATAGGCCATTTTTATACCTCCCTAAATGGGCTGACTCCCCCCACAGGGCCGTGGTCACCACCTGGCGCAAGCACCTGTGCGAGTGCCATTTGACTGGACAGGTGGGTGCACCCACTCTTGGGCGATGGCATTAGCACAGGGTCCCTCATAGTACAATGAAGTGTCTCTGACCGTGGTGGTGCACAACCAATGTCAGACACGCCATCGTAATATGAGGGGCCCTCTGCCAGTATCGTGTTCCCCCCAGCTCGATCAGTGCTCTACCACTTGCAATACTTACCTCTCCCTGCTCCACCACTGTGTAGCCTGTGCTGTTAAATCCTTCAATGGCACTGCCAATACAAATTTGTTGAAATGATAGATGATAGTTAAAATATACAGGGGCCCTGGCCTCCATTTAGACCAGATAATACTTTGTGCCTACTACCACTCTCTGCTACTCAGCAGAGGAGCCCACCCCAGTACCTAGCTATGCCGCCTGTTTAGTCCTGTTACCAATTTTTAACTGCTTTTAGCCTACTTTTGTATTTGGGCCTACTAACTGTGTCTGCACCACTCATTACAGTTATCCTCCACTGAACAAATCTATGCCGCCTGTTTAGTCCTGTTACCAATTTTGAACTGCATTTAGCCTACTTTATTATTTGGGCCTATATCTGTATTTCCTCCTCATCCTGCCCATTGCCCAGCCACTGCTAGATGAGTCTACTGGTACATTGACCCAGACCACTACATTCCCCTTGCACTCTACACAGCCTGAATCGTACCCTGCTGAAAGTCAGGTTCCCCTTCCCACATACTATACAACCTTACACGGGGACAAAGAGGAAGGTGCAGATCAAAGTGGAGGTTCCTTCATCAGGTGGGGGGCATACTCGTTGGCGACTACACTGGCACAAGGCCCCTCATAGTACTCAAAAGTGTCTCTGGCAGTGGGAGGCGCCACCCGCCATCAAACACACCGCCATACTATGAGAGGCCCTGTGCCAGTGCCAAGTGCCAACGAGTGGGCCCCCCTGCTTGCTCAGGATCACAGCACTTGCAAAGTTGAAATACTTACCTCTCCCTGCTCCACCGCCATGACGTATTCCGCGTTTCCTGGGCCCACGAAAATCTTGAGCCAGCCCTACCCCCCACAACTTTAGCCAAATGACCCCCTGTTTTCAATGCCTAACTATTATTATAAAGTAAATTAAGATTGACAAACTTAAGAAATAAGAATTGATATTTTTGGCATTAAAATGGGCACTGTAAGTGTTTTCCTGTCCTCCACTCACTGCCGACTTTGATTCCCCATTGACTTGCATAGGGTTTCGTGTTTCGGTCGGCCCCCGACTTTTCGAAATAATCGGCCGATTTCACCCGACCTGACTTTTGACAAAGTCGGGTTTCGCGAAACCTGACTCGATCCTAAAAAAGTAAAAGTCGCTCAACTCTAGTCAGGAGTAGTTAAGGAAATACGGGATTTCCAATTTGGAAGAGGTAGGTGTTAGGGGTCGAGTTCCTGCCTCTGCACAGGGAGAATCTCGGCCCATCTCCGCTGCAGTCCCCCATTCTTCTCCAGCTGCAGTGGAACCTGCTCAGCGGGGACGTCGATCCCAGCATCTCGCTCAGTCTGACTCTGTGCTAAGACTTACTGATGCATTTCCTGCTTCTGCCATTGAAGTCAGTGCTGGGCAGCAGCGAGCAGGCGCTTCTGGATCTAAGTCCTACTTTTCACGTTCTGAGCATGCCCAGAATAAGATCTCTCAGTGGAGATCGAGGGTCACATGATCTGATACTGCAGCTAGGTCATTGGTCCTTCTTTGAAGGTCCTTGTAGCTGCTAGGACTAAGTCCTGCCTTGCACTCTGAGCATGCCCAGGGCAAGATCTCTCAGTGGAGATCTGGGGTCACATGCTCAGGTACTGCAGCAACTCCATTGGTCCATTCTCTGAAGGTCCTAAACATGCTGCAGCTATTTAAGGCTCGCATGGCCGCACAGCCATGCGCTGGTATTGTCTTGATATAATGTGTGTGTGTAGATGGATGTATGTCGAAGGATGAAAGCTCCTAATTATTCCCATTCCTAGTGTTGTTGACTGTTCGCGAATGATGGTAGCTATCTAGCGCCCGACTAAGCCATCAGCACGAAACACACATTACAGCGTCTAGGTGCTGTGACCGCCAGTACGGTGCCATGCGCTTTCTCTGCGCTTTCCTGACCCAAGCCTGGGTGGTTAGTGGCGTCCGCCAGTGCGGCACCGCACGCACTTTCGTGCCTCTAAAATAATATTATTTCTGTCTCTCCGACACCCCAGTAGCGGTGTCGAGCTCATGAGGTCTTTATGAACTCAAATCCTGAGTCTTGGGATTGAGTTCTGAGACTCCTTGCTTGCGCTCTTGGTGCGGTACCGCGGCCCTGTGACGCAACAGGGTTCGCTTCCTTCACACAGGGTGAAGTTAACCCATGTGTGTATTCATATTGTACCACCATATCGTCCGTCTCTACTAGCAGCAGGGTTTTCACCTGCACGGTGGACCTCGGACTGCGAACGCATCTAATACCATTACATCTTATACTTGGTGCGTTCCGCCAGTCCTAACATAATACTAGCGCCAAGGTCTGGCTAGCAAATGGCGGACGATCAGCGTTTGCAGCGGTACATCCAGCAGCTGGAGGGAAGGTTGGCGGCTCTAGAGCGTTCAACCTCAGCTGTGGATGTCACTGCTGTCGCTGTTCAGGCTGCAAGCGTGGCTGCAGCTACCTTGTCCACTGCCACCCCTGTACCGACTCTATCTCGCCTTCCGCTACCAGAAAAATTTTCTGGTGACAGTAAGTCTTGTAGGGGTTTCGTGAGTCAGTGCTCTATACATCTCGAGCTTCTGGCCTATCGTTTCCCTACAGAGCGGGCTAAGGTGGGGTTTATCGTGTCTCTCCTGTCGGACAGGGCGCTGCAGTGGGCTACGCCGCTGTGTGAGCATGGCGATCATGTGGTGCAGAGTGCTCCGTTATTCCTGAGCACTCTGAAACAGGTCTTTTTAGGACCTCGTGTCACCCATGATACGGCGCTCCAACTGTTGGCATTGACTCAGGGCTCGTTCTTGGTCAGCCATTTTCCCGTCCACTTCCGCACCCTAGCATCTGAGCTGGAGTGGTCGGATAAAGCCCTTTTTCCTATATTTTGGAGGGGCTGGCTGACCACGTTAAGGACGCCCTGGCCACTAGGGAGATTCCCGCCACACTGGAGGAATTAATAACAGTATCCACTCATATTGACCTCCGTTTTCACGAGCGGAGGTTAGAGCGAGCCCAGTGTAGGCAGAGGTTTCGGCTGGCTCCCACCTTCGCCAAACCTTTGGAATCTCCAGTCCAGGCTCCTGAGTCCCATGAGCCTATGGTAGTGTCACGAGCGGGATCTAAGTCCCGGACCGCTCGTGCACTCCAGGTTTGTCATGTTTGCCAACAGTCAGGACATCTTGCCACCAGATGTCTCCAGCGGTCAAGGAAACGTCAGCGTCTAGTGGTAGTAGGTGGAGGTGCACTAGACACGGCGACGTTTGCCTCCAAATTGTCCTTTAACGGGACAATAACATTAGGCTCATCCTCCCACTCGATAGAGCTCTGCGTGGATTCTGGGGCGGAGGGCAATTTTATGTCTTCTGCCTTCGCAACGTCACGCAATACCCCTGGTTATGCTACCTCAACCAGTAACGGTACGAGTGGTGAATGGGTCGACACTGCCCGCACAGATAACACATCAGACCATCCCTTTTACTCTGTCCATGTCACCATCTCATCAGGAGATTATATCTCTGCTCATCATTCCTGAGGGAATTGATGAGGTCCTGTTGGGGATACCTTGGCTACGGTACCACTCTCCTCACATCGAGTGGTCCTCAGGCAGAATTCTGGGATGGGGTGAATCTTGTGGGGGTAGGTGTCACTGAGAGTGCGTTCAGGTTGCTACTACAGAGGTACCCGCAGATCTCTCCTCTCTCCCCAAGCAATATTGGTCTTATGCAGACGTGTTCTCCAAAAAGGCGGCGGAGACCCTTCCGCCCCATCGCCTCTATGACTGTCCTATTGATCTGTTGCCTGGTGCTGAGCCTCCCCGGGGTCGAGTCTATCCATTATCTCTCCCGGAGACGGAGGCAATGTCTCAGTACATTCAAGAGAATCTGGAAAGAGGGTTCATCAGGAAGTCAGTGTCACCTGCTGGGGCAGGGTTCTTTTTCGTGCAGAAGAAGAGTGGGGAACTACGTCCATGCATAGACTACAGGGGTCTTAACGCTATCACTGTTAAGAACAAGTATCTTTTGCCCTTGATTTCTGAGCTTTTCGATAGGCTTCGGGGAGCAAGGGTGTTTACTAAACTAGATCTGCGGGGTGCTTACAACCTGATTCGCATCTGTGAGGGGGACGAATGGAAAACGGCGTTTAACACCAGAGATGGGCACTATGAGTATCTGGTTATGCCCTTCGGGCTCTGTAATGCCCCAGCCGTTTTCCAAGACTTTGTCAATGACATCCTCCGGGATATGCTTTCCACCTCAGTTGTAGTCTATCTGGATGATATTCTCATCTTTTCTCCAGATATTGACTCCCACCGGAGAGATGTTGGCAGAGTCTTCGACCTCCTACGGGCAAACTCTCTTTATGTAAAGTTGGAGAAGTGTATGTTTGAGCAGGAGTCTTTACCTTTCCTGGGCTATATCATTTCCGCCCAGGGATTGGCTATGGATCCTGCCAAACTACAGGCTGTGATGGACTGGCAAGAGCCCCATTCTCTTAAGGCGGTGCAGCGCTTTATGGGGTTCATTAATTATTACCGCCAGTTCATTCCCCACTTCTCAACTCTGGTAGCTCCCTTGGTAGCCCTCACCAAGAAGGGAGCGAATCCCAAATTGTGGTCGGAAGAGGTCTCCAAGGCCTTCACTTCTTTAAAGTCTCATTTTGCTAGCGCTCCCATCTTACATCGTCCCGATGTGGATAAGCCATTCCTAATGGAGGTGGATGCCTCATCCGTTGGTGCTGGAGCAGTCCTCTATCAAAAGGATGGTCAAGTTCGGAAGCATCCATGCTTCTTCTTCTCAAAGACCTTCACACCAGCGGAGAGAAACTACTCCATCGGGGATAGGGAGTTGCTAGCAATGAAGTTGGCCTTTTCGGAGTGGAGACATCTTCTGGAAGGTGCGCGGATTCCCTTCCAAGTCTTCACGGACCACAAAAATTTGGTCTATTTACATACAGCCCAGCAGCTGAATTTTCGTCAGGCCAGATGGTCCTTATTCTTCTCCCGGTTCCACTTCACTCTCCATTATCTTGCCGGGGAGAAGAATATTCGTGCTGATGCTCTCTCTCGCTCCCTTGTATCAACTGAGGAGGAGGAAGAGGAGACTTGGTCTTAATGTCCCTTCGGAGAGTCTGAGATCCATAACTCCGGTGTCGCTAGAGTCAGTGCCTTCGGGCAAGACTTTTGTTCCCATCAATCTGCGACCGGAGGTTCTCTCTTGGGCTCATTCCTCCAGGGTGGGTTGACACTTTGGGACGAAAAGGACATCTGAGCTGCTGGCGAGGACGTACTGGTGGCCGCATATGCTCCGAGATGTCAGAGATTACGTTCTGGCGTGTGTCTCCTGCGCCAAAAATAAGTCTCCTCGACAACGGCCAGCTGGTTTGTTATACCCTCTGCCGGTGGCAGACAGGCCCTGGGAGATGGTCGGTATGGACTTTGTGGTGGGTTTGCCCAAGTCTCGTGGCTGTACAGTCATTTGGGTAATCACCGACCATTTTTCTAAAATGCTGCATTTGGTGCCGCTTCCTCGGCTACCTTCTGCACGGGCCTTGGCAACGTTGTTTATTAGACATATCTTCCACCTTCATGGTATGCCGGACAAAATTGTCAGTGAGCGGGCTCCCCAGTTTGCATCTCAGTTCTGGAGAGAGCTTTGTCTTCTTCTCAGGATTGAGTTAAATCTCTCCTCTGCCTATCATCCCGAGACGAATGGGTTGGTAGAGAGAGCCAACCAGACCTTGGTCACATATCTGCGACATTTTGTCTCTGCTAGGCAAGATGACTGGGCATCTTTGCTATTGTGGGCGGAGTTTGCTCTGAACAGCGCTGTAGCCGACTCCACTGGGCAGACTCCATTCCTCCTTAACTATGGTCAGCATCCGCGGGTACCTGTGCCCATGCCAGTGTCTTCCGCCGATTCCAGGGTGGCAGACTGGACTGTGGAGGCACGGGACATTTGGGATCGCACTCAGGATGCCATTCGGGCTTCCAAGGAGAGAATGAGGTCCTCCGCCGATGCACATCGGCGCCCCACTCCGACTTTTGCTCCTGGTGACTTGGAGTGGCTCTCCGCCCGTAACATCAGGCTGCGAGTTGAGTGCACTAAGTTTGCGCCTCGCTACTTAGGTCCTTTCAAGGTCCTCGAACAGGTTAACCCTGTGGTCTACCGTCTGGCTCTTACTCCACGTTTGGGTATCACTGACACCTTTCATGTGTCCCTCTTGAAACCCGTATACATGTCCCGGTTTTCTGAGTCATCTGCCGGGACATCGGGTTCGTCTACGGATGATTACGAGGTGAACGCTATTTTGGGGTACAAGGTGGTACGTGGTAAAAAATTCTATTTGGTGGATTGGAAGGGTTATGGCCCTGAGGACAGGTCCTGGGAGCCTGTTGAGCACATTTGGACTCCGCAGCTCATTGCTGCCTTCGAAGGTGGCGAGGCCCAAGGGGGGGGCCCTAGGAGGGGGGTAATGTTAGGGGTCGAGTTCCTGCCTCTGCACAGGGGGAATCTCGGCCCACCTCTGCTGCGGTCTCCCATTCTTCTCCAGCCGCAGTGGAACCTGCTCAGCGTGGACGTCGATCCCAGCGTCTCGCTCAGTCTGACTCTGTGCTAAGAGTTACTGCTGCTTTTCCTGCTTCTGCCATTGAAGTCAGTGCTGGGCAGCAGCGAGCAGGCGCTTCTGGATCTAAGTCCTACTTTTCACGTTCTGAGCATGCCCAGAATAAGATCTCTCAGTGGAGATCGAGGGTCACATGATCTGATACTGCAGCTAGGTCATTGGTCCTTCTTTGAAAGTCTTTGTAGCTGCTAGGACTAAGTCCTGCCTTGCACTCTGAGCATGCCCAGGGCAAGATCTCTCAGTGGAGATCTGGGGTCTCATGCTCAGGTACTGCAGCAAGTCCATTGGTCCATTCTCTGAAGGTCCTAAACGTGCTGCATCTATTTAAGGCTCGCATGGCCGCACGGCCATGCGCTATTATTGTCTTGATATAATGTGTGTGTGTAGATGGATGTATGTCGAAGGATGAAAGCTCCTAATCATTCCCATTCCTAGTGTTGTTGACTGTTCGCGAATGATGGTAGCTATCTAGCGCCCGACTAAGCCATCAGCACGAAACACACATTACAGCGTCTAGGTGCTGTGACCGCCAGTACGGCGCCGTGCGCTTTCTCTGCGCTTTCCTAACCCAAGCCTGGGTGGTTAGTGGCGTCCGCCAGTGAGGCACCGCACGCACTTTCGTGCCTCTAAAATAATATTATTTCTGTCTCTCTGACACCCCAGTAGTGGTGTCGAGCGCATGAGGTCTTTATGAACTCAAATCCTGAGTCTTGGGATTGAGTTCTGAGACTCCTTGCTTGCGCTCTTGGTGCGGTACCGCGGCCCTGTGACGCAACAGGGTTCGCTTCCTTCACACAGGGTGAAGTTAACCCATGTGTGTATTCATATTGTACCACCATATTGTCCGTCTCTACTAGCAGCAGGGTTTTCACCTGCACGGTGGACCTCGGACTGCGAACGCACCTAATACCATTACATCTTATACTTGGTGCGTTCCGCCAGTCCTAACAGTAGGAGTAAGTGAGGTTGGGACATTTCCTAGTTTAATGAAGTTAGTGAGTTGGATGGAGATCTGTTAGGTTGTTCCAGAAACAAGTACAAGGAGTAACCAACATTTCAGGGCCTTTGGGTTCAAAGTCACACGGGTACAAGAAAACAGGAGCAGCATGAGAATGGCAGCGACTAGGTTCAGTGAGATATCCCAGAATGTCTGAGTCCTACGGTCTGGAAAAGGTTTGGAAGAGCCACACTTTTTTTCACCCTCAGAGGGGAAAACATGTGGGGATTCCCAAGCATGAACTAGTTTGGGAAGTCAAGCAGCTTTGGTACCGGATGGTACAAGTCAGAGACTAAGATTGCCAGGAGAGCAAGGATCAGCACAGCTGGAAGGAACAGTGGTCAGTGATTCTGTGTGGTGTCTGTGACTGAACTGAACTTGTTGAGTATAGTTAACAATGGACTCTGAGTCTGTCAGTCGATGTGTAGTCACACCTGGAACAAGCATTGTGCGACCTGAGGAGATCTTCAATCTTAAAGTGAGTGATGTGCAAACCATATGACAGACAGCACATTAAGTTTTCTTTGCGGCGTGCCAGGGTGAGCAGGAACAGCAGCCCCTCGCCTTGACCACCACCTTGGCCACCTCACACATACACAGTTATTACTCTTTTTACAATCTGTTCTCTTGAGTAGCATTTATGATTGTTATGTATTGTTTATGTTGTATACATGAGTGCGGGCAACATTCTGCTTGTAGTCCCACTTTTTACCATATTTTGCATCAATAAAGTCTTTTTACTTTTCTAAGAATTGCTCTTTCGCTAATTTAGTTTGGAGCTTGCGTTCGGGAATTTTCTCTTTGTTTACCAATATAGTATAAGTAAAGACGTCAACTCAGGGAGCAAGGAATAAGCAGCTCCATATACTAAAGAATAAACTGACCCTTATCCAATGTCATCAGCGGCTCGTCCAGTGATTAGCACGTGAGGCGCGATGTTACATGTGCATCATGCCACAATGATGATGTCAGGCTGGCTAAAAAAATGAGAAGCCACTAATTTTATGATATAATAGGTGGCTTTCAGGGCTTCCATCAAGTGGGCACTGATTTAGCTGATGGACCAGTTGCTAGAATTCAATTCATAACAACTTTACCGACAGCACCAACAAATTCTGATTTGCTTAATGGTCTCTTCTTCCCTCTGCACACCAGACACACATATACAGTAACACTGATGATCAATAGAAAAAGAGGAATACAATAAATAATGTGAGCTGAGACACAATTTTTGGGCTCAATCAGCATAATAAATGTCTGGACATAATTTGGATCACAACTTAATAACACATGCAGAAAACAGAATGTTTAAAAAAAGAAAAATAATTGTTAAATTAAATATTTTTTATTAGAAGATACATCACAATACATTATTCAGTTCTTTTCATTCAGATAACATCTTTGTCTTTCACTGTTGAGGTTAATTTTTGAGTCCAGAAAGATGATTTATATTTAGCTCAGAATAGACTATTTCATTCTGGAAAAAAAAGAAAAAACAAAAATATGCAATCTTGTCTTATTTCTTTCGGTAAAATAAAATCTTTTGCTAGCTTTAGTGCCCCCTACTCAAGGTACCTTCACACTGAACGATATCGCTAGCCATCCGTGATGTTACAGCGTCCTGGCTAGCGATATCGTTGAGTTTGACAGGCAGCAGCGATCAGGATCCTGCTGTGCCATTGTTGGTCGGAGCAGAAAGTCCAGAACTTTATTTCGTCGCTGGATCACCCGCAGACATCGCTGAATCGGCGTGTGTGACGCTGATTCAGCAATGTCTTCACTGGTAACCAGGGTAAACATCGGGTTACTAAGCGCAGGGCCGCGCTTAGTAACCCAATGTTTACCCTGGTTACCAGCGTAAACGTAAAAAAAAACAAACACTACATACTTACATTCCGGTGTCTGTCCCTTGGCGCTCTGCTTCTCTGCACTGTGTAAGCGCCGGCCGGAAAGCAGAGCACAGCAGTGACGTCACCGGGGGACAGACACCAGAATGTAAGTATGTAGTGTTTTTTTTTTTTACTTTTACGCTGGTAACCAGGGTAAACATCGGGTTACTAAGCGCGGCCCTGCGCTTAGTAACCCGATGTTTACCCTGGTTACCAGGGGACTTCGCATAGTTGGTCGCTGGAGAGCTGTCTGTGTGACAGCTCTCCAGCGACCACACAGCGACGCTGCAGCGATCTGGATCATTGTCTAGATCGCTGCAGCATCGCTAAATGTGACGGTACCTTTACTCTGGGCTAATGTAAATGCTTATCATGTCCTGGTAAAACAACGAGGTTTAAACGCTTTAAAATCACAACTTTTGCTAAATATTTAGTTTTGTTCACATCCAAATTGTTTTATTGTTAAATTTGCTAGAACCAATACGTTTGCAGCAAAAACTCAGTTGTACAGTTAAAAATACATTTTGTCTTTAGAAATTTTTTGGCTTTAATGCACCCAACTGACTGTGTATATATAAATCTATGTCATGTGAAGACAGTAAACAAACAAAATAACCTTAAATTAATTCTTCAAAACCAAGATGTAAAACCATTCCTGCCTCTGAACTAATAGGAATAGTTATGATACATACAGTAATTAACAGTTTTTTTTAAAAGGAATTAGTGATGAGAGAGGGCATAACGACCATGGTCGCAGCAGTCGCTGCGGTAAAAGGGCCAAGTGAGTGAAGGGCGCAGTGACACCAGCAAATACTTTAGCTGAATGTACATCCTCAGACGCAATACAAGCTGCCGGCCAATCCGCATGGCAGTCACGTCATCAGCTCTTGTCATCTGCATGTTGAAGGCAACTGTTGGCTTCACTAGAGGACGCAGCATGACGGGAGAGCACAGGGAAGGTGAGTATAATGGTTTATTTATGTCTATACATTAAAGAACAGAATGGGGGACATATACCTGGATGAGGGATATATGCCAAGATGAGGGATATACAGCAAATATCAGGATGAAGCCCAAGATTAGGGACGTATACAAGGATGGGGCCAGGATGAGGGACATAAATACCAGGTTGGAGGACATACAGTGATGGAAATAATTATTTGATTCCTTGCTTATTTTGTAAGTTTTCCCATTTGACACAGACTTGAAGAGTCTATAATTTTAAGGGAAGGTTAATTTTAACACTGAGAGATAAAATATCAAAAATAAAATCCAGAAAATCGCATTGTATAAATTATATAAATGTATTTGCATTTTGCAGTGAGAAATAAGTATTTAATCCCTCTGGCAAACAAGACTTAATGCTTGGCAAAACCCTTGTTGGCAAGCACAGCAGTCAGATGTTTTTGTAGGTGATGATGAGGTTTGCACACGTCAGGAGGAATTTTGGTCCATTCCTCTTTGCAGATCATTTCTAACTCATTAAGATTTTGAGGCTGTCGCTTGGCAACTAGGAGCTTCAACTCCCTCCATAAGTTTTCTATGGGACTAAGGTCCGGAGACTGGCTAGGCCACTCCATGACCTAAAGGTGCTTCTTTTTAAGCCTCTTCTTCATTGCCTCGGCTGTATTTTTAGTGCCATTTTCTTCCTGGAATACCCGGTCACGACCCATTTTTAATGTCCTGGCAGAGGGAAGGAGGTTGTCACACAGGATTTTATGGTACATGGCTCCATCCATTCTCCCATTGATGCGGTGAAGTAGTCCTGTGCCCTTAGCAGAGAAACACCCCCAAAACATAATGTTTCCACTTCCATGCTTGTCAGTGGGGACCGTGCTCTTTGGGTGATAGGCAGCATTTCTCTTCCTCCAAACACGGCGAATTGAATTAATGCGAAAGAGCTCAATTTTTGTCTCATCTGACCACAGCACCTTCTCCCAATCACTCACAGAATCATTCAAGTGTTCATTGGCAAACTTCAGATGGGCCTGCAGATGTGCCTTCTTGAGCAGGGGCACCTTGCGGGCACTGCAGGATTTTAAACCTTTACCGCATGTGTTACCAATGATTGTCTTGGTGACTGTGGTCCCAGCTGCCTTGAAATCATTAACAAGTTCCCCCTTGAACCTTTAGGCTGATCTCTCACCTTCCTCATGATCAAGGATACCCCACAAGGTGAGATTTTGCATAGTGCCCAAGATTGATGTCGATTGACAGTCATTTCGAATTTCTTCCATTTTCTTACTATTGCACCAACAGTTGTCTCCTTCTCACCCAGCGCCCTACATGTGGTTTTGTAGCCCATTCCAGCTTTGTCCAGGTCTATGATCTTGTCCCTGACATCCTTATAAAGCTCTTTGGTCTTGACCACGTTGTAGAGGTTAGAACCTGGCTAATTAATTAAGTCTGTGGACAAGGGTCTTTTATAAAGGTGACTATGCAAGACAGGTGTCTTTAATGCAGGTAATGAGCTGATTAGAAGCGTCTACCTGGTCTGTAGAAGCCAGAACTCTTAATGCTTGGTAAGGGATCAAATACTTATTTCTCACTGCAAAATGCAAATACATTTGTATAATTTACACAATGTGATTTTCTGGATTTTATTTTTTATATTCTATCTCTCAATGTTAAAATTAACCTACCCTTAAAATTATAGACTCTTCTTCATGTCTTTGTTAATGGGGAAAACTTACAAAATGAGCAAGTGATCAAATAATTATTTCCTTCACTGTATATGTATACATACAGCTCTGCCAAAAATCAAGAGACCACTGCAAAATGTTCGGTTTGTCTGATTTTTCTCTTTATAGGTATATTTTTTGAGTTAAATGTAAATTTGTCATTTATTCTATAAACTACTGACAACACGTCTCCGAATTTGCAAGCAATACATTTTTAATTTTTTTTCTGAAAAGGAGAAATCGTCAAAATTTAAAAAAAAAAAAACCCAGTGCTTTCAGACTTCAAATAATGCAAAGAAAACAAGTTCATAATCATTAAGAAACAACAATACTAATGTTTTAACTAAGGACGAGTTCAGAAATCAATATTTTGTGGAATAACCATGATTTTTAATCACAGCTTTCATGCGTCTTGGCATGCTTTCCACCAGTCTTTCACACTGCTCCTGGCGCAAAAATTTAAGCAATTCTTTGTATGATGGCTTATGATTATCCATCATCTTCTTGATTACATTCCAGAGGTTTTCAATAGGGTTCAGGTCTGGAGATTGGACTGCCCATGACAGAGTTTTTATGTGGTGATCTCTTAATTAATTTTTGCCAGAGCTGTATATATACACACCAGAAAGAGTTACATACAGTGGGTACGGAAAGTATTCAAACCCCCTTAAATTTTTCACTCTTTGCTTCATTGCAGCCATTTGGTAAATTCAAAAATGTTCATTTTTTTCTCATTAATGTACACTCTGCTCCCCATCTTGACTCAAAACCCCCCAGAAATGTAGAGATTTTTGCATAGTTATTAGAAAAGAAAAACTGAAATATCACTTGGTCGTAAGTATTCAGACCCTTTGCTCAGACACTCATATTTAAGTCACATGCTGTGCATTTCCGTATGATCCTCCTTGAGATGGTTCTACTCCTTCATTGGAGTCCAGCTGTGCTTATTTAAACTGATAGGACTTTATTTGGAAAGGCACACACCTGTCTATATAAGACCTTACAGTTCATGTCAGATCAAATGAGAATCATGAGGTCAAATGATCTGGCTAAGGAGCTCAGAGATAGAATTGTGGCAAGGCACAGATCTGGCCAAGGTTACAAAAGAATTTCTGTAGTACTCAAGATTCCTAAGAGCACAGTGGCCTCAATATTCCTTAAATGGAAGAGATTTGGGACCACCAGAAGTCTTCCTAGACCTGGGCTTCCAGCCAAACTGAGCAATCGTGGGAGATGAGCCTTGGTGAGAGATGTAAAGAACAACCCCAAGATCACTGTGACTGAGCTCCAGAAATGCAGTAGGGAGATGGGAGAAAGTTCCACAAAGTCAACTATCACTGCAGCCCACCACCAGTCGGGCCTTTATGACAGAGTGGCTTAATAGAAGCCTCTCCTCAGTGCAAGACATATGAAAGCCCGCATAGAGTTTGTTAAAAAACACATGAAGGACTCCCAGACTATGAGAAATAAGGTTTTCTGGTCTGATGAGATGAAGATAGACCTTTTTGGTGATAAGTCTAAGTGGTATGTTTGGAGAAAACCAGACAATGATCATCACCTGCCCAATACAATTCCAACTGTGAAACATGGTCGTGGCAGCATCATGCTATGGGGGTGTTTTTCAGCTGCTGGGACAGGACAACTGGTTGCCATTGAATGAAACATGAATGCAGCCAAGTACAGAGATATCCTGGAGGATAACCTCTTCCAGAGTGCTCTGGACCTCAGACTTGGCTGAAGGTTCACCTTCCAACAAGACAATGACCCTAAGCATACTGCTAAAATAACAAAGGAGTGGTTTTAGAACAACTCTGTGACCATTCTTGACTGGCCCAGCCAGAGCCCTGACATAAACCTAATTGAGCATCTCTGGAGAGACCTCAAAATAGCTATCCACCAACGATCATCATCCAACCAGATGGAACTGGAGAGGATCAGCAAGGAAGAATGGCAGAGGATCCCCAAATCCAGGTGTAAAAAACTTGTTGCATCATTCCCAAGAAGACTCATGGCTGTACTAGCTCAAAAGGGTGCTTCTACTCAATACTGAGCAAAGGGTCTGAATACTTATGACCATGTGATATTTCAGTTTTTCTTTTTTAATAAATTAGCAAAAATTTCTACATTTTTTTTTCAGTCAAGATGTGGTGCAGAGTGTACAGTAATGAGAAAAAAAATGAACTTTTTTGAATTTACCAAATGGCTACAATGAAACAAAGAGTGAAAAATTTAAACGGTTCTGAATAATTTCCATACCCACTGTATATATACGAGGAAGGAGGACATTATTTATATATATATATATATATATATATATATATATATATATACAGTACAGACCAAAAGTTTGGACACGCCTTCTCATTTAAAGATTTTTCTGTATTTTCATGACTATGAAAATTGTACATTCACACTGAAGGCATCAAAACTATGAATTAACACATGTGGAATTATATACCGTATATACTCGAGTATAAGCCGACCCGAGTATAAGCCGACCCCCCTAATTTTGCCACAAAAAACTGGGAAAACTTATTGACTCGAGTATAAGCCTAGGGTAGAAAATGCAGCATTTACCGGTGAATTTCAAAAATAAAAATAGATGCTCCATACCGTTCATTATTGCCCCATAGATGCTCCATATACAACTGTGCTATATAGAATGCTCTGCACCGTTGATTATGGCCCCATAGATGCTCCTTATAATGCTGTGCCATATATGCTCTGCACCTTTGATTATGGCCCCATAAATGCTCCTTATAATGCTGTGCCATATATGCTCTGCACCTTTGATTATGGCCCCATAGGTGCTCCTTAGAATGCTGTGCCCCATATATGCTCTGCACCTTTATGGCCCCATAGGTGCTCCTTATAATGCTGTGCCCCATATATGCTCTGCACCTTTATGGCCCCATAGGTGCTCCTTAGAATGCTGCTGGTGCTGCCATAAAAAAAAAAAAAAAATCACATACTCACCTCTCTTCTCAGGACGCCGGCGCTTTCAATAATTACCTGCTCCTCGTGCGGCTCCGTCTCCAGCACTGACGCTCAGCAGAGGGCGCGCACTGACTACGTCACAGCGCCCTCTAACCTGAGCGTCACTGCTAGAGGACGCTGCAGATGGAGCCGGAGCGAGGAGCAGGTAATTATAGCGCTGCGCTCCCCTTACCTGCTGCAGCGCGGTCCCTGCAGTCCCTGGCTTCTCCGGCGCTGCAGCTTCTTCCTGTAATTGAGCGGTCACATGGCACCGATCATTTACAGCAATGAATATGCGGCTCCTCCCCTATGGGGGTGGAGCTGCCTATTCATTTCTGTAATGAGCGGTGCCATGTGACCGCTCAGTGTAGGAAGAATCTGCAGCGCCGGAGAAGCAGGGACTGCAGGGACCGCGCTGGGAGCAGGTAAGTATGACTACATAGCCCCCGCTCTCCCTCCCCTGCTGACACCCGGGTATATGACTCGAGTATAAGCCGAGAGGGGGACTTTCAGCCCCAAAAAATGGGCTGAAAATCTCAGCTTATACTCGAGTATATACGGTACTTAACAAAAAAGTGTGAAACAACTGAAAATATGTCTTATATTCTAGGTTCTTCAAAGTAGCCACCTTTTGCTTTGATGACTGCTTTCCACGTGTGTTAATTCATAGTTTTGATGCCTTCAGTGTGAATGTACAATTTTCATAGTCATGAAAATACAGAAAAATCTTTAAATGAGAAGGTGTGTCCAAACTTTTGGTCTGTAGTATATATATATATATATATATATATATATATACTAGATGGCAGCCCGATTCTAAAGAATCGGGAGTCTAGAATCCATATATACTTTATTTATTCAAATGTAAGAATAATACAATTAATAAATAATAGTAAGAAAGAACAAAAATAATAGGCAGTATATGGAGAAAACACCAAACAAAAGTTCAAAATTGGTGTGAAAATGTCACTGAACCACTTCACAACTAAATATATATAGTTTTGGTAAATGGTATTATCATTTTTTTGACGAAATTCGGCAGGAGCTTGAAGAGCAACGTCACTGGGCCGCCTCCACGCAGTAGAAACTTGCTGTGAGGTAAAAATTCAAAAATCACACCAAAATGGCGGGCGGAGTGTGTCACAGTACGGCACGTTTCTGATTGGTCGCTCGTAGCAGGCGGCAACCAATCAGACACTGGACACTGTTGACGTCACTTATCTCCGGACATTAGCTCCGGACATTAGCTCCGGACATTATCTCCGCACATTAGCTCCGGACATTAGCTCCGGACATTAGCTCCGGACAAAGCCACGGAAGTTGGCAGAAATTGCAGGAAGTAGTATTCTAGGCAATTAATCTCCGGACATTAGCTCCGGACATTAGCTCCGGACATTAGCTCCGGACATTAGCTCCGGACAAAGCCACGGAAGTTGGCACAAATTGCAGGAAGTAGTATTCTAGGCAATTATATATTAGATATATGTTAGGAGTCGAGTTTCTTCTGCTGCACAAGGGGAATCTTGATCCGTGTCTGCTGCGGTCTCCCATTCTGCATCAGCCGCAGATGGGTCTGCTCAGCGGAGGCGTCGCTCCCAGCGTCTCGCTGGGACTGATTCTGTGCAAAGGGTTACTACTGCCTTTTCTGGCCCTCCTGTTGTACCCTGCACTGATCTGCGGCGAGCAGGCTTCTCTGGGACTAAGTCCTTATTTACACTCACTGAGCATGCCCAGGACAAGGTCTCCCGTTGGAGATCGAGGGTCACATGCTCAGGTACTGCAGCACATCCCATTGGTCCTCCAGGAAGGTCCTGAAAGGGCAAAACTTCGGTAGTAGCTTCCTGTGCTGCAACTATATAAGCTGCGCATGACCGCACGGCCATGCGCTAGTATTGTATTATGTGTGTGTGTAGATGGATGTATGTCGAAGGATGAAAGCTCCCAAATATCCCATTCCTAGTGTTGTTGTCTGTTTGTGAATGGAGGTAGCTATCTAGCGCCCGACTAGCCATCAGCACGTAACACACATTACAGCGTCCAGTTGCTGTGTCCGCCAGTACGGCGCCGTGCGCTTTCTCTGCGCTTTCCTGACCCAAGCCTGGGTGGTTAGTGGCGTCCGTCAGTGCGGCACCGCACGCACTCTCGTGCCTTTATATATTATTATTTACGTTTCTCTGACACCCCAGTTGCGGTGTCGAGCGCATGAGGTCTTCTGAACTCAAATCTCCAGTCTGGGGTTTGAGATTAGAGACTCCTTGCTTGCGCTCTATGTGCGGTACCGCGGTCCTGTGACGCAACAGGGTCGCTTTCTTCACACAGGGTGAAGTTAACCCATGTGTGTATTTTTATAGTACCGCCATATAGTCCATCTCTACTAGCAGCAGGGTTTTTACCTGCATGGTGGACCCCAGACTGCGAACGCACCTAGTTCCATACCATCTTATACTTGGTGCGTTCCGCCAGTCCATAACATAATACTAGCGCCAGGGTCTGGCTAGTAAATGGCAGACATTCAGCAATCTTTGCGGTATATCCAGCAGCTGGAGGGTAGGTTGGCGTCTCTCGAGAGCTCAACCTCAGCTGTGGATGTTACCGCAGTTGCTGTACAGGCTGCTAGCGTGGCTGCAGCAACTTTGTCCACTGCCACCCCTGTTCTGACATTATCTCGCCTCCCATTGCCAGAAATATTTTCTGGAGATTGCAAGACTTGTAGGGGATTCGTGAGTCAGTGCTCTATTCATCTCGAGCTCCTGGCTGCACGTTTTCCTACAGAACGGGCTAAGGTGGGATTTATTGTGTCTCTCTTGTCGGACAGGGCGTTGGAGTGGGCTACACCGCTGTGGGAACGTGGTGATCATGTGGTGCAGAGTGCTCCGCTATTCCTGAGCACTCTGAAAAAGGTCTTTTTAGGACCTCAAGTCACCCATGACACAGTGCTCCAACTACTGGCATTAACTCAGGGTGAGTCCTTGGTCAGCCATTTTTCCGTCTGCTTCCGTACTTTAGCTTCCGAGCTGGAGTGGTCGGATAAGGCCCTTATCCCCATATTTTGGAGGGGCCTGGCTGATCACGTTAAGGACGCTCTGGCCACTAGGGAGATTCCTGCCACACTGGAGGAATTAATATCTATCTCTACTCGTATTGACCTCCGTTTTAACGAGCGGAGGTTGTAGCGAGCCCAGTGTAGGCAAAGGTTTCGGCTGGCTCCCACCTTCGCCAAACCTTTGGAATCTCCAGTCCAGGCATCTGAGTCACATAAGACCTTAGAGGTGACACGAGCAGGATCCAAATCTCAGTCCGCCCGTGCACACAAGGTCCGTCATGTTTGCCAGCAGTCAGGACATCTTGCCTCCAAGGGTCCTCAGCGGTCGGGGAAACGTCAGCGTCTAGTGGCAGTTGGAGGAGGTACACTAGACACGGCGACGTTTGCCTCAAAGTTGTCCTTCAAGGGGACAATTACCATAGGCCCATCCACTCTTACGGTCGAGCTATGCATGGATTCTGGGGCAGAGGGTAACTTTATGTCTTCCGCTTTTGCCCAGCATCACGCAATACCCTTGGTGATGCTCGCCAAGCCAGTAACCGTTCGAGTGGTAAATGGGTCAACACTACCCTCACAGATTACCCACCAAACCATTCCTTTCACGCTTTCTGTGTCTCCATCACATCAGGAGATAATCTCCCTATTAGTCATTCCTGAGGGAATTGATGAGGTCCTGTTGGGGATACCATGGCTTCGCTACCATTCTCCTCATATTGAGTGGTCCTCTGGGAGAATTTTGGGATGGAGTAAATCCTGCGAGGGTAGATGTCAGAGGGAGTGCGTTCAGGTTGCTACTACACAGGTACCCACAGATCTTTCCTCTCTCCCCAAGCACTATTGGCCCTATGCAGACGTGTTCTCCAAAAGAGCAGCGGAGACCCTTCCGCCTCACCGCCCCTATGACTGTCCTATTGACCTCTTGCCTGGTGCTGAGCCTCCCCGGGGTCGAGTCTATCCGTTATCTCTCCCGGAGACGGAGGCAATGTCTCAGTACATCCAAGAGAATCTGGCAAGAGGATTCATTAGGAAGTCAGTGTCACCGGCAGGGGCTGGGTTCTTCTTCGTACAGAAGACTGGAGACTTACGTCCATGCATAGACTATAGGGGTCTTAACGCCATCACCGTTAAGAACAAGTACCCATTACCCCTGATATCTGAGCTTTTTGATAGGCTACGGGGAGCAAGGGTATTTACAAAGCTAGATCTGCGGGGTGCTTACAACCTGATTCGCATCCGTGAGGGGGATGAATGGAAGACGGCTTTTAACACCAGGGATGGGCACTATTAATATCTGGTGATGCCCTTCGGGCTCTGTAATGCCCCAGCCGTTTTCCAAGACTTTGTGAACGACATCTTCCGAGATATGCTCACCACCTCGGTCGTAGTCTATCTGGATGATATTCTCATCTACTCTCCAGATATTGACTGCCATCGGAGAGATGTTCGCAAAGTCTTCGACCTCTTATGGGCAAACTCCCTCTACGGCAAGTTGGAGAAGTGTGTGTTTGAGCAGGAGTCCTTGCCTTTCCTTGGTTATATCGTCTCTGCCCAGGGTTTGGCTATGGATCCTGCCAAGCTACAGGCTGTGATGGACTGGCAGGAACCCCATTCTCTTAAAGCGGTGCAGCGCTTTATGGGGTTCATTAATTACTATCACCAGTTCATTCCACACTTCTCAACTTTGGTAGCTCCCTTGGTTGCCCTCACCAAGAAGGGAGCAAATCCCAAGTTGTGGTCAGAGGAGGTCTCCAAAGCCTTTCTCTTGATCAAGTCACACTTCGCTAGCGCTCCCATCCTACTTCGCCCCGATGTAGATAAACCATTTATCTTGGAGGTGGATGCCTCATCCGTTGGTGCTGGAGCAGTCCTTTACCAAAAGGATGCTCAAGGTCGGAAGCATCCTTGCTTCTTCTTCTCCAAGACCTTCACACCAGCGGAGAGGAATTATTCCATCGGGGACAGGGAGTTGCTAGCCATGAAGTTGGCTTTTTCTGAGTGGAGACACCTCTTGGAGGGAGCTTGCTTTCCCTTCCAAGTCTTCACTGACCACAAGAACTTGGTATATCTACAAACGGCCCAGCGGCTGAATTCTCGCCAGGCTAGATGGTCCCTGTTCTTCTCCCGGTTCCATTTTACTCTCCATTTTCTCTCCGGGGAGAAGAACGTTTGTGCCGACGCTCTCTCCCGCTCCGTAGTGTCATCTGAGGAGGAGGAGGAGCCCCGGCTTATTGTCCCTTCTGAGAGCCTGAGAACTGTAGCTCCGGTTTCGCTAGAGTCTGTGCCCCCGGGCAAGACTTTCGTGCCAGCTAACTTGGGCTCATTCCTCCAGAGTGGGTGGGCATTTTGGGACCAAGAGGACATCTGAGCTTTTGGCGAGAACATACTGGTGGCCGCATATGGCCCGAGATGTCAGGGACTATATCCAGGCGTGCGTTTCTTGCGCCCAGAATCGGTCTCCAACGGCCTGCTGGGTTGCTTTACCCTCTACCGGTGGCAGACAGGCCCTGGGAGATGGTCGGTATGGACTTCGTGGTGGGCTTACCCAAGTCGCGTGGCTGCTCCATCATTTGGGTTGTCACCGACCATTTCTCTAAGATGGTGCACTTGGTGCCGCTTCCTCAGTTACCTTCTGCACGGGCTTTGGCGGTGTTGTTCATTAAGCACATTTTCCGATTGCATGGTATGCCTGATAAGATTGTCAGCGATCGGGGTCCCCAGTTTGCGTCTCGGTTTTGGAGAGAGCTCTGCCATTTACTCAGCATAGAGTTGAACCTCTCCTCTGCATACCATCCCGAGACGAATGGGTTGGTGGAGAGAACCAACCAGACTCTGGTGACATATTTGTGACATTTCGTCTCTGCTAGGCAGGATGACTGGGCATCTTTGCTACCTATTTGCCTTGAACAACGCCGTAGCCGATTCCACTGGTCAGACTCCTTTTCTCCTTAATTACGGCCAGCATCCGCGTGTCCCTGTGCCCATGCCCATGTCATCCACCGATTCTAGGGTGGCAGACTGGGCGGTGGAGGCGCGTGACATCTGGGACCACACACAGGATGCCATCCGGGCCTCCAAGGAGAGAATGAGGGTTTCGGCTGATACACACCGGCGCCCCGCTCCGATCTTTGCTCCTGGCGACTTAGTGTGGCTCTCCGCTCGTAACAACAGGCTGTAGTTGAGTCCACTAAGTTTGCTCCTCGCTACATTGGCCCGTTTAAGGTTTTGGAACAGGTCAACCCTGTGGTCTACCGTTTGGCTATTCCTCCACGCCTTGGTATCACTGATACTTTTCACGTTTCCCTCTTAAAGCCCGTTCATTTGTCCCGGTTTTCTGAGTCATCTGCTGGGACAGCGGGTTCATCCATGGATGAGTTTGAGGTGAATGCTATTGTGGGGTGCAAGGTGGTACGTGGCAAGAAATTTTATCTGGTGGACTGGAAGGGTCACGGCCCAGAGGATAGAACCTGGGAGCCTGTGGAGCGCATTCGGGCTCCGCTGCTTATTGCAGCTTTTGAGTGTAGTGAGGCTCAAGGAGGAGGGGGCTCTAGGAGGGGGGTAATGTTAGGAGTCGAGTTTCCTCTGCTGCACAGGGGGAGTCTCGATCCGTGTCTGCTGCGGTCTCCCATTCTGCATCGGCCACAGTGGGGTCTGCTCAGCGGAGGCGGCGCTCCCAGCGTCTCGCTGGGACTGATTCTGTGCAAAGGGTTACTACTGCCTTTTCTGGCCCTCCTGTTGTACCCTGCACTGATCTGCGGCGAGCAGGCTTCTCTGGGACTAAGTCCTTATTTACACTCACTGAGCATGCCCAGGGCAAGGTCTCCCGTTGGAGATCGAGGGTCACATGCTCAGGTACTGCAGCACATCCCATTGGTCCTCCAGGAAGGTCCTGAAAGGGCAAAACTTCGGTAGTAGCTTCCTGTGCTGCAACTATATAAGCTGCGCATGACCGCACGGCCATGCGCTAGTATTGTCTTGATATTATGTGTGTGTAGATGGATGTATGTCAAAGGATGAAAGCTCCTAAATATCGTATTCCTAGTGTTGTTGTCTGTTTGTGAATGGATGTAGCTATCTAGCGCCCGACTAACCATCAGCACGTAACACACATTACAGCGTCTAGTTGCTGTGTCCACCAGTACGGCGCCGTGCGCTTTCTCTGCGCTTTCCTGACCCAAGCCTGGGTGGTTAGTGGCGTCCATCAGTGCGTCACCGCACGCACTCTCGTGCCTTTATATATTATTATTTACGTTTCTCTGACACCCAGTTGCGGTGTCGAGCGCATGAGTCCTTCTGAACTCAAATCTCCAGTCTGGGGTTTGAGATTAGAGACTCCTTGCTTGCGCTCTATGTGCGGTACCGCGGTCCTGTGACGCAACAGGGTCGCTTCCTTCACACAGGGTGAAGTTAACCCATGTGTGTATTTTTATAGTACTGCCATATAGTCCGTCTCTACTAGCAGCAGGGTTTTTACCTGCACGGTGGACCCCGGACTGCGAACGCACCTAGTTCCATACCATCTTATACTTGGTGCGTTCCGCCAGTCCATAACATATATATATATATATATATATATATATATATATATATATATATATATATATATATATATATTAGGATTGCACGTGACCCAGTCCAAATTTTGCATGGGGGCACATCAAACTCTAGATATGCCACTTGTGATGAGTAAACTTCTTGATGCTCAAAGTAAATGACTCTGCATAATTTTGCTAAGTAATTTGAGTTGCAGCTAATTGATTTGCCACAAATTAAAAATATTTGAAAGCCATTAATTGCCCTGAAAACAATGTGTATGTGTTATTGAATTGAAGCAGCATTATAATCACATAGTTCAAGCAAACAGCGGTTGCCAACTATGTGTCCCTCTTTGTTCATGTCTCGCAAACACAGTGACTCTCCTTTTTCTCTCTACTTATCAATTACAACTGTAAAATTCTCTCCTCCTCACACACTAATCTTCTTCACTGCTGTACTGTCACACACTATCTGTAATGTCTATTCAGTACTTTATGGCTTTCTCTCCCTATATCTATGGCAAAGCTGTGAGTTGTGATATCCTCTCACTGTCCAGATACACGATAAAATGGCTACTGCATTTTTTGCTTTTATACTGACTTTGATTAAGTTAATTTCCTCATCTCTATAAAGAATTTTTTTATGATCACATATTGAGGAATTGCCTAATGAATGGACAGTCCTTCTGCGATGTGGTTATGTTGACAGCGCCTCTAAATACTGAATGCTGTTATTCTAGTAGAAGAACCCAAAATGCTTTCATCCTTTGGTCCTTGCCTCTGATGAAAAATCTGTTTATTAGTATGTGGTTGGCAAATATTAGAGATGACTAAATGCAGTCTCCGTGAAGGCTATAGTTTTGGTCTGCTCTTCTATTTTACTAAATATATGATATTTACCTCAGTTACAGGTTTCTTGGGAGTTTTATTTTCTGCAATATATAAAAAAATAATGAATGAAGACAAATTGCAAATTGGGTTACATTTAGTTGTGAACTATACTCTAAGAGGTGTATCAGTTGGCACGTTTGTATATATGTTCAAGGCCTAATATTCACAAATTCTGAAGAAGGCAATTTTTTGAAAAAAGGATATCACTGACAGACAGTAAAAGGCACCTGTTGTAGAAGATCAGGTGTCCTGTTATCCCTTATTCATTCATGTGTTACCTGTTAGCTTCAGAGTTCTGCTAAGATGAAGAAGCAAAGTCATTACCAATAAAATCCCAGCAGTCACCACTGGTATCAGGAAGCTTTGGCATTTCGAGGTAACATTTTCACTGATCTCATCTGTAAAATGTCAAAAACATGAAAATTTGAAGATGAAAATTCATTTTTTAAATACAATTACCATTTTTCTTTGTAGATTTTACCTAACATTATCCTCATAAAGTTGAGCCAATAAAGCCAACATTCTAATATGGTCCTAATTTCATCAACATTCTATTCAGAGCTCACAAAAGGCATGATTTCAACAGCTAAGTTCGATGTGTGGACAAGCTGCAGGTCTCCTGACCTGAACAGTCTCTACAGTATATACAGTATGACGCTGTTGAGTTTGAATTAGGAAACAAATAGCTAGTCTAGATTTTGTTACTTATACTCAGACTGTGAATGTTGGATGTGCAAAATCATCCTTACACAGACAAATTGCATTAAGAAAAAAGTAGATTAGTAAAGTGTAAACATGATCAGATTCATCCAAATTTTGACTGGAATAATATAATCTTGCTAACATTGACTTGCAAATCAATATAATGTATGAATCAGAACCTTTCTCCACCAAAATGTCCATATCCCATCATTTAATAGCTACACTGTACAAACTTTATTTATCAGTCTACGATCTTGCTAATTTATGATTTGGTGGATGGACCTTGGTTAAAGTTGGCAGTTACGAAGGTCCCATTATTACTAGTAATTAGAAATAAACACATTCTAATCATACTATGAGAGGACTTGAAGATTCTAAAATTTTAGCATATTCAGTGATTTGATTGCATGACTTAAATTTTCTTGGATTCGATCTTACATTTATCTGGAACACTCCCTTGGATACTGAAAGAAGAGGTATTGAACCAAGCTTCGCAAGTCATTTTTTCCCCATGTTTCCAGTTGTCCTTGGGAAGGGAGATTACGTTCATTATGGTCCATGATCCATTTGGTTTTTCTCGAGAGATTATCCGACCCTTGTGATAAATTCCTGATATGTTCCAGTATACGTGAACTGTATTATGAGCCGAAAGTACCACACAAGCCAAATGTAAAGACCTATGATGATTCCATGGGTGGAGATGACTAAGAATATGAACAGATGTTCTGAAGGTGGATCTGTCTGCAAATGTGAAATGTGGGCAGCATTGAATAGATTTTACATTTATATGATTTATACTTCTATAATAACAATCTTTTTCCTATGGACTCCTGATATTTTTTGGTCAAATTCTGCATTTAGATGTTGATGTAGAAAGGGTAAAACAAGATGAGGATAAGAAGAAAATAGAGATCAAGAAAACTCAAAGGAAATTAATTAAGAAGAGAAGGAATAGAAGAACAAGTAAAAGGAGAAAACTAGTAAATATGATTATGCGTAAAATGATCACGCAGAACTGTTTACTAAGAAAATTGTATTGTTTCTATATGTGACAAATATTTGCTTTATTGTATATGGAGATATTGCTAGTTTAGGTATACATTTGTGTAGGGTCTCACTTTATTAAACCCTTAACATATATGTCTCCATTTATTCTGAAAAATCTTTTACATTTTGGGTGTTCTCTAAAAAAATAAAAACATAGAAATATAAAAAAAGGAATATTCACATCCCCTTTTCTGATTATGTAAATAAAAAAGTTACAAAAAGCAAAATATTTTATTTTATTATATTCCAAAATACCAACATAAGATAATATTTATCCTGCTAAGTGAACATCACAAAAAATATAAAAATCGCTGTTTTTTTGCCTACTAAGAAACTAAATAAAAAGAAATTAGAAAGTAAAAATGAAACACTGCCAAAATGGTTCCAATAAAAGCTACAGCTTTCAGAATCTATAAAAAAGCTATCACATAACTCGACCAAAACATAAAAATACAGCTGTAGAAATGTGTTTTCCTCCTAATTGTATAGATCTTCATAATACAGCTAAAATGCATTTTACTTTGCACAGTAAATTTTGTAACAAAAAATAACACCCTCAAAAACAAGGGCAAAATGGATTTTTTTAATTAATTCCATCCTATTTTTTTCGGTTTTGCTAAAACATTATTCAGTAAATGTAATAACGCTGCATAAATATTTAAGTTATGCAGAAAAAGGCAAGAATTTATTTGGTTATGTTGATGGGAAAATAAAAAGGTTTTGGCCACTAGAACATAAGAAAGAAACAAATTAAAGGAAAACAATTACAGTACTTTGTTCTTAAAGGGTAGTCATCTTACCTCCAACAATAAGATTTGTTCCATTACCAAATTTATCTAAACAAGAAGAATAACAATACGCACAGTAATAGAATCCACTGTCATTGGTTTGTACATGATATATCTCCAGGCTGGCAGTGTATTTATCTTGTTTACAGACATATTTGTGTGTATCATTATCAGTTGAACATGACTTCACACGGATTGGGGCTTCACTGCTTCTCCATTTTCTATGATACCAGGACGTTTTAGTTATGATGTCTAAGTCTTCGTTGGACACACAAGTAATGACAGCCATACCATTAACATCCATTATTGCAATGTTCTGTGGCTGAGTCAAAACCATTTGACCCGTGATCCCTGTAAGAGGAGATACCAGACATTTAATGGCGTGCAGAGACCAGTCTTGCCACCTACGTTTCAGTGAAGAAAAATCTTAATACTTGATTATACCAGACATTTTAGACAATTGTTTGCTTCCAGCTTTGCGAGAACAACTTATAGAACACTCTTTTTGTTCCTCATGACTGTGACCATTATACAAGATCCAGAAAAGCTTGGTGGGGGAGTTTTGGGTGGAAGAACATAACCAGCCACAAAGAGCCTGGACCTTAACACCTCTAGGATGAACAAGAAATGAGATTATGAAGCTAGTGCTCACTAATATCAGGGCCTGATCTCACAAATGCTCTTCTGAATGAAGGGGCTAATTTTACCCAAATCTGATGTAATCAAGATTTGAAACAATAGCATCTTTTTAAAATACCAAAAAAGTCATTCTACAACTTCATGTTTTCCAGGATTTAGCATCTATAATAAATAATGAGAAAATGAGAAAATGTAATTTCTTACCTTGAATAAACAGAAGAATATAGACTACAGCCATATCTGCTGCTTAGCACAGGGGTCTGGTACACACTGGATGTTACTTGCTATTATATTGGCATATACTACCCATTTATGACCATAGATAGAAATGTTAATAGCTCTGGCTCCTCCTTTCCCACTATGAAAGTCACTGTCAAATACATGCTCATCTCTTCTCAGGCAGAAATTAAAATCTGTACAATAGAAAGAAAAATATCCCGACACTACAGCAAGGATACTTTTTTCAATTACATCCAGTGACTGTTAGGGGTCGAGTTCCCGCCTCTGCACAGGAGGAATCTCGGGCCATCTCCGCTGCGGTCTCCCATCCTTCTCCTGCCGCAGTGGAGCCTGCTCAGTGGAGACGTCGGTCCCAGCATCTCGCTCAGTCTGACTCCGTGCAAAGGGTTACTGCTGCCTTTCCAGCTTCTGCCATTGTAGCCAGTTCTGGGCAGCGGCGATCAGATGTTTTTGGGACTAAGTCCTACTTTTCCCCTTCTGAGCATGCCCAGGGTAAGATCTCTCGTTGAAGATCAAGGGTCACATGCTTAGATACTGCAGCAAATCCCATTGGTCCTCCAGGAAGGTCCTGAAGGTGCTCATCTTCTGTGGCAGCCTCCCATTGGTCCTTCTGGGAAGGTCCTATACTTGCTGCAGCTATAAAAGGTTTGCATGACCGCACGGCCATGCGCTAGTATCAATCTAAGTTATGTGTTTTGCGCCAGTGTGGTTATGTGTGTATGTATTCAGGGACCCCGCTGAAATAAGCCCCTAGAATACTGGCTCCTCCAGTGAGGAGATTGTGTGTTGTGTATGTATTCAGAGACCTGGCTGAAAGAAGACCCTAGAATACTGGCTCCTCCAGTGAGGAGATTGTGTGTTGTGTATGTATTCAGAGACCTGGCTGAAATAAGCCCCTAGAATACCGGCACCTCCGGTGAGGAGATTGTGAGTTTTCATGACCACTGACTGCTATCAGCTCGGCAGTAAGCCAGCGCTCCTGTGAGTCTAACAGGGCGGAGTGCTTTCCTTTCAAGGCAACTCTGTGAAGTAACAGAGCTAGCTTATACTGCCAGATAGTGCCACCATTCTCTAGCAGCAGGTCCCTCCTGCCTGGTAAACCCGGGCTGGGAACGCACCAATAATAAACATCTATATTTACTCGGTGCATTCCGCTAGCCCTTACAGTGACTAACTGTGCATGCTTACTTTTTCTCAACTTCTCCAGCCCTTTAACCCCTTCAAGTCGCGGCCCTTTTTTGTTTTTGCGTTTTCATTTTTCACTTCCCTCTTTCCCAGAGCCATAACTTTTTTATTTTTCCGTCAATATGGTCATGTGAGGGCTTATTTTTTGCAGGACGGGTTGTACTTTTGAATGACACCATTGATTTTACCATGTCTTTTACTAGAAAACGGGAACAAAATTCCAAGTGCGGTGAAATTGCAAAAAAAGTGCAATCCCACACTTGTTTTTTGTTTGGCTTTTTTGCTAGGTTCATTAAATGCTAAAACTAACCTGCCATTATGATTCTCTAGGTCATTATGAGTTCATAGACACCTAACATGACCAGGTTATTTTTTATCCAAGTGGTGAAAAAAAATTCAAAACTTTGCTTAAAAAAAAAAATAAAAAATGCCATTTTCCGATACCCGAAGCGTCTCCATTTTTCGTGATCTGGGGTCGGGTGAGGGCTTATTTTTTGTGTGCCGAGCTGACATTTTTAATGATACTACTTTGGTGCAGATACGTTCTTTTGATCGCCCGTTATTGCATTTTAATGCAATGTCGCGGCGACCAAAAAAACGTAATTCTGGCGTTTCGGATTTTTTTCTCGCTACGCTGTTTAGCGATCAGATTAATGCTTTTTTTATATTGATAGATCGGGCGATTCTGAACGCGGTGATACCAAATACGTGTAGGTTTTTTTTTTTATTGTTTTATTTAGGATGGGGCGAAAGGGGGGTGATTTAAACTTTTATATTTTTATATATTTTTTTCATATTTTTAAAAACATTTTTTTTTTACTTGTGCCATGCTTCAATAGCCTCCATGGGAGGCTAGAAGCTGGCATAGCCTGATCAGCTCTGCTACATAGCAGCGATCATCAGATCGCTGCTATGTAGCTGAAATGCAGGTGTGCTGTGAGCGCCGACCACAGGGGGGCGCTCACAGCAGGCCGGCATCAGTAACCATAGAGGTCTCAAGGACCTCTATGGTTACCATCCTGATGCATCGCCGACCCCCGATCATGTGACGGGGGTCGGCGACGACATAATTTCCGGCCGCCCGGCCGGAAGCGCCGGTTAAATGCCGCTGTCTGCGTTTGACAGCGGCATTTAACAGGTTAATAGCGGCGGGTGAATAGGGATTTCACCCGCCGCTATTGCGCGCACATGTCAGCTGTACAAAACACGCGGCGGTGAGCCCACATCAAAGGGGGTGACACGGTATGCGCAGTAATAGTACGGCGCATGTCGTGAAAGGGTTAATGACTCCTGAGATTCCTCACAGATTTAAATTAAACCATATCCTTATTACAAATCAAGTAAAGAGGTCTAGTTCTACACAGGACGCGCCTACTATCAATCTGTCAATCATGATCAAAGGGTTGCCAACCTGTGCTGTTGACAGTATAGCTTCAGTTTCTTATGTCTGCCTCATCCCTTTGTTATGTTTAAGCTGTGACCTGTGACATTCTCTCACTATCTGGATTCCCCTCAAGTAGTCTGCTGCATTCACTGCCTATGCTTTTCTACAGGCTATGTTATACCATATGATGTGATAGTTGCAAGGTATTTAAGGAAATCCCACCCAGTTACATCCAAAGACATGATGCTTATCTTGATGACTGGCTGGAAAAAATCTTTGAAAAGTGTAAAACGATGTAAGCTGTTACAGGTGATTCAGAAAAATAAATAATATAATAATACTACTTTTTCTATTGTGTCAAGATATTTTGCAGCACTTTACAATTAAGTAGGGACATGTACAGACAATAAAAGCAATATAATATAAAACATGTAATCAGTTACAAGAGGAGTGAGTGGCGCTGATCGCAAGCTAGAATCTATGAGGAAATGGGGGGGCACAATAGGTAGAATGTGCTGTTATATATGATCCAGCCATCATTATAAGAACTAAGGGTTTTCATAAAAAAACTGCATGATTGGGTCATCAGCCAGGATCTGTCTGTTTGCAGTTACCATGTGCTTTTGGGTGCATGGAGGATATGGATGCAAATGAACAGGAAGGAGCAGATTATGATTGAAGATGAGCGAATATTTCAATATTTGGTTCAGCTCACGCTCGCTGAATTTGAAATATTCGCCAATTTAATTGTCGATTTAATCGCTGAATATAGCCAAACATACATCACACCAAAGTTGGTGTTTCCCATGCTGTGTGACAGCGTGGGAAACACCGGTGTAGTGCTTCTGATCAGCGGTGAAATCATCAACACCAGTCATAGAGGTGCGGTTGTCAAAAGACAATGTGTGTGCTCAGCTGTGATTGGAGGTATAAAGTTTACCTCCGGTCACTGGTATCAACTCATGGGACTACAGCTCCCATCAGCCGACACTTGCTGCCGTCAATAACAGTGAGGGCAGGAGGGGTGGATAGGATTATTTATCAGTAGTGTTGAGCATTCCGATACCGCAAGTATCGGGTATCGGCCGATACTTGCGGTATCGGAATTCCGATACCGAGATCCGATATTTTTGTGATATCGGGTATCGGTATCGGAAGTGTAAAATAAAGAATTAAAATAAAAAATATTGTTATATTCACCTCTCCGGCGGCCCCTGGACATCAGCGGGAGGATCCGGCGTCCGGCACGGCTTCTTTCTTCAAAATGCGCGCCTTCAGGACCTGTGGAATGACGTCCCGGCTTCTGATTGGTCGCGTGCCGCCCATGTGACCGCCACGCGACCAATCAGAAGCCGCGACGTCATTCCTCAGCTAAAGTCCTAGAATGAGCGCCTTCTAGGACCTGAGGAATGACGTCGCGGCTTCTGATTGGTCGCGTGGCGGTCACATGGGCGGCACGCGACCAATCAGAAGCCGGGACGTCATTCCACAGGTCCTGAAGGCGCGCATTTTGAAGAAAGAAGCCGTGCCGGACGCCGGATCCTCCCGCTGATGTCCAGGGGCCGCCGGAGAGGTGAATATAACAATATTTTTTATTTTAATTCTTTATTTTACACTTTAATATGGATCCCAGGGCCTGAAGGAGAGTTTCCTCTCCTTCAGACCCTGGGATCCATGAGGATACATTCCGATACTTGATGTCCCATTGACTTGTATTGGTATCGGATATCGGTATCGGCGATATCCGATATTTTTCGGGTATCGGCCGATACTATCCGATACCGATACTTTCAAGTATCGGACGGTATCGCTCAACACTATTTATCAGTCATCCTGCACTGAAAATAAATAACTAACAAAAAAAAAACAGCATGGGTTCTCCTGTATTTTTGATAACCAGCCAGGCAAACTAACAGCTGGGGGCTGCAACCCTCTGCGGTCAACTTCAGCGAGGTTCGTTATTAAGAATAGAGGTGTTCCCATGCCTTATTTTTAATTATTTAAATAAGTAATTTTACAAAATGATGTGGGCCCCCCCCCATATTTGACAACCAACCTTGCTAAAGCAGACAGCTGGGGGCTGGTGTTCTCAGGCTGGAAAGGGGCCTTCTGTTAGATGTGCCAGTTTTGGTGCTTTGCCCGGCTGTAGAGGTGGCAAGTGGGATTCATATTTGCAAGGTTGAGGTCACTTTCGTATTGTCAGGTGACATCAAGCCCATGGATTACTAAAGGAGAAGCGTCAATAAGACACCTATCCATTACTAATCCTATAGTTCTATGGTTAATAGAGACACATCCAGAATAAAGTCCTTTATTAGAAATAATATAAAGGCGACTAAGGGCACTGCACACAAAATGTATATTTGTGCTGGTAATCCTCCTGCTGCAGATAAACGGACACAACTACCAAAAATGTCCGATGTAAAGTAAAAAAACACCAACGATCATATATATATATATATATATATATATATATATATATATATATATATATATATCTGCGCTGTAGGTTCCATATGGTCTAGAGAAGAACAATTAATAAAAAGACTTTCTGCATATAATGTCCATCACAGAATGTATCCACAATTACCTAATTGGGAATTATTAATGCGTTATTAATGCGTTATCTGTCTTTCATATAAGGTGTTAATAATTACCGGGTATTCACATGCGATGTATCGTGGTCAAGGTCTCCCGAATATGTGCACAACGGTGATGTATTCCTCTGCTTTACTTCCAAAAGATATGCGAGGAAAGGGTGTAAAAAACCTGTCCCGGCCGGTGACAGTCACCCCCTACCTCACCGATGATGCTTCCGAGTCTTCAGCGTGAGCCCGCGCTCCCACACGCTAGTTGCCGGCGAGGTGCAGTAAAGCTGCAGGACCTCGCGTGACGTCACATACACGTGATGCTTCACGTGAACGGCTAACGGAGTGCACGCAGTACCAGCGATCCCTGAAGAAGGAGTCCGCCGACTCCGAAACGCGTTGGATAGATCCTTTTTGGTACTGCGTGCACTCCGTTAGCCGTTCACGTGAAGCATCACGTGTATGTGACGTCACGCGAGGTCCTGCAGCTTTACTGTACCTCGCCGGCAACTAGCGTGTGGGAGCGCGGGCTCACGCTGAAGACCAGGAAGCATCATCGGTGAGGTAGGGGGTGACTGTCACCGGCCGGGACAGGTTTTTTACACCCTTTCCTCACATATCTTTTGGAAGTAAAGCGGAGGAATACATCACCGTTGTGCACATATTCGGGAGACCTTGACCACGATACATCGCATGTGAATACCCGGTAATTATTAACACCTTATATGCATGACAGATAACGCATTAATAACGCATTAATAATTCCCAATTAGGTAATTGTGGATACATTCTGTGATGGACATTATATGCAGAAAGTCTTTTTATTAATTATTTTTCTCTAGACCATATGGAACCTACAGCGCTGACTTTATTAGAAATAAGACTAAACACAGTCTTCCATTTTGTTTAGAAATGACAAACACAGTTATACTCACCTAATATCTATTCCACCGAAGCCCTTGTTCTCCTGTAATAAAACTAAAATAGAAAAACAACAACCTGTAGATTGTTCTGTCCCACTCTGTAATCCAAGTCTGAGGAAACAATAGTTTTCAACCTGGACGGTGCCAAGATGCGACCATCCAGGCTGAGAACCATTGGTGAATGTGCTTCTGCGCGCGTAGCCTCAGTGACTAGCGGTTACGTCATCGATGTTACGTTCAGTGAATGAGGCTGCATTCCCCGAAGAGATGCACTGCTGTGACCTCGGTGAGATCCTCCCTAGCACTTTGGGAAAAAGTCACTGAGTTCACCGCAGTTCAAGTTCAGTGACTTCACAGCAGATCACCTTGAGAATTTCTCACCGTGGTCTGCGGTGAAGTCACTGAGCGTAAACTGCGGTAAGTCATCACTGACTTTTTCCCATGGTGCTGAGGTCAAGGCAGTTTAGCCCTGCTGGGAACTCAGCCTCAGTGACCAGAGCTAACCACGTCACCGCTGGTCACTGACGTTGCTCTCGCAGCAACTCAGTCACCAGTGGTTCTCAGCCTGGACGGTTGCATCTTGGCACGATCCAGGTTGAAAGCTATTAATCCCCAGACATGGATTACGGTCTGGAGCAAAACGACCAACAGGTGAGGATATTGTTGTTTTTTATTTTAGTTTTATTGCAGGAGAACAAGGGCTTTGGTGGTATAAGCGTTAGGTGAGTATTACTGTGTTTGTTATTTTTAACTTAAAATAGAAAACTGTGTTTAGTCTTATTTCTAATAAAGGACTTTATTCTGGCTGTGTCTTTATTTACCATACAACCATAGGATTAGCCATAGATACAGTACCTTGTGAAAGTATTCGGCCCCCTGGAACTTTTCAACCTTTTCCCACATATCATGCTTCAAACATAAAGATGCGAAATGTAAATTTTTGGTGAAGAATCAACAACCAGTGGAACACAATTGTGAAGTTGAACGAAATTTATTGGTTATTTTAAATTTTTGTGGAAATTCAAAAACTGAAAAGTGGGTCATGCAATATTATCTGGCCCCTTTAACTTAATACTTTGTTGCACCACCTTTTTCTGCGATTACAGTTGCAAGTCCCTTGGGGTATGTCTCTATCAGCTTTGTACATCGAGAGACTGAAATTCTTGCCCATTCTTCCTTGGCAAACAGCTTGAGCTCAGTAAGGTTTGATGGAGATCGTTTGTGAACAGCAGTTTTCAGCTCTTTCCACAGATTCTCGATTGGCTTGAGGTCTGGACTTTGACTTGGCTATTCTAACAACTGGATACGTTTATTTGTGAACCATTTCATTGTTTTCTCTTTTTAAATCATAATGATAACCAAAAACTTCCAAATGGCCCTGATGAAAAGTCACATACGCCATTTCTTAATACCGTACAGTTAGGTTCATATATATTTGGACAGAGACAACATTTTTCTAATTTTGGTTATAGACATTACCACAATGAATTTTAAACAAAACAATTTTGGTGCAGTTGAAGTTCAGACTTTCAGCTTTCATATGAGGGTATCCACATTAAAATTGGATGAAGGGTTTAGGAGTTTCAGCTCCTTAACATGTGCCACCCTGTTTTTAAAAGGACCAAAAGTAATTGGACAGATTCAATAATTTTTAAATTAAATGTTCATTTTTTAGTACTTGGTTGAAAACCCTTTGTTGGCAATGACTGCCTGAAGTCTTGAACTCATGGACATCACCATACGCTGTGTTTCCTCCTTTTTGATGCTCTGCCAGGCCTTCACTGTGGTGGTTTTCATCCCCAAAACAACAGCGATCCACCTCCATGCTTTAGAGTAGGAATGATGTTCGTTTCATGATAGGCCTTGTTGACCTCTCTCCAAATGTAACGTTTATGGTTGTGGCCAAAGAGTTCAATTTTGGTCTCATCACTCCAAATTACCTTGTTCCAGAAGTTTTGAGACTTGTCTCTGTGCTGTTTTATGTATTGTAGGTGAGATACTTTGTAGCATTTTCGCAGTAATGTCTTTCTTCTGGTGACTTGACCATGCAGCCCATTTTTCCGTATTGTGCATCTTGAAACAACCACACTGCTAGTTTTTAGAAAGTCCTGTATTTCAGCTGATGTTAATTGTAGGTTTTTCTTTGCATCCTGAACAATTTTCCTGGCAGTTGTGTGTTAGGGCTGGCGGAACGCACCGAGTAAATCTAGGTGTTATTATTGGTGCGTTCGGAGCCCGGGGTCCACCGTGCAGGAGGAGAACCTGCTGCTAGCAAATGGCACTATATGGCAGTATAAGCGACCTCTGTTACTTCACAGAGTATCCGTGAAAGAAAAGCACTGTGTCCAGTTAAGCTCACAGGAGTACACAGCTAACTGCTGAGCTGATAGCAGTCAGTGGTCATGCAGTCAGAGAAACACACAAACAATTCCTAGCCGGAGGTGCCAGTATTCTGGTGGCCTATTTCAGCCGGGCCCTGAATACATGCGAACAAACTCCTCACCGGAGGTGCCGGTATTCTAGTGGCTTATTTCAGCCGGGCCCTGACCATAAGCATACATGACCACACTGGCGCAAAGCTCATAAAAAGAATGATACCAGCGCATGGCCGTGCGGCCATGCAAACCTTTTATAGTTGCAGCAACTTCAGGACCTTCCTAGAGGACAAATGGGAGTTGCTTTAGGACCTGAGCGTGTGACCCCTGACCTCCAATGAGAGGTCTTCCTTTAGGCATGCTCAAAAGGGAGAAAGCAGGACTTAGTCCCAGAAGCAAGTCTTCGCCGCTGACCATTACTAGCTACAATGGCAGAGCCTGGAAGAACAGCAGTAGCAAGAAGAAGAGTATCTGCCTGAGCCAGACGCTAGGACCGACATCTCCGCTGAGCAGGCCCCACTGCAACTGGAGAAGAATGGGAGATCGCAGCAGAGATGGCTCGAGATTCCCCTTGTACAGAGGCGGGAACTCGACCCCTAACATTGTGGACATTTTTGTTGGTCTACCTGACCGTGGTTTTGTTTTTACATTGTTTTTCCATTTGTTAATCACAGTTTGAATGTTGCTGACTGGCATTATCAATTCCTTGGATATCTTTTTGTATCCCTTTCCTGTTTTATGCAGTTTAACTACCTTTTCCTGTCGATCCGTTGACAATTGTTTTGCTATCTCCATGATTCACAATCCAGAAATATCAGTAGCTGGATGAAAGATGCAAGAGTCTGTCTGGATCCCAGAAAATCACTCAGCTTTTATGCAAATACTGATTACAAGCAAACAGGTCAGAGGAGAGGATGTTACCTTTAGTAGCCATTCAAACCCATTTGCGTCAACTTCTGTGCATGCTATCAGGCCAAAATCACCAGGGTATTTGAACTTATCATCTGTGTCATTTGGAAATTTTGGGCTGTCATTATGATTTAAAAAGAGAAAACAATGTAGTTTGACCATTAATAGCTTTACCCAACCACTAACCATGAGTGGAGAAAAAGTTTTTGGTGTTATTATTCATATTCTCTGAAAAAAGGCCAAGAAAACAAAAATTCTGCCAGGGTACGTAAACTTTTGAGCACACCTGTATATGTATTCTATGTGTGTGCGTGGCTGCTGATTTTCCTGCTTACATCCATCTGTGTAATATCTATTCATATAATTGCCTTGTAATGTTTTAATTTCCTGTTTCCAGATGTCACCGTATCCCAGAATTCCAAGTGGAGAAAGTTCACCAAGTTGATGGGTGTCTCAATATGGAAACTACTGCTGGTACCAACCTATTGACCACCGTCACACCGCACACACACACACATTCTATATGCCGTACGCACCACACACACACACTCACACACTCTCACACACTCATACTCACACATTCACACACGCACATGGTGGTGGTCTGATTTACTGCACCTATGCTAATTATGCGCAGGTGCAGTAAATCATTCCGCTGATCCTGGCGGCAGATGCCCGACGTGTCTGCAGGCAGAGGACGCCGGTCACTAGGGTTGAGCGAAACAGATCGGCACTTTTCAAAAGTGGGATCGGGTCGGCAGTCGGCGATCTCTAATGAAAAGTCTGGTTTTGTTTTATATATATATATATATATATATATATATATATATATATGTCATTCAGACACACATATATATATATATATATTAACTTCAGCACGATATAGCAGGAAAGCCGGTAATTCAATTACCGGCTTTTCATTTCTCCTGCCAAAACCCGACATGATATGAGACATGGTTTACATACAGTAAACCATGTCATATACCCATTTTTTGCATATTCCACACTACTAATGTTAGTAGTGTGTATGTGCAAAATTTCAGCGCTCTAGCTCTTAAATTCAAGGGTTAAATCGCAGAAAAAATTGGCGCCAGAGTGGTAAAGCCAGTTACTGAGGGCAAATATTAATAGCCTGGAGAGGGTCCACGGTTATTGTCCCCCCCTTGCTAAAAACATCTTCCCCCAGCCACCCCAGAAAAGGCACATGTGTAAGATGCACCTATTCTGGCACTTGGCCACTCTCTTCCCATTCCCGTGTAGCGGTGGGATATGGGGTAATGAAGGGTTAATGCCACCTTGCTATTGTAAGGTGGCATTAAGCCAGATTAATAATGGAGAGATGTCAATTATGACACCTATCCATTATTAATCCAATTGTATGAAAGAGTTAAAAAAAACACAAACACATTATAAAAAAGTCTTTTAATGAAATAAACACACCGTTTGTTTTAATATTTTATTGTACGCTCAATCCACTGGCTGAAGACCCTCGTTCTGTAACAAATCAAAAATAATAAAGCAACAATATACGTACCTTCCGTAGATCTGTAACGTCCCACGTTGTAAATCCATTTGAAGGGGTTAAAATATTTTACAGCCAGGAGCTCTGCTAATGCAGCGCTGCTCGTGGCTGTAAACCCCAGCGAATGAAGGTAATGTAGGTCAATGACCTGTAGTTACCTTCATTCGCGGTGATGCGCCCCCTGCTGGATGTCCCTGGAGCGTGGGAAAAGTTTGCGAATGAAGGTAACTAAAGGTAAAAAAAAAAACCATAGACTTTCATTGGGTTTCGAGTTTCGGCCAATCCCGACCCCGACTTTTCAATAGGATCGTCCGATTTCACTCGACCCGACTTTTGAGAAAGTCGGGATTCGTGAAACCCGACTCGACCCTAAAAAACTAATAGTCGCTCTACCCTACCGGTCACATTAAAGGGGTTTTCCCATGAAACAAAGTTCATTTTAAAAATTGACTGTGTCTGACCGTGTACGGAGCATACCACATCTCCTGGGCAGGGGAGGAAGCAAAAGACAATACTGACCGTTTTTAAACAATATTTTACCTCACAAAATGTATTCTCTGCGATCTCCTGCTGTAATGTCAGTATTATCTTTTGCTTACATGAGGGAAGAAGATAGCACAGTGGTGGAGAAAAAGAGAGCAAACAAGGGGGAGAGCACATGGGGTACACAGGTCAAAGAAGAAATGACATGAGAGGAGAAGACAGCAGCTGGGGAGAGAGAAAGCGCACAGGGGTTAGAGAGACAGAGCACAGGGGGGAGACAGCTCAAACGGGACAGCACATGAGGGGAGAACACAGCCCAGGAAGGAGAACGACGGCAGACAAGGGAAATAGCACATGGGGTAGACAGGTCAAAGAAGAGAGCGCAGGCGGGAGAAGTCAGCACATGGGGAAAGAGAGAGTGGATAGGTGGGTGAGCACATGGGGGGAGAGATTCTCAACGCTGGAAAGCCTGCCCCCATCATGACATTACCGCCCTCCCGATGTGATAGCATCGGGCCTCCATCTAGTACAGAGGTCTCAAACTGCATTCCTCGAGGGCTGCAAACAGGTCATGTTTTCAGGATTTCCTTGTACTGCACACGTGATAATTTAATCACCTACACACATAATGATTCCAGCACCTTGTGCAATGAGAAGGAAATCTTGAAAACATGCACGGTTTGAGGCCCTCAAGGAATGCAGTTTGTGACCCCTGATCTAGTCTATACATATATGTGTGTATCATTGACATCTACAGTATATATATATATATATATATATATATATATTTATTTATTCTACAGTATGTGCATATATCCATTCTATCTATTCTATTCTAACCTGTCATGCTGTGATTATACTGTACGCGGCACATGAATTGCCAGCTTTTATTCTATCTATCTATCTATCTATCTATCTATCTATCTATCTATCTATCTATCTATCTATCTTTCTATTTATCTATCTATTTATCATTTACTTTAAAATACTTTAGTGGCAGCACAACAATTTTCCTATACTTTTACCGAATGTTATCGACTTTTTCCAATTTTAAGAAAAATGCTTGTGTTACAGATCACAAATCCGAATATACAATATTTGTGCCGAATTTATGTTTGGCGATCATTTTCCAAACATATTCACTCATCTCTAATTATGATGAATGTTTAGGCAGGAACAGGGGAGAGTTGGGTTAGCAAGTTGAGGTAATAAGCTTGTCTAAACAGATGCATTTTTAAGCGTGGTTCCCCAATACACACTACTTAAGTGGAGGAGTTCCAGCGAAGTCAGCAAAAACCAGGGAACATAATTCAAATTGAGTGGGCTAGGACAACCATGACTGAACACAATGAAGCACACCCCTATGACTAAACGAGTGGTCTCCCATTCAGGTTCGGCAGCTGCGGGTGCTGCTGAGCATAGACGTTGGTCCCAGTGTCTTGCCCAGGCTTGTGGTATTATTATTATTATTATACATTTTTTATAGTGCTATTAATTCCTTGGCGCTTTACTGTGAAAAGGGGGCAAGTATAGACAAATACAATAAACATGGCAAAAACAAGTCACTAACAGGTACAGAAGGAGAGAGGACACTGCTCGCGAGGGCTCACAGTTTACAGGGGATGGGTGAGGACACACTAGGAGAGGGTAGAGCTGGTTCAGTAGGTTGAGCATGTTCATGATGTGGCGTCTTCCTATTGGTGGTCGAAGATCTCCGGCTCTGGTGATGTGGCAGCTCCAGATTGGTCCATGGATGACTCCTCAGCTGGCTGGGCGTGCGTGTTTGGGGAGGAGCCTTGCATTTAAAATGCTCCCAGCGGCTAAAGCGGGTGCGCTAGTATCATTTATGTGTGGCTTTGTGAGTGGAGGCTCTACGACTCTGTCTGCAAGTGTTGTATGTCTGTCTAGCTTTGGGACTGTACACATAGACAGGCAGCTAGCGTTAGTGGGGGCAATTAACCACTTGGCTTAGCGTCTGTTACCTACATGTGTGTGGTTAGCACAGTAGAGTTTCAGAGCAAGCTCAACCCTAGTCAGGGTATTATGTTCAACATCTGTTTTGTTTCTGTGTGGGATTGACACAGCTATGTTGCCGAGCAAGCTTTTCCTTGTGTTCTCCCTGTGACGTTTACCAGGGCATAGCACTCTGTTTACATATGTTCAATAACTCAATGTGGAGTAATGGAGTTTGGTGCTTTTTGCTCTGTTCACACTATGTGGCATTAACACAGTGTGTCCAGGCAGTAGGTCATTGTCTCTTCCATCATTGTTCACACTAGCAGCAGTTTTACAAATCTGCACGGTGGACTCCAGGTTGCGATTGCACTTTATTATTTATTTTATTTAGTGCAATCCGACAACCCTAACATTATACTAGCGCCAGGGTCCGGCTAGTAATGGCAGACGAGCAGCGTCTCCAGCGGTACGACCAGCAGCTGGAGGACCGGCTGTCCACGATTGAGTGGGTGACTTCAGCTGTAGATTTATCCGCAGTAGCGGCACAGTCAGCGAAGCCATCTCTAGGGTTTCTGGTGCTGCTCCTGTTCTGTCTTTTTCACATTTTACGCTACCAGATACATTTTCAGGAGACAGCAAGGCTTGCAGGGAAATCATGAATCAGTGTTCAATTCAGCTGGAGTTACTGACCTCCCGTTTCTCTTTTAAGTGAGCTAAGGTGGGATTTTTGGTGTCTTTGTTGACGGACAGAGTGTTGGAGTGGGCTACTCCCCTGTGGGAGCAAAAAAAACAGGTGGTTCGGAGCACCTCCCATTTTTTTGGGTGCCCTAAAAGAGGTCTTTTTGGGGACACAAGTTAACCATGATACCGCACCAACGGCTGGCCCTAACTCAGGTTTCATCCTTGGTTAGTCAATTTACCATCGAATTTGGTACTCTGGTTTCAGAGTTGGAGTGGTCTGATAAGGTCCTGATACCTATTTTTTGGATGGGTTTAGCAGATCATGTCAAGGATGTTATGGCTACTAGAAAGATTCCCACTACTCTGGAGGAATTAATATCTGTGTCCACTCGCATAGATAATAATAATAATAATCTTTATTTTTATATAGCGCTAACATATTCCGCAGCGCTTTACAGGTCTTTATAGATCTCCGAGATGCTGAGCGGGGGTTGGAGCGAGCTCAGAATAGATCTGGGATTCGGATAGCTTAAAACTTCACCCATCCCAAGGATCCTCCAACTCAGGTTGATGATCCTATAGAGCCCATGGTCGTCTCTCGAGTGGAATCAAACACCCAGTCTGTGGAGTAATGGAGTTTGGTGCTTAGTGTTCCGTTCACACTGCGTGGCATTAACACAGTATGTCCAGGCAATTGCTCACTGTCTGTTGCCTCATTGTTCACACTAGCAGCAGTTTTACCTCTCTGCACAGTGGACCGCAGGTTGCGATTGCACTTTATTATTTATTAATTTAGTGCAATCTGCCAACCCTAACAGACCCTAACAGTTATAACTATATAAAGTGCTTTTTCATAAAAATTACAGTGCCGATTTTAATAAAAAAAGATGTTAGTGATGCACATTGCATCACTAACAATGCACTGGGGACCCTTAAGATGCTACAAAAGACGTGACAGGTTTCACTTTTACAGAATTTTACCATCTGCTTTTTATCTAGTCATGGGAAGAAGAGATTTGATTTTAAGTGGTCGTTTTTAAATCGTAGAACATAAAATCTAGATTTTAGATAGTTATATATGTTCATAATCATTAACCCCTTTCCAACATCGGGTGCACATTTACGCCGATGTAGGACTCCCTCCCTTTGATTTGGGCTCCGGCGGTGAGCCCACATCTTTCCCAGTACATGTCAGTTGTTTTGAACAGCTGGCATGAGCCTGGAACAGCCACGGGTGGAATCGCAATCCACCCACGGCTATTAATACTTTAAATGCCACTGTCAAACATTGACATCAGTATTTAACATACACTTCTGGAAATCTTGCCGGAAATTCGCCCACCAGTGACCACCATCACGTGATCGCGGGTCACCAATGGGTTGACATGACAACCAGAGGTCTCCTATGGTTGCTATTGCCGTCTTGCTATGAGCGCCTCCCGGTGGTTGGCACTCATAGCAAGTGAGCAATTCGGCTACATACAGGTGATCTGATCATCGACTGTATGTAGCAGAGCCGACTGAGTTATGGCTGCTTCTAGACTCCAATGGAGACTATTTAAGCATGCCAAATGAATAAAAAAATGTTTTTAAAAATATAGAAAAAAAATTCAAATCACCCCCCTTTTGCCCCATTCAAAATAAAACTATAAAAAAATCAAACATACAGTGAGGAAAAAAATGTATTTAGTCAGCCACCAATAGTGCAAGTTCTCCCACTTAAAAAGATGAGGGAGGCCTGTAATTGACATCATAGGTAGATCCCATCTATGAGAGTCAAAATTAAAAAAACAAGTCCAGAAAATCACCTTGTCTGATTTGGCAAGATTTATTTTGCAAATTAGGGTGGAAAATAAGTATTTGGTCATTAACAAAAGTTCATCTCAATATTTTGAAATATATCCTTTGTTGGCAATGACAGAGGTCAAACGTTTTTTGTAATGTATGTCTTCACAAGGTTGGCACACGCTGTTAGTAGTATGTTGGCCCATTCCTCCATGCAGATCTCCTTTAGAGCAGTGATGTTTTGGGCCTGTCATTGGGCAACACAGACTTTCAACTCCCTCCAAAGGTTTTATATGGGGTTGAGATCTGGAAACTGGCTAGGCTACTCCAGGACCTTCATATGTTTCTTACGAAGCCAATCCTTCTTTGCCCTGGTGGTTTGCTTGGGATCATTATCATGCTGAAAGACCCATCCACATTTCATCTTCAATGCCCTTGCTAATGGAAGGAGGTTTGCACTCAAAATCTCATGATAGATGGCCCCATTCATTATTTCATGTACACAAATCAGTCGTACTGGTCCCTTTGCAGAGCCCCAAAGCATGATGTTGCCACCTCCTTGCTTTACAGAAGGTATGGCATTTTTTGAATGCGACTCAGCATTCTGTCTCCTCCAAACATGAGTTTTGTTTCTACCAAACATTTCTACTTTGGTTTCATCAAACCATATGACATTCTCCCAATACTCTTCTAGATAATCCAAATGCTCTCTAGCAAACTTCAGACGGGCCCGGACATGTACTAGCTTAAGCAGGGGGACACGTCTGGTACTGCAGGACCTGAGTCTTTGGCGGCGTAGTGTGTTACTGATGGTAGCCTTTGTTATGGTGGTCCCAACTCTATGCAGGTCATTCAATAGGTATAGCACATATATACGAAAAGCGGCTTAGAAAGCCTTAGCCAGCTCACCAACCAGACCAGCAGTAATGGAGCACGAGAGTCCGTCTTGATCCAAACGTCCAGCAACAGCAAATCTAACAGAAAATAGATACTCCAGCTCCGATAAAAACTTGAAATCTTTAATAATCCAAATGGTTAAAATAGATAATCCTTACATGTGGTGGACCAAACAGGTGTTTGTAATAAATAAGGCTATGCGTTTCGACCTAAATCGGTCTTACTCATGCCTGTAATGAGTAAGACCGATTTAGGTCGAAATGCGTAGCCTTATTTATTACAAACACCTGTTTGGTCCACCACATGTAAGGATTATCTGTTTTTAACCATTTTGATTATTAAAGATTTCAAGTTTTTATCGGAGCTGGAGTATCTATTTTCTGTTGGATTTGCCATTCAATAGGTACCCCTGTGTGGTTCTGGGATTTTTGCTCACCGATCTTGAGATCATTTTGACCCCACAGGGTGAGACCTTGCGTGGAGCCCCAGCTCGAGGGAGATTATCAGTGGTCTTGTATGTCTTCCATTTTCTTATTATTGCTCCCACAGTTAATTTCATCACACAGAGCTGCTTGCCTGTTGCAGATTCAGCCTTCCCAGCCTGGTGCAGGGCTACAATTTTGTTTCTGGTGTCCTTCGACAGCTCTTTGTCTTCATCTTACTGGAGTTTGGAGTGTGACTATTTGAGGTTGTGGACAGGTGTCTTTTATAGTGATAACAAGTTCAAACAGTTGCCATTACTAAAGGTAATGAGTGAAGGACAGAAGAGCTTCTTAAAGAAGTTACAGGTCTGCGAGAGCCAGAAATCTTGCATGTTTTAAGGTGACCAAATACTTATTTTCCACCATAATTTGATAAATAAATCTTGCCAAATCAGACAAGGTGATTTTCTGGATTTGTTTTCTCATTTTGACTCTCATAGTTGTGGTCTACCTATGATGTTAATTACAGGCCTCTCTCATCTTTTTATGTGTGAGAACTTGCATAATTGGTGGCTGACTAAATACTTTGTTTACCCACTGTACACATATTTGGAAAAACAAAATATGAAAGAATACGAGCACTCACCATTCATGCAAAAAGTGTCCATCCTTTATTGAGGCTTCATAGTAAAAAAGCAGGACATAGCAGGGAGAACCTGTGGTTCCCAACGACGACGGCCATTTCGCTCTCCTGAGCTTCTACGGGTACACATATTTGGTATTACCTAATTCAGAATTGCCCGATCTATCAATAAAAAAAGGATTAATCTGATCGTTAAACGGCGTAGTGAGAAAAAAAAGTCAAAATGCCAGAATTCCGAGGTTTTTTTTGTAGCCATGAATTTTCATTAAAATGCAATCACGGGCAATCAAAAGATCATATCTGCACCAAAATGGTATCATTAAAAACATCAGCTCAGCGTGCAAAAATTAAGCCCTCTCCCAACCCGAGATTATAAAAATGGAAAGGCAAAAGTTTGAATTTTTTTTCACCACTTAGATAAAAAAGAACCTAAACATATTTGGTGTCTATGAACTCGTAATGACCTGGAGAATCACAATGGTAGATCAGTTTTAGCATTTAGTGAATTTAGGTGCTACAAACTATTTTAAAGTCAGGTCCCTTACTGTGTGACACTAGGAACTGAAGAATGTTTTGTTGCCTCTGGATCAGGCCTCTATAACACACTAGATGCTAAAAACTAATTTCAAGTCAGGTCCTCTACTGTATGACATTAGGAAAGAATTTTTTTGTGGCCTCTGGATCAAGCCTGTGTAACACACTAGATGCTACAAACTCTTTGAAAGTCAGGTTCCCTACAGTATAACACTAGGAAAAGTAGAATTTTTTTGGCCTCTGGATCAGGTCTCTGACACACTAGATGCTACAAACGATTTTAAAGTCAGGTCCCCTACTGTATGACATTAGGAACAGAAATATTTTTTGCGGCCTCTGCATCTGGCCTATATAGCACACTAGATGCTACCAACTATTAGAAAGTCAGGTCTTCTCAGGGGCGTCGCTATCATGAGGCCACTTGAGTCGGTTGCTTCAGACGGCACCACCTGCTGATAAAAAGGGGGGCGGCATCTGTGGGGAGCGTTCTTTCAGATGCTGGCTTGTGCCTGCATTTGGCCGCTCTTGTCTCCCTGACATCCTGTTAACTCCTGCTTCATACTGGGGGAATATGCACTTTGGTGTGGGTTGGCTTTTACGCTCCGGGTTCAGCAACTCAGAGAGGGGAGGTGTCCTACAGGAGAAGAACACTGGCCAATGAAAGCTCTCACATCACTGACAGAAGAGCTGATTGGCCAGTGCTCCTGTCCTCCTGCATGGCACATCTTTGAAGGGAAGAACTGAGAGCCAGGAAATAAGATCAGAGAGGAGCCACCTGTGCTGGAAGATACAGGAGAAGCAGCTCCAATCCACAAGGTGACAGATCCCCTGCTGGGCAATCCAGGCAGAGAGAGTGGGTGTGGGGCTCAGCTGCTGTGAGCAGGGGAAGCTGCAAGTGTACACCAGCCCCCACCCCTGTAGCACAGAAGAATGTGTGTGGGGGGGTTGTGTCTTGTGTGGGTTGTCTCTCTGTCATTGTGTCTTTCTGTGTGGTGTGTGAGTAGTGTCTGTGTGTGGGTTGTGTCTATGTGTGTGTCTGTGTATGGTCTGTCTGCGGGTTGCGTGTCTGTGTGTGGGTTGTGTGTCTGTGTGCAGGTTGCGTGTCTGTGTGTGTGTGTCTGCTTGTGTGTGTCTGTGTGGGTTGTGTGTCTGCTTGTGTGTATGTCTGTGTGTGGGTTGCGTGCCTGTGTGTGGGTTGTGTCTTTCTGCGTGGGTTGCGTCTATGTTTGTGTCTGTGTATGGTCTGTTTGTGGGTTGTGTGTCTGTGTGTGGGTTGCGTGTCTGCTTGTGTGTGGGTTGCGTGTCTGTGTGTGTGTCTGAGTTGTGTGTGCGTCTGCTTGTGTGTATGTCTGTGTGTGGATTGCGTTTCTGTGTGGGTTGTGTCTGTGTGCATCTGTGTATGGTCTGTCTGTGGGTTGCGTGTCTGTGTCTGCTTGTGTGTGTCTGTGTGGGTTGTGTGTGTCTGCTTGTGTGTATGTCTGTGTGTGTGTGGGTGCGTGTCTGTGTGTGGGTGCGTGTCTGTGTGTGGGTTGCATCTCTGTCTGCTTGTGAGTGGGTTGCATGTTTGTGTGTGTGTCTGCTTGTGTGTGTCTGTGTGGGTTGTGTGTGTCTGCTTGTGTGTATGTCTGTGTGTGGGTTGCGTGTCTGTGTGTGGGTTGTGTCTTTCTGCGTGGGTTGCGTCTATGTGTGTGTCTGTGTATGGTCTGTTTGTGGGTTGTGTGTCTGTGTGTGGGTTGCGTGTCTGCTTGTGTGTGGGTTGCGTGTCTGTGTGTGTGTCTGAGTTGTGTGTGCGTCTGCTTGTGTGTATGTCTGTGTGTGGATTGCGTTTCTGTGTGGGTTGTGTCTGTGTGCATCTGTGTATGGTCTGTCTGTGGGTTGCGTGTCTGTGTCTGCTTGTGTGTGTCTGTGTGGGTTGTGTGTGTCTGCTTGTGTGTATGTCTGTGTGTGGGTGCGTGTCTGTGTGTGGGTGCATGTCTGTGTGTGGGTTGCATCTCTGTCTGCTTGTGAGTGGGTTGCATGTTTGTGTGTGTGTCTGCTTGTGTGTGTCTGTGTGGGTTGTGTGTGTCTGCTTGTGTGTATGTCTGTGTGTGGGTTGCGTGTCTGTGTGTGGGTTGTGTCTTTCTGTGTGGGTTGTGTCTATGTGTGTGTCTGTCTATGGTCTGTGGGTTGCATGTCTGTGTTTGTCTGCGTGTGTCAGTGGATTGCGTGTCTATGTGGGCTGCGTGTCTGTGTGTCTGCTTGTGTGTGTCTGTGTATGTGTCTGTGTGTGGGTTGCGTGTCTGTGTGGGTTGCGTGTTTGTGTAGGTCATGTCTCTGTGGTGTGTGGGTTGTGTCTATGTGTGTGTCTGCATGTGTGTAGTCTGTGTGGGTTGTTTATCTGTGTGGGTTGCTTGTCTGTTTACGGGTTGCGTTTCTGTGTGTGTCTGTGTGTGGGTTGCGTGTCTGTGTGGGTTGGTGTGTGTAGGTTGTGTCTTTCTGTGTGGTGTGTGAGAAGTGTGTGTGGTTGTGTCTTTCTATGTGGTGTGTGGGTTGTGTCTATGTCTGTGTCTGTATGGTCAGTCTGCAGGTTGCGTATCTGTGTGTGGGTTGCGTGTCTGTGTGTGGGTTGCGTGTCTGCTTGTGTGTGGGTTGCGTGTCTGTCTGCTTGTGTGTGGGTTGCGTGTCTGTGTGTGTCTGCTTCTGTGGGTTGTGTGTGTGTGTCTGCTTGTGTGTATGTCTGTGTGTGAGATGCGTGTCTGTGTGTGGGTTGCATCTTTCTGTGTGGGTTGTGTCTGTGTGTGTCTGTGTATGGTCTGTCTGTGGGTTGCGTGTCTGTGTGTGTGGGTTACGTATCTGTGTGTGGGTTGAGTGTCTGTGTATGGGTTGAGTGTCTGTGTGTGGGTTGAGTGTCTGTGTGTGGGTTGAGTGTGTGTGGGTTGCGTGTCTGCTTTTGTGTGGGTTGTGTGTCTGTCTGCTTGTGTGTGGGTTGCGTGTCTGTCTGTGTCTGCCTGTGTATGTCTGTGGGTTGTGTGTGTGTATGTCTATGTGTGTGTGTTGCGTGTCTGTGTGTGGGTTGTGTCTTTCTGTGGGTGTGTATGTGTGTGTATGTGTATGGTCTGTCTGTGGGTTGCGTGTCTGTCTGCTTGTGTGTGTCTGTCTGCGTGCGTCTGTTTGGGTTGCGTGTCTGTGTACGTCTGTGTATGTGTCTGTGTGTGGGTTGCGTGTCTGCGTCTGTCTATGTGGGTTGCATCTCTGTGTGTCTGTGTGTGAGTTGTGTGTCTGCTTGTGTGGGTTGCGTGTCTGTGTGGGTTGTTTGTGTGTATGTTGTTTCTTTCTGTGTGGTGTGTGGGTTGAATGTCTGTATGTGGGCTGCGTTTCTGTGTGTGGGTTGTGCCTCTGTCTTTCTGTGTGGTGTGTGGGTTGTGTCTGTGTGTGTCTGTGTGTCTGAGTGTGTGTGGGTTGTGTGTGTGTAGTATGTGTCTCATTGGTGTGTGGGTTGTTTCTGTTTGTGGGTTGTGTCTGTGGTGTGTTTGCCTGTGTGTGTGGATTGAGTCTCTCTATGGTGTGTGGGTTGTGTGTCTGTGGTGTGTCTGTTGTGTGTCAGTGTGGGTTGTGTCTATGTGTTGACTCTGGGTTGTGTTTGCGTGTGTGTGTTGTATCTCTGTGTGTGGGGGGCTGTGTATGTTTGTGTTTAGATATCTTGTGAGAATACTGAGGTGTGTATGTATATACACTTGTCCTGCATGCATGTTCAGTGTAAATGATGTGTACCTGCTGTGCATCTGTTATATAGCATGTGTGTACTAAAGACATTTATGATCTGTGTCTGTGACTGTATGATGTGTATGTAATGAGCATGTGTTGTCCAGTACATGTGTGCTGTATATAATGTAATTTAACCCCTTCACCACCTTTGACGTTCATATAGGTTGTATCCTTGCCTTTGATACAATCTCGCACACTGGCAATATAATATATGGAGGACTATGGGGGATGCATTATAATATATTGATAGCTATGGGGTGCATTATAATATATGGAGGACTATGGGGGTGAATTATACTATATGGAGGACTATGGGATGCATTATACTATACGGAGGACTATGGGGAGTGCATTATAATATATTGATGACTATGGGGTGCATTATACTATATGGAGGACTATGGGGGGTGCATTATACTATATGGAGGACTATGGGGAGTTTATTATACTATATGGAAGACTATGGGGGGCATTATACTATATGGAAGACGATGGATGGTGCATTATAATATACGGAGGACTATATGAAGCCAATCATACTATATGGAAGTAATTATAATATTTGGAGGGCTCTGTGGGGGGCATGATACTACTTGACGGGCTATGAGGAAGCCTTTATACTTTATGGAGGGCTGTTTTGGGAGCCATTAAACTGTATGTAGTTCCTTTATGCATTATGGAGGGCTGTATGGGGCTCACAGCTGGGGATCATACTGTGGCGGGATAGTTGAGGGGGTACAATAAGGTCTCATCAAACTGTGCGTGTGGAGGAATCATTGTAGGGGATCACAGTGTTTGTGGGGCACCTTTGTTGGCATCATACTTTATGGGGCAATGAAAGAAGAATCTGGGGGCTTCAATAGGAGGAAAATGACTTTGTAACGGCACCAAATTTGTGAGATCTGTACCTATGTGATCCAGACAAATTCTTTTTTTGGGGGGGAGAGGATGGGGGAGCAATAAGAGCTTGTGGTTTGGGGCCCCATGATCTCTTTGTACGTCCTGGTGCAGGATGCATTGTCCTTTTCACAAGCATCTCTGCTGGAGGACTGATGGACCATAACTTACACACCAGGACCAATGCTGCCCCTTGGTACATACAGGCATTCAGCCATTTCTTGAGCGTCGGTTGTGCTCGCTACCCTTCCCACTCTCACATCCCTTACTCAACCCAATAGGAAGGCCCCTGCTATTAGATTCGGACAGCCCCGTGTGCGGCGCTTGTGATTGGCTAAGCGTTTCGGGAGAAGGAGGCGTGATCTGTTTGGACATCTTTTTTCTATTTCTCTAAATTAAAATGTCCACTATTGTCCTCATTTTTACAGTATAGATATAAATCTGTATGAACCAGATTTATTCCTACCGATTTAAACAAATTTATCTTCTGATACATGTTGGCACCAATGACACGGCAAGGAAGGACCTACCGACAATCTGCAAGGACTTTGAAGAGTTGGGGAAGAAAGTAAAGGAACTGGATGCACAGGTAGTTTTTTCTTCTATCCTTCCAGTAGACGGGCATGGCACCAGGAGATGGAACAGGATCCTTGATGCAAACAACTGGCTAAGACGATGGTGCAGACAACAAGGATTCGGATTCCTGGACCACGGTGTGAATTACTGGTATGATGGACTCCTCGCCAGAGACGGACTACACCTCAACAAACCTGGGAAACACACATTCGCCAGAAGACTCGCTACACTCATCAGGAGGGCGTTAAACTAGAAGAAGAGGGGACGGGAAGAAAAACATTAGACTCGAACAAAGACGACCCAGGAAAACATACTCAGAAGGGAGGTAAGAACATTTCTAAAACAATCCACAGTGAGGAGATTGGAACAAAACAAAATCCTCTAAACTGCATGCTCGCAAACGCCAGAAGCCTGACAAACAAGATGGAAGAACTAGAAGCAGAAATATCTACAGGTAACTTTGACATAGTGGGAATAACCGAGACATGGTTAGATGAAAGCTATGACTGGGCAGTTAACTTACAGGGTTACAGTCTGTTTAGAAAGGATCGTAAAAATCGGAGAGGAGGAGGGGTTTGTCTCTATGTAAAGTCTTGTCTAAAGTCCACTTTAAGGGAGGATATTAGCGAAGGGAATGAGGATGTCGAGTCCATATGGGTTGAAATTCATGGAGGGAAAAATGGTAACAAAATTCTCATTGTGGTCTGTTACAAACCCCCAAATATAACAGAAAGCATGGAAAGTCTACTTCTAAAGCAGATAGATGAAGCTGCAACCCATAATGAGGTCCTGGTTATGGGGGACTTTAACTACCCGGATATTAACTGGGAAACAGAAACCTGTGAAACCCATAAAGGCAACAGGTTTCTGCTAATAACCAAGAAAAATTATCTTTCACAATTGGTGCAGAATCCAACCAGAGGAGCAGCACTTTTAGACCTAATACTATCTAATAGACCTGACAGAATAACAAATCTGCAGGTGGTTGGGCATTTAGGAAATAGCGACCACAATATTGTGCAGTTTCACCTGTCTTTCACTAGGGGGACTTGTCAGGGAGTCACAAAAACATTGAACTTTAGGAAGGCAAAGTTTGAACAGCTTAGAGATGCCCTTAATCTGGTAGACTGGGACAATATCCTCAGAAATAAGAATACAGATAATAAATGGGAAATGTTTAAGAACATCCTAAATAGGCAGTGTAAGCAGTTTATACCTTGTGGGAATAAAAGGACTAGAAATAGGAAAAACCCAATGTGGCTAAACAAAGAAGTAAGACAGGCAATTAACAGTAAAAAGAAAGCATTTGCACTACTAAAGCAGGATGGCACCATTGAAGCTCTAAAAAACTATAGGGAGAAAAATACTTTATCTAAAAAACTAATTAAAGCTGCCAAAAAGGAAACAGAGAAGCACATTGCTAAGGAGAGTAAAACTAATCCCAAACTGTTCTTCAACTATATCAATAGTAAAAGAATAAAAACTGAAAATGTAGGCCCCTTAAAAAATAGTGAGGAAAGAATGGTTGTAGATGACGAGGAAAAAGCTAACATATTAATCACCTTCTTCTCCACGGTATTCACGGTGGAAAATGAAATGCTAGGTGAAATCCCAAGAAACAATGAAAACCCTATATTAAGAGTCACCAATCTAACCCAAGAAGAGGTGCGAAACCGGCTAAATAAGATTAAAATAGATAAATCTCCGGGTCCGGATGGCATACACCCACGAGTACTAAGAGAACTAAGTAATGTAATAGATAAACCATTATTTCTTATTTTTAGTGACTCTATAGCGACAGGGTCTGTTCCGCAGGACTGGCGCATAGCAAATGTGGTGCCAATATTCAAAAAGGGCTCTAAAAGTGAACCTGGAAATTATAGGCCAGTAAGTCTAACCTCTATTGTTGGTAAAATATTTGAAGGGTTTCTGAGGGATGTTATTCTGGATTATCTCAATGAGAATAACTGTTTAACTCCATATCAGCATGGGTTTATGAGAAATCGCTCCTGTCAAACCAATCTAATCAGTTTTTATGAAGAGGTAAGCTATAGGCTGGACCACGGTGAGTCATTGGACGTGGTATATCTCGATTTTTCCAAAGCGTTTGATACCGTGCCGCACAAGAGGTTGGTACACAAAATGAGAATGCTTGGTCTGGGGGAAAATGTGTGTAAATGGGTTAGTAACTGGCTTAGTGATAGAAAGCAGAGGGTGGTTATAAATGGTATAGTCTCTAACTGGGTCGCTGTGACCAGTGGGGTACCGCAGGGGTCAGTATTGGGACCTGTTCTCTTCAACATATTCATTAATGATCTGGTAGAAGGTTTACACAGTAAAATATCGATATTTGCAGATGATACAAAACTATGTAAAGCAGTTAATACAAGAGAAGATAGTATTCTGCTACAGATGGATCTGGATAAGTTGGAAACTTGGGCTGAAAGGTGGCAGATGAGGTTTAACAATGATAAATGTAAGGTTATACACATGGGAAGAGGGAATCAATATCACCATTACACACTGAACGGGAAACCACTGGGTAAATCTGACAGGGAGAAGGACTTGGGGATCCTAGTTAATGATAAACTTACCTGGAGCAGCCAGTGCCAGGCAGCAGCTGCCAAGGCAAACAGGATCATGGGGTGCATTAAAAGAGGTCTGGATACACATGATGAGAGCATTATACTGCCTCTGTACAAATCCCTAGTTAGACCGCACATGGAGTACTGTGTCCAGTTTTGGGCACCGGTGCTCAGGAAGGATATAATGGAACTAGAGAGAGTACAAAGGAGGGCAACAAAATTAATAAAGGGGATGGGAGAACTACAATACCCAGATAGATTAGCGAAATTAGGATTATTTAGTCTAGAAAAAAGACGACTGAGGGGCGATCTAATAACCATGTATAAGTATATAAGGGGACAATACAAATATCTCGCTGAGGATCTGTTTATACCAAGGAAGGTGACGGGCACAAGGGGGCATTCTTTGCGTCTGGAGGAGAGAAGGTTTTTCCACCAACATAGAAGAGGATTCTTTACTGTTAGGGCAGTGAGAATCTGGAATTGCTTGCCTGAGGAGGTGGTGATGGCGAACTCAGTCGAGGGGTTCAAGAGAGGCCTGGATGTCTTCCTGGAGCAGAACAATATTGTATCATACAATTATTAGGTTCTGTAGAAGGACGTAGATCTGGGGATTTATTATGATGGAATATAGGCTGAACTGGATGGACAAATGTCTTTTTTCGGCCTTACTAACTATGTTACTATGTTACTATGTTACTATGTTACTATGTTACTATGTGGGGGGGGCACCGTTCTGCACTTCGCCTCAGGCAGCACAGAGGCTAAGTTCACCCCTAGGTCTTCTACTGTATGATGCTAGGAACAGAAAATGCCTTGTGACCTCTGGATCAGGCCTCTATAACACCCTAGACACTGCAAACTATTTTAAAGTCAGGTCTCCTACTGTATGGTCTCCTAGGAACAGAAGAATTTTTTGTTGCCTCTGGAACAGGCCTGTATAGCACACTGGATGCTAAAAACTACCATATACACTCGAGTATAAGCAGAGATATTCAGTCCATTTCTTTAGGCTGAAAGTGCCCCTCTCGGCTTATATTCGAGTCTTTGTCCCAGGGGGGTCGGCAGGGGAGGGGGGGCCGCTGCTGTCACATACTCACCTGCTTCTGACGAGGTCTCTGCATCTCCAATGGCCCTCTGGGTGCTTACAGCATCTTCCAGCATTGAGCGGTCACCGTTACTGCTCATTACAGTAATGAATATGGACGCGACTCCACTCCCAAAAGGGTCGAGCCGCATATTCATTACTGTAATGAACAGTAAAGCTGACCGCTCAATGCTGGAAGAAGCTGTCAGCACCCGGAGAAGATCATCAGAGAAGCTGCCAGGGACCGCGCCGGGAGCAGGTGAGTATAATGGGGAGGGTGAGCAGCATTGCTCAATATTCACATGTCCTCGTCGACCGTCGGGCGCCACTCCGTCTTCCACGTCCTCTGGCTGTGACGCTCAGGTCAGAGGGCGCGATGCCGTGGCTAGTGCGCTCCCTCTGCCTGAACATCAGTGCAGAGGATGCGGAAGACGGAGCAGCGCCCGGTGGTGGAACGAGGACAGGTGAATATTGCAATTGCTGGGGGCCTGAGCGACGAGAGGTGAGTATGCCATTTTTTTTTCTTAATCGCAGCAACAGCATATGGGGCAAATATCTCTATGGAGCATCTTATGGGGCCATAATCAACATTTGTGCAGCATTATATGGGGTAAATATCTCTATGGAGCATCTTATGGGGCTATAATAGGCATTTGTGCAGCATTATTTGGGGTAAATATCTCTATGGAGCATCCTATGGGGCCCTTATTAACTTTTGTGCAGCATTATATGGGGCATATTTTAATATGGAGCATTATATGGGGCCCATCATGAACTGTATGAAGCATTATATGGGGCTCCTGATTCAATATGGATATTCAAAAACACTTAAACTACTGATGTCTCAATTAATTTTACTTTTATTGGTATCTATTTTTATTTTTGAAATTTACCGGTAGCTGCTGCATTTTCCACCCTAGGCTTATACTCGAGTCATTAAGTTTTCCCAGTTTTTTGTGGCAAAATTAGGGGTCTCGGCTTATACTCGGGTTGGCTTATACTTGAGCATATACGGTATTTAAAAGTCAGATCCCCTACTGTATGTCACTAGGAACAGAAGAATTTTTTGTGACCTCTGAATCAGGCCTCTATAACACACTAGATGCTACAAACTATTTAAAAGTCAGGTCTCCTACTATATGATACTAGGAACTGATGAATTTTTTGTGGCATCCATAATACACTAGATGCTATAAACTATTTTAAAGTCAGGTTCGCAGGGATCTCTGAAGAAGGAAACCGATAGATTTCCAAACACGTTGGATTTTGGTCCTACATGCTCACTGCACTTTACTGCATCCCCATCACTTAATTTTGAGAGTCATGTGACCAAAGCCGTCACGCTGGTGTCCTGTAAGTACCCAAGCGTACATACGGATACTAACGGACCCTGTGTAGGAACGCCTGTCACAGGAGAGGTCAGCACGCCAACTTTCTATAGCCTTCACAGCTTGCATCACGGTTGCTATTCATCTTATCTGGGAAGTTTGTTGAATAAACCCACAACAAAGAATGCATTAAAGAACCTTAAGGGGGCAAGGACTCTCATACAGCCATTTCAGGGAATCCATGCTTGATCTATTTGTTACTGTAGTGCGTTGCACAGGTTTACTACCAATCTAGTTTGGCTTCTGATTCCCTGATGATCCTAAAAGTGGGGAACCCAAAGCCCCTTGTGAATGGAGCACATGCTACCAATTCACTGATACACAGTAAATGAGCAATGGCCACACATGCTCACTATCCCTCCATTCACACAGGGAATATTGGGACCCTCATACTTGTGATAAGTCTGTATTTGTATTTTAAAAACATATCTATGGCTTTGAGTGTACAAATTCTGACAACTGTGCTTCCAATCAAAGTGTGAATAGGATGTTGTGCAGAGTCCAATTTTTACGCTCAAACTAAACTTTTAAAATGGAAAATATGTCAAGTTAAGAAAAAACAAACAACAAAAAAGGAATAAAAGTTTACCAGATATTATTAGCTTGTCACCACAGCTACCACATCGTCTCTATGCCCCATCATTGCTGCTTTATGTTGACGTAATATCCTCTGCTGCTTATTATGAAACGTAAAGTAGGTCAAGGCACTGTTTCTCATTGACTTTGTAGAATGAGTTTTTAAAATAAAAGTAAAATGTGAATGTAAAAAAGTCTTGCAGGAACTAGTAATAGGATCTGGTACTCTTATATAAGATATATTGGCAAAAGTCTAATGTTGTACTGTTCCTTAGTTCAATAAGTCAATTTATGTGCAGTTCTCTTCCATATCTGCCAACATCGCAAAACACCCTCTTTTTGGATTGCTTTACAGCACCATTAGGCATTAATTTATTTTTGCTTATCTCATTTTCTCATATGACATGTATTAAAATCCTACTGCCGCTTTGCCAATCCATAGGCTAGGTCTTTATTTGCTAATAGCTGGGTGTCCAATCGCTGGTACGATCACCAATCCTAAGCGATCTGAAATACTGTTCCAATACAACAGGCAGGTCAACACTACAAAATCAGTTTCAGGCAGCTTCCATTAACATGTCAGAGCGGCTCCCTATTTAACCAGTTAAAAAATTAACACAACCCTTACCAATCTTCTCAAAAGTGCTTATTATATATTGGAATTTTATGGCCGTAGAAATCACAAGACACAGACAGTGCGTCGTGTCTCAAATGAGTTCTGCTTTATTGGTTGTAATGTACAACAATTTATGGGGAAAAAATAAAGGACTTTGTCACACATTACCTCATTGCCTTATCCCATAATTATTTCTGATAATTGCTGACGTCTGTCACCCACATGTCATTCTCTACCGTATTTTTTGGATTATAAGATGTACTTTTTCTACCAAATTTGGGGTAAAAATGGATGTGCGTCTTATAATGCAGATATACCTTACCGGAAGCGGGGGAGCAGGGTCTCTGGGTTGCTGCTGGAGGAGACAAATGTGAAGCATTACTGCAGGCCACAGGCTGGGGTGAGGGGGGTTTGGACGTGCACTGCTGCCATTGTTAGGTGGTGCAGGGGGCTCTGCCAACATTTTGTGAAAGCCCAGAGCCCAACACTTACATGGTTTACTATGCGTCAGACTCCGGGAAAATGGCTGACGGGGAAGGCACATGCACATTTGGATATCTTAGCATCCTGATCTCGGGAGATTAGTTGAGTTTTTCCATTTGCACAGATGAGTTTTTTTATTTGCACAGTTAGGCTATAAGCGCATATTCTGGATTTGCTTCTGGAAATTTCTGCGCAGTTTCTGCATCTCTTGGCAGAAAATGAAGCAGCAATTCCACGCCGTTTTTATGCGTTTTTGTTGCATTTATATGCGGTTTTGTATGCATTTTCGTAAATCCATAGAGCTAAATAAAGATGGGGGTATCAGTGCTGGGGTAGCACTGCTGCGGCAAGGCATGTCCTCTGAAAGCCGAAGGAGTGTCTCCTCCAGTAAGGAGGGAAATAGGAGAACAGACCAGGCCAGACAGGTGCTGGAAGTGGGGGATTCAATTATTAGGGGAACAGATAGGGCAATCTTTCACAAACACAAGGATCGTCGAACGATGTGCTGCCTACCTGGCGCTGGAGTCCGGCACATTGCTGATCGGGTTGACAGATTACAGGAAGATGCTGGTGAGGACCCAGCGGTCGTGGTGCACATTGGCACAAATTACAAAGTTAGAGGTAGGTGGAAGGTTTTTAAAGATGATTTCAGGGAATTAGGCTGCAAACTGAAAGCAAGGACCTCCAATGTGATATTTTTGATCTCCAATGTGGTCAGTTTTTTTAAATGTATTCTTTAGCCTTCTGGCCGAGCACTCCGCCTCTTAGCCACAGGTTTTTTAATCGCAATAGGTCCATAACCCCTCAACAGAGAGAGAGAATTTTAGTCTAAGAAGAGGTTTCACAGGTACCCATGCAGATGGAGACGTTTATTCTCAGCGAGGAAAGGAAAGTGTAGGACCTGGTATAAGAGCGATGCCCTAAAGTGGCTACCAGGTACACATAAAATTGGCCATTTTTATGCGCTAAACACTCTCATTTTTCATATTTCTAGTGTAGTAATGCAGTTCAATTTTCGTGTTTCATGTTTGCATGTTTCAGCACTGCAGTGTACTGCCTTATTTACTTGACTGTATACGAGTTGGTGACTCTAGGTTCAGCACCTGTTCACACTTAGTCTATGTTTGGATGTGATGGTCAGTTTTTTGAAATGTATTCTTTAGCCTTCTGGCTGAGCACTCCGCCTCTTAGCCACAGGTGTTTTAATCGCAACAGGTCCATAACCCCTCCACAGAGAGAGAGAATTTTAGTCTAAGAAGAGATTTCACAGGTAACCATTCAGATGGAGACGTTTATTCTCAGCGAGGAAAGGAAAGTGTAGGACCTGGTATAAGAGAGATGCCCTAAAGTGGCTACCAGGTACACATAAAATTGGCCATTTTTATGCGCTAAACGCTCTCATTTTTCATATTTCTAGTGTAGTAATGCAGTTCAATTTTCGTGTTTCATGCTTGCATGTTTCAGCGCTGCAGTGTGCTGCCTTATTTACTTGACTGTATACGAGTTGGTGACTCTAGGTTCAGCACCTGTTCACACTTAGTCTATGTTTGGATGTTGTTAGGTGTCGAGTTCCCTCCTCTGCACAAGGGGAATCTCGAACCATCTCTGCTGCGGTCTCCCATTCTTCTCCAGCCGCAGTGGAGTCTGCTCAGCGGAGACATCGCTCCCAGCGTCTTGCTCAGTCTAACTCTGTGCATAGGATTACTGCTGCTTTTCCTGCTTCTGCCATTGAAGCCAGTGCTGGGCAGCGGCGAGCAGACGCTTTTGGGACTAAGTCCTGCTTTTTCCCTTCTGAGCATGCCCAGGGTGAGATCTCCCATTGGAGATTGAGGGTCACATGCTCAGATGCTGCAGCGGTTCCCATTGGTCCTCCAGGAAGGTCTTGAAGGTGCTAAACTTCTGTGGCAGCTTCCCATTGGCCCTTTATTGGAAGGTCCTGAATGTGCTGCAGCTATATAAGCTTCGCATGACCGCATGGCCATGCACTAGTGTACATTTGTAAACGTGTGTATGTTGTGAGTAGTGTTGAGCATTCCGATACCGCAAGTATCGGGTATCGGCCGATATTTGCGGTATCAGAATTCCGATACCGAGTTACGATATTTTTGTGATATCAGGAATCGGTATCGGGATTAAGATTCATGTGTAAAATAAAGAATAAAAATAAAAAATATTGATATACTCACCCTCGGACGCGCCCTGGTTGTCACCGCTGCAACCGCCATGCTTCCGTTCCTAAGAATGAGCGCGTTAAGGACGTTCAATGACGTCGCGGCTTGTGATTGGTCACGTGAGCTCACGCGACCAATCACAAGCTGCGACGTCATCGAAGGTCCTTAACGCGCTCATTCTTAGGAAGGGAATCATGGCAATTGCAGCGGTGACAACCAGGGCACGTCCGAGAGTAAGTATATCAATATGATTTATTTTTATTCTTTATTTTACACATGAATATGGATCCCAGGGCCTGAAGGAGAGTTTCCTTTCCTTCAGACCCTGGGAACCATAGAGGATACCTTCCAATATTTGTGTCCCATTGACTTGTATTGGTATCGGATATCGGTATCGGCGATATCCAATATTTTTCGGATATCGGCCGATACCATCCGATACCGATACTTTCAAATATCGGACGGCATCGCTCAACACTAGTTGTGAGTGAAAGTCGTTCTTTAAAATCCCCTCCCTATTGTATGACTGCTCGCGGATGGTGGATGATTGCTATCTAGCGCCCGACTTAGCCATCAGCACGTAACACACAATACAGTGTCTAATTGCTGTGCGGTGCCGTGCGCTTTCACAGCGCTTTCCTGACCCAAGTCTGGGTGGTTAGTGGCGTCCGGCAATGCAGCACCGCACGCACTCTCGTGCATCTTTATTATTATTATTTCTGTCACTCTGACACCCCAGTTGCAGTGTCGAGCGCATGAGGTCTATATGAACTCAAATCCTGTGTCTTGGAATCGAGTTCCGAGACTCCTTGCTTGCGCTCTTGGTGCTGTACCATGGCCCTGTGATGCAACAGGGTTCGCTTCCCTCACACAGGGTAAAGTTAACCCGTGTGTGTATTCACATTGTACCGCCATATAGTCCGTCATTACTTGGCAGCAGGTTCCATCTCTGCACGGTGGACCCTGGGCTGCGAACGCAGCTTACTCTATCTGTCTTATTATTTGGTGCGTTCCGCTAGCCCTTACAGATGTGGCGGTCAGTTTTTTTAAATGTACTCTGCGTATTAAGGGCATTGATATGATTGACATGGGGATTAGAAGTGGCCGGATCTCACAATGTCTAGCGCAACTAGAAACTCGTTGGATTTGGACCCTTAATACTGTTCATCCTTATGGGCTCTATGAGACCATCAGTTATGTGCCGTTTTTGTGATCACGACCCTGCTATATAGGTTGTGTAGTTGCGTGCATTTGTGTATCTGTACTTGGCTTTAACGTGTTTTTATTATCATTTTAGATAAGTTAATAATGTTGGATTGGTGTCGGGATTCGATTTGAAATCTCCCTGTTTCTACCCCTTGATGAAGACTGAAGCAAAGCGCCAAATTTTTTGTTTCTTGTTTTTTGCTTTTTGTTTTTTTTAAATGTATATATCTATATACGTATATGTATATACATATATATATATATATATATATGCTGGAGTGTATACATGATCCCTACCCATATATATTTGTTTTGTTTGCTTTATGTTTCTTAATTTGTTATGGCTATGATTGATGATGGGTACAGCAGCAATTTATGTGTATGGGGGTCCTAATTAATTAACTAATTATATAACTATTGCCTATAATCTTACATTATGAGGTGGTTACATAGCCTCATTAGTGGTCTTCTCCTTCTTTCTTTTTTTCGGGGTTTTGGTATGGTGGGTTATTAGTATTGGGGTCTTTATATCTATATTTATATTGTTATCTTTAGTGGGATTATTATGGGTCTAATAATGGGTATTTTAGTAATTTGTGTTTAATCTGGGTTTTTTTTAAAAGAACTTCAAAACAAACAAGGAACAAAGGATTCAACAACATAAAAAGTATTGAGTACAAAAAGAAATCTCATATACAACTGTATATCAAGACCTTTAACCATCAAGTCCCAAAATAGTATAACTTTCAGGTCAAAATCATTTTCAATCAAGTCCAACAAGATCTGAAAAGAAAAAAAGAATTCCATGGTGGATGTAGGTATCCCCTATCCAGGGAGACTGTATGACCTTTGGGTGGTTGTTGGCATCTCTATGCTAGGGCGGTTGCCATGACTGTGGCAATGCCTTCGCATGATGCCGACACTATCGATAGTCGTGGGTTGCCGTGGTAGTGGGTGCATCACTTCCGGCAAGCGTCACCACTACTTCCGGTATAGCGGCATTTAAACCCGGTATTCCATCTATCTGACATGCCCCCTGACGAAGGAGCTAGTCTCCAAAATGCGCGTCGGGTACACGTGCGGATTGAGGAACCACAGCGGTACAAACGCCAACCTAGAGGTAATATACATGGCACTAAATGTTACCTGTTAAAGTGATCCTTTCCTGCTTCCAAGCATGGCATCACTCTCCCATGAGGAAAGCAGTTCCACTGTAACAACCTGTTACCTGGGGTGTTACACAAAGGTCTGGTTGACCCGTAGAAGCGCAAGCACAATGCGAAACGGCCGTCGTTTGCACCTGCTCACAAGAGCTCCTTTTCTCACTCCCCCGGCCATGGAATTTTTGAATGAAGATTGTAGAAAATTTGGAATTTCTAGATCAGTGAGTGCCTTCTCCTTCTTCTCGTATACAATAGTGACATTGTTTTTTTCACTTCTGAAGAGCACCCCTGATCATGAGATGAGGCTGATCACTAAATTTACGGTGGATGATACCTGGGTTCAAGATTGGAAAACCCCAGTATTTGCAGGCGGTGCCGTTTATTTTTCTCTTTTTTTTGGCATTACACAAAGGTCTACTCCGGTCAGAAAGTGCTTCCCCCAGCAACAATGGTGACAGTCTTGACAGTAGCGGTCCAAACACGCAAGAGAAACCACTGATCTGGTCCATCTTCCTACAACTACAGTAAAAAAATAGGACCAGATGATAGTCAGAGAGCAGCAGGGCACCTTGACAGGTGAGTGGTAAAATAAGAATTATCTATTTTTTATACATAGTAACATAGTAACATAGTTAGTAAGGCCGAAAAAAGACATTTGTCCATCCAGTTCAGCCTATATTCCATCATAATAAATCCCCAGATCTACGTCCTTCTACAGAACCTAATAATTGTATGATACAATATTGTTCTGCTCCAGGAAGACATCCAGGCCTCTCTTGAACCCCTCGACTGAGTTCGCCATCACCACCTCCTCAGGCAAGCAATTCCAGATTCTCACCACCCTAACAGTAAAGAATCCTCTTCTATGTTGGTGGAAAAACCTTCTCTCCTCCAGACGCAAAGAATGCCCCCTTGTGCCCGTCACCTTCCTTGGTATAAACAGATCCTCAGCGAGATATTTGTATACGCTTTACTGGACTTCTGCTGTTCAGCAAAATGACTGCAAACTGGATCCCATTTTTCTGAATTTGAACGAATTGAATTAGAGAAAAATTGATATTCTGGAGGATACATATTTTTGTAAGATTTAAGTAGAATTAAGTTCCACTCAAATAAATTTGCCCTCAACAGTCAACAGTAATGTGAAACAGCCATCGTGCCATATTAGAATGAAGAATGCCGCTCTAGCCCACCTGTTGTAATCTCCGTGTTGATTAATATAAGGATCTCCAAAATACTTGGCTTGGCTACCTTTAACAGTATCATTGACAATAGGCTAATTTCAGAGCCTCATTCTTGGGATTAGCAATGGTCCCAGTGGTTGGATTAGCAGTAGTCAGCTATGAATGCTGGGGATAAGTGATAATTTTCTTAGTTGAAATGAGCCTGTGAGATATTAACTTGTTCTTTTTATTATAGGACCATATGAACAAGGATTCTTCAGGCTACTAGAAACTTAAAGGCATCTGAGAGGCCAGTTTGTGCTAGAGACAACTCCCAAGAGTAAATAACTAGGCTAAAGATATAGTATCATATGAACAAGGATTCTTCATACTTCCAAAGTTCTGAGATCACATCCTATGGAAAAGAAAACTGCCAAGGTTAAACAACCAGACCACCACATGTGATATTTAGCACCCAATTTATTTTTATTACAGTAAGTATTGTTTTTGTGATATGCTCAACTTTTGTACTTCTACTTTACTGTTGTTTTCCCACAATTTTTGCCTAAACACTAGTGTAGATAAAAAGAGCAGATCCAGCTCTAGAAATTTCAGCACAAACATGAATACAGTGCTATTTATCGTCACCATTCCTTTGAATGGGCCTTATGCAATGCTAGGTATCTTTATATTTTAGCTACCACTACAGGAAAAAATAAGTGGTTACCAAGTATTTTCTACCAATATAATTTAATTCTAAAACATTTCTTGGACACTTTGATGGTAGGCCATGCTGTACAGTATAGCAGGCATTGGGACAAGAGAGGGTTTAGGGAGCTTGCAAAGTAGCAGGTGAATCAAAATGAGGCTGAGTTCATTACATAGTAGGTGGGTGCCAGTCCCACTGGTAAGCACAGCCACAGTAGAGACAGAAGAAGGAGGGATTTTCTCCAGCACACCAACCCGTAAGATAAAAAAAAACACTCTATTTGGCATGTCAAGCCATGGTTAAAATAACTAAAAGAACCTGACGTGTTTCTAGCGCAATAGTGGCACCCTTAGTCATAGGAAACAAGAATGGCAAAACATATGATCATATATAGCAAGAGTAAACCATTCAAAAACAACCAAACATACTCACATTAGTATGCACAAGGAGTGTGCCATGTTGACGTCATAAACGTTAAAGGTGAAAAGAAAACAATTAGTATATATAAAATAAATCATTTCTGAAATTCATTCCTTTCAGATATTTTGTATTTAATTTCAAAATCCAAAAGGCTTCCCTGATAGTGAAATATTTGCGTCAGTCACCTCCACGAATAAGATTATTAACATTTTTAACTCCAAAAAACGCAAGGTGTGAAATATCACCTTCGTGAACATTAACAAAATGTTTAGAAACCCCTGAATTGGAAACATTTTCATTGTTAATGTTTGATAGGTGTTCTGCTATCCATTTTTTTAGTTTGCGGGTAGTACACCCAATGTATTTTAAATCACACCTGAGCCAGCAGATACAATAAACAGTGCATTTTGTGTCACAATTCATAAAAGACGTGATTTCTTGGACCATACCAGAAGCCAACTGGAAGGACTTAGTCTTATCTATTGTGTGCACATACACATTGCATCTGCTGCCTGTGCACCTGCAAAATCCTGTTACAGATAGCCAAGTTGTAGTACGTTGTGGCTGTCTAATCAGGTTGGAAGACAGAGAATTGCCTAGCATTGATTGAGACTTAAAATTATTGTATGGACGCACTAAAGTCTCCCAACAACATAAAAATTTGACTAATCCAGAGCATAAAGCCATTGGTGAACTTAAAAAATAACTTGAATCTTACTATAAGGCAGTCCCACAAAAGTTTGCTGAACTGTTGTGTTGGACACTGCTCTCTATGTTAACTCTGTACATACTATTTTAGATGACCAATCCACCTATAAATCTCTTCTGTCTGATCCTACCCTGTCATACAAGCTCATAATGTCTCGCATTCTTGATGGGTTTGAATTTGGGTTTATTTAGTGGTAAAATCCGTACATGGCTCCTCCCTGACCACCCCATTATTCCCTTCTTCCACGGTCTACCTAAGACACATAAGGGCATCTTTCCCCCTCCCCTTCATCCTATAATTTCCAATGTAGGATCCGTTAATGAAAATTTATGCCTATGGGTCAAGGAACACCTTCATCCTCTAATCACTAGAATTCCAGGTTATTTGAAGGACACTTCCTCTGTTTTACATGCCTTTGCTAAGTTTCAATGGGAAGAACATTTCAGATTTATAACATGTGATGTTATTAATTTATATTCCACTATTCTGCATCATTTAGCTGTCCACACCATCTGGTATCATTTAGATAAATACAGTAATTATTCTTCACAACTTATTTGTCATAAAATCATTCTCATACCTTTTACACCACAATTTATTTATGTTTGATTCTCATTTTTTTCTAGAAACACTTGGTGGCCCAATGGGCTCAAGATTTTCCTCATCCCTCGCTATTTTGTATATGATATAGTGGGAGGAACTGTATATCGGTATTGATACCAATCCTTTTCACAATTCTATTTATTGGTTTGGAAGAAATGTGGATGACTTATTCCTTGTATGGCAGGGTGCATCTTCAGATGCGGAAAAGTTTCAAACATATCTTAACTCTAATGATTTAAATTTAAAATTTACTATAAGTATCCCTGATTCTATTTCCTGTTATGGACCTGGTGGTTAGGAGCACCGGGAACGACCTGATGGGTAAACTCACACAGGACAAGCTCTGGGAAGTGGGAACTCTGCTGACCGCAACCCCTAATCCTATCACACAACTAGAAATAGCCGTGGAGCGTACCTAACACAACCTAGACGCCTCTTCACAGCCTAAGAGCTAACTAGCCCTAGAGATAGAAAATAAAGCCTACCTTGCCTCAGAGAAATTCCCCAAAGGAAAAGGCAGCCCCCCACATATATTGACTGTGAGTAAAGATGAAAGATACAAACACAGAAAAGAAACAGGTTTCAGCAAAGGGAGGCCAGACTTACTAAACAGACTGAGGATAGGAAAGGTAACTTTGCGGTCAGCACAAAAACTACAAAAGACCACGCAGAGAGTGCAAAAAGTCCTCCGCACCGTGAGTCTGCATTCCAGAGCTTCCAAATCGCAAAGCAAAATCATAATAGCCAGCTGGACAAGGAAACAATGAACGAATAATAACTAGCAGGGACTTAGCTTCTGCTGGAGTAGACAGGTCACCAGAAAGATCCAAGAGCGAACTGAACCAGTACAAGAACATTGACAGCTGGCATTGAGTAACCATCAGAGTGGAGTAAAATAGAGAAGCCAGCCTAAAACTAAACTAGGTACACTGTGGAAGGAACCTCAGAACCAGCAGCTCCACTTACAGCCACCAGAGGGAGTCCATGGACAGAACTCGCCGAAGTACCATTCATGACCACAGGAGGGAGTTCGATAACAGAATTCACAACAATTTCCCCCTTTTTGGATGTGTACCTATCAGGCAACCCCGGCACACAATGTGCAACCACTTCCCGCCACAAGAAGGACCTTTCTGGTACTTCAATATTACTGTCCTCATCTTCTCACCCCCATCATACCATACGAGCCATACCGTATGGCGAATTTAACTGTGCCAGATGAAATTGTTCCAACAATTAATCCTTTCCTTTTGAAAGTCAAATTATAAAAAAATGTGTGAGTGACAGGGGATACAAAAAAATATGATCTATGGAGCGTAACAATATTGTATCTTACAGTTGTTAGGATCTTTAGAAGGATGTAGATCTGGAGATTTATTCTGACGGAATATAGGCTGAACTGGATGGACAAATGTCTTTTTTCGGCCTTGCTATGTTACTATATAAGATATGTCTTTAGTAAAGTATTAAACAAACCTAGATCTATAATTTCCTGCAATACATCTGTATCAACTTCCTCTTAGAATACAAACTCAGTTGTTACCTTTTCCAAGCCATAGTCTCCAGTTTAATGAGATCAAATCTAATATATAAAGCTGAATGTGTGTGTGTGTCTGTGTATGTGTGTATGTCCGGGATTGGCATCTGCACCGTCGCAGCTACAGCCACAAAATTTTGCACAGTCACACGTCTGGACCCCGAGAGCATCATAGGCTATGTTGTGAGGCAAAATTTTAACCCCGCGCGTTCCAATTCACCAAACAATTTTGCCCCTATCTACATAATGGGGAAAAAGTTAAAGGAAAAGTGTTGGAGGCGTCGCAGCTACAGCCACAAAATTTTGCACAGTCACACGTCTGGACCCCGAGAGCGTTATAGGCTATGTTGTGAGGTGAAATTTTAACCCCACGTTTTCCAATTCACCAAACAATTTTACTCCTATCTACTGTTAGGGGTCGAGTTCCCGCTTCTGCACAGGGGGAATCTCGAGCCACCTCCGCTGCGGTCTCCCATTCTTGTCCAGCCGCAGTGGAGTCTGCTCAGCAAGGACGTCGGTCCCAGCGTCTTGCTCATTCTCACTCTGTTCTGAGAGTTACTGCTGCTTCTCCAGTCTCTGCTATTAAAGTCTGTGCTGGTCAGCAGCGAGCGGACTTCTCTGGGACTAAGTCCTTGTCTGCACGTACTGAGCATGCCCAGCGTAAGGTCTCCCGTTGGAGATTGAGGGTCATGTGCTCAGGCTCTGCAGCACATTCCATTGGTCCTCTTGGCAGGTCCTAGAAGGGCAAAAGTGCTGTGGCCACTTCCTGTGCTGCTGCTATATAAACTGCGCATGACCGCACGGCCATGCGCTAGTATTGTCTTACAATTGCTAATGTGTGTATGTTGTGAGTGCAAGTCGTCCTTGGATACCCTACCCTATAGTATGACTGTTCGCGGAAGGTGTATGGCTGCTACCTAGCGCCCGACTTATCCTACAGCACTAGTCACACATTATAGCGTCCAGTTGCTGTGACCGCCAGTACGGCGCCGTGCACTTCCTCTGTGCTTTCCTTACCCAAGCCTGGGTGGTTAGTGGCGTTCGTCAGTGCGGCACTGCATGCTCTTCTGTTTCATTTCACACCCAGTTGCGGTGTTGCGCCAGCAAGGGTCTAATCGGACTTCAATCCCAGTTGGGGTTGAGTTCGCTGACTACTTGCTCGCGCTTTAGGTGCGGTACCGCGGTCCTGTGCATTAACAGGATTGCTTCTTTCACGCTGGGTGAGGTTAACCCACGCGTGTATACTCTAGTGTACCACCATATAGTCTGCTAATTGCTAGCAGCAGGTTTTCACCTGCACGGTGGACCTCGGACTGCGAACGCATCTATACCATCTGTCTTGGTGCGTTCCGCCAGTCCTAACAGAATACTAGCGCCAGGGTCTGGCTAGTAAAATGGCGGATGACCAGCGTTTACAGCGGTACATCCAGCAGCTGGAGGGAAGGTTGGCGGCTCTTGAGCGTTCAACCTCAGCTGTGGATGTTACTGCTGTCGCTGTTCAGGCTGCAAGTGTGGCTGCAGCTACCTTGTCCACTGCCGCTCCTGTACCGACGCTATCTCGCCTCCCGCTACCAGAGAAATTTTCTGGTGACAGTAAGTCCTGTAGGGGTTTCGTGAGTCAGTGCTCAATACATCTCGAGCTTCTGGCCTCTCGTTTCCCTACAGAGCGGGCTAAGGTGGGCTTTATAATTTCCTTATTGTCGGACAGGGCGTTGCAGTGGGCTACGCCGCTGTGGGAGCGTGGCGATCATGTGGTGCAGAGTGCTCCGTTATTCCTGAGCACTCTGAAACAGGTCTTTCTAGGACCTCATGTCACCCATGACACGGCGCTCCAACTGTTGGCACTGACTCAGGGCTCGTCCTTGGTCAGCCTTTTTGCCGTCCATTTCCGCACTCTGGCATCTGAGCTGGAGTGGTCGGATAAAGCCCTTATCCCTATATTTTGGAGGGGGCTGGCTGACCACGTTAAGGATGCTCTGGCCACTAGGGAGATTCCCGCCACACTGGAGGAGTTAATAGCAGTATCTACTCGCATTGACCTCCGTTTTCACGAGCGGAGGTTAGAGCGAGCCCAGTGTAGGCAGAGGTTTCGGCTGGCTCCCACCTTCGCCAAACCTTTGGAATCTCCAGTCCAGGCTCCTGAGTTCCAGGAACCTAAGGTGGTGTCACGAGCGGGATCTAAGTCCCAGACCGCTCGTGCACTCCAGGGTTGCCATGTTTGCCAACAGTCAGGACATCTTGCCACCAGATGTCATCAGCGGTCGAGGAAACGTCAGCGTCTAGTGGTAGTAGGTGGAGGTGCACTAGACACTGCGACGTTTGCCTCCAAATTGTCCTTTAAGGGGACAATTACCTTTGGCTCATCCTCCCACTCGGTAGACCTCTGCGTGGATTCTGGGGCGGAGGGCAATTTTATGTCTTCTGCCTTCGCCCAACGTCACGCAATACCCCTGGTTATGCTATCTCAACCAGTAACGGTACGAGTGGTGAATGGGTCGACACTCCCCGCACAGATAACACATCAGACCATGCCTGTTACTCTGTCCCTGTCGCCATCCCATCAGGAGATTATTTCTCTGCTTGTCATTCCTGAGGGTATTGATGAGGTCCTGTTGGGGATACCTTGGCTACGGTACCACTCTCCTCACATCGAGTGGTCCTCAGGCAGAATTCTGGGATGGGGTGAATCATCGGTAGGTGTCACCGAGAGTGCGTTCAGGTTGCTACTACTGAGGTACCCGCAGATCTATCCTCTCTCCCCAAGCAATATTGGTCTTATGCAGACGTGTTCTCCAAGAAGGCGGCGGAGACCCTTCCGCCCCATCGCCCCTATGACTGTCCTATCGATCTCTTGCCTGGTGCGGAGCCTCCCCGGGGTCGAGTTTATCCATTATCTCTCCCGGAGACGGAGGCCATGTCTCAGTACATTCAAGAGAATCTGGCAAGAGGGTTTATCAGGAAGTCAGTGTCACCTGCTGGGGCAGGGTTCTTCTTCGTGCAGAAGAAGAATGGGGAGCTACGTCCATGCATAGACTACAGGGGTCTTAACGCTATCACCGTTAAGAACAAGTATCCTTTGCCCTTGATATCTGAGCTCTTCGATAGGCTTCGGGGAGCAAGGGTATTTACTAAATTAGATCTGCGGGGTGCTTACAACCTGATTCGCATCCGTGAGGGGGACGAATGGAAAACGGCGTTTAACACCAGAGATGGGCACTATGAGTATCTGGTGATGCCCTTCGGGCTCTGTAATGCCCCAGCCGTTTTTCAAGACTTTGTCAACGACATCTTCCGGGATATGCTTTCCACCTCAGTTGTAGTCTATCTGGATGATATTCTCATCTTTTCTCCAGATATTGACTCCCACCGGAGAGATGTTGGCAGAGTCTTCGACCTCCTACGGGCAAACTCTCTTTACGCTAAGTTGGAGAAGTGTATGTTTGAGCAGGAGTCTTTGCCGTTCCTGGGCTATATCATCTCCGCCCAGGGATTGGCTATGGATCCTGCCAAACTACAGGCTGTGATGGACTGGCAAGAGCCCCATTCTCTTAAAACGGTGCAGCGCTTTATGGGGTTCATTAACTATTACCGCCAGTTCATTCCCCACTTCTCAACTCTGGTAGCTCCCTTGGTAGCCCTCACCAAGAAGGGAGCGAATCCTAAATTGTGGTTGGAAGAGGTCTCCAAGGCCTTCACTTCTATTAAGTCCCACTTTGCTAGCGCTCCCATCTTACATCGTCCCGATGTGGATAAGCCATTCCTAAAGGAGGTGGATGCCTCTTCCGTTGGTGCTGGAGCAGTCCTCTACCAGAAGGATGCTCAAGGTCGGAAGCATCCATGCTTCTTCTTCTCTAAGACTTTCTCGCCAGCGGAGAGAAACTACTCCATCGGGGATAGGGAGCTGCTAGCAATGAAGTTGGCCTTTTCAGAGTGGAGACATCTTCTGGAAGGTGCGCGGTTTCCCTTCCAGGTTTACACTTACCACAAAAATTTGGTCTACTTACAGACAGCCCAGCGGCTAAATTCTCGCCAAGCCAGATGGTCCTTGTTCTTTTCCCAGTTCCACTTTTCTCTTCATTTTCTCGCCGGGGAGAAGAATATTCGTGCTGATGCTCTCTCTCGCTCCCTTATGTCAACTGAAGAGGAGGAAGAGGAGCCTCGGCTTATTGTTCCCTCTGAGAGCCTGAGAACCGTAGCACCGGTTTCGCTTGAGTCTGAGCCTCCGGGCAAGACTTTTGTGCCCATTAATTTGCGACCGGAGGTTCTCTCTTGGGCTCATTCGTCCAGAGTGGGTGGACACTTTGGGACAAAGAGGACATCTGAGCTACTGGCGAGGACGTACTGGTGGCCGCATATAGTCCGGGATGTCAGGGATTATATTCTGGCGTGTGTCTCCTGCGCCAAAAATAAATCTCCGCGTCAAAGGCCAGCTGGGTTGCTCTATCCCTTGCCGGTGGCAGATAGGCCCTGGGAGATGGTCGGGATGGACTTTGTCGTGGGTTTGCCCAAGTCTCGCGGCTGTACCATCATTTGGGTCATCACCGATCATTTCTCGAAAATGGTGCATTAGGTGCCGCTACCACGGTTACCTTCTGCACGGGCCTTGGCTGCGTTGTTCATTAAGCACATCTTCCGCCTACATGGTATGCCTGACAAAATTGTCAGTGACCGGGGTCCCCAGTTTGCGTCTCGGTTCTGGAGAGAGCTGTGTCGTCTTCTCAGTATTGAGTTGAATCTCTCTTCCGCTTATCATCCCGAGACGAATGGGTTGGTAGAGAGGGCCAACCAGACCTTGGTCACATACCTGCGACATTTTGTTTCAGCCAGGCAGGATGACTGGGCATCCTTGCTATCATGGGCAGAGTTTGCGCTGAACAACGCCGTAGCCGACTCCACTGGACAAACCCCATTCCTCCTCAACTATGGTCAGCATCCACGGGTACCTGTGCCTATGCCCGTGTCTTCCGCAGACTCCAGGGTGGCAGACTGGGCTGTGGAGGCACGGGATATTTGGGACCGCACTCAGGATGCCATTCGGGCCTCTAAGGAGAGAATGAGGTCCTCCGCCGATGCTCATCGGCGCCCCGCCCCGTCCTTTGCTCCTGGCGACTTGGTGTGGCTCTCCGCCCGTAACATCAGGCTGCGAGTTGAGTCCACTAAATTTGCTCCTCGCTACTTGGGTCCCTTCAAGGTCCTCGAACAGGTTAATCCTGTGGTCTACCGTCTGGCCCTTCCTCCACGCCTTGGTATCACCAACACCTTTCATGTGTCCCTCCTTAAGCCCGTATACATGTCTCGGTTTTCTGAGTCATCTGCCGGGACATCGGGTTCGTCTATGGACGATTTCGAGGTGAACGCTATCTTGGGGTGCAAGGTGGTACGTGGCAAAAATTTTTTTTTGGTGGACTGGAAGGGTTACGGCCCTGAGGATAGGTCCTGGGAGCCTGCTGAGCACATTCGGGCTCCGCAGCTCATTGCTGCCTTCGAACGTAGCGAGGCCCAAGGAGGGGGGGGCCCTAGGAGGGGGGTAATGTTAAGGGTCGAGTTCCCGCTTCTGCACAGGGGGAATCTCGAGCCACCTCCGCTGCGGTCTCCCATTCTTGTCCAGCCGCAGTGGAGTCTGCTCAGCAAGGACGTCGGTCCCAGCGTCTTGCTCATTCTCACTCTGTTCTGAGAGTTACTGTTGCTTCTCCAGTCTCTGCTATTAAAGTCTGTGCTGGTCAGCAGCGAGCGGACTTCTCTGGGACTAAGTCCTTGTCTGCACGTACTGAGCATGCCCAGCGTAAGGTCTCCCGTTGGAGATCGAGGGTCATGTGCTCAGGCTCTGCAGCACATTCCATTGGTCCTCTTGGCAGGTCCTAGAAGGGCAAAAGTGCTGTGGCCACTTCCTGTGCTGCTGCTATATAAACTGCGCATGACCGCACGGCCATGCGCTAGTATTGTCTAACAATTGCTAATGTGTGTATGTTGTGAGTGCAAGTCGTCCTTGGATACCCCTACCCTATAGTATGACTGTTCGCGGAAGGTGTATGGCTGCTACCTAGCGCCCGACTTATCCTACAGCACTAGTCACACATTATAGCGTCCAGTTGCTGTGACCGCCAGTACGGCGCCGTGCACTTCCTCTGTGCTTTCCTTACCCAAGCCTGGGTGGTTAGTGGCGTTCGTCAGTGCGGCACTGCATGCTCTTCTGTTTCATTTCACACCCAGTTGTGGTGTTGCGCCAGCAAGGGTCTAATCGGACTTCAATCCCAGTTGGGGTTGAGTTCGCTGACTACTTGCTCGCGCTTTAGGTGCGGTACCGCGGTCCTGTGCCTTAACAGGATTGCTTCTTTCACGCTGGGTGAGGTTAACCCACGCGTGTATACTCTAGTGTACCGCCATATAGTCTGCTAATTGCTAGCAGCAGGTTTTCACCTGCACGGTGGACCCCGGACTGCGAACGCATCTATACCATCTGTCTTGGTGCGTTCCGCCAGTCCTAACATCTACATAATGCGAAAAAATGAAAGGAAAAGTGTAGGAGGCAAATTGACAGCTGCCAGATGTGAACAAGGGGGACCTAAAGAATGAGAGCGATGGCACCAAAGAGTATATACCGTACAGTTGCTAAGGTGGGGCCCCGACATGAGATACTCACCACACACGGGGATATAAACACACACACAAAATGCGCCACACACTACCACATGCTTGAACACATATTACCCTCAGCACACATTTCACCACAAATACACCAACCTCGCCACATAAAAGTCGAAACACAAAAGTCGCCACTCAAAACTCGCCATGCGCAGAACTCGCCACATGCAAAAACTAGGCTCTTGCAAAACTCACCACAAGTGCAAAACTCACCTCATGGAAAACTCGCCACACGCAAAACTTGCACACGCGGAAAAATTGCCACATGCACAAAAGTTGCAACACATGCAAAAGTTGCCTCACACAAAACTTGCACATACTGAAAAGGCACCACACATAAAACTCGCAACGCGCAAAACTCGCCATGCACAAAACTTGCTGCACACAACTTGCTACACTAACCTGTCACATGCAATTTGACACACAAAAAGTTGCTACACGCATGTTGCCACACAAAACTCATCTCACAAAAGTCGCTACATGCATGTCGCCACACGCAACTCAACACACACAACTTGACACACGAAACTCGCCCTAAAACACACACAAGTCTGGTATTATCCTTCAAAAATAAAAATCTGATTAATAAGCAGACAAACTACAACAAATGTACCATATAGGAAATACGGCAGCTGTCAGTCACATGACCTGTCTATTATGTGTATGTGTGAGCTAATATATACTGCCAGGGGGAGGGCTTCCTGTTGGCTGGGGATTTATCAGGCTGCCAATTTAGCTTACAAATACTGAGGTAAAAATACTGAGCAAAATACCGTGTGAACGAGGTCTAATACAGGAGGAGATGACACACAGGTATATACTATATACAGGGGAGATGACACACAGATATTTACTATATGCAGGAGAGATGACACACAGGTATATACTATATAGAGGAGATGACATACAGGTGCATACTATATACAGGAGGAGATGACATACAGGTATATACTATATACAGAAGGAGATGACACACAGGTATATGCTATATATAGAAGATGACATACAGGTATATACTATATACAGGAGGAGATGACACACAGATATATACTATATATAGGGGAGATGACACACAGGTATATACTATATACAGGAGGAGATGACATACAGGTATATACTATATATAGGAGGAGATGACATACAGGTATATACTATATACAGGGGAGATGACACACAGCAGGTATATACTATATACAGGGGAGATGACATACAGGTATATACTATATACAGGAGATGACATACAAGTGCATACTATATATAAGGGAGATGACACACAGGTATATACTGAGGTGAAAATGAGAGGTGTGAGGTGAAAATGAAAAGGTGTGAGTGCAAAATGAGAGGAGTGAGGGAAAATAGTGGAGTGATCAGAAAATGACAGATGTGAGGTCGAAATGACAAGTGTTAGGGGGGAATGAGAGGAGTGAGGGAGAAAATGAGAGGTGTGAGGGAGAAAATGAGAGATGTGAGGCAGAAAATGAGAGGCATGATGGGAAAATAAGAGAAGTGAGGTGCTATAACTAACCACAGATATTTACTATGCCCAGGCAACGCCGGGCTCTTCAGCTAGTTAATAATAAAAAAATACTTACCCGTCACTAATCAGGATGACATATTGCATGAAATTATAAATCATAGATGTAGATATATAGCCCAGAGAGGCAATTCTCTGTCTTGCAGCCTGATTCGACAGCCACAACGTACGTACTACAACTTGGCTATCTGTCACAGGATTTCGCAGATGCACAGGCAGCAGATGCAATATGTGTGTGTATGCACTGGATAAGACCAAGTCCTTTCAGTTGGCTTTTGGTATGGTCTAAGAAAGCATATATTTTATCAATAGCAACACACAATACAATGTTTATTGTATCTGCTGCCTCAGGTGTGATTTAAGATACATCGGGTGTACTACCCGCAAACTAAAAAAAGGATAACAGAACACCTATCAAACATTAATAATAAAAATGCTTCAAATTCAGGGGCTTCTAAACATTTTGTTAACGTTCACAAAGGTGAAATTTCTCACCTTGCGTTTTTTGGAGTTGAAAATGTTAATAATCCTATTAGTGGAGGTGACAGATGCAAACAACTCACTATCAGGGAAGCCTTTTGGATTCTGAAATTAAATACAAAAATATCTGGAAGGAATGAATTTCAGAAATGATAAATTTGATATATACTAATAATTGTTTTCTTTGCACCATTAAGGGTTATGACGTGGGCGCAGCACACTCCTTGTTCATACTAATGTGATTATGTTTGATTATTTTTTATTGGTTTACTCTTTCTATATATGATCATATGTTTTGCCATTCATGTATCATATGACTAAAGGGAGCCACTATCACGCCAGAAACACGTCAGGTTATTTTATTTATTTTAACCATGGCTTGAGTTTTTTTATTTTATCTCATGGGTCGGTGTGCCGGAGAAAATCCCTCCTTCTTTTGTCTCTATAGTAGGCATTATTGTGTCGGCTTTATGAGCCTCAATGAAGGAAAGTAATAATGATTTTTTTCTAAGATACTTCTCCATTTGCAATACACTCATGCCCCAAAACTGATGATCGGAAAGAAGAAGGGAATGCAACCCAGGTAAGATACAAATCTTAATGTTTATTTGGGTCACGGATGAAATGAAGCACACAGGAGTGTCAAAACTTTTTTTTATTAGAACGCGTCCAAATTTTCAGATTATAAGTTCAGTTATATGTATAAAAAAATAAAACAACAGATTCACAGCCTGATAATCCAATAATTTTCAAATATAAGAATTTTTGTCATTAATTTCCTTTTTTTCTCAATCATTTTTCCCAAAATTGTACAATTTCAAGGTTTAGGCTGTTGTTAAAATCCAATAAAATGATTCATATTCAGCTCTGAATAGACAATTTCATCCTAAAAAAATAAGAATGAATATCAAATATTGAGTGTTATCATCCCTTTCAGTACCAAATAACATATTGGCTTTAGTAAAACTACTGACATTATGACCTATTGTATCAATAATATTACATTTAATTATACTTTTTTCAAAATTGAAATAATGTCAAATGTTGTTCCTTAATTATATAAAAAAGGCCAGTCATGGTAAACAAAGATCCAAGATTGTCCATTAGTAAATAAAGCTTTTGTGAAGGCAATAGTCTTAGTTCTTAACGTTTGTGCCACATTTATTAGATATTCACCTCAATTCCAGTATTCTTACTCATTGAGCTTTGAGTTTTATTACCTGAAATGCAAAAAACTATTTTAATTAGGCTAAGATACACTTATAATTTTTGGGGTAGTTTTTACATAATCCGCACTATTTCAGCATCCCTCAACTATATATTTGTTACCTGGGATCTTAAGAGTTTTGATGAAATGAACAGACAGCATCAATGCCAACAAAGCCCCAGAAATCACCATCGGTATTAGGAAGCTTTCACATGTTGTTGAAACAAATCCATGGGGTTCACCTGTAAAATAAAATTAGACACTGGATGGACATGAAGTCAACACTTGATTTTTACAAATATCTTTGATGGCTCAGAAGAAAAAATTTAACTAAACCATCACTGTCCTTAACTTTAGATCTTAGTATGATTATGGCCCTTACAATCACCACTGGTATTAGGAAGCTTTGACATTTTGAGGCCCCATGTCCTGGAATATCGTCAGACATAGGATGTTAAATATTAAAATGATTTTTTTTTTTTTTAGAACCAGACTTATCTAAACTCATCATTGTGCTCCTTAGACTTGGACTCAGATACTTAGTGTCAATTTAGATTTTCAATTTATTTTTTTAAATTTAGGTTTTGAAGATGACCTAATAAATTTATCATGAATGAAATTAAAAAAATAAAAACATGTATAAGGATGGACATTTTCTGGAATCTTGAATTGTTTCAAACACAAAAACAATATTTATTACTATATTGGTAAGAAACTAAGACTAAACTTTTGCCCTTAATTAAGGAGGTCTAAAACCATGACCTCAAGGAAAACAGGAGCTGGGTCAATTAATGCTGATTTTGTCCTGTGCAAGCTGTGAATTAGCTTTGAAAAAAAAATATATATATATAAACTTATATATATATTCATGCCAACTCAATTCTAGATTTCATTGTTACCTCGACCAGGTATTTTCCAGTGGACATTGATAGCAGAAGATTGTAACCAAACTTCACAGGTCACCTTCTCCTCCTCACTCCAGTTGTCCTTGGGAAGGGAGATGAAGTTCATCACAGTCCATGTCCCATCTGGTTCTTCTCTAGAGATTATTTGACCCTTGTGATATGTTCCTGAGATGTTCCAGTATACGAGAACAGTATTATGGGCCGCAAGTACAACACAAGCCAGATTTAAAGAGTTATGAGGATGCCAAAGGTGAAGCTGGCCAAGAATATGAACTGAGCTTTTGGAGGTGGATCTGTCTATAAATGCCAAATGGAGACAGCAAAAAATAAATAATCTAATAATAATATGATTTCTACAAACATATTAGAATTTTCTTTAAAAGTAGGAGAAACAAAGTAGTCAACATGCTCAGATTTTTTATTATGTTACGAAAAAAAGATAAAAATGGACAATACATAAAAGAATATAATATGGAGGAAGGAGAGATGGAGGAAAAGGAATAGAAAGGGGGAGAAGGAAGATGAGAAAGAAAATAAGTTGTAGAATAGAGAAACTGGGATGAAAGAGGAACAGAAGCAAGATAGGAAGAAAGACGCAGGAGGAAAAGAAACATAAGAAGTAGAAAGGAGGGTAAAGAAAGAAGAAATTGTGGAATATGGAGGATGGGAGTAAAAAAGAGTAGAGGCAAGGAAAAAAACAGAAAGAGAAGAAAAAGAAAAGAGAATGAAGACGAGACGAAAATAAGTTGTAGAATATAGATAACAGGAAGTCGAAGGAGTTGGAGTACAAGAAGACGGAGTCGATGAAGTAAGATGAGACTAAAAGTCCTAAAAGTAGGAAAAGCTAAAACATGAAAAGGAACAGAAAGGGTTCGGAAAGAAAAATAGCAGAAGGAGGTTGAGAATATTAATAATGGAGTAGAAGAAGGAGAAGGAGAAAGAAAGAAAAAGAAGACAAAGCAAAATAGGTCACCAAGAAAGATGGTCATTATACACAAAAAAAAAAAGTTCCATAACACATAACAGTACAATGTAAAAATAAACACAGAGATACTGAATTTATCTGCAGATACATAGACTCCTAGACTCTTAATTATTTCTAGCAGGACAAAATAAATGCAAAAATCCTGTAGACTGAACCTGTGCATGGTTGGAAGAGAAGTCTTCTGTCATTTCAAATTTCAGTAAATTTTTCTCTACTGAACTAACCAGATGCTTTTATGCACTTAACTATTTATCAGGAGTCAAAGATAATAAAAGATGATAAGGATATACCACATAATACAAATATAAACTGCAAAGTCATACCAGGTTTATTAAATAGGTCAGGACTAAACTGTTCAAAATATCATTCACTAGGGCTGTCATGAATAAATATTTTGCCATTTTCCCAAAGTAATCTATATTTTCTTACCTCCAACATTCAAATTTGTTCCATTTCCAAATTTTAGTAAAAAATAACTTGAATAATAGACGCAGTAAAAAACTCCATTGTCATTGGTTTGTACATTGTATATCTCCAGGCTGGCAGTGTATTTCTCATCCTTACAGACAAATTTATGTTTATCATTATCCCTTGTACATGACTTCACCCGAACTGGGGCTTCACTACTTCTCCACTTTCTATGATACCAGGAGAACTTCAATCCTATGAATATTTCACTTGGCACACATGTGATGACGGCCGTGCCATTAACATCCTTGGATACAATGTTCTGGGGTTGATAAAGAAACATTTCACCAGTGATCCCTGTAAGAGAAGACATTTAATAAGATGCATCAATTCTACTCGGAGATTGTAAAAAATCAATCTTTACAAATCTACATTTCTCTCTTTTTTTATTCTATATCAGATTTGAATTTCATAATTTAAGAAAATTTGGTTTCTTACCTTGAATAAAGAGAAATATAAAGACAACACCCATATTTGCTGCTCAGCATGGAGTTCCAGTGTACACTGGATATTACTGTACATTATATAGTGACATGCTGTTTACATATGACCATATATAGGAATCTAAAAAGTTCTGTCTCCTCCCACTTCACCATGAAAGGCAATGCCATACACGTCAACATCACAGAAAGACAAAAAAAAATTAATTCTACATTGGAAACTAAAATCCTGATATCAATAATAAACATTTTTTGTCTCTTCATTAACCCCTTAGCGACCGCCGATACGCCTTTTAACGGCGGCCGCTAAGGGTACTTAAACCACAGCGCCGTTAATTAACGGCGCTGTGGAAAAAGTGTATAGCGCCCCCCACACCCGAGGGTAGCCGAGACCCCAGAGAACGCCGGTAATTAACCGTTTACCGGCGATCGCAAAAAAAAAAAAGCGATCTCTTTTTAATTTCTCTGTCCTCCGATGTGATCGCACATCGGAGGACAGAGAAAAGGGGTCCCAGGTGGCCCCCCAATACTCACCTAGCTCCCCCGATGCTCCTCGTGTCTCCCGGTGGGCGCCGCCATCTTCAAAATGGCGGGCGCATGCGCAGTGCGCCCGCCGGCCGGCACCGGGAGAATCTTTGGGGTCTCGGCTACCCCAGGCAAAGAGCATGATCGGGGGTCGGTTTTAGCGACCCCTGTTTTGCGATCGCCGGTAATTAACTGTTTACCGGCGACCGCAAAAAAAAAAAAAAAAAAGTAAAGTGTAATTCTCTGTCCTCTGATGTGATCGCACATCAGAGGACAGAGAAATAGGGGGATTCGGGGACCCTAGCATACTCACCTAGGTCCCTGGATCCTCTTGCTGCTCCTCCTGGCCGCCGGCAGAAGAACATGGCGGACGCATGCCCAGTGCGCCCGCCATCTGTCTCCATCTGCCGGCCGGCAGGAGAACAGCGGTTAGGGCTAAAATTAGGGTTAGGGTTAGGGGTAGGGTTAGGGTTAGGGGTAGGGTTAGGGGTAGGGTTAGGGTTAGGGTTAGGGTTAGGGGTAGGGTTAGGGGTAGGGTTAGGGGTAGGGTTAGGGTTAGGGGTAGGGTAGGGTTAGGGTTAGGGCTAGGGTTAGGTTAGGGGTAGGGTTAGGGGTAGGGGTAGGGTTAGGGTTAGGGGTAGGGTTAGGGTAGGGGTAGGGTTAGGGCTAGGGTTAGGTTAGGGGTAGGGTTACGGCTAGGGTTAGGTTAGGGGTAGGGTTAGGTTAGGGGTAGGGTTACGGCTAGGGTTAGGTTAGGGGTAGGGTTAGGTTAGGGTTAGGGGTAGGGTTAGGTTAGGGGTAGGGTTGGGGCTAAATTTAGGGTTAGGGTTGGGGCTAAATTTAGGGTTAGGGTTGGGGCTAAATTTAGGGTTAGGCTTCTTTCACACTTACGTCGGTACGGGGCCGTCGCAATGCGTCGGCCCGACATACCGACGCACGTTGTGAAAATTGTGCACAACGTGGGCAGCAGCTGTAGTTTTTCAACGCATCCGCTGCCCAATCTATGTCCTGGGGAGGAGGGGGCGGAGTTACGGCCACGCATGCGCGGTCAGAAATGGCGGATGCGACGTACAAAAAAACGTTTCATTGAACGTTTTTTTGTGCCGACGCTCCGCCAAAACACAACTGATCCAGTGCACGACGGACGCGACGTGTGGCCATCCGTCACGATCCGTCGGCAATACTATGGGCAAAAAACGCATCCTGCGGGCACATTTGCAGGATCCGTTTCTTGTCCAAAACGACGGATTGTGACGGAATGCCAAACAACGCAAGTGTGAAAGTAGCCTTAGGGCTAGGGTTAGGGTTGGGGCTAAAGTTAGGGCTAGGGTTGGGGCTAAAGTTAGGGTTAGAGCTGGGATTAGGTTTAGGGTTTGGATTAGGGTTGGTATTAGGGTTAGGGTTGGCATTAGGGTTACGCTTGGGATTAGGGTTAGGTTTGGGATTAGGGTTAAGGTTAGGGTTGTGATTAGGGGTGTATTGGGATTAGGGTTAGGTTTGAGGTTAGGGTTGAGATTAGGATTAGGGGTGTGTTGGATTTAGGGTTTTGATTAGGGTTATGGTTAGGGTTGACATTAGGGTTGTTTTGGGGTAAGGGTTGTGATTATGGTTAGGGTTAGTGATTAGGATTATGGATCAGGTTGGGATTAGGGTTAGGGTTGGAGCTAGAATTGGGGGGTTTCCACTGTTTAGGTACATCAGGGGGTCTCCAAACACGACAGCCAATTTTGCGCTCAAAAAGTCAAATGGTGCTCTGGAGCCCTTCTGAGCTCTGCCGTGCGCCCAAACAGTGGGTTACCCCCACATATGGGGCATAAGCGTACTCGGGATAAATTGGACAACAACTTCTGGGGTCCAATTTCTCTTGTTACCCTTGTGAAAATAAAAACTTGGGGGCTACAAAATCTTTTTTGTGAAAAAAAAAAATATTTTTTATTTTCACGACTCTGCATTCTAAACTTCTGTGAAGCACTTGGGCATTCAAAGTTCTCACCACACATCTAGATAAGTTCCTTGGGGGGTCTAGTTTCCAAAATGGGGTCACTTGTGGGGGGTTACTACAGTTTAGGTATATCAGGGGCTCTGCAATCGCAACATAATGCCCACAGACCATTCTATCAAAGTCTGCATTCCAAAAAGGCGCTCCTTCCCTTCCGAGCTCTGCCGTGCGCCCAAACAGTGGTTTACCCCCACATATGGCACATCAGCGTACTCGGGATAAATTGGACAACAACTATTGCAGTCCAATTTCTCCTGTTACCCTTGTGAAAATAAAAACTTGGGGGCTACAAAATCTTTTTTGTGAAAAAAAAAATATTTTTTATTTTCACGACTCTGCATTCTAAACTTCTGTGAAGCACTTAGGCATTCAAAGTTCTCACCACACATCTAGATAAGTTCCTTGGGGGGTCTAGTTTCCAAAATGGGGTCACTTGTGGAGGGTTTCTACTGGTTAGGTACATCAGGGGCTCTGCAAATGCAACATAATACCCGCAGACCATTCTATCAAAGTCTGCATTCCAAAACGGCGCTCCTTCCTTCCGAGCTCTGCCGTGCGCCCAAACAGTGGTTTACCCCCACATATGGGGTACCAGCATACTCAAGACAAATTGGACAACAACTTTTGGGGTCCAATTTCTCTTGTTACCCTTGTAAAAATAAAAACTTGGGGGCTACAATATCTTTTTTGTGGAAAAAAAAAATATTTTTTATTTTCACGGCTCTGCATTATAAACTTCTGTGAAGCACTTGGGCATTCAAGGTTCTCACCACACATCTAGATAAGTTCCATGGGGGGTCTAGTTTCCAAAATGGGGTCACTTGTGGGGGATTTCTACTGTTTAGGCACATCAGGGGCTCTCCAAACGCGACATGGCGTCCGATCTCAATTCCAGCCAATTCTACATTGAAAAAGTAAAACGGCACTCCTTCTCTTCCAAGCTCTGCGGTGCGCCCTAACAGTGGTTTACCCCCACATATTGGGTATCAGCGTACTCAGGAGAAATTGCACAACAACTTTTGTGGTCTAATTTCTCCTGTTACCCTTGTGAAAATAAAAATTTGTGGGCAAAAAGATCATTTTTGTAGAAAAAATTCGATTTTTTTTTTTCACGGCTCTACGTTATAAACTTCTGTGAAGCACATGGGGGTTCAAAGTGCTCGCCACACATCTAGATAAGTTCCTTAAGGGGTCTAGTTTCCAAAATGGTGTCACTTGTGGGGGGTTTCCACTGTTTAGGCACATCAGGGGCTCTCCAAACGCGACATGGCGTCCAATCTCAATTCCAGCCAATTCTACATTGAAAAAGTAAAACGGCGCTCCTTCACTTCCAAGCTCTGCGGTGCGCCCAAACAGTGGTTTACCCTCACATATGGGGTATCGACGTATTCAGGAGAAATCGCACAATAACTTTTTTGGTCTAATTTCTCCTGTTACCCTTGTGAAAATAAGAATTTGTGGGCAAAAAGATCATTTTTGTGTAAACAAAAGCGATTTTTTTATTTTCACGGCTCTACGTTATAAACTTCTGTGAAGCACTTGGGGGTTCAAAGTGCTCGCCACACATCTAGATAAGTTCCTTAAGGGGTCTAGTTTCCAAAATGGTGTCACTTGTGGGGGGTTTCCACTGTTTAGGCACATCAGGGGCTCTCTAAACGTGACATGGCGTCCGATCTCAATTCCAGCCAATTCTGCATTGAAAAAGTCAAACGGCGCTCCTTCACTTCTAAGTTCTGCGGTGCGCCCTAACAGTGGTTTACCCCCACATATGGGGTATTGGCGTATTCAGGAGAAATTGCATAACAAAATTTATGGTTACATTTCTGTTTTTACACTTGTGAAAATAAAAAAAATGGTTCTGAATTAAGATGTTTGCAAAAAAAAGTTAAATGTTCATTTTTTCCTTCCACATTGTTTCAGTTCCTGTGAAGCACGTAAAGGGTTAATAAACTTCTTGAATGTGGTTTTGAGAACCTTGAGGGGTGTAGTTTTTAGAATGGTGTCACACTTCATTATTTTCTATCATATAGACCCCTCAAAATGACTTCAAATGTGATGTGGTCCCTAAAAAAAAATGGTGTTGTAAAAATGAGAAATTGCTGGTCAACTTTTAACCCTTATAACTCCCTAACAAAAAAAAATTTTGTTTCCAAAATTGTGCTGATGTAAAGTAGACATGTGGGAAATGTTATTTATTAACTATTTTTCGTGACATATCTCTCTGATTTAAGGGCATAAAAATACAAAGTTTGAAAATTGCAAAATTTTAAAAATTTTCGCCATATTTCCGTTTTTTTCATAAATAATCGCAAGTAATATCGAAGAAATGTTACCACTAACATGAAGTACAATATGTCACGAAAAAACAATCTCAGAATCAGCGGGATCCGTTGAAGCGTTCCAGAGTTATAACCTCATAAAGTGACAGTGGTCAGAATTGCAAAAATTGGCTCGGTCATTAAGTACCAAATTGGCTCTGTCACTAAGGGGTTAAAGTTGAAAGAACATTCTAATGGCACTGCTATGGGTACATACAATGGGCTGAAAAATGGTGTCTTTTTTGGGGGGGAGTTAAATGCAAAAAAAACCAACTCAAAAAAACAGATCTTTGCAACATTTATTTTTAGGGTTTATTGAGTAGAGTGTGCAGCATGTGATGTAAATGACATGTTAAAGCCGTTGCCCACTGCTGGACAACACTTGCTTAATTACCAATAGTTGAAAATCCCTTTTATTTTTTTCTCTTGTATATGGAAACATTAAATATATAACATTTTATTATGTTTTCCTGCTTTTGCAAAAAAGCATTAAAAAATCATTTGTTTTTGTACCTCCAGAAGTTTAATATTTTTCCATCGACTATCCTGTGTAATATTATTTTTTCAGGATGTGTTGATGTTTTCAGCGGTACCATTTTGGGGTAAATACAACATTTTAATGATATTTAGTTCTTTTTTTAGGCAATCAGGAAAAAAGGCAATTCTGGCACTTTTTAATACATTGTATGCTTTTTTTTTACTTTTTAGCTTTTATTAAACTATTTTCTATGTTTTCCCCTTTACTATGCAATTACTTGAGCACTTGTATAATAAACTTTAACACATCTGTACTGCATTGTATTATGTCTGTCAGCATGTAAAGAATTAATAGGAGAACTAGGATTTCAGACCTTCATTAGAACCTCAGACATAGTAATAAAACATCAGTACCCTGTGATCACATTGTACCAAAGTTTATGCACCGACAGAGGAAGCTCTCTACTTCTAACTCCTTAGCTGCTGCTGTCCTGAACTGTGACGGACACTGACAGCTTGAGGCCTCTGTGCTAGAAATGTGTCTGGGTCCCCCAATTTATGGTGACAAAGCTGTATATATATATATATATATATATATATATTTATATTGTGAGGTGCCAAGGGGAGAAGTACTAGAAAACAGATATGTTTCTCCCCGTTTCATTTCATATGTATCACGGTATTGATTGTGAAGCTGTTTATTTCTCTGTAATCCGGTCCTGGTTTCTTTAGTGATCAGCCTGAAAGCTCTGGTGCTTCCCTTCCACATACGATCCAGCTTTTGCTTCAGCTGATATAATCAAGGAACTGCTGGGATCTCAGTCTCTCATCTGCTGGTCTGGGAGCTGACACAGTAAGGTTGCACAAACTTCTTTCTTGTTGTATAGGTTTATTTTGCAGTTAGTATCTTGTTGTTAGTTAGTGGCCAGACGGCCTTAGACATTTTATTTCATATTTGGCACGTGTAACATTGTACGGCAAATGTGTACAATAAATACACCTGACACATACCTGTGTGGAACTTGCTAGCCTGCTATTGTTCGTTGTGACTCCATAGCCACCTGCTTGGGCCAAAGCAGAGATCCCTGATGAGCTATATTCCCACAAATGGTTTTGAGAATGCGGGCATAGTGGCTGTTGGACTGTGACTGCAGATAAAGTGCTCTGTGTATGTCCTGGCTGAAAGCTCATGTGCTTTTGAAGAGTCAAGAGTCCAGTAATATGGAGGAACTAGTGAAACAGTTATTGCAGGCAAATGTGCAACAACAGCAGACCAATACTTACTTCCAGCAAGCCCTGGACCAGCAAAACCAGATTCAGCAAGAGCAGTTGAATGCAATAAAGCAGGCTTTGATTCGGCAGCCCCGAGATGAGAGGGATCATGCACAAAGTGTTGCTGGTGCACGGAGAGCCGTACAAAAAACCCTGCTTAAAATGACTGCTGACGATGATGTAGAAGCGTATCTCACCGTATTTGAACGTATTGCAGAACGTGAGCATTTACCGGTGGACATGTGGGCTGAAGTGGTTGCGCCATTTCTGAGTGGAGATCCACAAAAGGCCTATTACGATTTAAGTGGAGTGGATGCTATGGACTATACCAAATTAAAAAGCGAAATCCTGGCAATGCTGGGAGTAAACACATATGTACGAGCACAGAGGGTACATTTATGGACTTTTGTGGAAGATCAGCCAGCCCGCTCACAAATGCATGATCTTATCCATCTAGTAAAAAAATGGCTGCAACCAGAGATTTTGACATCTGCAGAGATGGTGGAACGTGTTGTTCTAGACAAGTACCTGCGGTCCTTGCCCCCTAAGTTACAGAGGTGGGTTGGACAAGGTGACCCATATACAGCCGACCAGTTGGTGAATATGGTCGAACGCTACAATGCTTCCGAAAGCCTACTCCAAGGGACGTTATCACCTCGCTGGGCTCCCAAGAAATCGCCAGAAAATATTGCGAGACCTACTTCATCTTCAAAAGAAGAGAACGTTGCAATAAAGGTTAGCAGACCCACAAAGAACTATGGAGGCGGTACAGTCTCACAGCAATTCAGCAGACCCTATCAGGCGTCTCCGGCGAGGAAGCAAGGACCTATACAATGTTGGCGATGTCGCGGGCTTGGCCATGTAGCAGCTAACTGCCCAATGACTACAGAGCCAATGGACTGTAACGCTATGAGACGTCTTTCGTTATATGTACAGTCAGTCTGTGTTGCAGAGGTCCTCACAGGAAATGAACGACACGTGTGTTGCCTTGAGGTCGACGGCCATAGTGTGAATGCCGTCTTGGATTCCGGCAGTCAAGTAACTCTGGTACATGCCAGTTTGGTGGACCCTAGAGCCCTAACGAACTCAACCCTGGGCATTAGTTGCATCCATGGCGATATAAAAAACTACCCCACTGCCTGGGTCACCCTTGCCACGCCAGTAGGAACCAAAAGACATCAAGCGGCAGTCCTAAAGTCTATGGGACATGATGTAATATTGGGGAGAGACTTTCCCTTATTTTGGGACTTGTGGAACCTTAAAAATGGCATGAGCACTCTAGTTGAGGAGGGTGCCGTGGGGCTAACCCCTGAGCTATTGCAGCAAGAGGGGGGGGAGTCCATCTCAGAGGTAACTCCAGAATCTGTAGACTCACCTCTGGCTGTATATGCAGGCGACGCAAGTGAACTAGAGGAGGCTATAGAAATGCCAGGTCTTGAGGTGGCCCGTGGTAAGTTCGGGACCGCTCAACACCAGGACCCTACTCTGGCAAGGGCATGGGAAAATGTAAAGGTCTCTGAGGGAAGACCATTGTACCCAGGAACTCAAAATGAGTTCCCACACCTAGCTGTGCAACAGGGTATGCTGTATCATATAGACAAAGTGCGGGGGGTGGCGGTAGAGCAACTAGTGGTGCCCAAGTCCTTTCGCCAGGTAGTTTTGGAACTGGCACATAAACATCCCTTGGGGGGACACCTGGCCGGAGAAAAAACAAAACACCGTATTCTGCAGCGTTTCTTTTGGCCGGGTCTAGGGGGGGACGTGACCCGGTATTGTCAGTCCTGTCCTACGTGTCAATTGACCACACCTATGTCACATTTTAGAAGCCCCCTTGTGCCCTTACCAATAATAGAGGTGCCCTTCGAGAGGATAGCAATGGATATAGTGGGTCCATTAGTTAAATCTGCCAGGGGACATCAGTACATTTTGGTAGTACTAGATTATGCCACTCGTTACCCTGAAGCAGTGCCTCTGCGGAATGCCAATGCGAAAGCAATTTCAAAGGAGCTTGTTAATATGTTTTCTCGCACCGGCATTCCGAAAGAAATACTAACAGATCAGGGAACCCCCTTTATGTCTCGAATACTTAAGGACTTGTGTAAGCTACTAAAAATCTCCCACTTGCGTACTTCAGTATATCACCCTCAGACTGACGGGTTGGTGGAGCGATTTAATAAAACCCTGAAGGGAATGTTGAAAAGGGTGGTAGATAAGGACGGGAGGGATTGGGATGCTCTCCTACCATATCTCCTGTTCGCTATACGGGAAGTACCCCAATCCTCCACAGGCTTTTCGCCTTTTGAGTTAGTTTATGGGCGATGTCCTAGAGGCCTGTTAGATATTGCTAAAGAGACTTGGGAACAAGAGGTGACTCCTTATCGCAGTGTAATTGAACACGTAATGCTTATGCAAGATAGAATTGAGGCGGTCATGCCAATAGTTAAAGAATGTTTAGAACGTGCGCAACAGGCCCAAAGCACGGTATATAATCGAGCGGCTAAAACACGAGTCTTTCAACCCGGAGACAGGGTGTTAGTATTAGTACCCACTGTAGAAAATAAATTTCTTGCGAAGTGGCAGGGCCCATACGAGGTGTTGGAGAGAATAGGTGAAGTGAATTATAAGATATATCAACCGGACAAGAGGAAAACCGAACAAATCTACCACATAAACTTGCTTAAGGCCTGGCGGGATAGGGAGAGTCTAATGACAAAAGCCACCCTTAATGATGGACCTCGTAGGGCACCCCCATCTGTGGTAAATGACCCCCAGGTAGCATTGCCAGAGGTGGGTATTGCAGAGACACTATCCGAAAGTCAGAGACGAGAGACTAAGGAATTTATACAGAAAAACGCAGAGGTTTTTTCAGAGCTTCCTGGTCGTACTCACTTAATTAAACACGACATTGTTACTGATCCACAGGTCCGTGTACGACTAAAACCATATCGAATTCCGGAGGCTCGGAGACAAGCCATTGCCCAGGAAGTCGAGAAAATGTTAGAACTTGGAGTCATTGAAGAGTCCCGGAGTGATTGGGCTAGCCCAATCGTGCTAGTGCCCAAACCCGATGGGACTATTAGGTTTTGTAATGATTTTCGGAAATTAAATGAGGTATCAAAATTCGATGCCTACCCGATGCCGAGAGTTGATGAACTTATAGAGAGACTGGGTTCGGCCAGGTACATATCTACTATCGACTTAACAAAAGGTTATTGGCAGATTCCCCTCACGGATTCAGCCAAAGAGAAAACGGCCTTTGTAACGCCCCAGGGACTGTTCCAGTACCGTGATATGCCATTTGGGTTGCATGGTGCTGCAGCCACCTTCCAACGTCTAATAGATATTGTCCTTAAACCCCACGTCCGGTATGCGTCCGCATACTTGGACGATATCATTGTCTTTAGTGATGACTGGGACACACATTTGTCAAAAGTACAAGCCGTCTTAGACTCGATAAAAACTGCTGGGTTAACTGCCAATCCTAAGAAATGTGGGATTGGAAGAGGCTCGCTATCTGGGATATAGCATAGGGCGAGGAGTCGTAAAGCCACAGACCAATAAAGTGGACGCTATTCAGAATTGGCCACGACCGGTCAACAAAAAACAGGTCGGAGCCTTTTTAGGGATCGTTGGCTATTATAGGCGCTTCATTAAAAATTTTGCCACCATCGCGGCCCCTCTCACAGAGCTTACCAAGGGCTCAAAATCTATCACAATAAAGTGGAACGCAGAAGCAGAGAAGGCCTTTCAGTATTTGAAAACAGTCCTCTGTGACCAACCAGTGTTGGTTGCCCCTGACTTTAAACGGGAGTTTATTGTCCAAACGGACGCCTCTGGTGTCGGCCTCGGTGCAGTGTTGTCACAGGAAGTGAATGGCGAGGAACACCCAGTAAGCTATCTGAGTAGGAAGCTTACCAGGGCAGAAAAGAATTATAGCGTGGTTGAGCGCGAAGCTCTGGCTGTGAAATGGGCCCTATTGACCTTACGCTATTATTTACTAGGTCGCCAATTTAGGCTAGTAACGGACCATTCACCCCTAACATGGATGTCCCGCGCAAAAGAGGGCAATGCGAGGGTGACACGCTGGTTCTTGGCATTACAACCTTTTAACTTTTCCGTTGAGCACAGGGCGGGCGCAGCGCACGGGAATGCAGATGCGTTATCCAGAAAACACTGCTTAGTGACTCATCGTGTCCGACCCTACAGGCTCGAACAAAGGAAGGGGGTATGTGAGGTGCCAAGGGGAGAAGTACTAGAAAACAGATATGTTTCTCCCTGTTTCATTTCATATGTATCACGGTATTGATTGTGAAGCTGTTTATTTCTCTGTAATCCGGTCCTGGTTTCTTTAGTGATCAGCCTGAAAGCTCTGGTGCTTCCCTTCCACACATACGATCCAGCTTTTGCTTCAGCTGATATAATCAAGGAACTGCTGGGATCTCAGTCTCTCATCTGCTGGTCTGGGAGCTGACACAGTAAGGTTGCACAAACTTCTTTCTTGTTGTATAGGTTTATTTTGCAGTTAGTATCTTGTTGTTAGTTAGTGGCCAGACGGCCTTAGACATTTTATTTCATGTTTGGCACGTGTAACATTGTACGGCAAATGTGTACAATAAATACACCTGACACATACCTGTGTGGAACTCGCTAGCCTGCTATTGTTCGTTGTGACTCCATAGCCACCTGCTTGGGCCAAAGCAGAGATCCCTGATGAGCTATATTCCCTGTCATGATCTCAATGGCAGGGGATCACAAAAAGGACAAGCACAGATACAAACAAGCTCTAGGGCGATGGAACCTGAGCTGACCGCGACCCTGAACCTAACACACAAATAAATGTAGCCGGGGAACGTGCCTACGATGATCCTAGACGTCTCGCTCCAGCCGAAGATCTAACTTCCTCTATTAGAAGAAACACAGACCTCTCTTGCCTCCAGAGAAATACCCCACAGCAAATAGCAGCCCCCCACATATAATGACGGTGAAATGAGAGGAAAGCACATACATAGAATGAAAACAGTTTCAGCAAAATGAGGCCCGCTAAAGCTAGATAGCAGAGGATACAAAAGTGAACTGCGCGGTCAGCGAAAAACCCTTCAAAAAACCATCCTGAAATTACTTGAACTCATGTGCCAACTCATGGTACATGAAAAGCAATTTCAGCCCACTAGAGCAACCAGCAGCAGAGAATCACATATCTGCAGGCTGGACTAAAAACCAAATTAAGCAAAACACAAAACAGGAAAATCCAAACTTAGCTTGTCCAGAAGGTTCTAGGAGCAGGGAGCAGAGGAAACAAGACACACTGGATATATTGATAACCGGCGAGGAAATGCCAGCAAAGCCAGGTTAAATAGGAAACTCCCATATGCTGATGGAACAGGTGGAACCCAGAAACCCAGGAAAGACAAGTCACCCAGTACCATCAGTAACCACCAGAGGGAGCCCAAAAACAGAACTCACAACAGTACCCCCCCCTTGAGGAGGGGTCACCGAACCCTCACGAGAACCACCAGGGCGACCAGGATGAGCCCTATGAAAAGCGCGAACCAAATCATCAGCATGAACATCCGAGGCAACCACCCAAGAATTATCCTCCTGACCATAACCCTTCCACTTGACCAAATACTGGAGTTTCCGTCTGGAAACACGAGAATCCAAGATCTTCTCCACAACATACTCCAATTCTCCCTCCACCAGCACTGGAGCAGGAGGCTCAAGCGAAGGAACAACAGGTACCTCATACTTCCGCAACAACGACCGATGGAACACATTATGAATAACCCAGAAACCCAATGCCAGAAAAAACGCATCCGCATTAAGCAACGCAGGGTCCCCTGGTGCCAATGCAAATGCCCAATTCTGAGGGTCACCCCGCAGGAAAGATATAATTATCTTGACTTGCTGAGCAGGGTCTCCAGAGGAGCGAGATTTCAAAGAAAGAAACAACTTGCAATTGTTCCTAAAATTCAGAAAACGAGATCTATCTCCAGAAAAAAACTCTGGGACAGGAATTTTAGGTTCAGACATAGGAGCATGTACAACAAAATCCTGTATATTTTGAACCTTAGTGGCAAGATTATTCAGGCTGGAAGCCAAACTCTGGACATCCATGATAAACAGCTGGGATCAGAGCCATTCAAAGATTAAGAGGAGGAGGAAGTAGCCAGACTGCAATAAGGCTAGGCAGCAAACTCTGAGGGAAAGAGAAAGAAAAAAAAAAAAAAAAAAAACTTCCTCAGACTACTTATCCTCCTACTTCAGCCAATACAATTAACACTTTGTGGGCCGGTTATACTGTCATGATCCCAATGGCAGGGGATCACAAAAAGGACAAGCACAGATACAAACAAGCTCTAGGGCGATGGAACCTGAGCTGACCGCGACCCTGAACCTAACACACAAATAAATGTAGCCGGGGAACGTGCCTACGATGATCCTAGACGTCTCGCTCCAGCCGAAGATCTAACTTCCTCTATTAGAAGAAACACAGACCTCTCTTGCCTCCAGAGAAATACCCCACAGCAAATAGCAGCCCCCCACATATAATGACGGTGAAATGAGAGGAAAGCACATACATAGAATGAAAACAGTTTCAGCAAAATGAGGCCCGCTAAAGCTAGATAGCAGAGGATACAAAAGTGAACTGCGCGGTCAGCGAAAAACCCTTCAAAAAACCATCCTGAAATTACTTGAACTCATGTGCCAACTCATGGTACATGAAAAGCAATTTCAGCCCACTAGAGCAACCAGCAGCAGAGAATCACATATCTGCAGGCTGGACTAAAAACCAAATTAAGCAAAACACAAAACAGGAAAATCCAAACTTAGCTTGTCCAGAAGGTTCTAGGAGCAGGGAGCAGAGGAAACAAGACACACTGGATACATTGATAACCGGCGAGGAAATGCCAGCAAAGCCAGGTTAAATAGGAAACTCCCATATGCTGATGGAACAGGTGGAACCCAGAAACCCAGGAAAGACAAGTCACCCAGTACCATCAGTAACCACCAGAGGGAGCCCAAAAACAGAACTCACAACAATTCCCACAATATATACACACACAGTCACACATACATGTATATACATTACATGGTCTGCTTTATTATGTATTTTGCCTTCCCTTATTACACAGTGCCCCCTCTTGTTATGTACAGCACCGTCCCCTACAGATCAGATTATATAGAGCCCTGTCTTGTTAGATGTATAATGCAATGACGGCAGATGGAGCATGGGAAAGCTTCTTTTCTAATGAGGAGGCTGTTGGACTGGTCATCTGGTAACCAACTGCTCCATGAGCAGTCATTTTATATTTAATAAGCGAGGGGACTATGCAATAAGAGAGGGCGCTGTAAATAACAAAAATAGCAAGAATAAACTATGTAAGACATTATTGTACATAACAGCAGATGAAGCTATATAGTAAGGGACCATATATATCTAGAGAGGATGGTACGCAATAAGGGACTGTGCGATACATAAAAAAGAGGAAACTAAATACCTAAGGACAGTGTTATACATAATAAGTGCAACACTGCATACTAAGGGACTATGTGAGTACACTACAGTATGTACTAAGGCACTGTGTTATACATAATAAGTGAGTACACTATATAATAAGGGACTGTGCTATACACAAGTGAGTACACAATACACTAAGGGACTGTGCTATACATAATAAGGCTACATCCCTGTATCTGTGTGCAGTGTTGGTGTGCTGCCCATTTTTACAGACGCATTGAGCATATCCTATTCTGCTCCTCAAAATCGGATCAGAAGAGGACATTCTCTGACCTTCACAGATCTAATTATCAGATCCATGATTTTCATGTATGTGTGAATAAACCTATAAAACTCTACAAGCCCGTGTGCCATTAGATAAAAAAACCTGGAAACACACAGATATTTCACACCAATGTGAGAATGTAGAAAAAGGGATTTTACAGATAACATTATCACTCTACATAACACAGTGCAGATACAGAATCATACCTACACCCAGGCACTTAACTCTGACGTCTCGCCTGATTAGAGGCGCTGTCTCCTGTTTCTTATCCATCTGGTCAGGCCTTCATGTTGACATCTCCCAGCCACGATTCGTCTTGTCACGATGATCTTCGCAGCCCTGAAAATAACAAGGTCACATACATTGTACACATACAGTGGGGCAAAAAAGTATTTAGTCAGTCAGCAATAGTGCAAGTTCCACCACTTAAAAAGATGAGAGGCGTCTGTAATTTACATCATAGGTAGACCTCAACTATGGGAGACAAACTGAGAAAAAAAAATCCAGAAAATCACATTGTCTGTTTTTTTAACATTTTATTTGCATATTATGGTGGAAAATAAGTATTTGGTCAGAAACAAAATTTCATCTCAATACTTTGTAATATATCCTTTGTTGGCAATGACAGAGGTCAAACGTTTTCTGTAAGTCTTCACAAGGTTGCCACACACTGTTGCTGGTATGTTGGCCCATTCCTCCATGCAGATCTCCTCTAGAGCAGTGATATTTTTGGCTTTCCGCTTGGCAACACGGACTTTCAACTCCCTCCAAAGGTTTTCTATAGGGTTGAGATCTGGAGACTGGCTAGGCCACTCCAGGACCTTGAAATGCTTCTTACGAAGCCACTCCTTCGTTGCCCTGGCGGTGTGCTTTGGATCATTGTCATGTTGAAAGACCCAGCCACGTTTCATCTTCAATGCCCTTGCTGATGGAAGGAGGTTAGCACTCAAAATCTCACGATACATGGCCCCATTCATTCTTTCATGTACCCGGATCAGTCGTCCTGGCCCCTTTGCAGAGAAACAGCCCCAAAGCATGATGTCTCCACCACCATGCTTTACAGTAGGTATGGTGTTTGATGGATGCAACTCAGTATTCTTTTTCCTCCAAACACGACAAGTTGTGTTTCTACCAAACAGTTCCAGTTTGGTTTCATCAGACCATAGGACATTCTCCCAAAACTCCTCTGGATCATCCATATGCTCTCTAGCAAACTTCAGACGGGCCCGGACATGTACTGGCTTAAGCAGTGGGACACGTCTGGTACTGCAGGATCTGAGTCCATGGTGGCGTAGTGTGTTACTTATGGTAGGCCTTGTTACATTGGTCCCAGCTCTCTGCAGTTCATTCACTAGGTCCCCCCGCGTGGTTCTGGGATTTTTGCTCACCGTTCTTGTGATCATTCTGACCCCACGGGGTGGGATTTTGCGTGGAGCCCCAGATCGAGGGAGATTATCAGTGGTCTTGTATGTCTTCCATTTTCTAATTATTGTTCCCACTGTTGATTTCTTCACTCCAAGCTGGTTGGCTATTGCAGATTCAGTCTTCCCAGCCTGGTGCAGGGCTACAATTTTGTTTCTGGTGTCCTTTGACAGCTCTTTGGTCTTCACCATAGTGGAGTTTGGAGTCAGACTGTTTGAGGGTGTGCACAGGTGTCTTTTTATACTGATAACAAGTTTAAACAGGTGCCATTACTACAGGTAATGAGTGGAGGAAAGAGGAGACTCTTAAAGAAGAAGTTACAGGTCTGTGAGAGCCAGAAATCTTGATTGTTTGTTTCTGACCAAATACTTATTTCCCACCATAATATGCAAATAAAATGTTAAAAAAACAGACAATGTGATTTTCTGGATTTTTTTTTCTCAGTTTGTCTCCCATAGTTGAGGTCTACCTATGATGTAAATTACAGACGCCTCTCATCTTTTTAAGTGGTGGAACTTGCACTATTGCTGACTGACTAAATACTTTTTTGCCCCACTGTACATGTGTCTCCCCCCTGAATACATATACGTACCCCACCATTAATATACTATTTGCCACACACCATTAAAAATATAAAGTGATAAGCTGCACTTTGCCCCCCATTAACTATAATCTCTGACTGACAATAATATAAATTATTCAGTCTCTGACTCTCCTCAATTATCTCTAAGGCTCTGTGCACACGGAATATATGCAAGGCTTTACAGTATAAGCAAAGTGAATGATATCCCTGAAGTCTCATGCACACGCTGCTTATTTTGTCCTTGCAGATTGGCAGCAGATTAAACTCTACATAATGTCAATTCTTGCAGCATTTTTCACTAATGGGAAAAATACTTAACAAAAGCATGGCAAAAATGTGGAAAAAAATTTATGGATTTTATGCAACTTTCTTCATGCCAACATATTAGGATATGCTGCAGAATTTTCTTCTGCAAATACTAAACGTGTGCACATAGCCTTAATCCCTGTCCTGTGTAGCCATCATTCATTATAAGTACTTGATAGCATCATAATGAATTTGGAAGTGGGAGAGGATGCCATCAGGAACTAAGCATCCTCCGCCACCTACAAATTCATATCAAGTCCCTGACAGCATCTTCTCCCACCTTTCATTTCATTATGAAGTGTCCTATGCACCTTATCGCCTCCTCTTCTTCTTTCCAATAAATTTTAGGTCCCCGACAGCATCACAATGAATTGTGAAATGGGGGAGGATGCTGTTAGGGACTTAGCACCCTCCTCCACCACCCAATTCATTCTACATCCATATCTAACATGTTCCTCTTCATAAGTCCATTATATGTCCCCCTTCCTCCCATCCCAATACCCACACCCCTCATTGTCCTGCTCCCCCCCACATCCGATCATAGTCCTCTCCTCCAACTCCATCATTGCCTTTTCCATTACCTCCATCATTGTCCATAATTGCTTCCTCCCCATCACCCCATTATTGCCTTTTCCACCAATTCCATCATTGCTTCCTCCCCCACCATCCCCATCATTGTCCTTTCCACCACCACCATTGCCTCATCTCCATCACCCCCATCATTGACCTTTACACACACACACACACACACACACACACACACACACACACACACACACACACACACATCAGTCACCTCATTCCCCACAAAGACAGAAACAAACACACACAACACCACTCACCTCTCCACACATTCCCTGGCAGCCGCAGCATCTTCATCGCCAGCAGCTTTCTCCTTCGAACAGCAACACTGAGTGCTGAAGTCATCCAGCCACGCTGCTGTATCAGATAGGAACCAAGGGCAGGAAGCAGGTCAGATCCATGCAGCAGAGGGAAATCTGGCCAGGGGCCCCTGGGCCCTCTGGGGCCCAGTGCAGCCGCATCGACTGCACATGTATTATGTGCATCCCTGGTCCTGAATAAATATGGCCTGTAAAGGAGTAACCTGTGGGAATTAGATTTTTCTTCAGATTTTCCAACAGATTTGGCTATGCAACTTAACTATATGTATCATTATTTCCAGCACCATAAAACACCATGATCATCAGACAGCTAATTGGCTGACTAAAGAAAAGCTCTAAGAAACCTTTATGCAACAAAATCTCTAATAATAATAATTTTATTTATATATTATCGACACATTCCACAGCACTTTACAATTAAGCGAAGACATGTTTAAACAATAACAACATTAAAAATAACATAAAGTTCAACAGTTAAAGGAGTGGTGAGGATTCTGTTCGCAAGCTACAATCTGCTAGGAAATAGGGGGACATAACAGGTAAAAAGTGCTTGTCATTTATGATCCAGGTATCATTCTAATTAATAGTGTAATTCAAATAAGTTACATGATCCAGTCATCAGCCAGGATCTGTCTGACTACTGTTAGCAAGAGCTATTTGGTGCATGGAGGATATGGGACAGATGAATAGGAGGGGCCAGATTCTGAGGAAAATTTTGCATAAGGGAACAGGGGAGAGTTAGGTTAGTGAATTGTGGTGATAGGTCTGTCTGAAATGATGCGTTTTTAACCCCTTCATGACCGGGGGATTTTTCGTTTTTCCGTGTTCATTTTTCGCTCCCCTCCTTCCCAGAGCCATAACTTTTTTATTTTTCTGTCAATTTGGCCATGTGAGGGCTTATTTTTTGCGGGACGAGTTGTACTTTTGAACGACATCATTGGTTTTAGCATGTCGTGTACTAGAAAACGGGAAAAAAATTCCAAGTGCGGTGAAATTGCAAAAAAAGTGCAATCACACACTGGTTTTTTGCTTGGCTTTTTTGCTAGGTTCACTAAATGCTAAAAATGACCTGCCATTATGATTCTCCAGGTCAGTACGAGTTCATAGACACCAAACATGACTAGGTTATTTTTTATCTAAGTGGTGAAAAAAAATTCCAAACTTTGCTAAAAAAAAAAAAAAAAAAAAAAATTGCGCCATTTTCCGATACTCGTAGCGTCTCCATTTTTCATGATCTGGGGTCGGTTGAGGGCTTATTTTTTGCGTGCCGAGATGACGTTTTTAATGATAGCATTTCGGTGCAGATACGTTCTTTTGATCGCCCGTTATTGCATTTTAATGCAATGTCGCGGCGACCAAAAAAACGTAATTCTGGCGTTTCAAATTTTTTTCCCGCTACGCTGTTTAGCGATCAGGTTAATACTTTTTTTTAATTGATAGATCGGGCGATTCTGAGCGCGGCGATACCAAATATGCGTAGATTTGATATTTTTTTTATTGATTTATTTTGATTGGGGCGAAAGGGGGGTGATTTAAACTTTTACGTTTTTTTATTTTTTTCACATTTTTTTAAACTTTTTTTTTTAACTTTTGCCATGCTTCAATAGCCTCCATGGGAGGCTAGAAGCAGGCACAGCACGATCGCCTCTGCTACATAGCAGCGATCTGCTGATCGCTGCTATGTAGCAGAATTGCACGTGTGCTGTGAGCGCCGACCACAGGGTGGCGCTCACAGCGACGGGCGATCAGTAACCATAGAGGTCTCTAGGACCTCTATGGTTACCATCCAGACGCATCGCCGAACCCCGATCATGTGACGGGGGTCGGCGATGACGTCATTTCCGGCCGCCCGGCCGGAAGCTGTAGTTAAATGCCGCTGTCTGCGTTTGACAGCGGCATTTAACTAGTTAATAGGTGCGGGCAGATCGCGATTCTGCCCGTACCTATTACGGGCACATGTCAGCTGTTCAAAACAGCTGACATGTCCCGGCTTTGGTGCGGGCTCACCGCGGAGCCCTGCATCAAAGCAGGGGAGCCGGCATCGGACGGTATAGTACGTCCGATGCCGGTAAGGGGTTAAAGTACTTTTAAAAATGTAAGGGCTGGGTATTAATCGGATCATCCAGGGTTGTGCATTCCAGAAAACTAGTGCAGCAGAAAAGAAGTCTTGGAGACGGAATTGGGAGGTTTGTATTGGAGGATGTTAGTCTTAAGGTACCGTCACATTAAGCGATGCTGCAGCGATATAGGCAACGATGCCGATCGCTGCAGCGTCGCTGTTTCGTCGCTGTGTGGTCGCTGGAGAGCTGTCACACAGACAGCTCTCCAGCGACCAACGATGCCGAGGTCCCCTGGTAACCAGGGTAAACATCGGGTTACTAAGCGCAGGGCCGCGCTTAGTAACCCAATGTTTACCCTGGTTACCATTGTAAATGTAAAAAAAAACAATCACTACATACTTACATTCCGGTGTCTGTCCCCCGGCCTCAGCTTCCCTGCACTGTCTCAGCGCCGGCCGGCCGTAAAGCACAGCGGTGATGTCACCGCTGTGCTTTACGGCCAGCGCTCACAGTCAGTGCGGGAAGCTGATGGCGAGGGGACAGACACCGGAATGTAAGTATGTAGTGTTTGTTTTTTTTTTACCCTGGTTACCAGTGAAGACATCGCTGGATCGGCATCACACACGCCGATTCAGCGATGTCTGCGGGAGATCCAGCGACAAAATAAAGTTCTGGCCTTTCTGCTCCGACCAACGATGTCACAGCAGGATCCAGATCGCTGCTGCATGTCAAGCACAATGATATCGCTATCCTGGACGCTGCAACGTCACGGATCGCTAGCGATATCGTTGTTAAGTCACTCAGTATGAAGGTACCTTAAGATCAGTTGTACACATAACAAGGGTAGGGTGATAGACAGATATGAGGGAGGAGATATAGGGTGGTGCGGAACTGTGAAGAGCTTTGTAGATAAGAGATAAATTTACCCTGGACTCTGTAGTGGATGAGTAAGCAATAGAGTTAAGGGATGTTTATGTTTGTCGGGTTCAGCTGAACTGTTGTCCAAAGTTCGCTTTCAGCATTAGAACTTGAATGAAAATAGAAGTGAATGGGGACCCAAACTTTGTTGCTGATAAATGGTTGTAGTAAAGGGCTATGTGGGTGCAAAATGAAACAAATTGGGGGTAAGAGCAGGACAATTGCCCTGCAAACAAATGTGGATAGGAAAATGACTTAAAATTACATAAAATAATAAATTAATAATCTTGAACCAGGAGACGGAGGGCCAAGTGAAGGAGCAGATGGAGGTGGATGTGTCGTGGTGGGTGGAAGAGGTGGAGGAAGAAGTAGCCAACTCTGTTTTTGTGTTTTTTTGTGGGTTTTTTTTTGTTTCCTTTCATGTATTTTTTAGAGAAATTAAGTAAAGTAAAATAGAGTGTAAAAAAATTACAATCTTGAACAAGGAGGAGGAGGTGAAGATGAAAGTGGCAGTGTAGGTGGAAGAAAGGGAGGTAGCCAACACTGTTTTATTTTTAGGGAAATAGCTTAAAATAACATAGAATAAAAAAATTTAAAATAACAATCTTGAACCACGAAGACGATGTCCAACCGGAGGAGTTAGGAGGAGGAGGTGGAGTTCGATGTAGCGGTGTTGGTGGAAGAAGTGGAGTAACTATTTTATGTTATTATTTGTTTGTTTGCTTTTATTCATGTTTTGTTTTTTGTTTTTTTTTAACCCCTTCACCCCAAAGCCTGTTTTCACCTAAGTGACAGGGCCAATTTTTACAATTCTGACCACTGTCACTTTATGAGGTCATAACTCTGAAACGCTTCAACGGATCCTGGTGATTCTGACACTGTTTTCTCGTGACATATTCTTCGATATGACTTGCATTTATTTGTGAAAAAAACAAAAATTTGTCGGAAATGATGAAAATTTAGCAATTTTCAAACTCTTAGTTTTTATGCCCTTAAATTAGAGAGTTATATCACATAATATAGTTAATAAACAACATTTCCCACATGTCTGCTTTACATCAGCACAATTTTGGAAACATAATTTTTTTTTGTTAGGACGTTATAAGGGTTAAAAGTTGACCAGCGATTTCTCATTTTTGCAACAAAATTTGCAAAACCATTTTTTTACGGACCACCTCACACTTGAAGTGACTTTGAGGGGTCTATATGACAGAAAATGCCCAAAAGTGACACCATTCTAAAAACTGCACCCCTCAAGGTACTCAAAACCACATTCAAAAAGTTTATTAACCCTTGAGGTGCTTTACAGGAATTTTTTGAATGTTTAAAAAAATTGAACATTTAACTTTTTTTTCACAAAATTTTTACTTCAGGTCCAATTTGTTTCATTTTACCAAGGGTAACAGGAGAAATTGGACCACAAAAGTCGTTGTACAATTTGTCCTGAGTACGCCGATACCCCATATGTGGGGGTAAACCACTGTTTGGGCACATGGCAGAGCTCGGAAGGGAAGGAGCGCCATTTGACTTTTCAATGCAAGATTTGCTGGAATTGAGATCGGAGCCCATGTCACGATTGGAGAGCCCCTGATGTGCCTAAACAGTGGGGGGGGGAAGCACTGTTTGGGTGCACGGCAGAGCTCGGAAGGGAAGGAGCGCCATTTGAAATGCAGACTTAGATGGATTGGTCTGCAGGCGTCATGTTGCATTTGCAGAGCCCCTGATGTACCTAAACAGTAGAAACCCCCCACAAGTGACCCCATATTGGAAACTAGACCCCCCAAGGAACATATCTAGATGTGTTGTGAGAGCTTTGAACCAACAAGTGTTTCACTACAGTTTATAACGCAGAGCCGTGAAAATAAAAAATATTTTTTTTTCCACGAAAATGATATTTTATCCCCTATGTTTTTATTTTCCCAAGGGTAACAGGACAAATTGGACCCCAAAAGTTGTTGTCCAACTTGTCCTGAGAACGCTGATACCCCATATGTTGGGGGGAACCACTGTTTGGGTGCACGGCAGAGCTCGAAAGGGAAGGAGCGCCATTTGAAATGCAGACTTAGATGGATTGGTCTGCAGGCGTCATGTTGCATTTGCAGAGCCCCTGATGTACCTAAACAGTAGAAACCCCCCACAAGTGACCCCATATTGGAAACTAGACCCCCAAAGGAACTTATCTAGATGTGTTGTGAGAGCTTTGAACCAACAAGTGTTTCACTACAGTTTATAACGCAGAGCCGTGAAAATAAAAAATATTTTTTTTTCCACGAAAATGATATTTTATCCCCTATGTTTTTATTTTCCCAAGGGTAACAGGACAAATTGGACCCCAAAAGTTGTTGTCCAACTTGTCCTGAGAACGCTGATACCCCATATGTTGGGGGGAACCACTGTTTGGGCACACAGGAGAACTCGGAAGGGAAGGAGCCCTGTTTTACTTTTTCAAAGCAGAATTGGCTGGAATTGAGATCGGATGCCATGTCGCGTTTGGAGAGCCCCTGATGTGCCGAAACAGTGGAAACCCCCAATTATAACTGAAACCCTAACCCAAACCCTAACCCTAGCCCTAACCCTAACCCTAGCCCTAACCCTAGCCCTTACCCTAGCCCTAACCCTAGCCCTAGCCCTAGCCCTAGCCCTAACCCTAGCCCTAGCCCTAACCCTAGCCCTAACCCTAGCCCTAACCCTAGCACTAATGGGAAAATGGAAATAAATACATTTTTTTACATTTTATTATTTTTCCCTAACTAAGGGGGTGATGAAGGGGGGTTTGATTTACTTTTATAGCGTTTTTTTGGCGGATTTTTATGATTGGCAGCTGTCACACACTAAAAGACGCTTTTTATTGCAAAAAATAGTTTTTGCATCACCACATTTTGAGAGCTATAATTTATCCATATTTTGGCCCACAGAGTCATATGAGGTCTTGTTTTTTGCGGGACGAGTTGACGTTTTTATTGGTAACATTTTCGGGCAGATGACATTTTTTGATCGCTTTTTATTCCGATTTTTGGGAGGCGGAATGAACAAAAACCAGCAATTCCTGAATTTCTTTTAGGGGGGGGGCGTTTATACCGTTCCACGTGTGGTAAAATGGATAAAGCAGTTTTATTCTTCGGGTCAGTACGATTACAGCGATACCTCATTTATGTAATTTTTTTTATGTTTTGGTGCTTTTACACAATAAAAACTATTTTATATAAAAAAATAATTGTTTTTGCATCGCATTATTCTGAGAGCTATAACTTTTTTATTTTTCTGCTGATGATGCTGTATGGCGGCTTTTTTTTTGCGGGACAAGATGACGTTTTCAGCGGTACCATGGTTATTTATATCTGTCGTTTTGATCGCGTGTTATTCCACTTTTTGTTCGCCTGTATGATAATAAAGCGTTGTTTTTTGCCTTGTTTTTTTTTTTTTTTTTTGCGGTGTTCACTGAAGGGGTTAACTAGTGGGATAGTTTTATAGAGCGGGTCGTTACGGATGCGGCGATACCAAATATGTGTCCATTTATTGTTTTTTTTTTTTTTACATAAATAAATGGATTTATTGGGAAATGTTTTTTTTTTTATTTGGGGATTTTTTTTTATTTTTTTTTACACATTCTATTTTTTTTTTTTTTTACTTTCTAACATTGTCCCAGGGTGGGACATCTCTGTATTAGATCAGATCGTTGATCTGACACTGTGCATAGCACACTGTCAGATCAATGATCTGACAGGCAGCTTAGCTGGCTTCCAGCGCCTGCTCTCAGCAGGCGCCGGCTAGCCAGGTCACTTCATGACCCGGAAGGAGTCCGGCGGCCATCTTGGATCCGGGGACTCCTTCCGGGTCACCGGAGCAACGCGATCTCATTGTGTTGCTCCGGTGGGAGAGCGCAGGGAGCCCCCGTCCCTGCGCGATCCCCCTCTATGCCGCTGTCACTACTGACAGCGGCATCAGAGGGGTTAAATGCCCGCGATCGGCGATAGCGCCGATCGTGGGCATTGCTGCGGGGTGTCAGCTGTCGTATACAGCTGACACCCGCACCTGATCACCGCGGCGCTCAGCGCGAGACCGCGGTGATCGGTGCGCCGTACTAGTACTGCTGCTGGCACTAATGCAGTGCCGGCAGCGCAGTACTAGTACGGCGCATGTCGCGAAGGGGTTAATTTGGGGAGGTGCCAAAACACTGGAAATGGCAAATAGGACAAACAAACTGTAGTGAAGTGTAAACAATGGCTGCTGGTATACTTCTTTAGTGAGCCAAAGGTATGAATAAGTCCTATGAGATCCATGCCTGATTTATTTAATGAATGTAAGCTTGCCCACGGTGGCAGTGGACAGGTGAATGTGTCTGGGTGTGATCACACTCCCTGCCATGCTTAACTCATGCTCCAACAGTACATTTGCTGCTGGGCAGGCCATTTGTCCAATTTGGAGACCCAGAAGTTAAATGAGGTAGACCCATCAGTACGTGGAGATGTGTGGACATGTACCCTTCCACCATGTTGTTGAAACACTGCCTCCTGCTAATACAAACAATATAAAATGGTGTTGACGGATGTTGTGGCATGCTGAGGAAGGCTTTCCACATTTCAGCCATGCTAACCCTTCCTTCTGAGGTGGTGCTGGTGCCCCAGCTGTGTTGGCGACTTACTCTACTGTCTCTGACTTGTTCTTCCACTGAGCCCCTACCAGCCCACGCTTGTACTCCCACATCTTTTGATCCCGCTACAGTAATGGAAGTAAGGATGGTACGCTGTTATTTTAGCAGGGATCTGGTCATGTATTGGCTCATGTGTGCCAGGATGCCCAGAGGTAAGGACAAGTTGTCCTCGGTGGAGGGCTATCATCTTTTTTCCTCTGTTTTCCCCCCAGCCATGCTTCATTGATGCCCATGAGCTCTATTGAGTGCCACCCTACTGTGAACATGGTTCCTCTCCCTTCTCCTCATCCTTATCCTCCAAACTGTCCCTTGTATTGACAGAAGTGTTCCTGGCCACTGTTGCTACAGGAACCCACCCACCGAGCCATGGGTGGATGACTGGCCTGATAATCATGTGAATGATTCCTATTTTTCTTCCTCTGCCTGCTGTGCTACCACCTCATCCAACATCACGTGAAGTGTTGTTTCAAGCCGGCTAAGAAGTGGGTTAGTAACATTGATGGTGGCATCATCAGAGGTGGCCATTTTGGTGGAGTACTTGAAGCAGCGCAACATGGTACACAAGTCCCGTATAAAAGGTCCACTCATTGGTGCTGAAGGGATGCTGTTTTGCTGAGTGACTTACCCATGATGAAACTCCACTATTGCCTACTACCGCTCATAAAATATCTCCAGCATATGCAAGGTCAAGTTCCACCTTGTGGATACATCGCATGTGAGTGGGAAGGTATAACTGACGTGCAGCGCAGACAGGCAAGCAGTAGAGTGAGAATGCCGAAAGCACGCACAGATGACCAGCACTTTCAGCAGAGGCTCTGACATAGCGTGGTAATTTTTCAGGAAGCTCTGCACCACCATATTTAGCACATGCGCCAGGCAATGAATGCATGTCAAACTGGCTAGGCCCAGATCTTGAGGTTCAGCGGCACTAACCACTCATCAGTTTGTTGTTTTATCCCTGTCTACGGTTCCTGCATGGTATGGGATGTTTTCCCCAATCAGATTAATTTCAGAACAGCCTGCTGTCATTTCCCCCTGGATGTGCTGAAGTTAGTGATGCAGGTGTTACACGGACCAGATGAGGAGGAGGTGGAGGAAGTGGAGTAGGAGGAGACTGCAACATGGACAGAGAAACGTCCAGAAATCTTCGATAGTGGTAGAACATTAACCGATACTACTTCCGCCTCAGGCCCAGCCACCACTACATTTACCCAGTGGGCAGAAAGGGAGATATACCATCCCTGCCTGTGTTTACTCGTCCACGTATTTGTGCTTATGTGGACCTTGCCACTGATAGAGTTGGGTAGTACACACCTTATTTTGTCCCCAACATGTGTGTGCAGGGCGGGATGACTTGCCTGGAAAAGTGGTGCTAGCTGGGAACCATGCACTGTAGGACAGTCATCACCATTACTTTTTTAAAACCGCCCGTCACCACTAGCCAGAATGGTAGTATTTCTCATGCCAGGAATTTTGAAATGAAGCCATTCAGGACCATGTCTCATGAGTGTGCTCATTTGAGCTTGCTTTAATGTGCTCAGTTTGTGGGCACATTAGAAAGTTGCAACCAATGAATCGATTGGGGCTGGCCACTGTGCTTTTGAACCCCCTGATCCATCATTTGCTGTGCAGCTGTGGCAGCATGACCACCTCCTCTTTCTCCAAACTGCACATGCCACAAGGGCAGCCTTCACTTTATGTGGGGTGTAGCACATAATTTTCTCCCCCGCATCATCTTCCACCTACTCCTCACCTCTGCTATCCTTGATGGTCTGTACACTGCAGACAGATGCAACATTTGGACCTGTGTTTCCTCATCAACAAAGATGTGCTGTGATGGTCCACTGACCTTGTGTACTAACCTTTCCATGTACATGCAGCGCCCCAGGGTCCTGGTCGTTGCAGTAATGTCATTCTTCCACCAGGGGGAGTGATGTTACATCTGAAGGCAATAAAGGAGATCTCTTTACCAGGTAAAGTGTACCATAGTCCCACTCCAGACCAGAAGGGGGAGCTCTAAGCCTGTTTTAGGTGAACTCCCCTATAAAACATCCTGATCTGGAGGGAAAAGCGGTTCAGAGTTCAGTTCCTGTCAGGAAGACAGAAGGAGAGAAAGGAGTCCTGGAGCCTGAAGTGCTGCAGCTCCTGGAAGAAAACACTAAAGTGAACATATTGCAGAGAGTGTGCAAAAAGCAGAGCACAGGAGGGGAATATCAGAGGGAGACTAGCCAGGAGCAGGCTGCTTCCTTCTAAGGCGCAGTAATCCGGTAGCCAGAATACCGAGGGAGTAAGGATCTCTACGCTTTACTTCAGAAACTGGCAGGACAGATAATTGCACATTGCTGATCTGCACTTATACCCAGGAGGCACAGTGGCAACTTGTGGGGGCTGGGGCATGCTAGAGTCCCTGTAAAAAGCCTCAGCCCATCAGTCATACGGGTTGTTACTATCCATCTGGGGGACAGAGAGAAAGACATAACATCTAGAACACCAACACAGTTGTGAGGACCTTATGAGAAGCTCAGCAGTAAGGTACTACAACATCCAGGCGCTAGAGGAAGGCTACTGATTTCTACTTGGATAAGGGGACTCTGGATTTGCTTTCAGACCGGCTGGACTCTGCCAGCCCTGTGATCTGGTGCTCTAGACTGTGGACGCTGAAGCCTTCAATAAAAAGGTAAAGAGACTGCAACCTTGTGTCCTCGTTCTTCACTGTGCCTCACATCATCCACTATCCACCATCTACACACTGGGAAGCCTTGGGGACATACTTCACCTGTGGGAAGGTATACCATCTAGCTGCCATAACATCACCCCAGCGGACCCCTAAGCAGTGTCGGTCACCCTGACCAAATACCACAGGTGGCGTCAAGAACATTATCGCTTTAAAGACCTTTCCCCATTTATTAACGGACGTTCCTAGGGCCACGGACAGGGTCAGCCACTGTGACATCCCCCTTGAGAACCGAAGGGCCTGGCTCCAAGTACCCCACTGCCCTTCTGGGGGCGCTACATACACATCCTGCAACTGAACAAGTGGTTGGACATCAGTGCGCTCAATCTCTTCCACTTGTGAGGCAGGGGCAGGTGGATGGCACATGAAACCACAGCTAGCAGCATCACCAAGAAGCAAAAGTGACTGTTGCATTATTTGGGGTTTAAACTGCTTTGCTGATTTGCAAGGAGGGAGAGGTGGAAGCCAGTTAACCATGGTCCCCAGGTGCCAAAACTGCACTTTGCAGAGAACAGGGTGGAAGATAATGTGAAGAAACTGGAGGCACTCTCATCTACACCATCTCAAACTGTTTCAAAATGTTCTGACCTCACCTTTCATCCAGCAGTACTCAGGCCTACGAAATTACATAGCATGTCCTGTCAACTGCATGCACAAGAGGAAGATGTTTTATTTGGTCATGCAGCAGGTACAGAATGACCACAACCTCTCCCTGCAGCAGTTTTCTTAAATCTGACTTGGTCAAATAGTTTGACCAAATCCACTCCCTCTTTTATTTTGCATTGTAACCAAAGGCATGTCTGTAATCACAATGCTCTCCATAATGCCTCTCTGCGTATCCTGGGGACACATAACTAGTAACGACCCTTCTAAATTATTCCCCTCACTGTGTTGTGAACAGGTATTAGGATGCAGTAACGGTCGGAGGCAGAACAAGGGTTAACGGGATTTTCATGGAACAGCGTTACTCCAGGCAGGGAGAGGGTAAATGGTGGAGATAAGGATACTAAAACAGTGTTTGGTGGAGATGGGTATAGCAGGGGCAATAGAAAGTTGAGGAAAGTAAAAAGGTATCAAACTTATCAGTCCGGCAGGGTTGAGGATCAGTCTCTGTGAAGATAGCGGTGGCGTTCCGGCCTGAACGCTTGAAGAATCCAGTGGCATCCTGGTCGGAGATGGGTCCTTTTTTCCAGTGTTGGCGAGAGTCCTGGAATGACCTTTTGTGGGTCCTGGTTCCACGATGGGTCACAATGGAGAGAGGACAGTCCTTTCTTTTTAAGTGTCAGCACAACGCTAATACGGGCGGGAGAGTCTATGTACGAGGGCAGTACTCGGTTTACAGCCGGGATCTCGAGTCTCGAACGGCGCCCTGGTCATGGGGAGTGCTCACTCACGCTCAATGACACTGCAGGAGTGGATGTCAGGGTTCTTAGGCGACATCTCCTCCTACAGTCTCCAGTAAGTCTTCGTAGGCCTCTCTGACTTAAGCCCTCTGTGTCCTGACTGTTCAGCACAGGAGGGCTCTCACTCTGCCTTCACACACTGCAGCTTCCCGCCAACTGAGTCCTTGTTCCCACGCACTGTTCGCCTCTTATACCCTTCATGCCCCCTGGTCCCAAGTTCAAAGCTCTGTCTGGGGCACTAATCTCTCCCCCTGCCACTTGGGTCACAGCATCGATGGTTCCAGACTCGTCCCTGACAAGGCACGCCGAGGCTGGCTCTCCTCCTTACAGCATCACATACCCCCCTCTGTACAAAGTTGGGGGGGTTAAATACCTGTCACCATACAGGATGATAGGACATCCGCATTTCCTTGCGCCTTTCCAGCTAGATGTTCCACAGTGAAGATAAAATTTTCCAGTGACAGGAACCATCTGGTAACTCGAGCAATTCTCTCCTTAGTATTTCTCATCCAGACCAAGAATGAATGGTTTGTAACCAAGTGAAACCATCACCCTAGCAAATAATGACTTAGGGACTCACAAGTCCACTTAACGGCCAAGCACTCCTACTCCACTACGCTATAGATTTTTTTCTCCTGGGGTAAGTTTCATACTCAAGTAGCTGACCGGTTGTTCTTTTCCTCTCACTTTCGGTGACAGAACTGCTCCTAGCTCTGCCTCAGATGCATTTATGCGCACAATAAAGCCTATCTTGAAGTTGGAACTGGTGAGTACAGGCTGTCCGTACAATGCCAACTTCATGGATTGAAATGCTTACTACGCCTGGGGGTTCCATCAAACCATGATCGACTTCCTTCCCTTTAAGAGCTCGGGCAAGGGTGCTGATTTCCCAGTGAAATTAGGTAGAAATCATCGCTAATACCCAATTATGCTGAGGAATGCTTTTACCTGTTTTGTAGTAATTAGAGATGAGCGAACGTGTTCGGAAAATGATCGCCAATCTCAAGTTAGGCATGAACATAGCACATTGGGATTAGTGTTAGCTTTCGAGAGCATTTTTACTCAAAGTCAGCAAAAGGCGGTCACAGTTCGGTAAATCATTGCATTTTCACTAATGCTTTTGTATTACTTTGGCTACGATAGTGGTGCTGTATGTCGGCCAGGAGGCATGGGGTGATGTGTATGATAAGGGGATGGTTTGTGGAGAGGTTATAGAAGTGTCTGAAGAGGGTATAGTAGCGACACGTGCTTTTTTCCCTTAACTTTATGTATTGATTCCGTCAACCAATCAGGGCTCAGAAAAGATCCACACCGTCATGGCACACGGTCTTCTGTGATTGCATAAGTCACATGTCCCTATCCACGTAAAAAGCATAGATCTTGTTTTGCTGCTGCCATTTGCTCAATGTCACAATGCAGAGAGGTCACTCCTGCGCTAGCTAGAACTGGTGCTGTTTTCAACTTGTCCTGTGAACTTGTCCTTTGTGAAATTAGCTACTCCAAATCATTTGTGCTAAAACTGTGTTTCAGTGGCCAATTAGAAGGCCAAATTTCCAATTAAGATTGGCAAATCTGCATCACTGCCAGTCCTGTCTGTGGCATCTGTCTTTCATTTTCTGCCACAGAAAATATACTCTAATACAGTGGCCCTGATTTCTTCACAATTCTCCCAGAAAAAAAATAAAAAAGTGGGAGATTGAGATTGGCAAATCTGCATCACTGCCAGTCCTGTCTGCGGCATCTGTCTTTCATTTTCTGCCACAGAAAATATACTGTATAAGAGTGGGCCTGATTTCTTCAATATTCTCCCAGAAAAAATAAAAAGGGGGAAATTTTTATTGGTAGTGTGTGCATCTGCGTCAGTCCTGTTAGTGGCATATCTGTCTGCCACTTAAGCTGTGTACTGTTATACAGTGGGCCTGATTTTCCCTGCAGTCTCACCCACCTATAAGAGATATAAATTCACCACAAGTTTGAGTACACCATGTAACTGGTTTTACAGTAACAAAAAACTGTTTGTTTGGTTACGTTTTTCAAACAATGAGGAAGTCTGGTGGAAGAGGTCGTGGCCGTGGGCGGTCATTGCCAGCTGGTAATGATGGTAGTGGTAGTGGAGCATCAGGTGGTCGTGGGAAAATAAATATAGAACCTAAGTCTCGAGTTGTTGAGCCAGCGTCATCGTCTGGCTACACAAGGCCTCAAACGCTCCCTTTTCTGGGAGTACGAAAACCGCTTTTAAAGCCGGAGCAGCAGGAACAAGTTTTGGCTTTCCTTGCTGACTCTGCCTCTAGCTCTTTCGCCTCCTCTTCGGAAACTGCAAAATGTAGAAGCAGCACGTCGTCAGTGGATGTTCCCAGTCAGGGACAAGTCGCTTCCTTGTGTTCTTCACCCAGAACAACAGAGAAGGATGCGTCAGGCGACACAACGGGTTACTCCATGGAACTCTTTACACATACTGTTCCTGGGTTAGAAAGGGAGATTGTTAACAGGCCATGCCCATTACAAGTTGAATCGGACATGGAGTGCACAGATGCACAGCCACAGCCAGATTACTATGCTGTTCCTTTGACTCAGATCAGAACATTGCCCTCGCAGTGTACTGATCCAGAATCTGACCCTGATGAGACTATAGAGCCCCATCACGAACGCTATAGCACCGGCTTACACGGTGACACAGAGGAAATTGCACACGACATAGAAGAGGAGGTCATAGATGACCCAGTTGTTGACCCCGATTGGCAGCCATTGGGGGAACAGGGTGCAGGCAGCAGTAGCTCTGAAGCGGAGGAGGAGGAGGAGCCGCAGCAGGCATCCACATCGCAACAGGTTCCATCTGTCAGGCCCATATCTGGCCAAAAACACGTGGCAAAACCTAAACCAGTTGTAGGACAGCATGGCCATCCGGTTAAAGAAGCTCAGTCTGCAATGCCTGAAAAGGTATACGATAGTAGGAAGAGTGCAGTCTGGCATTTTTTTAAACAACATCCAAATGATCAGCGCAAAGTCATCTGTTAAAAATGTTCAAGTACCCTCAGCAGAGGTCAGAATGTTAAAAATCTAAATACAAGTTGCATGCATAGACATTTAACCACCATGCACTTGCAAGCCTGGACTAACTACCAAACATCCCTTAAGGTTGTAGCACCCTTTGCCAATGAAGCTAGTCAGCAACGCTACATCCCTTCCCTCACTGTATGCCCACCGTTTACCACACCACCTGCAGTAAATGTGCAGGTTTCGTCGCCAGGCCAAAGCAGTCAGGGAATCACCAGGTTTGTGGTAGGAAACACTGCATGTAGGGCACCAGCAAGAATACCATCTCCAACCCTCTCTCAGTCTGCCATGTCCACCGGCACCCCCGCTAGTTCCACCATTTGCAGCTCTCCAGTCCAGCTCACCCTACATGAGACTCTCACTAGGAAAAGGAAGTACTCATCCTCGCATCCGCGTACACAGGGTTTGAATGCCCACATTGCTAGACTAATCTCGTTAGAGATGATGCCCTACCGGTTAGTTGAAAGCGAAGCTTTCAAAGCCCTGATGGACTACGCTGTACCATGCTACGAGCTACCCAGTCAACACATCTTTTTGAGAAAAGCCATCCCAGCCCTCCACCAGCATGTAATAGACCGCATCGTCCATGCACTCAGGCAATCTGTGAGTACAAAGTTGCACCTGACAACTGATGCATGGACCAGTAGGCATGGCCAGGGACATTACGTGTCCATCACGGCACACTGGGTTAATGTGGTGGATGCAGGGTCCACAGGGGACAGCAATAGTTCTGCCTAGCCCACGGTATAGGAAACAGTTGGCTGTAGGCGTTGGCCCCCCCTCCTCCTCTTCCTCGTCCTCCTGCAGAAGCGAGAGCTCGTCCACAGACCGCAGTCGCACGAGCACTTCATCCGCAGCTGCCACTGTTGCACATGAGGTGTCCCATTATGGGACAGCTAGTGGCAAGCGTCAGCAGGCTGTATTGGCAATGAATTGTTTGGGCGACAACAGACACACCACGGAAGTTCTGTCCGAGTTCTTGCAGCAAGAAACTCAGTCATGGCTGGGCACTGTAAATCTTGAGGCAGGCAAGGTAGTGAGGGATAACGGAAGGCATTTTATGGCTGCCATAGCCCTTTCACAACTGAAACACATTCCTTGCCTGGCTCACACCTTAAACCTGGTGGTGCAGTGCTTCCTGAAAAGTTATCTGGGGTTACCCGACCTGCTCTTCAAAGTGCGCAGACTTTGCTCGCATATCCGCCGTTCGCCCGTACACTCCAGCCGTATGCAGAACCATCAGCGGTTTTTGAACCTTCCCCAGCATCGCCTAATCATCGACGTTGCAACAAGGTGGAACTCTGTTGTGAATTCTGTGGCTGAGTTCACTTCTGTGGTCACAAGTGGTATTGCAGTCTCTGGGCTTCCTCCCTCAGGTGTTTTGGTGAGCTCGTTGGCTGCCTTGCTATTTAGCTCCACCTGAGTCTGTCTTCCTTGCTCCTTGTCAATGTTCCAGTGTTGGATCTGAGCTACTGCATCTTTCCTTGGGCCTGCTGCTCTGCTAGATAAGTGCTTCTAGTTTGTTTTCTGTTTTTTCTGTCCAGCTTGCTATTAACTTTTGCTGGAAGCTCTGAGAAGCAAAGGGGTGCACCGCCGTGCTGTTAGTTCGGCACGGTGGGTCTTTTTGCCCCTTTGCGTGGTTTTCGTTTTAGGGTTTTTTGTAGACTGCATAGTTCTCTTTGCTATCCTCGCTCTGTCTAGAATATCGGGCCTCACTTTGCTGAATCTATTTCATTCCTACGTTTGTCTTTTCATCTTGCTAACAGTTATTATATGTGGGGGCTGCCTATTCCTTTGGGGTATTTCTCTGAGGTAAGTCAGGCTTGTATTTCTATCTTCAGGCTAGTCAGCTCCTCAGGCAGTGCCGAGTTGCATAGGTAGTTGTTAGGCGCAATCCACTGCTGCTTATAGTTGTGTGAGGATAGATCAGGTACTGCAGTCTACAGAGATTCCACGTCTCAGAGCTCGTCCTATTGTTTTTGGTTATTGCCAGATCTCTGTATGTGCGCTGATTACTGCACGCTGTGTTGCCTGATTGCCAGCCATAACAGTACAAGGAGCCAGACCAATGATTCCCAATAGAGGGAAAAAAAAAATCCTGACATCATTTTTTTTTCTTAGCTCTGTCTTCAGTCTTTTTTTTCCCCTAGACATTAGAGTGCTTCAGGACACAGCTGTGGACATGGATATTCAGGCTCTGTGCTCCTCAATGGATAATCTCGTTGTAAATGTACAAAAGATTCAAGATACTATTGATCAGAAATCGATGCTAGAACCAAGAATTCCGATTCCTGATTTGTTTTTTGGTGACAGAACTAAGTTCCTGAGCTTCAGAAATAATTGTAAGCTATTTTTGGCCTTGAAACCTCATTCTTCTGGTAATCCTATTCAACAGGTTTTGATTATTATTTCTTTTTTGCGCGGCGACCCACAGGACTGGGCGTTTTCTCTTGCACCAGGAGATTCTGCATTGAGTAATGTTGATGCATTTTTCCAGGCGCTGGGATTGCTTTACGATGAGCCTAATTCAGTGGATCAGGCTGAAAAAAATCTGCTGGCTTTATGCCAGGGTCAGGATGATGTAGAAGTATATTGTCAGAAATTTAGGAGGTGGTCAGTACTCACTCTGTGGAATGAATCTGCACTAGCGGCCTTGTTCAGAAAGGGTCTCTCTGAAGCTCTTAAGGATGTAATGGTGGGATTTCCTATGCCTGCTGGTTTGAATGAGTCTATGTCCTTGGCCATTCAGATCGGTCGTCGCTTGCGCGAGCGTAAATCTGTGCACCATCTGGCGGTATTGTCTGAGAGTAAACCTGAGCCTATGCAGTGCGACAGGACTATGACTAAAGTAGAACGGCAAGAACACAGACGTCTGAACAGACTGTGTTTCTATTGTGGTGATTCTACTCATGCTATTTCTAATTGTCCTAAACGCACTAGGCGGTTCGATAGCTCTGCCGTTATTGGTACTGTACAGTCCAAATTCCTTTTGTCCATTACCTTAATGTGCTCTTTGTCATCGTATTCTGTCATGGCGTTTGTGGATTCAGGCGCTGCCCTGAATCTGATGGATTTGGATTATGCTAAACGTTGTGGATTTTTCTTGGAGCCGTTGCGGTGTCCTATTCCGTTGAGAGGAATTGATGCTACACCTTTGGCCAAGAATAAGCCTCAGTACTGGGCCCAGCTGACCATGTGCATGGCTCCTGCACATCAGGAAGTTATTCGCTTTCTGGTACTGCATAATTTGCATGATGTGGTCGTGTTGGGGTTGCCATGGCTACAAGCCCATAATCCAGTATTGGATTGGAACTCTATGTCGGTAACCAGCTGGGGTTGTCAGGGAGTACATGGTGATGTTCCATTTTTGTCAATTTCGTCATCCATTCCTTCTGACATCCCAGAGTTCTTGTCGGACTTTCAGGATGTATTTGAAGAGTCCAAGTCTGATGCCCTACCTCCGCATAGGAATTGTGATTGTGCTATCGATTTGATTCCTGGTAGTAAATTCCCTAAGGGTCGTTTATTTAATTTGTCCGTACCTGAACACACCGCTATGCGCAGTTATGTGAAGGAGTCCCTGGAGAAGGGACATATTCGCCCATCGTCGTCACCATTGGGAGCAGGGTTCTTTTTTGTAGCCAAGAAGGATGGTTCGCTAAGACCGTGTATTGATTACCGCCTTCTTAATAAGATCACTGTTAAGTTTCAGTATCCCTTGCCATTGATTTCTGACTTGTTTGCTCGGATTAAGGGGGCTAGTTGGTTTACTAAGATTGATCTTCGTGGTGCGTATAATCTGGTGAGAATCAGGCAGGGAGATGAATGGAAAACGGCATTTAATACGCCCGAGGGTCATTTTGAGTATCTGGTGATGCCGTTCGGACTTGCCAATGCTCCATCTGTTTTTCAGTCTTTTATGCATGACATTTTCCGTGAGTATCTGGATAAATTCTTGATTGTTTACTTGGATGACATTTTGATCTTCTCAGATGATTGGGAGTCTCATGTGAAGCAAGTCAGAATGGTTTTCCAGGTACTGCGTGCTAATTCCTTGTTCGTGAAGGGATCAAAGTGTCTCTTCGGTGTGCAGAAAGTTTCATTTTTGGGGTTCATCTTTTCCCCTTCTACTATCGAGATGGATCCGGTTAAGGTTCAGGCCATCCAGGATTGGACTCAGCCGACATCTCTAAAAAGTCTGCAGAAATTCCTGGGCTTTGCTAATTTTTATCGTCGCTTCATCTGTAATTTTTCTAGCATTGCCAGACCATTGACCGATTTGACCAAGAAGGGTGCTGATTTGGTTAATTGGTCTTCTGCTGCCGTGGAAGCTTTTCAGGAGTTGAAGCGTCGTTTTTGCTGTGCTCCTGTGTTGTGTCAACCTGATGTTTCTCTTCCGTTCCAGGTCGAGGTTGATGCTTCTGAGATTGGTGCAGGGGCGGTTTTGTCACAGAGAGGTTCTGGTTGCTCAGTGTTCAAACCATGTGCTTTCTTTTCCAGGAAATTTTCTGCTGCTGAGCGTAATTATGATGTGGGCAACCGAGAGTTGCTGGCCATGAAGTGGGCATTCGAGGAGTGGCGTCATTGGCTTGAGGGTGCTAAGCATCGCGTGGTGGTTTTGACTGATCATAAGAACCTTACTTATCTTGAGTCTGCCAAGCGCTTGAATCCTAGACAGGCCCGTTGGTCGTTATTTTTTGCTCGTTTTGATTTTGTGATTTCATACCTTCCGGGCTCTAAAAATGTGAAGGCGGATGCTCTGTCTAGGAGTTTTGTGCCCGACTCTCCGGGGTTATCTGAGCCGGCGAGTATCCTCAAGGAAGGAGTCATTGTGTCTGCCATCTCCCCTGATTTGCGGAGAGTGTTGCAGAAATTTCAGGCTAATAAACCTGATCGTTGTCCGGCCGAGAAACTGTTCGTCCCTGATAGGTGGACTAGTAAAGTTATCTCTGAACTTCATTGTTCGGTGCTGGCCGGTCATCCAGGAATCTTTGGTACCAGGGAGTTGGTTGCTAGATCCTTCTGGTGGCCATCTCTGTCACGGGATGTGCGTGCTTTTGTGCAGTCCTGTGGAATTTGTGCTAGGGCTAAGCCCTGCTGTTCACGTGCCAGTGGGTTGCTTTTGCCCTTGCCGGTCCCGAAGAGGCCTTGGACACATATTTCGATGGATTTCATTTCTGACCTTCCCGTTTCTCAAAAAATGTCGGTCATTTGGGTGGTCTGTGATCGCTTTTCTAAAATGGTCCATCTGGTGCCCTTGGTTAAATTGCCTTCCTCCTCTGATTTGGTGCCTTTGTTCTTCCAGCATGTGGTTCGTTTACATGGCATTCCTGAGAATATTGTTTCTGACAGAGGTTCCCAGTTTGTCTCGAGGTTCTGGCGAGCCTTTTGTGGTAGGATGGGCATTGACCTATCTTTCTCCTCGGCCTTCCATCCTCAGACTAATGGCCAGACTGAACGAACCAATCAGACCTTGGAAACATATCTGAGATGTTTTGTTTCCGCTGACCAGGATGATTGGGTGTCATTTTTGCCGTTGGCTGAGTTCGCCCTTAATAATCGGGCCAGCTCGGCTACCTTGGTCTCTCCATTTTTCTGCAATTCTGGGTTCCATCCTCGTTTCTCTTCAGGACAGGTTGAGTCTTCGGACTGTCCTGGTGTGGATTCTGTGGTGGACAGGTTGCAGCAGATCTGGACTCAGGTAGTGGACAATTTGACCTTGTCCCAGGAGAAGGCTCAGCTTTTCGCTAATCGCAGACGCCGTGTGGGACCCCGACTTCGTGTTGGGGATCTGGTTTGGTTATCTTCTCGTCATATTCCTATGAAGGTTTCCTCTCCTAAATTTAAACCTCGTTTTATTGGTCCGTATAGGATTTCTGAGATTCTCAATCCGGTGTCTTTTCGTCTGACCCTCCCAGACTCCTTTTCCATACATAATGTATTCCATAGGTCGTTGTTGAGGAGATACGTGGCACCTATGGTTCCATCTGTGGAGCCTCCTGCCCTTGTTTTGGTGGAGGGGGAATTGGAGTATATTGTGGAGAAGATTTTGGATTCTCGTGTCTCTAGACGGAAACTCCAGTATCTGGTCAAATGGAAGGGTTATGCTCAGGAAGATAATTCCTGGGTTTTTGCCTCTGATGTCCATGCCCCAGATCTTGTTCGTGCCTTTCATGTGGCTCATCCTGGTCGGCCTGGGGGTTCTGGTGAGGGTTCGGTGACCCCTCCTCAAGGGGGGGGTACTGTTGTGAATTCTGTGGCTGAGTTCACTTTTGTGGTCACAAGTGGTATTGCAGTCTCTGGGCTTCCTCCCTCAGGTGTTTTGGTGAGCTCGTTGGCTGCCTTGCTATTTAGCTCCACCTGAGTCTGTCTTCCTTGCTCCTTGTCAATGTTCCAGTGTTGGATCTGAGCTACTGCATCTTTCCTTGGGCCTGCTGCTCTGCTAGATAAGTGCTTCTAGTTTGTTTTCTGTTTTTTCTGTCCAGCTTGCTATTAACTTTTGCTGGAAGCTCTGAGAAGCAAAGGGGTGCACCGCCATGCTGTTAGTTCGGCACGGTGGGTCTTTTTGCCCCTTTGCGTGGTTTTCGTTTTAGGGTTTTTTGTAGACTGCATAGTTCTCTTTGCTATCCTCGCTCTGTCTAGAATATCGGGCCTCACTTTGCTGAATCTATTTCATTCCTACGTTTGTCTTTTCATCTTGCTAACAGTTATTATATGTGGGGGCTGCCTATTCCTTTGGGGTATTTCTCTGAGGTAAGTCAGGCTTGTATTTCTATCTTCAGGCTAGTCAGCTCCTCAGGCAGTGCCGAGTTGCATAGGTAGTTGTTAGGCGCAATCCACTGCTGCTTATAGTTGTGTGAGGATAGATCAGGTACTGCAGTCTACAGAGATTCCACGTCTCAGAGCTCGTCCTATTGTTTTTGGTTATTGCCAGATCTCTGTATGTGCGCTGATTACTGCACGCTGTGTTGCCTGATTGCCAGCCATAACAGAACTCCACACTTAGTAACGAAAAAGAAAATCCAGCTCACCATAGTAACAGTTCAACTCGGAGCACGGAAACGCTGTGTCAAGGCGTTTGCCACCTGAAACGCGTAGATAGATAGTGTTCTTATCCTTATTGTGCTGATGTTTTTATCCTCTGCTTCTATATGAAGTGAATAAAGTACCAAGTTTTTACTTTTCACTGTCTCGTTGAGCTGGATATTCTTTTTTTGCTTTTTGGAACTCCACACTGCACATGCTTCAGAGACTGTGCGAACAAAGGCGTGCTGTTATGTATTTGTGGGAGGATACACATAAACGGGCAGGCAGTTGGATGGCAGACATGGAGTTGTCAGGTGTGCAGTGGTCGAAGCTACAAGACCTGTGTCAAGTCCTTCAGTGTTTTGAGGAATGCACACGGCTGGTTAGTGCAGACAACACCATAATAAGCATGAGCATCCCCCTAATGCGTCTGCTGATGCAAAGTTTGACGCACATAAAGGAGCAGGCATCTGAAGCCGAGGACGAGGGAAGCCTTGATGACAGTCAGCCATTGTCTGGTCAGGGCAGTCTACAGGACAAGGTGGTGGGTGAAGAGGAGGAGGACGAGGAGGATGATGGGGATGAGTATTTTTTGGATGAGGAATCTTCTCAGGGGGCAATAGAAACTGGTGGCGTTGCAAGGCCGGGTTCAGGGTTTTTGAGGGAGACAAGTGACATTGATTTGCCAGAAACTGCCCCTCAACCCAGCACAAGTGCAGATTTGACAACTGGAACATTGGCCCACATGGCGGATTATGCCATGCGTATCCTCAAAAGGGACCCACGCATTATAAAATTGCAAAATATCATGCCACATGAGAACCTCGAACAAATATTGGCAACCAAACAAGCAAGTCTTGTAGACCGTTTGATTCAGGCATTCCCAGCACACAGCGCCGGTGATAGTTCTCACACGAGCTGCAGGGGGCAACAGGGCAGAGGTGTTAGAGGTGCACAAATCAGAAGTGGCGTTGGACAGAGGGGTTTTCTGACCAGGTTGTGGAGTGATTTCGCAATGACCGCAGACAGGACAGGTACTGCAGCATCAATTCAATGTGACAGGACAGGAGACAACATTTGTCCAGTATGGTTACTAACTATTTTTCATCCCTTATTGATGTTCTCCCTCAACCGTCATTCCAATTTGATTACTGGGCATCCAAAATAGACACCTGGCCTGAATTGGCCGAATATGCATTGCAGGAGCTTGATTGCCCAGCAGCTAGTGTGCTATAAGAAAGAGTATTCAGTGCTGCTGGTTCAATATTGACTGAAAAAAGGACTCGTCTGGCTACCCAAAATGTGGATGATCTAACCTTCATTAAAATGAACCACTCATGGATTTCTAATTATTTTGCCCCACCTTTCCCGGCTGACACCTAGCTTTCCTATAAAAAAGTCTTGCTTGTGGACTGGTCTTACTGACTGTTCCAATCTCTTAATTTGCAGCAGCCGTTTGTCCAGCATACGACATGTTTACACCTCCCTAAATGGGCTAACTCCCCCCATGGGGCCGTGGTCTCACCACTTGGTGAAAGCACCCGTGAGAGTGCCGTTTGTCTGAAGAGGTGGGTGTGCCCACTTTTGGTCGACGGCACTGCCACTGGGTCCCTCATAGTACAATGAAGTGTCTCTGGCGGTGGTGGCGCGCACCCAACATCAGACACACTGTTGTTATATGAGGGGCCCTGGGCCTGTACAGCCGGCCGCAAGAGAGTGCCCCCAGCTCAAACAGTGCTCTACCACTTGCAAAATTATCTCTCACAGCTCCACCAATGTTTAGTCTATGCACTGAAATCCTTCAATGCCTGGCACTGACAATACCAATTTGTTGACATGTATGATGCTAGTGAAAATAGTCAGGGGCCGTGTCCTATACTTACACCAGTAAATACATTGCGCCAAATTACTATGTCTGAAAGTCAGCAGAGGAGCCCACCAATGTACCTAAGTATGCCACCCATTTAAATTTTTTTTGTTGTTGTTTTGCAAGACATTAACATCTATTTATTTTTTGGGAGTACTAACTGTGTCAGACACTCCTTCCAATTGTCCTCCGCTGACTACACCAATGCTGCCTGTGTATCCCTGCCACATAATCGAAGCTGCATAAAGCCTATTTTGTTATTTTAGCCCTACTAAGTCTGTCTGCGGTCCCTCCTTCAAATTGTCCACTGACCACACCAATGCTGCCTGTGTACCCCTGCCACATAATAGAAGCTGCATAGAGCCTATTTTGTTATTTTAGGCCTACTAAGTCTGTCTGTGGTCCCTCCTTCAAATTGTCCTCCATTGACCACACCAATGCTGCCTGTGTACCCCTGCCACATAATAGAAGCTGCATAGAGCCTATTTTGTTATTTTAGGCCTACTAAGTCTGTCTGTGGTCCCTCCTTCAAATTGTCCTCCATTGACCACACCAATGCTGCCTGTGTACCCCTGCCACATAATAGAAGCTGCATAGAGCCTATTTTGTTATTTTAGGCCTACTAAGTCTGTCTGTGGTCCATCCTTCAAATTGTCCTCCACTGACCACACCGATGCTGCCTGTGTACCCCTGCCACATAATAGAAGCTGCATAGAGCCTATTTTGTTATTTTAGGCCTACTAAGTCTGTCTGCGGTCCCTCCTTCAAATTGTCCTCCACTGACCACACCAATGCTGCCTGTGTACCCCTGCCACATAATCGAAGCTGCATAGAGCCTATTTTGTTATTTTAGGCCAGTGGTCCCCATCTCCAGGCCTCGAGGGCCGCCAACAGTGCAGGTTTTCAGGATTTCCTTAGTATTGCACAGGGGTTACCCCTGTGCAATACTAAGGAAATCCTGAAAACCTGCACTGTTGGCGGCCCTCGAGGCCTGGAGTTGGGGACCACTGTTTTAGGCCTACTAAGTCTGCGGTCCCTCCTTCAAATTGCCCTCCGCTGACCACACCAATGCTGCCTGTGTACCCCTGCCACATAATCGAAGCTGCATAGAACCTATTTTGTTGTTTTAGGCCTACTAAGTCTGTCTGCGGTACCTCCTTCAAATTGTCCTCCACTGACCACACCAATGCTGCCTGTGTACCCCTGCCACATAATCGAAGCTGCATAGAGCCTATTTTGTTATTTTAGGCCTACTAAGTCTGTCTGCGGTCCCTCCTTCAAATTGCCCTCCGCTGACCACACCAATGCTGCCTGTGTACCCCTGCCACATAATCGAAGCTGCATAGAGCCTATTTTGTTATTTTAGGCCTACTAAGTCTGTCTGCGGTCCCTCCTTCAAATTGCCCTCCGCTGACCACACCAATGCTGCCCGTGTACCCATGTAACCTTTTTAAAACCTGCAGCCAGCCAACTTTGTGGTGTAAGGCCTACTAGCAGTGTCTGTCTGCGTCACTCAATGCAGCTGTCCTCCTGTAAAAAAAAAAACTGCAATTGTCTGGTTTTCAGCCTGTCGGAATTTTAAAACTGCATTTTCGTTGTGGTCTACAAACTGAGTCTTCCGCTCCAAGGTTTTCTCCATGTTGCCTCTCCCTAGCTTCTATCTTGAAGCTCTTGTTAAGTAGTTGCTGAAACAATACTGCATTAGGCCTACAAGTTGGGTCTGGGTTGTAGAGACCGTGTCTGCCGCTCCAAGGTGTTCTCCAGGTTGCCTCTCCCTAGCTTCTATCTTGAAGCTCTTGTTAAGTAGTTGTTGAAACAACACTGCATTAGGCCTACAAGTTAGGTCTGGGTTGTAGAGACGGTGTCTGCCGCTCCAAGGTGTTCTCCAGGTTGCCTCTCCCTAGCTTCTATCTTGAAGCTCTTGTTAAGTATTTGTTGAAACAACACTGCATTAGGCCTACAAGTTGGGTCTGGGTTGTAGAGACGGTGTCTGCCGCTCCAAGGTGTTCTCCAGGTTGCCTCTCCCTAGCTTCTATTTTGAAGCTCTTTTTAAGTAGTTGTTGAAACAACACTGCATTAGGCCTACAAGTTGGGTCTGGGTTGTAGAGATGGTGTCTGCCGCTCCAAGGTGTTCTCCAGGTTGCCTCTCCATAGCTTCTATCTTGAAGCTCTTGTTAAGTAGTTGTTGAAACATCACTGCATTAGGCCTACAAGTTGGGTCTGGGTTGTTGAGACGGTGTCTGCCGCTCCAAGGTGATCTCCAGGTTGCCTCTCCCTAGCTTCTATCTTGAAGCTCTTGTTAAGTAGTTGTTGAAACAACACTGCATTAGGCCTACAAGTTGGGTCTGGGTTGTAGAGACGGTGTCTGCCGCTCCAAGGTGTTCTCCAGGTTGCCACATAATCGAAGCTGCATAGAGCCTATTTTGTCATTTTAGGCCTACTAAGTCTGTTTGTGGTCCCTCCTTCCAATAGTCCTCCACTGACCACACCAATGCTGCCTGTGTACCCCTGGAACCTGTTTAAAAGTGCATAGAGCCTACTTTTTTATACTTTTTTATTTTAGGCCTACTAAGTCTGTCTGCAGTCCCTCCTTCCAATTGTCCTCCACTGAGCACACCAATGCTGACCGTGTACCCATGTAACCTTTTTTAAACCTGCGTCGAGTCAAATTTGTGGTGTAAGGCAGTGTCTGTCTGTGCCACTCAGCCCAGCTGTCCTCTTAAAAAAATGACGTGCAATTGTCAGGTTTTCAGCCTATCGGAATTTTAAAACTGCAGTGGGGCTACTAGTTTGGTTGGGGCCTACTAACAGTGTCTGCCGCTCCAAGGTGTTCTCCAGGTTGCCTTTCCTGACCTTCTATCTTCAGGCTCTTGTTAAATAGTTGTTAAATGGAAGAAATGCAGTGGGGCTCCAAGTTTGGTTGGGGCCTACTAACAGTGTCTGCCGCTCGAAAGTGTTCTCCTGGTTTCCTGTCCTGAACTTCCATTTTCAGGCTCTCGTTAAGTAGTTGTTAATATTACACAGCATTTGGCCTACTAGTTGGGTTGGGGCCTAGTAACGGTGTATGCCGCTCCGTGCTGTTCTCCTGGGTTCCTGTCCTGAACTTCCATTTTCAGGCTCTCGTTAAGTAGTTGTTAATATTACACTGCATTTGGCCTTCTAGTTGCCTTCTAGTTGGGTTGGGGCCTACTAACGGTGTATGCCACTCCGTGCTGTTCTCCTGTCCTGAACTTCCATTTTCAGGCTCTCGTTAAGTAGTTGTTAATATTACACTGCATTTGGCCTACTAGTTGGGTTGGGGCCTACTTACGGTGTATGCCGCTCCGTGCTGTTCTCCTGGTTTCCTGTCCTGAACTACGATCTTCAGGCTCTCGTTAAGTAGTTGTTAATATTACACTGCATTTGGCCTACTAGTGTGGTTGGGGCCTACTAACGGTGTATGCCGCTCCTTGCTGTTCTCCTGGTTTCCTGTCCTGAACTTCCATTTTCAGGCTCTCGTTTAGTAGTTGTTAATATTACACAGCATTTGGCCTACTAGTGTGGTTGGGGCCTACTAACGGTGTATGCCTCTCCGTGCTGTTCTCCTGGTTTCCTGTCCTGAACTTCAATTTTCAGGCTCTCGTTAAGTAGTTGTTAATATTACACTGCATTTGGCCTACTAGTTGGGTTGGGGCCTACTAACGGTGTATGCCGCTCCGTGCTGTTCTCCTGGTTTCCTGTCCTGAACTTCCATTTTCAGGCTCTTGTTAAGTAGTTGTTAATATTACACTGCATTTGGCCTACTAGTTGGGTTGGGCCTACTAACGGTGTATGCCGCTCCGTGCTGTTCTCCTGGTTTCCTGTCCTGAACTTCGATCTTCAGGCTCTCGTTAAGTAGTTGTCAATATTACACTGCATTTGGCCTACTAGTTGGTTTGTGGCCTACTAACGGTGTATGCCGCTCCGTGCTGTTCTCCTGGTTTCCTATCCTGAACTTCCATTTTCAGGCTCTCGTTAAGTAGTTGTTAATATTACACTGCATTTGGCCTACTAGTTGGTTTGTGGCCTACTAATGGTGTATGCCGCTCCGTGTTGTTCTCCTGGTTTCCTGTCTTGAACTTCCATTTTCAGGCTCTCGTTAAGTAGTTGTTAATATTACACTGCATTTGGCCTACTAGTGTGGTTGGGGCCTACTAACGGTGTATGCCGCTCAGTGCTGTTCTCCTGGTTTCCTGTCTTGAACTTCCATTTTCAGGCTTTCGTTAAGTAGTTGTTAATATTACACTGCATTTGGCCTACTAGTGTGGTTGGGGCCTACTAACGGTGTATGCCGCTCTGTGCTGTTCTCCTGGTTTCCTGTCCTGAACTTCCATTTTCAGGCTCTCGTTAAGTAGTTGTTAATATTACACTGCATTTCGCCTACAAGTGTCGTTGGGGCCTAGTAACGGTGTATACCGCTCCTTGCTGTTTTCCTGGTTTCCTGTCCTGAACTTCCATTTTCAGGCTCTCGTTAAGTAGCTGTTAATATTACACTGCATTTGGCCTACTAGTGTGGTTGGGGCCTACTAACGGTGTATGCCTCTCCATGCTGTTCTCCTGGTTTCCTGTCCTGAACTTCCATTTTCAGGCTCTCGTTAAGTAGTTGTTAATATTACACTGCATTTGGCCTACTAGTTGGCTTGGGGCCTACTAACGGTGTATGCCGCTCCTTGCTGTTCTCCTGGTTTCCTGTCCTGAACTTCCATTTTCAGGCTCTCGTTAAGTAGTTGTTAATATTACACTGCATTTCGCCTACAAGTGTCGTTGGGGCCTAGTAACGGTGTATACCGCTCCTTGCTGTTTTCCTGGTTTCCTGTCCTGAACTTCCATTTTCAGGCTCTCGTTAAGTAGCTGTTAATATTACACTGCATTTGGCCTACTAGTGTGGTTGGGGCCTACTAACGGTGTATGCCTCTCCATGCTGTTCTCCTGGTTTCCTGTCCTGAACTTCCATTTTCAGGCTCTCGTTAAGTAGTTGTTAATATTACACTGCATTTGGCCTACTAGTTGGCTTGGGGCCTACTAACGGTGTATGCCGCTCCTTGCTGTTCTCCTGGTTTCCTGTCCTGAACTTCCATTTTCAGGCTCTCGTTAAGTAGTTGTTAATATTACACTGCATTTGGCCTACTAGTTGGGTTGGGGCCTAGTAACGGTGTATACCGCTCCTTGCTGTTCTCCTGGTTTCCTGTCCTGAACTTCCATTTTCAGGCTCTCGTTAAGTAGTTGTTAATATTACACTGCATTTGGCCTACTAGTTGGGTTGGGGCCTACTAATGGTGTATGCCGCTCTGTGCTGTTCTCCTGGTTTCCTGTCCTGAACTTCCATTTTCAGGCTCTCGTTAAGTAGTTGTTAATATTACACAGCATTTGGCCTACTAGTTGGTTTGTGGCCTACTAATGGTGTATGCCGCTCCGTGCTGTTCTCCTGGTTTCCTGTCCTGAACTTCCATTTTCAGGCTCTCGTTAAGTAGTTGTTAATATTACACTGCATTTGGCCTACTAGTGTGGTTGGGGCCTACTAACGGTGTATGCCGCTCCTTGCTGTTCTCCTGGTTTCCTGTCCTGAACTTCCATTTTCAGGCTCTCGTGAAGTAGTTGTTAATATTACACTGCATTTGGCCTACTAGTTGGGTTGGGGCCTACTAACGGTGTATGCCGCTCCGTGCTGTTCTCCTGGTTTCCTGTCCTGAACTTCCATTTTCAGGCTCTGGTTAAGTAGTTGTTAATATTACACTGCATTTGGCCTACTAGTGTGGTTGGGGCCTACTAACGGTGTATGCCGCTCCTTGCTGTTCTCCTGGTTTCCTGTCCTGAACTTCCATTTTCATCCTCTCGTTAAGTAGTTGTTAATATTACACTGCATTTGGCCTACTAGTGTGGTTGGGGCCTACTAACGGTGTATGCTGCTCCGTGCTGTTCTCCTGGTTTCCTGTCCTGAACTTCCATTTTCAGGCTCTCGTTAAGTAGTTGTTAATATTACTCTGCATTTGGCCTACTAGTTGGGTTGGGGCCTACTAACGGTGTATGCCGCTCCGTGCTGTTCTCCTGGTTTCCTGTCCTGAACTTCGATCTTCAGGCTCTCGTTAAGTAGTTGTTAATATTACACTGCATTTGGCCTACTAGTTGGTTTGGGGCCTACTAACGGTGTATGCCGCTCCATGCTGTTCTCCTGGTTTCCTGTCCTGAACTTCAATCATCAGGCTCTCGTTAAGTAGTTGTTAATATTACAATGCATTTGGCCTACTAGTGTGGTTGGGGCCTACTAACGGTGTCTGCCGCTCCTTGCTGTTCTCCTCCACTGAACAAAGCAGTGCCGCCTGTTTACTACTGTTACCAATTTTGAACTGCATTTAGCCTACTTAATAATTTGGACCTGCTAACAGTGTCTGCCACTCCTTACAGTTGTCCTCCGCTGAACAAAGCAATGCCACCTGGTTAGTCCTGTTACCAATTTTGAAATGCATTTAGCCCACTTTATTATTTGGGCCTATATCTGTGTTTCCTCCTCATCCTGCCCATTGCCCAGCCAGTGCTAGATGACTCTGCTGGTACATTGACCCAGACCGCTACATTCCCCTTGCACGCTACACAGCCAGATTCTGACCCTGCTGAAAGTGAGGTTCCCCTTCCCGCATACTATACCACCTTACACGGGGACAAAGAGGAAGGTGCAGATGAAAGTGCAGGTTCCTTCATCAGGTGGGGGGGAATACTCGTTGGCAACGTCACTGGCACAGGACCCCTCATAGTACGCAAAAGTGTCCCTGCCGGTGGGAGGCGCCCCCGCCGTGCAAACACACCGCTGTACTTTGAGGGGCCCTGTGCCAGTGCCAATGCGAATGAGAGGGTCCCCCCCTACTTGCTCAGGATCACAGCTCTTGCAAAGTTGAAATACTTACCTCTCCCTGCTCCACTGCCGTGACGTGGTCCACGTTTCCTGGGCCCACTAAATACTTGACCCAGCCATACCCCCCACAACTTTAGCCAAATGACCCCCAATGTCCAATGCCTATCTATTATTATAAGGTAAATTAAAATTGACAAGCTTCAGTATCAAGAATGGATGTTTTTGCCATTAAAATGGGCACTGTAGGTGTTTTCCTGGCCTCCACTCACTGCCGACTATGCTTCCCCATTGACTTGCATTGGGTTTCATGTTTTGGTCGATCCTCGACTTTTCGCGATAATCGGCCGATTTCACTCGACTCGACTTTTGAGATAGTCGGGTTTCGCGAAACCCGACTCGACCCTAAAAAACTAAAAGTAGCTCAACCCTACTTATAACTCCCTAACAAAAAAATATTTTGGTTCCAAAATTGTGCTGATGTAAAGTAGACATGTGGGAAATGTTACTTATTAAGTATTTTGTGTGACATATCTCTGTGATTTAATTGCATAAAAATTCAAAGTTGGAAAATTGCAAAATTTTCAAAATTTTCGCCAAATTTCTGTTTTTTTCACAAATAAATGCAGGTAATATCAAATAAATTTTACCACTATCATGAAGTACAATATGTCACGAGAAAACAATGTCAGAATCACTGGGATTCGTTGAAGTGTTCCAGATTTATAACCTCATAAAAGGACAGTGGTCAGAATTGTAAAAATTGGCCCGGTCATTAATGTGCAAACCACCCTTGGGGGTAAAGGGGTTAACAAAATGGACAATTTTTGCTACATATGCGTAGAAGTTACTTTTGCATCACAAAGGCGAAATTTGACTACCATGATGAGGAAAGCCTACAACCTGTACTTTAGCTGCAGAATAGGAGATCAGGACAAATTTGGGCTCCACATATATGCTGCAATTGATGTGCATCACATCTTCCCGATAGGAAGAAGCAATATATGCCTATTGTATTTCCCAATGATCTGGAGCGAGCCACTACACTACCAACTGCTATTTCTGATTGGTTCCACCCCATTAGAAAGGGAGTGTCAAGGAAGAAGAACTGGACTTTACAGTATCTAAAAACTTCATCTGCAATATGCCCAATATCACATAACATAGAACTGAAAGTTCCAAGAGCACCAGAAACATTTTCAGTTGAGTCAAGTGAGAAAGAAGAGGGCGCTTGGTGTCATGAAGCATCTTCCTCTCACAACCCAGACTTTCTGTCATCATCCTCAGCTGAACCACACCTTATAGCACAAAGTGAACTGAACGATCTTGTTAGAGATTTGGATCTGCAAAAGAGTAAGGCTGAGCCCTTAGGTTCCAGGCTACAGCAATGGAATCTCCTAGCGGGCAATGCTTGGATTTGCTTGTTCCGCGATTGTGTTAACGATCTTGTCCAATGCTTCTTCATGGAGGGCGATCTTGTGGCATGTGCAACATCAATAGTTTAATGGAAGCTCTGAAGATAAGTCATAACCCAGAGGAATGGAGGCTCTTCATCGATTTGCCCAAAACAAGCCTAAAAGACGTCTTGCTGCATAAAGGCAATGTGCTACCTTAAATTCCATATGGTTATGCTGTCCACATGAAATAAATCTATGACAACATGAAACAGCGGTTGAGGTGCCTGAACTATGACCATCATATGTGGCTACACAGTGATAACAAAACCAAATATATCAGAGTCAAATATATGAGTGCACACATGCATTCCAGCACTTAGTTCCCAGCAACAGAGACAACAAAAGAATAGGGAGGCAGTTGGGTTGCCTGCATCCTCCTGAATATAAAACCACATGGGTCTAGGTGTGTCACTATGGCTCCTTTATCCCACTTCTTGCTTAGCATTGTCTTAAGGCCGCTCTTAAGAGTCGATACACCTATATGAGTGCCTACTGCTGGGCTCTGCCCTTTTCCTATAAGGTTCCCTTTCAGCTAGCCAACACACAAATTCTGGACTTATAAGCTTGCATGTGATGCTCTACCACCTCTGCAACTGTTACATCTCCATCTTGAGCCTGGTATACAACACAACTGCTCCACCTGTCCTTTCACTTTCACTTCCTCATATACAGTTAGGTCCATATATATTTGGACAGAGGCAACATTTTTCTAATTTTGGTTATGGACATTACCACAATGAATTTTAAACAAAACAATTCAGATGCAGATGAAGTTCAGACTTTCAGCTTTCATTTGAGGGCATCCACATTAAAATTGGATGAAGGGTTTAGGAGTTACAGCTCCTTAACATGTGCCACCCTGTTTTTAAAGGGTCCAAAAGTAATTGGACAGATTCAATAATTTTAAATAAAATGTTAATTTCTAGTACTTGGTTGAAAACCCTTTGTTGGCAATGACTGCCTGAAGTCTTGAACTCATGGACATCACCAGACGCTGTGTTTCCTCCTTTTTGATGCTCTGCCAGGCCTTCACTGCGGTGGTTTTCAGTTGCTGTTTGTTTTGGGCCTTTCTGTCTTAAGTTTAGTCTTTAACAAGTGAAATGCATGCTCAATTGGGTTGAGATCAGGTGACTGACTTGGCCATTCAAGAATATTCCACTTCTTTGCTTTAATAAACTCCTGGGTTGCTTTGGCTTTATGATTTGGGTCATTGTCCATCTGTAGTATGAAACGACGACCAATCGGTTTGCTGCATTTGGCTGGATCTGAGCACACAGTATGTCTCTGAATACCTCAAAATTCATTCAGCTGCTTCTGTCCTGTGTCACATCATCAATAAACACTAGTGACCCAGTGCCACTGGCAGCCATGCATGCCCAAGCCATCACACTGCCTCCGCCGTGTTTTACAGATGATGTGGTGTGCTTTAGATCATGAGCTGTACCACGCCTTCGCCATACTTTTCTCTTTCCATCATTCTGGTGGAGGTTGATCTTGGTTTCATCTGTCCAAAGAATGTTATTCCAGAACTGTGCTGGCTTTTTTAGATGTTTTTTAGCAAAGTCCAGTCTAGCCTTTTTATTCTTGATGCTTATGAGTGGCTTGCACCGTGCAGTGAACCCTCTGTATTTACTTTCATGCAGTCTTCTCTTTATGGTAGATTTGGATATTGATACGCCGACCTCCTGGAGAGTGTTGTTCACTTGGTTGGCTGTTGTGAAGGGGTTTCTCTTCACCATGGAGATTATTCTGCGATCATCCATCACTGTTGTCTTCCGTGGGTGCCCAGGTCTTTTTGCATTGATGAGTTCACCAGTGCTTTCTTTCTTTCTCAGGATGTACCAAATTGTAGATTTTGCCACTCCTAATATTGTAGCAATTTCTTGGATGGATTTTTTCTGTTTTCGCAGTTTAAGGATGGCTTGTTTCACCTGCATGGAGAGCTCCTTTGACCGCATGTTTACTTCACAACAAAACCTTCCAAATGCAAGCACCACACCTCAAATCAACTCCAGACCTTTTATCTGCTTAATTGAGAATGACATAACGAAGGGATTGCCCACATCTCTCCATGAAATAGCCTTGAAGTCACTTGTCCAATTACTTTTGGTCCCTTTAAAAACAGGGTGGCACATGTTAAGAAGCTGAAACTCCTAAACCCTTCATCCAATTGTAATGTGGATACCCTCAAATGAAAGCAGAAAGTCTGAACTTCAACTGCATCTGAATTGTTTTGTTTAAAATTCATTGTGGTAATGTCTATAACCAAAATTAGAAAACTGTTGTCTCTGTCCAAATATATATGGACCTAACTGTACACATCCTTGTTATGAACAGGTGATTCAGAACCACAATGGACCTAGTGGTTAAGAGCACACAAAGTGACCTGATAGTTACTAACATAGGACGAGCTCTGAGACGTGGGAACTCTGCTGACCGCAATCCCTAATCCTATCAAACACACTAGAAATAGCCGTGGATTGCGCCTAACGCTCCCTATGCAACTCGGCACAGCCTAAGAAACTAGCTAGCCCTGAAGATAGAAAAATAAGCCTACCTTGCCACAGAGAAATTCCCCAAAGGAAAAGGCAGCCCCCCACATATAATGACTGTGAGTTAAGATGAAAATACAAACACAGAGATGAAATAGATTTTAGCAAAGTGAGGCCCGACTTACTGAATAGACCGAGGATAGGAAAGATAGCTTTGCGGTCAGCACAAAAACCTACAAACAACCACGCAGAGGGGGCAAAAAGACCCTCCGCACCGACTAACGGTACGGAGGTGCTCCCTCTGCGTCTCAGAGCTTCCAGCACGCAAGAAAAACCAATATAACAAGCTGGGCAGAAAATATAGCAAACAAAAGTAACACAAGCAAAACTTAGCTTATGCAGAGCAGACAGGCCACAAGAACGATCCAGGAGAGAGCTAGACCAATACTGGAACATTGACTGGAGGTCAGGAACAAAGAACTAGGTGGAGTTAAATAGAGCAGCACCTAACGACTTAATCTCGTCACCTGAGGAAGGAAACTCAGAAGCCGCAGCCCCACTCACATCCACCAGAGGAAGCTCATAGACAGAACCAGTCGAAGTACCACTCATGACCACAGGAGGGAGCTTGACCACAGAATTCACAACAGTACCCCCCCTTGAGGAGGGGTCACCGAACCCTCACCAGAGCCCCCAGGCCGACCAGGATGAGCCAAATGAAAGGCACGAACCAGATCAGCAGCATGAACATCAGAGGCAAAGACCCAGGAATTATCTTCCTGTCCATAACCCTTCCACTTAACCAGATACTGGAGTTTCCGTCTCGAAATACGAGAATCCAAAATCTTCTCCACTATATACTCCAACTCCCCCTCAACCAAAACCGGGGCAGGAGGATCAACGGATGGAACCACAGGTGCCACGTATCTCCGCAACAATGACCTATGGAATACGTTATGGATGGAAAAAGAAGCTGGAAGGGTCAAACGAAAAGACACAGGATTAAGAACCTCAGAAATCCTATACGGACCAATGAAACGAGGCTTAAACTTAGGAGAGGAAACTTTCATAGGAATATAACGAGATGACAACCAAACCAAATCCCCAACACGAAGTCGGGGACCCACACAGCGCCTACGGTTAGTGAAACGTTGAGCCTTCTCCTGAGACAATGTCAAATTGTCCACCACATGAGTCCAAATCTGCTGCAACCTATCCACCACAGTATCCACACCAGGACAGTCCGAAGACTCAACCTGCCCTGAAGAGAAACGAGGATGGAAATCAGAATTGCAGAGAAACGGCGAAACCAAAATAGCCGAGCTGGCCCGATTATTAAGGGCGAACTCAGCCAAAGGCAAAAAGGACACCCAATCATCCTGATCGGCAGAAACAAAACATCTCAGATATGTTTCCAAGGTCTGATTGGTTCGTTCAGTCTGGCCATTTGTCTGAGGATGGAAAGCCGAGGAAAAAGACAAATCAATGCCCATCCTAGCACAAAAGGCTCGCCAAAACCTCGAAACAAACTGGGAACCTCTGTCAGAAATGATGTTCTCCGGAATGCCATGTAAACGAACCACATGCTGGAAGAACAATGGCACCAAATCAGAGGAGGAAGGCAATTTAGACAAGGGTACCAAATGGACCATCTTAGAGAAGCGATCACAAACAAACCAAATGTCCAACATTTTTTGAGAGACGGGGAGATCCGAAATAAAATCCATAGAGATATGTGTCCAGGGCCTCTTCGGGACTGGCAAGGGCAAAAGCAACCCACTGGCACAAGAACAGCAGGGCTTAGCACGAGCACAAATCCCACAGGACTGCAAAAACGAACGCACATCCCGCGACAGAGATGGCCACCAAAAGGATCTAGCCACCAAATCTCTGGTACCAAAGATTCCAGGATGACCAGCCAACACCGAACAATGAACCTCAGAGATATCTCTACTCGTCCATTTATCAGGGACAAACAGTTTCTCCGCTGGGCAACGGTCAGGTCTATTAGCCTGAAATTTTTGCAGCACCCGCCGCAAATCAGGGGAGATGGCAGACAAAATTACCCCCTCTTTGAGAATACCCGCCGGCTCAGACAAACCCGGAGAGTCGGGCACAAAACTCCTAGACAGGGCATCTGCCTTCACATTTTTAGAGCCCGGAAGGTACGAAACTACAAAGTCAAAACAGGAGAAAAACAGCGACCAACGAGCCTGTCTAGGATTCAACCGTTTGGCAGAGTCAAGTTCTTGTGATCAGTCAAGACCACCACGCGATGCTTAGCTCCTTCAAGCCAATGACGCCACTCCTCGAATGCCCACTTCATGGCCAGCAACTCTCGATTGCCAACATCATAATTACGCTCAGCAGGCGAAAACTTCCTGGAAAAGAAGGCGCATGGTTTCATCACCGAGCCATCAGAACTTCTTTGCGACAAAACAGCCCCTGCTCCAATCTCAGAAGCATCAACCTCGACCTGGAACGGGAGCGAAACATCTGGTTGGCACAACACAGGGGCAGAAGAAAAACGACGCTTCAACTCTTGAAAAGCTTCCACAGCAGCAGAAGACCAATTGACCAAATCAGCACCCTTCTTGGTTAAATCAGTCAACGGTTTAGCAATACTAGAAAAATTATTGATGAAGCGACGATAAAAATTAGCAAAGCCCAGGAACTTTTGCAGACTCTTCAGAGATGTAGGCTGAGTCCAATCATAAATGGCCTGAACTTTAACAGGGTCCATCTCGATAGTAGAAGGAGAAAAAATGAAACCCAAAAATGAAACCTTCTGAACACCAAAGAGACACTTTGACCCCTTCACAAACAAAGAATTCGCACGCAGGACCTGGAACACCATTCTGACCTGCTTCACGTGAGACTCCCAATCATCCGAGAAGACCAAAATATCATCCAAGTATACAATCAGGAATTTATCCAGGTACTCTCGGAAGATGTCATGCATAAAGGACTGAAACACTGATGGAGCATTAGAAAGCCCGAATGGCATAACCAGGTACTCAAAATGGCCCTCGGGCGTATTAAATGCTGTTTTCCATTCATCGCCCTGTTTAATACGCACAAGATTATACGCACCACGAAGATGTATCTTGGTGAACCAACTAGCCCCCTTAATCCGAGCAAACAAATCAGACAGCAGCGGCAAGGGGTACTGAAATCCGACCGTGATTCCATTTAGAAGGCGGTAATCAATACAAGGTCTCAGCGAACCATCCTTCTTGGCCACAAAAAAGAACCCTGCTCCCAATGGCGACGACGACGGGCGAATATGACCCTTCTCCAAGGATTCCCGTACGTAACTCCGCATAGCGGCGTGCTGAGGCACAGACAAATTAAACAGTCGACCTTTAGGAAACTTACTACCGGGAATCAAATCGATAGCACAATCACAATCCCTATGCGGAGGTAGGGCACTGGATTTGGGCTCATCAAATACATCCCGGTAATCCGACAAGAACTCTGGGACCTCAGAAGGGGTGGATGATGAAATAGACAGAAATGGAACATCACCATGTACCCCCTGACAACCCCAGCTGGACACAGACATTGATTTCCAATCCAATACTGGGTTATGGACTTGTAGCCATGGCAACCCCAACACGACCACATCATGCAGATTATGCAACACCAAAAAGCGAATATCCTCTTGATGCGCAGGAGCCATGCACATGGTCAGCTGGGTCCAGTACTGAGGCTTATTCTTGGCCAAAGGCGTAGCATCAATTCCTCTCAATGGAATAGGATACTGCAAGGGCTCCAAGAAAAACCCACAGCGCCTAGCATACTCCAAGTCCATCAAATTTAGGGCAGCGCCTGAATCCACAAATGCCATGACAGAATAGGATGACAAAGAGCAGATCAAAGTAACGGACAAAAGAAATTTAGACTGTACCGTACCAATGGTGGCAGACCTAGCGAACCGCTTAGTGCGCTTAGGACAATCGGAGATAGCATGAGTGGAATCACCACAGTAAAAACACAGCCCATTCTGACGTCTGTGTTCTTGCCGTTCAGCTCTGGTCAAAGTCCTATCGCACTGCATAGGCTCAGGTCCATGCTCAGATAATACCGCCAAATGGTGCACAGTTTTACGCTCACGCAAGCGTCGACCGATCTGAATGGCCAAAGACATAGACTCATTCAGACCAGCAGGCATAGGAAATCCCACCATGACATCCTTAAGGGCTTCAGAGAGACCTTTTCTGAAAATTGCTGCCAGCGCACATTCATTCCATTGAGTGAGCACAGACCACTTCCTAAACTTCTGACAATATATATCTACCTCATCCTGACCCTGACACAGAGCCAGCAAATTTTTCTCTGCCTGATCCACTGAATTAGGTTCATCATACAGCAATCCGAGCACCAGAAAAAACGCATCAATATTACATAATGCAGGATCTCCTGGCGCAAGGGAAAATGCCCAGTCTTGAGGGTCGCCACGTAATAAAGAAATAATGATCTTAACTTGTTGAACGGGGTCACCAGAGGAGCGGGGTTTCAAAGCCAGAAACAGTTTACAATTATTCTTAAAACTCAGAAACTTAGCTCTATCTCCAGAAAACAAATCAGGAATAGGAATTCTTGGTTCTAACATAGACTTCTGAACCACAAAGTCTTGAATATTTTGTACTCTTGCAGTGAGATGATCCACACAAGAAGACAGACCTTTAATGTCCATCACTACACCTGTGTCCTGAACCACCCAAATGTCTAGGGGAAAAGAAAGACAAAACACAGTACAGAGAAAAAAAAATGGTCTCAGAACTTCTCTTTTCCCTCTATTGAGAAGCATTAGTACTTTGGGCCTCCAGTACTGTTATGAACAGGTGATTCAGAACCACAATGGACCTAGTGGTTAAGAGCACACAAAGTGACCTGATAGTTACTAACATAGGATGAGCTCTGAGACGTGGGAACTCTGCTGACCGCAATCCCTAATCCTATCAAACACACTAGAAATAGCCGTGGATTGCGCCTAACGCTCCCTATGCAACTCGGCACAGCCTAAGAAACTAGCTAGCCCTGAAGATAGAAAAATAAGCCTACCTTGCCTCAGAGAAATTCCCCAAAGGAAAAGGCAGCCCCCCACATATAATGACTGTGAGTTAAGATGAAAATACAAACACAGAGATGAAATAGATTTTAGCAAAGTGAGGCCCGACTTACTGAATAGACCGAGGATAGGAAAGATAGCTTTGCGGTCAGCACAAAAACCTACAAACAACCACGCAGAGGGGGCAAAAAGACCCTCCGCACCGACTAACGGTACGGAGGTGCTCCCTCTGCGTCTCAGAGCTTCCAGCAAGCAAGAAAAACCAATATAGCAAGCTGGGCAGAAAATATAGCAAACAAAAGTAACACAAGCAAAACTTAGCTTATGCAGAGCAGACAGGCCACAAGAACGATCCAGGAGAGAGCTAGACCAATACTGGAACATTGACTGGAGGTCAGGAACAAAGAACTAGGTGGAGTTAAATAGAGCAGCACCTAACGACTTAATCTCGTCACCTGAGGAAGGAAACTCAGAAGCCGCAGCCCCACTCACATCCACCAGAGGAAGCTCATAGACAGAACCAGCCGAAGTACCACTCATGACCACAGGAGGGAGCTTGACCACAGAATTCACAACACATCCTGCTACCTGGAACCAGTCTCCTGTTTGTGCTTAGTCACTCCTCCCATCTCCCTGGCTGGCTAGTGGTTAATCCTCTCCTTCCTGAACACCAGATGCTGCAGCCCACAAGGAAATCTGAACATATCGAAGGGAAGATAGTGCTCTCTTGCGGCCAGTAGTTAATACTGCAGTCACATTTCAGATCATTAAAAATTACTACATAACAATAATGCGATAGTTGTCTTCAGGGGGATAAATATGACAGTCCAACCATCTCCTTAAAATACCATATACAGATGAAATGTCCTTAATCCTAGTTTGACATCTGTAAACGTTTTCTTTTGGCCCAAATGCCTCCAATACGAAATCTAGACTCCAAGACATTTAGCAAAAGCAGTAAAACAGTAAAACAGAAGCAGTCAGTTCCAAATGCACTGACTTTGGCTACCTTTGAGGGAAACTTCCCCTTTCTCAAGCATGTGGTGATTTAAAAGGAATCTGTCACCTCTAAAAAAGTATATAACCTGTTAATATGGGCATACAGGTTATAGAAGTGTTAAATAACTGAACCTGACAACTTTTGAAAATATAACAACCTAAAAGTCTTCACAACGTATATAATTACTCCCATTACATCCTATAAGAATATTAAAGACCAAAACCTAAACGAATAATCGCATAGTAACAATATCATGTGGAGTAATATCCACAAAAAAAAATCTATAACAGAGATTAATCAAAGAAAAACAGGGAGAAAGAAGTATAAAGTGATATCAAACAAAATAACTTTGTTAGACATAAAGGAGAATAATAATTACAGAGAGATGAGCTAAAATACAATGAGAATAAAAGATACCAAGCCATGTTGAGATTTCTACTATCTCTCATAACACTCAAAGTATGTCCCTGGGCAGCAGTTGGATCAACCCCCTGAATAAATACATATCCTTTGGGGTAAACAAGGCAAAAAGGGGGGTGATTTGAACTTTTTTTTTCAATATTTTTTAAAACATTTTATTTAACTTTTCACTTGAGCAAAGATGCTTCAGGGACCTCCCCTATTATCAGAGGAGAATAATTTACACCGGGAGACATCCTAAGTGAAAAACATGCAGAGTGATCAGCATTTCTAATACTTCAGATTTTCATGCCTGGGGCCCCGTTTCTTCAAGGAAAGTACTTTATGCTGTCTCCTTCTCCTTGGACATCCCTTCATTGAAGACATACTTCTGAATCTGTTGACTTGGTGCCATCTCTATGGGACTGAATCCCAATGAAGTGTTAGCCTTGGAAAAGGGTCAATGCTAACCATAATTAGCCTGAAATCATAATTCTGATGCCAACCACAGCCAATATTTTTCACCATAGCATTGCTAAGCTTCACCGATAGCTTGTGGGCAGCATGTGAACACTACATATTTAACTCTCAAAATTAAAATCAAATCTGATCCATCTGAACAATGACACAATGGAACAAGGGTCCCAAAAATTCAGATCCAAAATAATCTCAATTCTCCATTCTCTTACTGATTAGGACACCACCAACAATGACAGACTGGCCACCCAGTTCAGTCCATTTTAGAGAAACTCTTGCACAAGAATACAACTTTTTCCTTCACAATTTGCAAACATATTGAACAAGCCAACTGGGAACATTTTTACAATACCCTATTCTTAAAAGATAAAATAAGATAAAAAAATATGCCCACGTCATTACCATTTTTTTTACTCTGTTACATTTTTTCTTATACTATAAATATAATAGTAAAAAAAAAAGTTTAAAAAATGTGAAAACTGCCCACTAAAAAAAGAAATGCGCTTAAAATATCACCAGGAAGTGAAAGAGACATAAAATAGAATTTGGTCTCATTTTTTATATGCTTTAGTCTGCATTTCTATTTTAAGAGAAGACCTTTTTTTTTTCAGTTTGGGTTGGAAACTTTGCCAAGTTTGCTTCTCACCTAAATGTTAACAGGATGTCGCATAACGTCCAGTCTATGTGGTTACACCATTATTCAGAAACCTTAAAAAAATGAATCTAATACACTTGTGAGAATTTTTTGTTACATTTGTAATTTTTGAAGAAATTGAGTAAAAAGGAAACAAAACATATCAGGCCAAAAGTACGTTGGCCGATCTGCTCTATATTCCAACCATGTACCTAGAGCATAACATCCTCAACTACTTATCATGGACACAAGGTAAAGTAGAGCAAGGTGTTGTTTCTTCTGGACTTAATTCTCTATGGAATTATGTTGTTTCTTCTGGATTTATCCTTAAAGAGATTTTGCAAGAAGATGTTTTAGTTTTAGACTCTAAAGTCCATGAGATTTGGAGATTATTACAGGTCCTTCTCAAAAAATTAGCATATAGTGTTAAATTTCATTATTTACCATAATGTAATGATTACAATTAAACTTTCATATATTATAGATTCATTATCCACCAACTGAAATTTGTCAGGTCTTTTATTGTTTTAATACTGATGATTTTGGCATACAACTCCTGATAACCCAAAAAACCTGTTGTTAGGGGTCGAGTTCCCGCTTCTGCACAGGGGGAATCTCGAGCCACCTCCGCTGCAGTCTCCCATTCTTGTCCAGCCGCAGTGGAGTCTGCTCAGCAAAGACGTCGGTCCCAGCGTCTTGCTCATTCTAACTCTGTTCTGAGAGTTACTGCTGTTTCTCCAGTCTCTGCCATTAAAGCCAGTACTGGTCAGCAGCGAGCGGACTTCTCTGGGACTAAGTCCTTGTCTGCGCATACTGAGCATGCCCAGGGTAAGATCTCCCGTTGGAGATCGAGGGTCATGTGCTCAGGCTCTGCGGCACATTCCATTGGTCCTCTTGACAGGTCTTGGAAGGGCAAAAGTCCTGTGGCCACTTCCTGTGCTGCAACTATATAAACTGCGCATGACCGCACGGCCATGCGCTAGTATTGTCTTGTAAATATGTGTGTGTGTTGTGAGTGAAAGTCGCTCTTTAAATACCCTCCCTATTGAATGTCTGTTCGCGGAAGGTGTATGTTTGCTATCTAGCGCCCGACTTGTCCAACAGCACGAAACACACATTGCAGCGTCCTCTTGCTGTGTCCGCCTGTACGGCGCCGTGCGCTTGCCTTGCGCTTTCCATACCCAAGCCAGTGTGGTTGGTGGCGTCCGTCAGTGCGGCATTGCTCGCACTCCTGTGCATTTATATATTTATTCTTAGTTTCCTTACACACCCAGTTGTGGTGTAGTGCCAGCGAGGGTCTAATCGGACTTCAATCCCAGTTGGGGTTAAGTACGCTGACTGCTCGCTCGCGCTTTAGGTGCGGTGCCGCGATCCTGTGACGCAGCAGGATTGCTCCCTTCACGCTGGGTGAGGTTGAACCCACGTGTATATACTTTAGTGTACCGCCATATAGTCTGCTATTTACTAGCAGCAGGGTTTCTCCTGCACGGTGGACCCCGGACTGCGAACGCATCTTTCTTGGTGCGTTCCGCCAGTCCTAACACCTGTCTCAATAAATTAGCATATTTCACCCATCCAATCAAATAAAAGTGTTTTTTAATAACAAACAAAAAAACCATCAAATAATAATGTTCAGTTATGCACTCAATACTTGGTCGGGAATCCTTTGGCAGAAATGACTGCTTCAATGCGGCGTGGCATGGAGGCAATCAGCCTGTGACACTGCTGAGATGTTATGGAGGCCCAGGATGCTTCAATAGCGGCCTTAAGCTCATCCAGAGTGTTGGGTCTTGCGTCTCTCAACTTTCTCTTCACAATATCCCACAGATTCTCTATGGGGTTCAGGTCAGGAGAGTTGGCAGGCCAATTGAGCACAGTAATACCATGGTCAGTAAACCATTTACCAGTGGTTTTGGCACTGTGAGCAGGTGCCAGGTCGTGCTGAAAAATGAAATCTTCATCTCCATAAAGCATTTCAGCCGATGGAAGCATGAAGTGCTCCAAAATCTCCTGATAGCTAGCTGCATTGACCCTGCCCTTGATGAAACACAGTGGACCAACACCAGCAGCTGACATGGCACCCCACACCATCACTGACTGTGGGTACTTGACACTGGACTTCAGGCATTTTGGCATTTCCTTCTCCCCAGTCTTCCTCCAGACTCTGGCACCTTGATTTCCGAATGACATGCAAAATTTGCTTTCATCAGAAAAAAGTACTTGGGACCACTTAGCAATAGTCCAGTGCTGCTTCTCTGTAGCCCAGGTCAGGTGCCTCTGCCGCTGTTTATGGTTCAAAAGTGGCTTTACCTGGGGAATGCGGCACCTGTAGCCCATTTCCTGCACACGCCTGTGCACGGTGGCTCTGGATGTTTCCACACCAGACTCAGTCCACTGCTTCCTCAGGTTCCCCAAGGTCTGGAATCGGTCCTTCTCCACAATCTTCCTCAGGGTCCGGTCTCCTCTTCTCGTTGTACAGCGTTTTCTGCCACATTGTTTCCTTCCAACAGACTTACCATTGAGGTGCCTTGATACAGCACTCTGGGAACAGCCTATTTGTTGAGAAATTTCTTTCTGGGTCTTAAGGTACCTTCACACATAACGATATTGTTAACGATATCGTTGCTATTTGTGACGTAGCAACGATATCGTTAATGAAATCGTTCTGTGTGACAGCGACCAACGATCAGGCCCCTGCTGGGAGATCGTTGGTCGCTGAATAAAGTCCAGAACTTTATTTCGTCGCTGGACTCCCTGGAGACATCGCTGGATCGGCGTGTGTGACACCGATCCAGCGATGTCTTCACTGGTAACCAGGGTAAACATCGGGTAACTAAGCGCAGGGCCGCGCTTAGTAACCCGATGTTTACCCTGGATACCATGCTAAAAGTAAAAAAAAACAAACACTAGATACTTACCTACCGCTGTCTGTCCTCCAGCGCTGTGCTCTGCACTCCTCCTGTACTGGCTGTGAGCCGGAAAGCAGAGCGGTGACGTCACCGCTCTGCTTTCCGGCTCACAGACAGTACAGGAGGAGAGCAGAGAAGCAGAGCGCAGCGCTGGAGGACAGACAGCGTTAGGTAAGTATCTAGTGTTTGTTTTTTTTTACTTTTAGCATGGTATCCAGGGTAAACATCGGGTTACTAAGCGCGGCCCTGCGCTTAGTTACCCGATATTTACCCTGGTTACCGGCATCGTTGGTCGCTGGAGAGCTGTCTGTGTGACAGCTCTCCAGCGACCAAACAGCGACGCTGCAGCGATCCGAATCGTTGTCGGTATCGCTGCAGCGTCGCTTAATGTGAAGGGGCCTTTACCCTCTTGCTTGAGGGTGTCAATGATGGCCTTCTTGACATCTGTCAGGTCGCTAGTCTTACCCATGATGGGGGTTTTGAGTAATGAACCAGGCAGGGAGTTTATAAAAGCCTCAGGTATCTTTTGCATGTGTTTAGAGTTAATTAGTTGATTCAGAAGATTAGGGTAATAGGTCGTTTAGAGAACCTTTTCTTGATATGCTAATTTATTGAGACAGGTTTTTTGGGTTATCAGGAGTTGTATGCCAAAATCATCAGTATTAAAACAATAAAAGACCTGACAAATTTCAGTTGGTAGATAATGAATCTATAATATATGAAAGTTTAATTGTAATCATTACATTATGGTAAATAATGAAATTTAACACTATATGCTAATTTTTTGAGAAGGACCTGTATATTATACTGTATTTATGTATTATTTTTACTTTTATGATCCAAAGTTTGGCTTTGGCAGTAAAAAAAATCCTAGAAAAGCCACAATCGATGCTAAAATTCAATATCTAAGTATCCTGGATAAAGTTTGGTGGCTGGCTTGCATCCATCCTGAGCAACCAATTGCTTGCCACCCTCCAACTAAGCTACATTTGCTTCTAGAAGCTTCTAGAATCAAAGGAAATCAGGTCAACTTTTAATATTATACATGTAAACGTTCTATAAATTACAAAAAATGTACATATAAAGAGAAGCCATAGTAAATTGTACTTGATAAAAATTTATAGTTTAATGAAAAAATACTAATCAACACAAATATACATACATAATAGGCGAAAAAGATCAAGATGGTACAGTCCAAGTGATCCAGAGAAGATGGGGCCAGGGGCTCTACTAATGTAGTAACAACACGTATTTATGAACAAGATACAACTTTATTAAATGGTATAAAAACAGACAATTAAAATAGCTAACAGTGCTATAGGTGAGCCAAGAAACATCAGACAGGCATCACCAATGGATAGGCAGGTGGATCACTAAAAGTAACCGACTGCAAATAGATTCCTCAATGCATAAATCATGGGCACCAGGGGGTAGAAAACCATCAACTCACATGAGACCCAAGCCCTCAAATCTCTCAGTCCCCAGTACAAAAATAAATAAAGGTAAAGAGGCTTATGGGATAAGAGGTAACTGACGAAGGCACAGAGCCGAAATGCGCATTGGGGCTGCGGCATCACCATTTGGATATTGGTGAGTGGTGTACTATGTGATTTCACTATTCCTCGATTATACTCCCTTAGGTATATACTTATGGTTTAGGGGTTTATTTGATATTATGGACGTCTAGTGATCCTATTGCCTTTGGCGTTACTATATGCTTATAGCTGACTAGTTACCTCTTATCCCATAAGCCTCTTTACCTTTATTTATTTTTGTACTGGGGACTGAGAGATTTGAGGGCTTGGGTCTCATGTGAGTTGATGGTTTTCTACCCCCTGGTGCCCATGATTTATGCATTGAGGAATCTATTTGCAGTCGGTTACTTTTAGTGATCCACCTGCCTATCCATTGGTGATGCCTGTCTGATGTTTCTTGGCTCACCTATAGCACTGTTAGCTATTTTAATTGTCTGTTTTTATACCATTTAATAAAGTTGTATCTTGTTCATAAATACGTGTTTTTTCTATTAGTTTCATCTGATTTTCCGCGTAGAACTACTTTTTCCCCTTTAATTTGGACACAGTCGGACTTCTGTTTAGTTTGTCCTATTACTATTATATTATATATTTTGTGTGTCCCTTAGCAGGAATTATCATTTGTTATTGTAATGTAGTAACAACTAAAGTGTTTAGCAGTAAATCCCTAAAAATGAAAAAAGCTAGAGACTATTCTAAGAGCCAGGTCAACATAGTAATCAGTTTATACGGACAAAAATACATACAAGGTAGGTCAGAGCAACAGTATATATGTCTACCTAGGACTAGGTCTGCTTTTGTGTGTGTCCTCTTAGCAAGAACTGGTAATATTCTATGCCAATAAGTGCCAGCTCAGACCAATCCTGGTTGGATATTTGGCTGGCAAATTCAAAAGGTTACATTTTCAATGAAAAACTGTAAGAAGGATAGTGATTAGAGATGGGAGCGCACTAAAATGCTCGGGTGCTCATTGATCGGGTCAAGCAAATTGGAATACTCGGGTACTCGACCCGAGCAACGAGACCAATGTAAGTCTATTGGAAATGTGAGCATTTGTCCGGTGATCTGCAGAGGGACTAGAAATTGCAGAAATCGATGGGAACACTGCTCAAATGACAATGGAACAGCATGGGGAAGACCTCTGGAAGCATTTCTGACTCCCAGGTCACAGCTGTGAACATTGTTGTCAGAGTCTTGCGCCACTTTTACAGACTCACAATAAAACATACAAAAATGAAACCAAAATGGATTTTCCTGGGTAATATGTTAAGAAGCATCTTTCCAGGGTAATGACATGAATAAGGCAGAATAAATAACCAAAAACAAAAATAGCCCTGCACACTTAGGGCTATGTTCACACGTAGCGTTTTTGATGCGTTTTTGAACTTTAGCATTGCTTTCAACCAAGACAAATGCATTCACTGGAAAATGTCATTTTAACATTTTACAACTAGCGATGAGCGAACACTAAAATGCTCGGGTGCTCGTTGCTCGGGTCGAGCCCAATGTAAGTCTATGTGAAACCCAAGTATTTTTACCGCGATTACCCCGGGGGTCTTTTAAGGTCTAAAAACATCAGAAAATGATGGAAACACTGCTCAAATGCCACAGAAACATCATGGGGATCACCCCTGGAAGCAGTTCTGACTCCTAGGTCACAGCTGTAAGCAATGTTGTCAGAGTTTCACGCCATTTTTACAGGTGCACCAGAAAACATACAAAAACAAAACCAAAATGGATTTTGCTGGGAAATATGTTAAGGTACATCCTTTCCAGGCTAATGACTTGTATGTAAGGCAAAATAATTAACCCCAGACCAAAATGTTCCTCCACCACTTAGGCTATGTTCACAAACAGCGTTTTTGATGCGGTTTTCAACTTTAACATTGCTTTCAACCAATACAAATGCATTCACTGGGAAATGTCATTGTAACATTTAACAACCCTACCTGGCCATGTGGTGTGTGACACATAAGGAGACACATCTTGTTTCATTTATGAAGGACGGACTCTTAAAGTCACAAAGCCTATTTTTAGAGGGGCATAAGGCGGCATTAATATTCTTAAAGGGCCATTATTAAACAGTGGGTCTCCTATGTTGTTATTGCCTATGCAGTGAGTGGCTGGGCTGCCAAGTATTAAAATGCACCCCAATACCCCTTTCACGAGAGGTACAGGAGGGCCTCCTGAAAAAAAATGTTGCATTGAATGCAAGCCCTGCCCTGCTATCAAGTCATGTGGACCCCTATAAGCCTTTGAACCCAGATACTGGATGGCCACAGGAAAACCCACTTCACAGTCTTCAGTTGGTACTGCTATACAGTTTCCTTATGCATTGAATACAAGGACCGCCTTGACCCAAATTTGCAATCACCCCAGTCCCCCCTTAGAAGAAACATGGAGGAGGGCCTCATAAAAAAATGTCCCATTACAAAGGAGCTGGTCTCCTAGACTCATAATGCCCATACACTAAGTGTATAGGCTGACAAACATTTCCCCAAGGGGGGTACAATTTTTAAACAATTTTTTATGGGGATCATAGACACCCTTGCCAAAAAAATGACTGGCTGTAGCAGCACAGAACACGTTAACCCTGGTGATCTAGTGGCGGTGGATGATGAGACGTGGAGGAAGTCACAGTTTAAAGGATCGGGTCTTCTAAAGTTGAAATGCCTATACACTAAGCGTGTGGGCTGACAAACATTTCCCCATGAGGGGTAAAAATGTTTTTAAAAATTGTTTACGGGCATCATAAAAACCTTGCAAAACTTTAAAGTGGTTTCCTACACAGTTGCTGCTGGGAGGGTGCAGGTCTTTAGTAAAAATATGGCAGACGAATCGTTGGATGAAGTGATCAGGAAAAGGGCCATGGTGCTGACAGGAATGGGAATGCACATGATTAAAAACAGCGGGGGATATAAGAGGTATGAGATCCAGGATACAGGCTATAATATTTAGTCATTTAGCCACCTCACCACCAATTACCAGAATGTGTTTCATGCCCGTCAGAAGATCGGTGTAATAGATGCGCGTGTGAGACTCGGCCTAAAAAATGCCCATCAAAAATATGGTGCCAAAGACGCACGTGTCTGTCTAAATGGCAAAGTGCAACATGTTCGTGACATGCTGAATTAGAAAAAGCAGATCAGTGTTGGAGTAAAACGAAACAAACTGATGGATGTTTGTGAAATACTAAGTTTAAAGAGGAGTGCACCGTCTTTAACTATAAACACAACCGTGGCCCAAGCTTCTTCATCTTCACCCATGCATATTACCAATAATATCCAAATGTCACAGTCGAAAATTATTTGATCTAATGTAACAATCACTGTTAAAGGAATGCCACTAAACGTAGATAACCACGACCCTGGGAAACACCAGATTTCCTTTTTACAAGATATGGGCGATGATGGTATTGATGACGACTTTGAAATTTACCATATCCACACCAAGTAGATGAAGATCACCGCTGCAAAAAATGTGCATAAAAGGCCATGAATGTCTGGAAAATCATTTTCTCTTTAGCAAACTTTCCCTCTTACTAAAGTGGTACCGAATGATGCATCCATAGCTCTCATGTCTATTTAGCGTTAGATAGTTGAAACATGATGTATTCCATTTCATTCATGTCCACTTTTTGATAGCAAGCAGACAAGAAGGATGAAATAGTGGGAAGACGTGTGATTTTGGTTGGCAAGGAGGTGATGTCAGGTACAGAAAGGTAGATCTTTGTGTCATCGGCGTACTGATGATATTGCAACCAGTGCCATTACATGAGCTGTACCAGGCCGAAGGTGTAGATGGAGAAGAGTAGGGGTCCTAGAACTGAGCCTTGGGGAACACCGAAAGACAGGGTTCAAGGTGAAGAGGTAGTGTGTGAGATGAAGACACTGAATGTCAGTCTGGTTGTTTTTTAAAGACTCTTCCAATAACCACAAAAAGGCAATTTGCACCACCGGCCATGCTCACATCAGTAGGGGTAGCAAATCTACCAGCCTAAGCACTACCCGCAAATATGGCAGCAAAGCATCCGACTTTGTTGGCCGAACACCAGGCTCCATGAACAGTGTCTGCGGGTGATACCACTGCTTCTTCTGCTATTGTGCGTGCAAGAAAACCCCCTGTCCATGGTGCATGCATAGATGCCTCCTGCTGTGCATCTGTAGTTGCACACAAACTCAACTACCACCATCATCAAGCATGTCCACCTCCTTGTCCCAGCGCAGCATTCAGTTGTCCATACCCCAGTCCTTTGAAGGCAAGCGGAAATAAGCAGCCAACGTCACACACTGGCCACAGTACTAAATTCACATATTTCTTGTCTGCTTGGGCTTGAAATGGAGACAGAAGATTTTCGCAACCTGATGGTGGAGACTGTCAAAAGGTACTCAGTCCCTAGCCGCCTCAATTTCTCCCAGCCTGCCGTCATGGCACTAAACAAGCAAGCACGTGTCCCACAACAGTACCCGGGCCCTCAACAATGCTGTTACTGGGAAAGTGCACCTAACCACGAACACATGTGGGCAGGGATGTTACATCTCTCTGACGGCACACTGGGTTAACATAATGTAAGCCGGGATTCAGTTCAACCTTGGGATGGTGCACATTCTCCCAACCCCAAATATTGCGTGTTCTACATCAATCTGGGTTTCCCCCTTTGTCTACAGCTCCTGCACCTACAACTCCTCCTCTTCAGCCTCCATCTCCAAAGGTAGCACATCAGTCACAACCTGGAGGCACTGCAACACTGCCTCATCCAAGCATCAACAGGCTGTGCTGAAGCTAATATGCTTAGGTGACAAACCGCACAATGCCGAATAGTTGTGGACAGCTGTGAAAGAGCAGTCAGATCAGTGGCTGTCACCACTGGACCTACAGCCAGGCATGGTCATGTGTGACAATGGCCGGAACCTGGTTGCTGCTCTGTGTCGAGGCGAGCTCACACACGTGCCATGCCTGGCCTATGTGCTTTACCTAATTGTTCAATGATTTAGGAAAAGTGACGCGGAGGTGCCGTATCTCCTAGGGAAAGTGCAACGCCCTGTGTACCCATTTTAGAATGTCAGCTAGAGCTTCATCCACCCTTGCTGTGCTTCATCAGCATTTGCAGCTTATAGCTCACTGACTGGTGTGTGATGTCCCTATGTATTGGAACTCTACACTGCAGATGTTGGAAAGGATTTGTGAGCAGAAGAGGGCAGTTGGTTGGCAGTTGGCAGTTACTGTTACATATTTAGGCTGTTAATTGGTTCATGCAGCTTTACATGAACACCCGATCCTTACACTATGGCTGGTCTGAACAACAAAAGTAATTGTTAGCTAACCAACAGAAAGGGAACTAAGCGGCACTAGGTGTAACCAGTCTTCACAGGCAGTGAAAGCATAGGAGGAGTCTCGGCATAAACTTCAAGCGACAAGCATTTATACTAGCAATGCTGGGTGGTGCTTTACATATGAAGTAGAAAGTAATCCAGAAATATCGAAATATAAAAGATGCAGCACTCTCCCAAATCTTGCTGAAAGTGGTGTCCTTTATTCGCTTTATACGATATTAGACATTTTGCGGAGAGGCGGCAGGAGAGAGGAATGGGTGCGGGGGAAAGAAGGGATGGACTACGGCCGTTTCACGCAAATGCGCTTCCACGGGTCCATGTGCACAATCAAATGTGTCATTTCCTTTTTATAGGAACCGACAAGTAAGTGAACAAAAAAGTGAGTGAAGAAACTGCATGCAATTGCAGGCAAGAATTAAAATCACATTGTGCTATGGTAATGCATAAGATACAACATTGGAATAACTCATTATTACATTCATAAAAATATTGACATGTCAAGTTTGTCATTTAATCCTATTGGACCTTGAGCATTCGTTTTTATGATTCACCTTGCTTCATGCTGAAGGAAAATTTTATTTCGGTCGCCGCCTTGGGGTGGATTATTAACCACCTCCAAGCCGGCAAAGCGTAATACATTGGGATCTGCATTATGACTTTCTTGTATGTGCTTAATGAAACACAAAGATCCCTTGCCTGTGGATACTGATCTACAATGCTTTCTAAATCTCGTTGTCATTGGGCGGATGGTTTTGCCAATCTAATAAAATAAGCATGGACAAAAAATAACATAGACCACATATTTGCTTTTACATAAAATGAAATCTTGTACTGTATGTGTTATGGGACCTATTCGTAAAGAACTACCTACTAACCGAAGATGACAAAAGTTACAGTTACCGCATTTATAATTGCCACTCGGCAATGATTTCTCCAGCCAATTTTGATTTTCTGGCAACATTCGATTATGGACAAGTGAGTTGCCCAGATTTTTCGTGCATTTATAAGCAAATTGGGGGTGTTTATTCACAATTTTTGATAGATCCCTATCATTTTGTAAAACATGCCAATTTTTTCTTATCGCGGCATACACTTCATTGTTCATAGGACTATGCGTAAAGGTAAACGTGAAACTCTGTTGTTCTAGTTGTTTTGATTTAGACTGTTTGTCTTTTTTGCGTTTTTTTAATATATCGTTTTGTGAGAGTTTAAGAGCTCTTGATTCGGCTGCCGCTAATATCTGGGGAGGGTAATTTCTATGTAAAAAGCATGATTTAAGATCCTCAATTTGTTCCCTAAAAGTTTCTTCATTATTGTTTATTTTTCTAAGCTGCACCATCTGGCTATATGGTATGCTTTGCTTTGTGTGTAGTGGATGGGCACTGTTAAAATGAAGTAAATTATTAGTGGTTGTTGGCTTTTTATACACTTTCGTGACTAGTTTATCTTCCAATATTGATATTTGCACATCTAGAAATTCAAGAGTATTATTGCCAAAACAGGATGTGAACCACATATTGTCCTCGTTAACCTCATTCAGATGAGAGACAAAATTGTCGAAATCACTTTTCGTGCCATCCCAGATGATAAAAATATCATCCGCGAATCGCAGATAAAGTCGCATATGCTTTAAAAATGGATTTCTTGCAGCCATAATGTATTCTTCTTCGAAGACTGCTAAAAATAGGTTGGCAAAAACACATGCAACGGGCGTACCCATTGAAGTACCAACACATTGCAAAAACCATTTATCTACGAATTTAAACGCATTATGCGAAAGAACAAAATCCAAACTCTCCACCACAAACGAAATGAAATCAGGATCTTTCTCGGTACTTAACAAGATTTTTCGTATCGCTTCAATACCTTTAGCCTGCGGGATTCTTGTGTATAAATTCACAATGTCAATAGAGGCCAATGAAAAGCTAGGCTGCCAGTCTATCGATTGCAACGCAGATAAAAAAAACTCCCTGTATCTTTAACAAACGACGGGATCTTCTGCAGCAGTGGTTTCAGAAGCCAGTCCAGGAATTGGGACAAGGGTTCCGTTAAGGAATCAATCCCCGAAATTATGGGGCGTCCCGGGGGATGAGTTGCGTTCTTATGAATTTTAGGAATGCTATACCAATGTGGTATTTTAGGGTGCTCTGGAAGAAGTTTTTCTGCTCTATTTTTTGTTAATATACCTTTTACCACATATTTATTTAATAAAGATCTTAGTTTATCTTTAAATTTAGATGTAGGGTTTTTGTCCAACGGGGTATATGTGTTACTATCATTAAGTTGCGACAAGGCTTCATTAATATAATAATCTTTATCAAGTATTACTAAATTCCCACCCTTGTCCGCCTTTCTTATGACCACATCTTTCCACTGCTGCATTTCCCTAAGGGCTCTCTCTTCATTCGGCGATAAATTTTGGGGGGGTTTTCGATATAGCAATGCCTCAACATCTTTCAAAACTGAATCCTGAAATAAATCAATAGAATTTCCCGGAACAATTGGTGGCATAAAGCTAGATCGAACTCCTCCCTTGAAAGAATCCACAACAGATTCGGTAATAAAACTTTTTTCTTGTTGACCTGGATTGGAAGTCTCATCGCTTAAATTAGTTAGAAGCCACATAACTTCAATGTCCTTCTGATTATCAGGAGGAAAAGCCATAAAGCCGAGATTACCTATAGAAACCAGAATCTCAGTTGTTGGTAATTATGAGGTTTCATTTGTATTTCTATGAGCCACAAAATATTTATGAAAATGTAATTTCCACGTACATTTAAAGAGATCTACTTTAAATTCGGTAAGATCGAATTCTTCTGGCAGGCAGAAGTTTAAACCAAGCGACAATACTTTCTTTTGATCTGCAGAAAGTTTTTTATTGGATAAATTTATAATTTGAAGCTTATTTTCGACTGGTGTTATTTCCTCCACGATACTTGCTTGCGTTTCTTCTGCACTCCTATTTTTCCGGCCCCCTTGTCTGGTTTTCCTCCTAAAGGGATATTATCTCTCTGCGATGTCATTGCCATATTGATATTTTCCACCTGCTCCTCAACCCCACTGGAATTGGAATCAGTAATCCAACCGTCTCTCTGTGACTTTTTCCTGTTCTGAGTTCTTACTTGACGGTTTCTTTGAAAAAATCTCCTCTTGTTTTTGTTCCACGAGAAGATTTGCCCTGATTCAAAGTCGATCTTGTCTCTAAAGAACTTTTCTTTTTTCTTTTGTTTGGTATCTATTTGAATCATTCACCACCAATTTCTTCTCTATTTTTTTGAGAAAAAGATTGTATTGCGTTTCCGCTATCCTTGACAACAGTTCTTTTTTAGCTTTCTCTAATTGCTCACATAAATTTCCATACTCTTTTTTATTCTGTGAAATCACCAACAATAATACATTTTGGGAGGATTGGAGATGAATTTGTTCCCATGCTTTCTTAAATGATACGTCTTCCATAAATTGTGAAATTTCTTTATAGACCCGAAGTCCCCTAGGAACACGTTCACATTCCACATACGACTTCAATGATTTGATTGTCCAGTATAGTCTGATTTCTCTTTCAGCCAAATTGTGGATTTTATTTTCCAATGATTTAGTACTTATCATTTCCAATTCCTCTTTATGGTTGCAATCCATAAAGAATTCCGCCGCACCCTCTCTTCCTGCCAATAAACCATACTCCGAAGCTGTGCTTAAGTCAGCCTCCATATTTTCTTCTTGAGTAACCTCCATTAATCACGCTGAAAACAACACACAGGAATGCCTGACTGACGCTTACCTGTGCCAAAACCATCCGCCCAATGACAACGAGATTTAGAGAGCATTGTAGATCAGTATCCACAGGCAAGGGATCTTTGTGTTTCATTAAGCACATACAAGAAAGTCATAATGCAGATCCCAATGTATTACGCTTTGCCGGCTTGGAGGTGGTTAATAATCCACCCCAAGGTGGCGACCGAAATAAAATTCTCCTTCAACATGAAGCAAGGTGGATCATAAAAACGAATGCTCAAGGTCCAATAGGATTAAATGACAAACTTGACATGTCAATATTTTTATGAATGTAATAATGAGTTATTCCAATGTTGTATCTTATGCATTTCCTTAGCACAATGTGATTTTAATTCTTGTCTGCAATTGCATGCAGTTTTTTCACTCACTTTTTTGTTCACTTACTTGTCGGCTCCTATAAAAAGGAAATGACACATTTGATTGTGCACCTGGACCCGTGGAAGCGCATTTGCGTGAAACGGCCGTAGTCCATCCCTTCTTTCCCCCGCACCCATTCCTCTCTCCTGCCGCCTCTCCGCAAAATGTCTAATATCGTATAAAGCGAATAAAGGACACCACTTTCAGCAAGATTTGGGTGAGTGCTGCATCTTTTATATTTCGAAAAGTAATTGTTACCATCCACCTCTCGTGTCTCCCCTTTTTCCTCATAGTTTGAAAGCTTGCGAGCAGGGCCCTCACTCCTCTTGGTATCTGTTTTGATCTGTAATTATTGTTATGCTGTAATTTCTATTGTCTGTACAAATCCCCTCTATAATGTAAAGCGCTGTGGAATATGTTGGTGGTATATAAATACAATTATTATTATCAGTTGGTGACTGCAAGCATCAACAAGGCTGTCGGTATTCAGTTCTGACTTCACACATAAGATCTCAGTAGTGGACATGGATGTCAGACATATGTACCATCCTCCAAAACTTTGAGAAATCAACCAAGATGTTGAGCAGCCATGACACCATAATTAATGTCTCCATCCTGCTTTTCTGTGTTCTAATAATAATATTTATTTATATAATGCAAATGAGTTGCCCACCAGGGCCGTGGGGTACTCGGTACCGGGTCTGGTAGTTAAAGGGGATGTCACGGTGGCTGTAGCCTGGTCCGTGGCCCTGGGTGCCCCAAAAAAGGGAAAGGTCTTTTAAAGGAGCTGTAATTAAGTTTGTGTTCGTGATGCCACCTGTCGTTCTCAGTCAGAGGGGACAGACGCTGCTTAAAGGGGTCCTCTGGGGTGATGTTACTGAAGCAAAGATGGTGACGTTTCCCACAGGTGAAGTGGGGTTCCCAGGGATCCCATTGTGTATGGCAAGCTTGGTGAATGCTGGCAGATAAACAGATGACACAAGGTTGCAACATTTTTACCTGGCTTACTGGTGGTAGCAGGACACAGTCCAGGGTGATATGGTCGGTCGGCCTGGAGGCAATGGTGAATCCCTCTCCCAGATGAGGTCTGTAAGCCTTCCTGCTTGTGCTCATATGCGAGGTCCTTGCTGCCTGTGACTCCCTGACAAAGTCCTCTCTCTCCTGTTACTTGTATGGTGGGCAGTGCGAGCCTTTTTATAGGGTCTCCACTGTCTATGAACAACTGTCTAGCTCCTCCTCCAGACCAGAATACATATATGTGGGGGAAACTCCCCTGAATCCGGGTTCAGAGCTCCCCTTTCTGGCCTGGATTCAGAATGTGTTGTATGTAGGTGCTTTACCTGGTAAAGGGAATCCTCCTTGCCTCCAAGCATGACATCGTCCTCCCCGAAAGGAAGGCAACATCACTGTAACAACCGATTACCTGGGGTGTTACGCAAATATATTTATAGTTTAACAGTTTAAAGCACAACAGTCCTAAGTAACAACGATAACAATAGTACAATAATTAAACCCAAATAAAACGACCCTGCTAATCACAGCTTACAATCTACAGTAAATAACAACGATAACAATTAATTAAACAAAACAAAAACCATCCTGCTCATCACAACTTAAAATCTACAATGAGAGGGGGGAGATAAAAACTACAGGGGTGTATTTACAATGATGTATTTATAATGATAGTACTGAGATAAGTCAAAAGTTGTTGAGGCCTGAGGACAAGGAGGAGGGGAGCATAATCGGTCCTCCTCTTGGTGAGGACACAGAAGTATTAACTATTAGCAGTCTTGCACTCATGGCTGAGTTTATGTTAGGCTGCCTTTCCCATCACACTTGCATTCTCAAAATTTTGGGTGACAGGCAATACTGATTAGTGACACTTCTAGACCCACGCTACAAGGAGAACTTTAGATCTTTTATTCCACATGCAGACAAGAGAACTAAAATGTTGCAAGACCAAAGAGCCTTTCTTGCAGAATTACTAAAAAAATTCCCATCTGAAAGCACTGGCAGCAGAGGTCACAGACACAGTTTATTGTTATGATCAGGTGGCCTTGGAGCAGCATGAAAACTTTCACTGGAGTAGGTGGTAACTATACTGACCGCAAACCCTGATCTTAACACCGCAACTAGAAGTAGCCGTGGGATGTACCTAACAAAACCTAGACACCTCGACACAGCCGGAGAACTAAATTCCCCTAAAGATGGAAATAGGAAAACTATCTTGCCTCAGAGCAGACCCCCAAAGGATAGACAGCCCCCCACAAATAATGTCGGTGAGTAGGAGAGGAAAAGACACACGCAGGTAGAAAACAGGATTTTAGCAAAGGAGGCCAATACTACCTAAATAGTATCATAAAGTCTTTAAGAGACATGGCGCCGCCCTGCCCGCATTTTGCTCCGGACTGAGCTAGTGTAGGGGGAGCTGCTGCCGAGACAAGGTCCGAATCATTCTTTTAAGGCCGGAGTCACACTAGACCGTAATACGGCCGAGTGCAATGCGATAAAAAATCGCATAGCATTCGTCTCAATGTTAACCTATGGGGCAGCTCCTATTATCCGTTGTTTTCTTGGCCGTATTCAGGAACCGAGTGAAATCGCAGCATGGTGCGATTGTCAGTGTATCTCGGTCGATAATCGCCAATCAAAGTCTATGGGGGTGAGAAAAAATCAAATTACACATGGACCATCAGTGTGACTTGCGAGAAATACGCACCGTTGTTCTATAGAAAAGCAAGCAATTCAGCGCAGTGTACAGTAAAATCACACTGACATGTTTGAATAGAACAGATAAAATTAATATCTACACATAGTATAGGTATTTATATTCAGTATATATGTCAGTGAGACACACATATATATATATATATATATATATATTTATATTTATATTTCATACAGCGCTAGATAGCAGAAAAGCCGGTAATTCAATTGCCGGCTTTTGCTATCTCCTTCTCAAACCTGACAGGATATGAGGCATGGTTTACATACAGTAAACCATTTCATATCCCTTATTTTTTTACATATTCCTCACTAGGGTTGAGCGAAACGGATCGGTCAATTTCAAAAGTCGCCGACTTTTGGCAAAGTCGTTTTTCGTGAAACCCGACCCGATCCCACTGTGGGATCGGCCATGAGGTCGGCGATCTGCGCACCAAAGTCGCGTTTCATATGACGTTTTAAGCACCATTTCTCAGCCAATGAAAGAGCACGCAGAGTATGGGCAGCATGATGACATAGGTCTCGGTCCCCACCATCTTAGAGAAGGGCATGGTAGTGATTGGCTTGCTTTCTTCGGCGTCGCAGGGGCTATAAAGGGGCGTGCACACCGACCGCCATCTTACTTCTGCCGATCTGAGCATAGGGAGAGGTTGCTGCAGCTTTGTCAGAAGCAGGGATATACATAGGGAGGGAATATTAACCCCGAAACTGCTTGTGCTGTAGAAATTTCCACTGTCCAACACCACCTTGTCTTTGCAGGGACAGTGGATTTTTTTTTGGGTGCATCAGCTCTGTAGCTTCTTAGGCTGCCTTATAAGGCTCCCTGACAGCTGCATTGCTGTTTGTACGCCGCTGTGAAAACCAACTGCTTTTTTAAAAGCAAAAATCCTGTTGTTTTTTTCTGCACAGTTCTCTTGTTTGTTTGTCCACACTCTTTTGTGTGCAGCAGTCCTTTTTATTGCTGCCATACTTGTCCTTTGATCATTGTAGGGAGGTTGGAATTCTACTACTGCCCTTGTATTTTTTGATATATCTGCCAGCCACGTTCTGCCTTTTACATTGTGTGGTGTATGACACAGGGTCTGTTTTTTCCTGCAGTCTCCCACAAAAAAAAGGGTGCCTGAAATTGCCACTAAGTGGATCTACGTAAGTTCTGTTTGACGTATATCTGCCTGCCTCGTTCTGCCTTGTACTTTGTGTGGTGTAATACACAGGGCCTGTTTTTTCCTGCTGTCTCCCACAAAACAAAAAAAATGTAGGTTTATATTGCCACTAAGTGGATCTACGTGAGTTCTGTTTGGCGCATATCTGCCAGCCACGTTCTGCCTTGTACATTGTGTTGTGTTATACACAGGGACTGATTTCTCCTGCTGTCTGTTAGGCCTCAAGTTCCCGCTTCTGCACAGGGGGAATCTCGAGCCGTTTCCGCTGCGGTCTCCCATTCTTGTCCAGCCGCAGTGGAGTCTGCTCAGCAAGGACGACGGTCCCAGCGTCTTGCTCGGTCTCACTCTGTACAGAGAGTTACTGCTGCTTCTTCAGCCCCTGCCATTAAAGCCAGTGCTGGTCAGCGGCGAGCGGACTTCTCTGGGACTAAGTCCTTGTCTGCGCACACTGAGCATGCCCAGGGCAGGATCTCCCGTTGGAGATCGAGAGTCATGTGCTCAGGCTCTGCAGCACGTTCCGTTGGAATGGGCTACGCCGCTATGGGAGCGTGGCGATCATGTGGTGCAGAGTGCTCCTCTGTTCCTGTGCACTCTGAGACAGGTCTTTTCTGGACCTCAAGTCACCCATGATACTGCGCTTCAACTGCTGGCATTAACTCAGGGTGAGTCCTTGGTCAGTCATTTTGCCGTCCAATTCCGCACTTTAGCATCCGAGCTGGATTGGTTGGCTAAAGCCCTTATCCCCATATTTTGGAGGGGTCTGGCTGACCACGTAAAGGACGCTCTGGCCACTAGGGAGATTCCTGCCACACTGGAGGAGTTAATAACTGTCTCCACTCGAATTGACCTCCGTTTTAACGAGCGGAGGTTAGAGCAAGCCCAGTGTAGGCAGAGGTTTCGGCTGGCTCCTACCTTCGCCAAACCTCTGGAATCAACGGTCCTGATTTCTGAGTCACTTGAGACCAGGGGAGTGTCACAAGCGGGATCTAAGTCCCGGACCGCTTGTGCACTCAAGGTCTGTCATGTTTGCCAGCAGTCAGGACATCTAGCCACCAGATGTCCCCAGCGGTCGAGGAAACGTCAGCGTCTAGTGGTAGTCGGTGGAGGTACACTATACACGGCGACGTTTGCCTCTAAATTGTCCTTTAAGGGGACAATTACTATTGGCTCATTCTCCCATTCGGTAGAGCTCTGCGTGGATTCTGGGGCGGAGGGCAATTTTATGTCTTCTGCCTTCGCCCAACGTCACGCAATACCCCTGGTTATGCTAGCTCAACCAGTAACGGTACGAGTGGTGAATGGGTCGACACTGCCCTCACAGATAACACACCAGACCATCCCTTTTACTCTGTCCATGTCGCCATCTCATCAAGAGATTATTTCTCTGCTCGTCATTCCGGAAGGAATTGACGAGGTCCTGTTGGGAATACCTTGGCTACGGTACCACTCTCCTCATATCGAGTGGTCCTCAGGCAGAATTCTGGGATGGGGTGAATCTTGTGGGGGTAGGTGTCAGAGGGAGTGAGTTCAGGTTGCTACAACAGAGGTACCCGCAGATCTATCCTCTCTCCCCAAGCAGTATTGGTCTTATGCAGACGTGTTCTCCAAAAAGGCGGCGGAGATTCTTCCACCCCATCGCCCCTATGACTGTCCTATTGACCTCTTGCCTGGTGCTGAGCCTCCTCGGGGTCGAGTCTATCCGCTATCTCTCCCGGAGACGGAGGCAATGTCACAGTACGTCCAGGAAAATCTGGCAAGAGGATTCATTAGGAAGTCAGTGTCTCCTGCCGGAGCAGGGTTCTTCTTCGTGCAGAAGAAGAGTGGGGAATTGCGTCCATGCATAGACTACAGGGGTCTTAATGCCATCACCGTTAAGAATAAATATCCCTTGCCTTTGATATCTGAGCTATTCGATAGGCTCCGGGGAGCAAGGGTATTTACTAAATTAGATCTGCGGGGTGCTTACAACCTGATTCGCATCCGTGAGGGGGACGAATGGAAAACGGCCTTTAATACCAGGGATGGGCACTATGAATATCTGGTGATGCCCTTCGGGCTCTGTAATGCCCCAGCCGTTTTCCAAGACTTTGTGAATGATATCTTCCGGGATATGCTTTCCACCTCGGTCGTAGTCTATCTGGATGATATTCTCATCTACTCTCCAGATATTGACTCCCACCGGAGAGATGTTTGCAAAGTCTTCGACCTCCTACGGGCAAACTCCCTCTATGCCAAGTTGGAGAAGTGTATGTTTGAGCAGGAGTCCTTACCTTTCCTAGGCTACATCATCTCTGCCCAGGGATTGGCTATGGATCCTGCCAAACTACAGGCTGTGATGGACTGGCAGGAACCCCATTCTCTTAAAGCGGTGCAGCGCTTTATGGGGTTCATCAATTATTATCGCCAGTTCATTCCGCACTTCTCAACTTTGGTAGCTCCCTTGGTTGCCCTTACCAAGAAGGGGGTGAATCCCAAATTGTGGTCTGAGGAGGTCTCCAAGGCCTTTATCTCTATAAAGTCGCACTTCGCTAGCGCTCCCATTCTACATCGCCCCGATGTTGATAAGCCATTTATCATGGAGGTGGATGCCTCTTCTGTTGGTGCTGGAGCAGTCCTCTTCCAAAAGGATGCTCAAGGTCGGAAGCAGCTTGCTTCTTTTTCTCCAAGACCTTCTCACCAGCAGAGAGGAATTATTCCATCGGGGATAGGGAGTTGCTAGCCATGAAGTTGGCTTTCTCGGAGTGGAGACACCTCTTGGAAGGAGCACATTTTCCCTTCCAGGTTTTCACAGACCATAAAAATTTGGTGTACCTGCAGACAGCCCAGCGGTTGAATTCTCGCCAGGCCAGATGGTCCTTATTCTTCTCCCGGTTTCATTTCACCCTCCATTTTCTTTCTGGGGAGAAGAAAATACTGGCTGACGTTCTCTCTCGCTCCGTTGTGTCTTCTGCGGAGGAGGAGGAGGAGCCTCGGCTTATTGTCCCCACCGAGAGCTTGAGAACTGTGCCCCCGGGCAAGACTTTTGTTCCTTCCAGTCTGCGACCGGAGGTTCTCTCTTGGGCACACTCGTCCAGGGTGGGTGGACATTTTGGTACCAAAAGGACATCTGAGTTACTGGCGAGGACATACTGGTGGCCGCATATGGCTCGTGATGTCGCCGAGTATGTTCGGGCGTGTGTCTCTTGTGCCAAGAACAAGACTCCTTGGCAACGGCCTGCTGGGTTGCTTTACCCTCTGCCGGTGGCAGACAGGCCCTGGGAGATGGTCGGGATGGACTTTGTGGTGGGCTTACCCAAGTCTCGTAATTGCACCATTATCTGGGTGATCACCGATCATTTTTCCAAAATGGTGCACCTGGTGCCTCTTCCACGGCTACCTTCTGCACGGGCGTTGGCTGTTCTATTCATCAAGCATATCTTTCGCCTACACGGTATGCCAGACAAAATTGTTAGTGACCGAGGTCCCCAGTTTGCGTCTCGATTCTGGAGAGAGCTTTGTCGTCTACTCAGTATTGAGTTGAATCTCTCTTCGGCATATCATCCCGAGACGAATGGGTTGGTAGAGAGGGCCAATCAGACCTTGGTCACATATTTACGACATTTTGTTTCGGCCAGGCAGGATGACTGGGCATCCTTGTTACCGTGGGCAGAGTTTGCAATTAACAATGCCGTAGCCGACTCCACCGGTCAGACTCCATTCCTCCTAAATTACGGCCAGCATCCGCGTGTTCCTGTGCCCATGCCTGTGTCTTCCGCTGACTCCAGGGTGGCAGACTGGGCTGTGGAGGCACGGGACATTTGGGACTGCACGCAGGATGCCATTCGGGTCTCCAAGGAGAGAATGAGATCCTCCGCCGATGTTCATCGGCGTCCCGCTCCGACCTTTGCTCCTGGCGATTTGGTGTGGCTCTCCGCCCGTAACATCAGGCTGTGAGTTGAGTCCACTAAGTTTGCTCCTCGCTACTTGGGACCTTTTAAGGTTAATCCTGTGGTTTACCGTCTGGCTCTTCCTCCACACTTGGGTATCACCGACACCTTTCACGTGTCCCTCTTAAAACCCGTATACATGTCCCGGTTTTCCGAGTCATCTGCCGGGACATCGGGTTCGTCTACGGACGACTATGAGGTGAACGCTATTTTGGGTTGCAAGGTGGTACGCGGCAAAAAGTTATATCTGGTGGATTGGAAGGGTTATGGCCCAGAGGATAGATCATGGGAGCCTGCTGAAAACATTCGGGCCCCACAGCTCATTGCTGCCTTCGAGCGTAGCAAGGCCCAAGGAGGGGGGCCCTAGGAGGGGGGGTAATGTTAAGCCTCGAGTTCCCGCTTCTGCACAGGGGGAATCTCGAGCCATCTCCGCTGCGGTCTCCCATTCTTGTCCAGCCGCAGTGGAGTCTGCTCAGCAAGGACGACGGTCCCAGCGTCTTGCTCGGTCTCACTCTGTACAGAGAGTTACTGCTGCTTCTTCAGTCCCTGCCATTAAAGCCAGTGCTGGTCAGCGGCGAGCGGACTTCTCTGGGACTAAGTCCTTGTCTGCGCACACTGAGCATGCCCAGGGCAGGATCTCCCGTTGGAGATCGAGGGTCATGGGCTCAGGCTCTGCAGCACGTTCCATTGGTCCTCTTGGCAGGTCTTGGAAGGGCAAAGTTTCTGTTGCCACTTCCTGTGCTGCAGCTATATAAACTGCGCATGACCGCACGGCCATGCGCTAGTATATTATGTGGTGTGTGTGTAGATGGATGTATGTCGAAGGATGAAAGCTCCTAAGTATCCCTCCCTAGAGTTGTTGTCTGCTCGCGGATGATGGTAGCTCTCTAGCGCCTGACTAACCATCTGCACGATACACACTTCACAGCGTCCTTTTGCTGTGTCCGCCAGTACTGCGCCATGCACTTGCCTTGCGCTTTCCATTCCCAAGTCTGGGTGGTTAGTGGCGTCCGTCAGTGCGGCATAGCACGCACTCTTGTGCTCATATTATATTATGAGGTTCTTTATACACCTAGTTTCGGTGTTGTGCCAGCAAGGGTCTAATCGGACTTCTATCCCAGCTGGGATTTAGTTCGCTGACTACTTGCTCGCGCTCTAAGTGTGGTACCGCGGTCCTGTGACGCTAACAGGATCGCTTTCTTCACACTGGGTGAGGTTTAACCCACGTGTGTATACTTTTGAGTGCCGCCATATAGTCAGCCATTTACTAGCAGCAGGTTTTACCTGCACAGTGGACCCCGGACTGCGAACGCATCCACATCATCTTTCTTGGTGCGTTCCGCCAGTCCTAACATTATACTAGCGCCAGGGTCTGGCTAGTAATGGCGGACAAACAGCAATCTCTGCGGTATATCCAGCAGCTGGAGGGTAGGTTGGCGGCTCTCGAGAGCGCAACCTCAGCTGTGGATCTCACCGCAGTTGCTGTACAGGCTGCCAGCGTGGCTGCAGCAAATATGTCCATTGCCACCCCTGTTCCGACATTTTCTCGCCTCCTGCTGCCAGAAAAATTTTATGGTGATAGCAAATCTTGTAGGGGATTCGTGAGTCAGTGCTCTATTCACCTCGAGCTCCTGGCTGCACGTTTTCCCACAGAGCGGTCTAAGGTGGGATTTATAGTCTCTCTCTTGTCGGGCAGGGCGTTGGAATGGGCTACGCCGCTATGGGAGCGTGGTGATCATGTGGTGCAGAGTGCTCCTCTGTTCCTGTGCACTCTGAGACAGGTCTTTTCTGGACCTCAAGTCACCCATGATACTGCGCTTCAACTGCTGGCATTAACTCAGGGTGAGTCCTTGGTCAGTCATTTTGCCGTCCAATTCCGCACTTTAGCATCCGAGCTGGATTGGTCGGATAAAGCCCTTATCCCCATATTTTGGAGGGGTCTGGCTGACCACGTAAAGGACGCTCTGGCCACTAGGGAGATTCCTGCCACACTGGAGGAGTTAATAACTGTCTCCACTCGAATTGACTTCCGTTTTAACGAGCGGAGGTTAGAGCGAGCCCAGTGTAGGCAGAGGTTTCGGCTGGCTCCTACCTTCGCCAAACCTCTGGAATCAACGGTCCTGATTTCTGAGTCACTTGAGACCAGGGGAGTGTCACAAGCGGGATCTAAGTCCCGGACCGCTTGTGCACTCAAGGTCTGTCATGTTTGCCAGCAGTCAGGACATCTAGCCACCAGATGTCCCCAGCGGTCGAGGAAACGTCAGCTTCTAGTGGTAGTCGGTGGAGGTACACTATACACGGCGACGTTTGCCTCTAAATTGTCCTTTAAGGGGACAATTACTATTGGCTCATTCTCCCATTCGGTAGAGCTCTGCGTGGATTCTGGGGCGGAGGGCAATTTTATGTCTTCTGCCTTCGCCCAACGTCACGCAATACCCCTGGTTATGCTAGCTCAACCAGTAACGGTACGAGTGGTGAATGAGTCGACACTGCCCTCACAGATAACACACCAGACCATCCCTTTTACTCTGTCCATGTCGCCATCTCATCAAGAGATTATTTCTCTGCTCGTCATTCCGGAAGGAATTGACGAGGTCCTGTTGGGAATACCTTGGCTACGGTACCACTCTCCTCATATCGAGTGGTCCTCAGGCAGAATTCTGGGATGGGGTGAATCTTGTGGGGGTAGGTGTCAGAGGGAGTGCGTTCAGGTTGCTACAACAGAGGTACCCGCAGATCTATCCTCTCTCCCCAAGCAGTATTGGTCTTATGCAGACGTGTTCAATCTTCTTAGCTTCAATCTTCAGGTTTTCGGCCTATATCAGATATTAAACTGTATTTGGGCTACTTGTTCGGTTGGGCCTACTAACGGTGTCTGCCGCTGCTTGGTGTTCTCCTCCACTGAACAAAGCAGTGCCGCCTGTTTACTTCTGTTACCAATTTTGAACTTGATTTGGCCCACTTTATTACTTGGGCCTACTAACTGTGTCTGCCACTCATTACAGTTTTCCTCCACTGAACAAAGCTATGCCGCTTGTTTAGTCCTGTTACCAATTTTGAACTGCATTTAGCCTACTTTATTCTTTGGGCCTATATCTGTGTTTCCTTATCATCCTGCCCATTGGCCAGCCACTGCTACATGAGTCTGCTGGTACATTGGCCCAGACCACTACATTACCCTTTCACTCTACACAGCCAGAATCTGACCCTGCTGAAAGTCAGGTTCCCCTTCCTGCATACTATACCACCTAACACGAGGACAAAGAGGAATGTGGAGGTGAAAGTGCAGGTTCCATCATCAGGTGGGGGGGCATACTCGTTGGCAACGTCACTGGCACAGGGCCCTGCAAAGTACACAAAAGTGTCTCTGTCGGCGGGAGGCGCCCCCGCCATCAAACACACCACCATACTTTGAGGGGCCCTGTGCCAGTGCCAATGCGAATGAGTGGGCCCTCCCTGCTTGCTCGGGATCACAGCACTTGCAAAGTTTTAATACTTGCCTCTCCCTGCTCCACCGCCTTGACGTAGTCCACGTTTCCTGGGCCCACGAAAAACTTGAACCAGCCCTACCCCCCCCCCCACAACTTTAGCCAAATGACCCCCAATTTTCAATGCCTAACTATTATTATGAGGTACAGTAAATTAAGATTGACAAGCTTAAGTGACTTTATGTTTTTGACATTAAAATTGGCACTGTAGGTGTTTTCCTGTCCTCCACTCACTGCCGACTTTGATTCCCCATTGACTTGCACTGGGTTTCGTGTTTCGGTCGATCCCCGACTTTTCGCAATAATCGGCCGATTTCACCCGACCCGACTTTTGACAAAGTCGGGTGTTAGGGCTAGCGGAACGCACCAAATAATAAGAAAGATAGAATAAGGTGCGTTCGCAGCCCGGGGTCCACCGTGCAGAGATGGAACCTGCTGCCAAGCAATGACGGACTATATGGCGGTATAATGTGAACACACACGGGTTAACTTCACCCTGTGTGAAGGAAGTGAACCCTGTTAAGTCACAGGGCTGCGGTACCGCACACAAGAGCGCAAGCAAGGAATCACCGAGCTCAGTCCCAAGACTTGGGATCCGAGTCAGTCTAGACTACTTGCGCTAGAGACACCGCCAATGGGATGTCAGCATAACCAAAATAATAATTAAAGATGCACGAGAGTGCATGCAGTGCCGCACTTGCGGACCCCACTAACCACCCAGGCTTGGGTCAGGAAAGCGCTGTGAAAGCGCACGGCGGTCACAGCAATTAGACACTATATGGTGTGCTAAGTGCTGATGGCTAAGTCAGGCGCTAGATAGCAATCATCCACCTTCCGCGAGCAGTCATCCAATAGGGAGGGGATTTTAAAGAACGACTTTCACTCACAACACACACACGTTTACAAATGTACACTAGCGCATGGCCGTGTGGTCATGCGAACCTTGTATAGCTGCAGCATGCACATGACCTTCCCAGAAGGACCAATGGGAGGCTGCCACAGAAGTTGAGCACCTTCAGGACCTTCCTGGAGGACCAATGGGATCTGCTGCAGTATCTGAGCATGCGACCCTCGATCTCCAATGGGAGATCTTGCCCTGGGCATGCTCAGAAGGGGAAAAGCAGGACTTAGTCCCAAAAGCGTCTGCTCACCGCTGCCCAGCACTGGCTTCAATGGAAGAAGCTGGAAAAGCAGCAGAAACCCTATGCACAGAGTGAGACTGAGCAAGACACTGGGACCGACATCTCCGCTGAGCAGACTCCACTGCAGCTGGAAAAGAATGGGAGACCGCAGCAGAGATGGTTCGAGATTCCCCCTGTGCAGAGGTGGGAACTCGACACCCAACATCGGGTTTCGCGAAACCCGACTTGCTCCTAAAAAAGTAAAAGTCGCTCAACCCTATTCCTCAATACTAATGTTGGAAGTGTATGTGTGCAAAATTTGGGGACTCTAGCTGTTAAAATAAAGGGTTAAATCGTGGAAAAAACTGGCATGGGCTCCCACGCAATTTTCTCCACCAGAGTGGTAAAGCCAGTGACTGAGGGCAGATATTAATAGCCTAGAGAGGGATCATGGTTATAGGACCCCCCCCCCGGCTAAAAACATCTGCCCCCAGCCACCCCAGGAGAGGCACATCTGTAAGATGCGCCTATTCTGGCACTTGGCCATTCTCTTCCCACTCCCGAGTAGCGGTGGGATATGGGGTAATAAAGGGTTAATGTCAACTTGCTATTGTAAGGTGACATTAAGCCAGATTAATAATGGAGAGGCATCAATAAGACACCTATCCATTATTAATCCAATAGTAGTAAATGGTTAATAAAACACACACACATTAGGAAAAAAATATTTTAATGAAATAAAGACACAGGGTGTTGTAATAGTTTATTAAATGCTCAATCCAATTGAAGACCCTTGTCACCTGAAACAAAGTTTAAATAAAAAAACAATATCCCATACCTCTCCGGCGTTACAGTCAAGTCCAACCCTGTATATCCATCAGAAGGGGTTAAATTATTTTACAAGCAGGAGCCTGCTAATGCAGCCACCCCTGCCTGTAAAAACTGGGGAATGAATGGAAAGCAGGGGAACGTAGCTACCTAGACTTGCGGTGCTGCGGCCCCTGCTGGTATAAACTCATATGAACTCGAGCGTGAGAAAAGAGTCAGAACAATTCCCAGTCAAATGCCTGGTGTATCTGCAGTGGGAAAATCTTGGCTTCGCAGGCATACATTGCATAGTTCTGTCTGCTAGCCTTGGTCTACTCAGTATTTAGTTTTTTCAAAAATTACCAAAAAAACCTAAAAAAAATTTAGACAGTCTGTTATCCCTGTCAGACGCCTGGTGGAAAAATCTTGGCTTCGCAGGCATACGTTGCATAGTTCTGTCTGCTAGCCTTGTCTACTTAGTTTTTTTTCCAAAATTACGAAAAAAATTAAAAAAATTTAGACAGTCTTATCTCCGTCAGATGCATGGTGTATCTGTGGTGAAAAAATCTTGGCTTCACAGACATAGGTTGCATAGTTCTGTCTGCCAGCTTTGTTCTACTTATTTTTTTTTCCCAAAGTTATCAAAAAACATAAAAAAAATTTAGACAGTCTGCTATCTCCGTTAGATGCCTGGTGTATCTGTGATGGAAATATCTTGGTTTCATAGGCATACGTTGCATAGTTCAGTCTCTTAGCCTTGTTCAACTCAGTATTTTTTGTTTTAAAAATATTAAAAAACAAAAACATTTTAACTGTCTGTTATCTCCGTCAGAAGCGCTGTGTATCTGTAATGGAAAAATCTTAGCTTCGCAGGCATACATTGCATTGTTCTGTCTGCTAGCCTTGGTCTACTCAGTTTTTAGTTTATTAAAAAATTACAAAAAAATTAAATAAAAAATGTAGACAGTCTGTTACCTCCGTCAGACACCTGTTGTATCTGTGGTGGAAAAATCTTCGCTCTGCAGGCATACTGATCACATATAATTTTTCTCCAAATAAATCCATTTGTAGTGAGCTTTTCAAATATTTCAGTAATACATTTAAAATGAGCAAGGCAAAGGGCAAGGGACGGGGAAGTGGATGTGATGCTGATGGAGCATGCAGAGTAGGAAGCCATGGCCAAGCTGAAAGTGGGCCAAAACAAATACCCACGTCATCACGCTCGACCTTCCTGTCCCAGTTTCTAGGGGACCACAGCACACCACTATTGAAGCCACAGCAGTGTGAAACAGTTGTTGGTTGGATAGCGGATAATGCTTCCAGTCACTTAGCACCACCATGTCTTCCACACGGTCAAGTCTGAGTAGCCATGAGTGTGGACCGGATATTACTCACCCTGATCCTCCCTCCCACCATGCCAAGTGCCCTGAGACAACTGATCCCACACTTGTACACTCCGAAGAGCTGTTCAGCTTTCTATTTAAAGATTCCGGACTCTCAACCAGTCAACTTGAAGTGGGGCCAGATGAGACTAAATGTAGCGATGTGTTGTGAATTCTGTGGCCAAGCTCCCTCCTGTGGTCGAGAGTGGTACTTCGGCTGGTTCTGTCTATGAGCTTCCTTTGGTGGATGAGAGTGGTACTGCGGCTTCTGAGTTTCCTTCCTCAGGTGATGAGGTTAAGTCGTTAGGTGCTGCTCTATTTAACTCCACCTGGTGCTTTGATCCTGGCCTCCAGTCAATGTTATAGTATTGGTCTTGCTTCCTCCTGGATCGTTCCTGTGGCCTGTCTATCCTGCATAAGCTAAGTTTTGCTTGTGTTATTTTTGCTTGCTATTTTTTCTGTCCAGCTTGCTTTATTGGTTTTTCTTGCTTGCTGGAAGCTCTGAGACGCAGAGGGAGCACCTCCGTACCGTTAGTCGGTGCGGAGGGTCTTTTTGCCCCTCTGCGTGGTTGTTTGTAGGTTTTTGTGTTGACCGCAAAGCTATCTTTCCTATCCTCGGTCTATTCAGTAAGTCGGGCCTCACTTTGCTAAATCTATTTCATCTCTGTGTTTGTATTTTCATCTTACTCACAGTCATTATATGTGGGTGGCTGCCTTTTCCTTTGGGGAATTTCTCTGAGGCAAGGTAGGCTTATTTTTCTATCTTCAGGGCTAGTTAGTTTCTCAGGCTGTGCCGAGTTGCATAGGGAGCGTTAGGCGCAATCCACGGCTACCTCTAGTGTGGTGTGTTAGGATTAGGGATTGCGGTCAGCAGAGTTCCCACGTCTCAGAGCTCGTCCTTTGTTTTTGGTAATTGTCAGGTCACTTTGTGTGCTCTGAACTTCAATGTCCATTGTGGTTCTGAATTACCTGTTCATAACAGCGATGCCCAAAGATTTGAACAGCCACGGTCTCATGAAGGTGATGGTAGGAAAGTGTCACAAAAGGTGGACAATGATGAGACAAAATTTCCAGAAAGTCAGGAGGAGGAGCAGTGTGTGGATGTGGAAGACAAGGTGGTGGATGACATAGTGACTGACCCAACCTGGCAGGAGGACATGAAGAGTGAGGAAAGCAGCACACATGGGGAAGGAGGCATATCCCCCCAACAGGCAGGAAGAAGCAGTGTGTTGGCCACAGACAGAAGGCGTGCATCCGTTCCCCGTAACACCAATCTGAGGGACGTTGCCATTCCAACTGTTGTTGCCCACAGTCAAGCAGCACCATCATCAAGCACTTCCACGTCCTTGTCCCAGCACAGCCTTCAGTTTTCTATACCCAAGTCATTGGAATGCAAGTGGAAATAACTAGCCAATGCCCCACAGGCCACAGTACTAAATTCTAACATTTCTCATCTGCTTGCGCTCAAAATGTTGCCTTTTAGGCTCATTGAGATGGAAGCTTTCCGCAACCTGATGGCGGCGGCCGTCCCAAGGTACTCAATCGCCACTATTTCTCCCGGTGTGCCATACCAGTAATACACCAACACATGTCTGAAAACATTACCTGTGCCCTCAGCGATGCTGTTTCTGGGAAAGTCCACTTAAACACGGACAAGTGCTTGTGGGCAGGGATGGTACATCTCACTGAAGGCATACTGGGCTAACATAGTGGAATCTAGGACCTTGTCGGACATTGGGATGGAGCACATCCTCCCCACGCTGAGGATTGCGGGCCCTACGTCAATCAGGGTTGCCCCCACAGTCTACAGCTCCTGCACCTCCTCTTACACCTCCACCTCATCAGCCTCCATCTCTGAAATGAACACGTCAGTCTGGAGCTCAAAGCACTGCAGCACTGCCTCATCCAAGCAGCAAAAAGCTGTGCTGAAGCTAATCTGCTTTGGTGACAAACCGCACAATTCTGGAGAGTTGTGGATAGCGCTGAAAGAGCTGTCAGATATTTGGATGGCACTGCTGAACCCACAGCCAGGCATGGTCGTGTGTGACAATGGCCGTAACCTGTTGGCGGCTCTGGGGCAAGTTGAGCTCACGCATGTACTTTGCCTGGTCCATGTGTTTAACCTCATGGTTCAACGTTTTCTCAAAAGCTACCCAGAGCTGCCAGATCTGCTAGTGAAAGTATGTCGTCTGTCTGCCCATTTTAGAAAGTCAGCTACAACTTCAGCCGCCCTTGCTGTGCTTCAGCAGCGTTTGCAGCTTCTGGTTCACCGACTGGTGTGTGATGTCCCCACGCGTTGGAACTCTACGCTGCATATCTTGGAAAGGATTTGTGAGCAGAAGAGGGCAGTTGTTGACTACCAGCATCAACCAAACCATCAATATTCAGTTCAGACTCCACACATAAGATCTCAGAAGTGGACATGGATGTCAGACATACAGTATGTACCATCCTCCAAAACTTTGACGACTGCACCAAGATGGTGAGCGGCGATGATGCCATAATTAACATCACCATCCCGCTTCTCTGCATCCTGAAAACCTATCTGCTCACAATTAAAGAGGATGCATTGCATGCAGAGCACAAGGACATGGAGCCATGAACCATACAGGGTGATAGCACTCAGCCCAGCCTCATGTCTTCACAACATGGATTTGTAGACAATGAGGAGGAGGAGGAGGAAGAACAGGAGCTACTTTCATGCTCTATAGATGGTACCACAAGCACAGCTGTCATGCCGTCTGTTCAGTGTGGATGGCCCGAGGAGAGGGAGGAGGAGGACAGCATGGTCAGTCATCCTGTTGGTGAGGACAAGGAAGTCTTGCCTGTTAGCAGTCTGGCACGCATAGCTGACTTTATGTTGCGCTGTGTTTCACGAGACGCTCATATTATTAATATTTTCAGTGACACTCATTACTGGTTGGTGACACTTCTAGACCCAAGCTACAAGGAGAACTTTCAATCTCTTCTTCGAGAGGCAGTCAGGTATGCAAAAATGTTGCAGTACCAGAGAGCCCTTGTAGTAGAATTACTTAAAAAATTCTGAAGTGAGAACGCTGGCAGCAGACGTCAGAGTTTGTTGTACAACCAAGGAGTCCAAGCGAGAGAGACAGAAGTACAATCCATCTCAGGCAGGGGAACAATGGAAAGTTCTGGGACAGTTTTCTCAGAACCTCCCATCATGCCGGCACAGAGGCAAGGGGTGTTGTCACAAGAAGTGCAATGTTTGGGAAGATGCTGAGGAAGTACCTTGCAGATCGTACAAACATCCTCCGGGATTTCTCTGTGCCTTTTCATTATTAGGTATCCAAGCTAGACACCTGGCATGAACTGGCTCTCTACGCCTTGGAGGTCCTGGCCTGACCTGCTGCTAGCGTTTTGTCAGAGCGGGTTTTTAGTGCCACTGGTGGAATTATAACAGATAAGCGCACCCGCCTATCAACTGAAAATGCTGACGGGCTGACTCATAAAAATGAACAAGGGCTGGATTGGGCAAGACTTCTGTACACCACCAAGTGAAAACAGCGAAACATAACCTCTAATACATTGTCTTTTTTGTGGAGGTGTATTCTCATGCACCTCTTCACAACCACACATGGGTATACGCTTCCAGATTTGGTCTGTTTGGTGTTATCCTTATCCTTATTGTTAGGGCTAGCGGAACGCACCAAATAATTAAATAGATACTATAAGGTGCGTTCGCAGCCCGGGGTCCACCGTGCAGAGATGGAACCTGCTGCTAAGTAATGACGGACTATATGGCGGTACAATCAGGATACACACATGGGTTAACTTCACCCTGTATGAAGAAAGATCCCTATTAAGTCACAGGGTCGCGGTACCGCACAGAGAGCGCAAGCAAGGAACCACAGAAATCTATCCCAGGACACAGGATTAGAGTTAGTGTAGACCTCTTGTGATCGACACCACAATTGGGATATCAGAGTAACTAATATGCACAGAAGTGCATGCTGTGCCACACTAGCACTTGGGTAAGATAAGCGCTCTAATAGCGCACGGCGCTGCACTGGCGGTCACAGCAGATAGACGCTGTTTCGTGCGTTAAGAATGTGAGTTCAGCCGGGCGCTAGATTGCAGCCATACACCTTACGCGAACAGTCATACACATGGGATAGGTTTTTTAAGGAACGACTTGCACTCATCAACACACACATGATAACAATTGTATACTAGCGCATGACCGTGCGGTCATGCGAAGCTTATATAGCTGCAGCACTTTCAGAACCTTCCAATAAAGGACCAATGGGAAGCTGCCACAGAAGTTTAGCACCGTCAGGACCTTCCAATAAAGGACCAATGGGATCTGCTGCAGTATCTGAGCATGTGACCCCCGACCTCCAATGGGAGGTCATCCCGTGGGCATGCTCAGAAAGGGAAAATCTGAACTTAGTCCCAGAAAGACCTGCTCGCTGCTGAACATTGCTGGCTACAAGAACAGAGCCTGGAAGGGCAGTAGTAACCAGTCGTCCAGTATTAGCCTGAGCTAGACGCTGGGACCGACGTCTCCGCTGAGCAGACTCCACTGTGGCTGGAGAAGAATGGGAGACCGCAGCAGAGATGGTTCGAGATTCCCCCTGTGCAGAAGCCGGAAATCGACACCTAACACTTATACTCATCATCCACAACCACTAGAACACCAGGGTGAACGTATTCCGTAATGCAAAAGTTACTTAATTTTTTTGTGCAATGGTGTTTTTATGATGCCCGATACTGATTTGAAACCAAAACAAATGTTACTCCCCCAGGGGGAAATGTCTTAAAAATGAGATGTATGTCTATTCTTCCCATTTGTTCTTCTATTTTCCAGTTTTCCTATCTCTGGACCGTCCTCTTATGACCTAGTGTATACCTCTCCAATATAACAATATTGAAATACAATTATATTATATTTTTATTTATAACCTTGTCTCTGAGCTGTTGCTAGGTACAAAGATATCTCATTGGACACATTCTGGCTTCATATTTATGAACCTGTGTTCGCCCCTCCCTTTTGTTATTTTCTTTCATAGGTGGATTCACATTTTTCATTTATTTGCTTAATTTCAGTATGATTTATCTTATGCTTCTGCCAGTAGATCACCAGGGTTAACGTGTTCTGTGCTGCTACAGCCAGTCCAATTTTTGGCAAGGGTGTCTATGATGCCCATACAATATTTAAAAAAAATGTACCCCCATGGGGAAATGTTTGCCAGCCCCATGCTCTTCTTGTATAGGCATAACAAGTCTAGGAGACCCAATCCTTTACATTGGGCCTAGTTTTTAATGAGGCCTTCATCAATGTCTCCTCATTCTCCACCACTAGATCACCAGGGTTGACGTGTTCTGTGCTGCTACAGTCAGTCCAATTGGTGGCAAGGGTGTTTTTATGATGCCCGTTATGAATTGGAAACCAAAACAAATGTTACTTCCCCAGGGGTAAATGTCGTAAAAAGAAGATGTACGTATATTCTAACCATTTATTCTTATATTTTCCATTTTTCCTATCTCTGGACCATCCTCTAATGAGGTAGTGTATACCGCTAAAATAGAAAAATATTTAAATACTATTATATTATATTTTAATTTCTATCCCTGTCTCTGAGCTGTTGCTAGGGACAAACATATCTCGTTGGACACATTCTGGCTTCATATCTTTGAACTGTGTTCACCCATCCCTTTTGTTATTTTCTTTCATAGGTGGATTCACATTTTTTATTTATTTGTTTGATTTCAGTATGATTTATCTTATATCTCCTCATTCTCCGCCACTAGATCACCAGGGTTAACGTGTTCTGTGCTGCTACAGCCAGTCCAATTTTTGGCAAGGGTGTCTATGATGCCAATAAAATAGTTTTAAAAAATGTACCCCGCATGGGGAAATGTTTGTAAGCCCATGCACTTCATGTATGGACATTACAAGTCTAGGAGACCCGCTCCTTAACATTATGCCGAGTTTTAAATAAGGCCTTCCTCCACATCTCATTATTTTCTGCCACTAGAACATGATGGTGAACGTGTTGTATGCTGCTACAGCCATTACATTTTTGTGCAAGGGTGAATTTATGATGACTGTTACCAATTTGAAACCAAAACACATGTTACTCCTCCAGGGGGAGATGCCATAAAAATTAGATGTTCGTATTTTCTTCCCATTTATTCTTATATTTTCCATTTTTCCTATCTCTGGACTATCCTATTATTACCTGGTGTATACCTCTCCAATATTAAATAATATTGAAATACTATTATACCATATTTTTATTTATATCACTGTCTCTGAGTTGTTGCTAGGGACAAACATATCTCGTTGGACACATTCTGGCTTCATATCTATGAACCTGTGTTCGCTTCTCCCTTTTCACTTCCTTTATTCATTTTTTGTATTTCAGTATGATTGATCATTCATTATTAGTGATGAGCGAATATACTCATTACTCGAGATTTCTCGAGCATGCTCGGGGTCCTCCAAGTATTTTTTAGTGCTCGGAGTTTTAGTTTTTAGTGCCGCAGCTGAATGATTTACATCTGTTAGGCAGCATAAGTACATTGTGGGGATTGCCTAGCAACCAGGCAACCCCCACATGTACTTATGCTGGCTAACAGATGTAAATCATTCAGCTGCAGCACTAAAAACTAAATCTCCGAGCGCTAAAAAATACTTGGAAGACCCCCGAGCATGCTCGAGAAATCTCGAGTAACGAGTTTATTCGCTCATCACTATTCATTATGTCTCCTCATTCTCCACCGCTAGATCACCAGGGTTAACGGGTTCTGTGCTGCTTCAGCAAGTCCAATTTTTGGCAAGGGTGATGCCCATAAAAAAATTTTTAAATATGTACCCCCATGGGAAAATGTTTGTACAATTTTAGTACTCCAAATGCTTTATTTTAGTGTCATAGCCTACTTATGGACACAATTTTGGTGGTCAAAAAAAATCAAGAACACATTTTGATTACTCTGTTATCTCTGTCAGATGCACGGTGTATCTGTGGTGTCCAAATCCTTGCTTTGCTGGCATACATTGCATTTTTTGGTCTGCTAGACAGCTACCTTTGGTGTATACAGTATTTTATGGTTTTTTAAATTTTAAAAAATTAATCCCACATATTGAAACAGTCTGTTATCTCAGTCACACATCTGGTCTATCTGTGGTCTTCAAATCTTGGCTTTTCAGCCATACATTCTACTTTTTGGTCTGCTACCCTTGGTGTATACAATATTTTGTTGTTTTTAAAGTTTTCAAAAATACATCCCACATATTGAAACAGTCTAATAATAATAATAATAATAATAATAATATTTATATAGCGCCAACATATTCCGCAGCGCTTTACAGTTTAACAGTTTCAAACACAACAGTCATAAGTAACAATGTTAACAATACAATAATTAAAGCAAAATAAGACCCCCTGCTCGTGAGAGCTTACAATCTACAATGACGTGGGGGAGATACAAAGCACAGGTGTGTATTTACAATAATGTATTAACAATGATGGTCCAGCCATCTTCAGGGGATGGGGGATAGATGGAAGTAATGAATGGGCTACACACACAAACCTAAAATGACTTTTATAAGGGAACGTGATTGGCCGCTCTAAACAAATATTTTTTGAGGGCGCGCCTAAAACTATGCAAATTGTGAATGGTCCTAATTTCTTGGGGTAGAGCATTCCAGAAGATAGGTGCAGCACGGGAAAAGTCTTGGAAACGGGAGTGGGAGGTACGGATTAGTGCAGATGTTAGTCGAAAATCATTTGCAGAGCGCAGCAGTCAGCTAGGCCAATAGACAGAAATAAGGGAGGAGATGTAAGGGCGTGCCACACTGTGGAGAGCTTTGTGGGTGAGAACAAGTACTTTGAATTGGATCCTATAATGAATGGGTAGCAAGGGTAACGACTGGCAAAGAGCAGCTGCATCTGCATACCGATTAGACAGGTAGATGACCCTGGCTGCTGCATTTAGGATAGACTGAAGAGGGGAAAGGCGAGTAATGTGGAGGCCAAGTGCTAGACCGTCACAGTAGTCCAGGAGGGAGTGAGTCAGGGCGACAGTGAGGGTTTTTATTGTTTCCATGGTGAGAAAAGGGCAGCTTCTAGAGATGTTCTTTAGTTGTAAGCGGCCACGGAGATGGAAATGTCTGGTTTAGGGAGGTTAGTAGACGGTGGGAGCAGAAGAAGTTTAGTTTTGGAGAGGTTCAGTATCTCAGTCTGTTATCTCAGTCACACGTCTGGTCTATCTCTGGTCTTCAAATCTTAGCTTTTCAGCCATACATTGCAGTTTTTGGTCTGATTCCCTTGGTGTATACCGTATTTTGTGGTTTGAAATGTTTTACAAATACAGGCCACATATTGAAATAGTCTGTTATCTCCGTCCGATGGCCGTTTATGTGTGGTCTAAAAACATATTTTTTTTCATGCATACATTCCAATTTTTGGCCTGTCTAATACTCTAGGTCTATACACTATCTTGGTTAAAAAAATCTATATATATTACAGTGTGGTAGTTCCATGACATGCCTCATCTATCTGTGGGCTACAAAGTGTGCTTTTAAGGCTTCCATTCTCCTTTTTTTTGCTGTTTGTTACCCTAGCTCTAAACAGTAAACACTATTTTGTGATGAATTTAAAGAAAAAAAAATTAACCTCCCATGGGAAATGTATGTTAGCCCATACACTTTGTGTATGGGCATTTCAAGTCTAGGAGACTCGCTCCTTTAAATTGGGCCTAGTTTTTAATGAGGTCTTCCTCCACAGCTCATCATACACTGACACTAGATCACCATGGTTAACGTGTTCCATGCTGCTACAGCCAGTCAATTTTTAGGCAAGGGTGTCTATGATCCCCATAAAAAATAGTTTAAAAAATGTACCCTCCATGGGGAAATGTTTGTCAGCCCACACACTTAGTGTATGGGCATTACGAGTCTAGTAGACCCGCTCCTTGGTAATGGGATAATTTTTTAGGAGGCCCTTCTCCATGTTTATTCCAAGGGGGGATTGGTGTGCGTGCAAATTTGGGTCAAGGGGGCCCTTGCATTCAATGCATAAGGAAACTGTATGGCAGGACAAACTGAAGATTGTGACGTGGGTTTTCCTGTGGCCATCCAGTATCTGGGTTCAAAGGCTTATTGGAGTGCATATGACTTGATAGCAGAGCAGGCCTTGCATTCAATGCAACATTTTTTCAGGAGGCCCTTCTGTACCTCTCGTGAAAGGGGTATTGGAGTGCATTGTAATTCTTGGCAGCCCAGCCACTCACTGTATAGGCAATAACAGCATAGGAGACCCACTGTTTAATAATGGCCCTTTAAGAATATTAATGCCGCCTGATGCTCATTTAAAAATAGGCTTTGTGACTTTAAGAGTCCGTCCTTCATAAATGCAACAAGATGTGTCCCCTTATGTGTCACACACCACATGGCCAGCTAGGGTTGTTAAATATGACAGTGACATTTTCCAGTGAATGCATTTTTATTGGTTGAAGCCAATGTTAAAGTTGAAAAACGCATCAAAAACGCTGCATGTGAACATAGCAAAAGTGGTAGAGGAACATTTTTGTCTGGGGTTAATTATTTTGCCTTATGTACAAGTCATTACCCTGGAAAGGATGTGACTTAACATATTTCCCAGCAAAATCCATTTTGGTTTTGTTTTTGTATGTTTTTTGGTGCACCTGTAAAAATGGCGTGAAACTCTGACAAAATTGCTTACAGCTGTGACAATGGAGTCAGAACTGCTTCCAGGGGTGATCCCCATGATGTTCCCATGTCATTTGAGCAGTGTTTCCATCATTTTAAGACATTTTTAAACCTTAAAAGGACCCCCAGGGGGGATCGCGGTAAAAATACTCGGGTGTCCCATAGACTTACATTGGGCTCGTTGCTCAAGTACCCGAGTATTCCAATTTGCTTGACCCGAGCAACGAGCACCCGAGCATTTTAGTGCTCGCCCATCACTAGTAAGGAATCATCAGTACATAATAAATGATTTCTTTGGGGAAATGGGGCTCATCTGATTTCCATCAAATAAATTCAGTGTGAGTTAATTTCCTAGTTGAATTCAAGCTAATTAACCAAATTCACATGTTGCAGTTTTCTCATCTGTAGAGCACCACTGCCACTCAATATTTAGCAATAGTGTTTTAGTTAATATATTGGGTACCACTGCATGACAAATATACTTGGCAACTGTCCCTTCTCCATATAAAGCAAACATGACCAAGGCACATGATCCCAGTAAACTGCCGCATATTATTTTTTGATCAAGTGTCCATTAGGACTTAGCAGACCCATCATCATATATAGCATATGAAACCCATCGAAAAGAAATGATGTAACTGGTCAAATATAAAGAAAATCAATATAAACTTTATTAAATAGCAATTAAAAACACATAACATAACATCAGACCAAAAATGGGAAAGAGGGTGAAACTAGAACACCCAATACACTCTGCGTGATACATAGGTGACTGACACCCACACCCGGTACAAACACCAAACTCCCGGTAGCTATATATAGATATACAAATATGTATTTAGTCCAATATATGGACTGATACCAGCCTAGCTGCTATAAGCACAATGGCGTAACACAATCTCCTGCCATCCTAGTACTATCCGCTGGTGTAGCTATAACATAAACCCCCACGTAGCATATAACCTAAGGGCCTAAACATGAGTGCCGTAAAGTCGGCAATAATTACCTCTATAGTGGGGGTACCAGGGTAAGGTGGGCGTCCGGGTGAAAGCGTCTGCCCCCGATGCGCGTTTCGGACCTTGTTCCTTTCTCAAGGGGCCTGGTTGCATTACTTACGGCCGGTCTTAAATAGTATCCTTTCAGCGTGCATGGTGACGACGTCACCGGAAGTTGTGCGCCCGGCCCGGAAATGACGCGCCGCGTCGCCGAGGTAACCACAGAAGCAGCCGGCGCCGGCGTCACAGGGAGAAAGGATCACATGACCCGACCTCCGTGTAAAGATACCGACAAGCCCGCAGCCACCGCGGCACCCAGGCGGTGAGCGCGTACAAGGCAGGGACCGCAACTACCTAACTAAACAGGAGCATAATACCCAATCTGCACATACTAAATCTTAAAGGGAACCTGTCACCTGAATTTGGCGGGACTGGTTTTGGGTCATATGGGCGGAGTTTTCGGGTGTTTGATTCACCCTTTCCTTACCCGCTGGCTGCATGCTGGCTGCAATATTGGATTGAAGTTCATTCTCTGTCCTCCATAGTACACGCCTGCACAAGGCAAGATTGCCTTGCACAGGCGTGTACTATGGAGGGCAGAGAATGAACTTCAATCCAATATTGCAGCCAGCATGCAGCCAGCAGGTAAGGAAAGGGTGAATCAAACACCCAAAAACTCCGCCCATATGACCCAAAACCAGTCCCGCCAAATTCAGGTGACAGAGTCCCTTTAAAAACAACACCTTTAAAAAGCGCAACCAAGATCTATGGGGATAAATATCCATGGGGATAAATACGTGAGTCTATACATAACATGAGAACATGCTAGATATCTAACAACGAAGACTAACTGGTACCCATCATTACTAAATGATAAGGAGTATCTAATGACTACACCAGATATCAGATATACATACACATATTTACAAAGTATATAATGCTTACAACTGTGTATTCAATAATAATATCAAAAATGACCAACACCAGCATAACGCACACACATATATGTATAATCAAAAAACTGGCATATATAACATAACATAATATAAAGGCAGGATATAAAACAGGTTCAGACCATGCATAACATAATCTTCGCATGTAAAGATGTAAATAATTCATTCTTCCACGCCTTTATGGACTTCCTCACATATTATAGCCTGATGAGTCCTATGGAGAGTAAGCCGCTCCACACGTACCACGATATCTCTCCCAATACTTGTAGCTAAGATAAAATAAAAACAAATTAAAATATGCACACACAGAATGGATCGCGTTCCATATGACAGAGCGGAACTCAGAGAAACGGGGTGAAGCTAAGGTTCTCATTGAGTCCAGATGGATGGACAGTACCCAATGTCCATATCCATCTGGACTCCAGCTGAGCTAACCTTTTAAACATTCCACCACCTCGAATATTGGTATCAAGCATATCTATGCCCCTAACCCGAAATTGCCTACCATCACAGCCATGAAACCTGCTGAAATGTCGAGGGATTGTTTTAAGTATTGTCACATCTTCCGCGGTAGCCGCTGCCTCAATCCCTAGCACATGCTCACGAATTCTGATCTTCAATTGTCTGGTGGTCATCCCCACGTAGATCATATTACATGGACAGACACCATAGTAAATTACATTTTTGCTTGTACATGTAATGTTCATTTTAATGTTGAATTCCCTAGAGCCTTCCTGATTTTTAAATTTATCTGTGCGATCCATATTTGAGCAGGCCAAACAATGGCCACATGGGGCACTTCCATAGCGTCTTTTGAATTGATCCAAGAAGGTAGTAGATGGCTCACCCATATAGTGGCTACGGACCAATCGGTCTCTTAGATTTCTCGACCTCCTGGCTGTAATAACAGCCCTATCTGGGATAAATCTAGAAATCACTGGGTCTGCCTTCAAAATATGCCACGACCTGTCAAGGATTCTCCTCATTTTTGGGAAATGTGAGTGGAAATTGGTAATAAATCTAACGTCACCCACCTTTTTAGTTTGACGTATACCATATAGCAACTCATTTCTGGTGGAACCCCGGAATCATGCGGTTACTGAAGCCTCGCTCTTTAAGGCGTTGTTTGAGATCTTCCGCCTGTTTGCAGAAATCACTATCCGTAGAGCAAAGTCTCCGCAACCGCAAGAATTGTCCGGTGGGGACCGATTGAATCATATGCCCGGGATGGGAGGACGTAGCGTGCAACAACATGTTCGTGGACGTGGGTTTGCGATATATGTCCGCCTGTATCTCACCCCTCATGTCCTTCTTAAGTGTGACATCTAGAAATTCTATACATGAAGTGTCACATTTATAAGTGATAAAGATATTCTGGTCGTTGTCATTCAATGATCCCATAAAAGTATGTAGATCATCACATGATCCCTGCCTGATCAGCAAAATGTCGTCGATGTACCGCGTCCAAGAAAGGACGCGGCACATCGGCGACGGCCGATCTGGCAGGATGAGGTCTCTCTCCCACAGCCCCAGGAACAGATTGGCATAAGCCGGGGCAAAAGATGCCCCCATTGCTGTTCCCTGGAGCTGCAGGAAGAAAGACCCCTTAAACACAAAAAAATTATGTGTTAATGTAAAATTTAATAACTCAACGACCAGATCTCTAATATCACCCGGTAAATTGGACATAGTGAGGAAGAATTTAACAGCACGGACACCATCAACATGTCTGATACTGGTGTAGAGGGACTCGACGTCCCCCGTCACCAGCACCATGTCATCTTCCAAATGAAGGCCATCTACCCGCCTTAACAATTCTCCTGTGTCTTTTAGAAATGATGGCAAACCTTCGACCAGCGGTTGAAGTTTGGAGTCGATCCATCTATTTATATGTTCAAGATAGTTCCCTCGCCCAGAGATAATGGGGCAACCCGGAGGCATCTGCGCGTCCTTATGCAGTTTGGGCAATAAATAGAAGGTGGGAACAATAGGGTCAGACACAATTAAGGCACCGGCCAGTTCTTTTGTAATCGTTCCCATCTCCCTTGCCCCATCAATAATGGCCCGCAACTGTGCAGAATAGGCGGACAAGGGGTTGAACGTGAGTTTTTTATAGCACGTGGCATTGCCAAGTTGACGAAATGCCTCCCTCTCATATAGCACCTTGGGCCACACCACCACGTTCCCCCCCTTGTCCGCCGGTTTAAATACTACATCAGTAAGATTTTGAAGGACACGCAGACGCTCCCGTTCACCCCTAGTGAGATTATCATTGTAGATATACCGTGGTATCTCACATAGTTCCTTACTGACAATCTGTACAAATAGATCCACATTAGGGCAGGTTACTAATGGGGGGAATTTTTTGGACTTTGGACGGATGGACACCGGGATCTTACCTCCCTCTGTCGTATTATGTTCAACCGCTAGTTCTTCCAGAGCTTGTAATGCTATTTGTTCTTCTTCTGTAGGGAACAATTGTAATAGGTTGCCATCAAAAAAGTGTTTCTTAAAAATTAATGAGCGAGCAAACAGATGTAGATCCTTGATTGCCAAAAAGGCATCAAATGGTGCGGCTGGTGAGAACGAAAAGCCCTTCTCCAATAGTGTTAGATCTACATCTGTGAACTCATGTGTACTCAAATTTATTACCTTTTTTCCAAAACGGGTAGACACAGGAGAAAAATCAGTCCTTCTATATGGATGAAATGTATGTTCCCTTCCATTACGTCTTGTCTGTCCAGACCCAGATGCCCCCGATCTCTCAGAAGCATCTGACATCTCACTGATAGAGGACACTGAAGAATACGATGGAGTACATTTCAGCTGTTGGCCCTTTTGTACTGTTTTCCTCCACAGATAGACATGATTAGTGTCATAATCTCGTCGGTCACGATTCAGTTTATTCAATTGGGTGGTCTGGATTTTTTTGACCACTGCTTCTAATGTCTTATCTGTCTGGCCCTGAAAGATTTTCACTTTTTCAGTCGTGTTAGTCACACCTAATTCATCCTCCATAGTCTTAATTGATGAATCAAGTTGAGTCATTAGCGTCCCATTATGTTCACACAATAGCTGCATGAGTGTTTTAGAACAAGTGTTGCACGCTTCCTCCCATCTAGACACAAATCCAGGGTCCTCCACCGGACACGTAGGGATAACACGTACTCTCAACCCTCTTGGTATCATATTTTTACTCAAATATTTTTCTAGAAATGTACGGTTCCACCATAATTTAGTCCTTTTTACTATCATTTTCTGAAAGGTAAGTGCCTGCTCATCCCATCTCCCTTCACCGCTCTGTTGAATGCTGGACCCCTCTCCCCCAAATACTTGGTCGATGTGTGACAGCCAAGTCTTCTCCTTGGCTTGAAAGTCCATGTCAAGTCCGAATCCTGTGCAAAACACAGCAACATTTAACCATATAAAGCAAACATGACCAAGGCACATGATCCCAGTAAACTGCCGCATATTATTTTTTGATCAAGTGTCCATTAGGACTTAGCAGACCCATCATCATATATAGCATATGAAACCCATCGAAAAGAAATGATGTAACTGGTCAAATATAAAGAAAATCAATATAAACTTGATTGGGGCAGACGCTTTCACCCGGACGCCCAACTTACCCTGGTACCCCCACTATAGAGGTAATTATTGCCGACTTTACGGCGCTCATGTTTAGGCCCTTAGGTTATATGCTACGTGGGGGTTTATGTTATAGCTACACCAGCGGATAGTACTAGGATGGCAGGAGATTGTGTTACGCCATTGTGCTTATAGCAGCTACGGCTGGTATCAGTCCATATATTGGACTAAATACATATTTGTATATCTATATATAGCTACCGGGAGTTTGGTGTTTGTACCGGGTGTGGGTGTCAGTCACCTATGTATCACGCAGAGTGTATTGGGTGTTCTAGTTTCACCCTCTTTCCCATTTTTGGTCTGATGTTATGTTATGTGTTTTTAATTGCTATTTAATAAAGTTTAAACTGTCCCTTCTCCCATAAGAACTTCCCAAATGCTATACCACTAAAATAGTATTGTGTTTATTTAACCAACTTTAACATAAAGTAGTAGTTTTTGACAATTTGCGGGTTTTTCCAAGTAAATATGGAGGATCTAGCTAATGCAACTTGAGTTTCAAGTATTGGAAAGTATAGACAAGTCAAAAGAAGGAGGAAGTAAATCTCCAGTGTGAAACTTGGATAAAAGTTCAATTTATTTAGACAAATCCATTAAAATCCTTGTTTCATAGTGGTACAGCAAATGATGGAGTACATGATACGAACAACGTGTTTCGACCTGTTAAGGTCTTAATCATTTTTTTCTGTTGTGGACAACGCCTCTGATCCAGGCACCTCCGTGCGTGAATTTCATTCTGAGTCAATCAAGACTTTTGTTCCTGAGCAAGCTTGCAAACAAGGAATTCTGCTTCAAACTGGTGAGATGAATTTTTCCCCTTCCCTTTTTTCCTTTGCATACATATAGACGAGTGACTAGCAAATCTTGGGCCCAAGAATTAGGCACACTGTAACACAATTGACATCGAGAAGACGGTTATCAGATGCTTATGATGATTATTTTGGCCTCCACTGTTTGCTTCTATCCATTAAATAATATGGACAGCATGACAAAAAAGGCTTCATTTTAATGATAGTTTGGCTGAGAAAGAAATAACAACTGATGCCAGGAAGTGGTCTGGGTCTGCTGCTCTTTTCTTATAGTAATAAAATGTTTTAAGCTGTAATGGTCACAATTCTAGTTGAAAAAAACATTTCAAGATCAGAGACACAGATGTTTACTGTATTTTATAGCTGTTGAGAGGTCCAGGAATTAATGGCTTTCCTTGAGCTTCATGTTTCTCTATGTGCAGTGTGACCATGTACAAGGTTCTTCTAATATTATCTAACAACAAGCACTGTTCTAAAAATCAGAAGACCACGTCTGTCCAAAAATGGGGATAGAAATTGAGTATTGTATTGTAATTTGGCACCTTCGGGTGCCTTGGTTTCCAGTATGGTATCATCTACTGTCTATGGACGTACAGAAAAAAAGATTGCCTAGTATTCAATACAACTCACATCTCAGTTTATTGACACACAGTGCATTTAACCTTCCGATTACAGGCAGAAAGGAAGGGACATACGATAATGTGCCACAACTGAATGATGGACATGTTTTTGCTAAAGTAGAGTAAAACAGTAATATAATAGAAAGGCTACAAAATAAAGTCTTTATTAGGAAAATTAAAATAGATTCATACATTGATTATACACTGCATGTTTGATCTCCACTTTAATGTTGGTGAATGCTCTTCGGGGGAGTGATTATCTTCTTCATTTGCATAATGTCCTTAAATTTCGCTAATTCCTATATTTGGTAAGATACATTATATTCAGTTCCGTATAGACAATTTCATCCTAAAAAGCAAAACCAAACATTGATCATTGCTCCAGGAAAACAGGCGATGCTGCATTAAACTGATTCCAGGATTTTGGAAATGTGTCCCACATCCCATCTGGGTATATATTTTGCTGACAGCAGATATACAGTATATATATTGTCATAATACATGAATGGGCAACATTGCAAGAGCCATTTTTATAGGACAGCTCTTCTGGCTTATAGAACTGGGTCCTGTCATTCACAACCTTTTTTTTTTATCAAGGATAGCTATTGGTGCCCACCTATGTGAAGGTAGTAGTATCACATGCTGCCTGTAGACTCTTGATTGTTTTTGGAGATCTAGGAGGACATGTTCCCCAGAGGGCACAAATTGCTAAAATAAAATCTAAACTAGCAATTGTTTAAAACCTTCCTAAATTGTAGATTTCAGTAGCAAGATTATCTGCAGAATTTCCCACACTAACATAGTAACATAGTAACATAGTTAGTAAGGCCGAAAAAAGACATTTGTCCATCCAGTTCAGCCTATATTCCATCATAATAAATCCCCAGATCTACGTCCTTCTACAGAACCTAATAATTGTATGATACAATATTGTTCTGCTCCAGGAAGACATCCAGGCCTCTCTTGAACCCCTCGACTGAGTTCGCCATCACCAACTCCAACTCTGGCTGGTCTGTGATTTGATTTTTTTTTCCATCAAGATGCACCCCTTAAATTATAATCAGTTTTTTCTCTTAGATCAACCTCTAATTTTACAATTACATACCTAGATATTGCCTAAAACTGACACATAGTCATCTCATATCAAACTGGTAAATAATTGCACTTCTGGTCTATTATATTTACCTTAGCCACAGTATCATTGTCCATTGAGACTTCAGATTTAGTACCTAAAAAAATTAAAGAAAGAATGAATAAGATCTATCATCTTTCTATCGACATCTTGAATACATGTGTTCAGAGCCATGGTACTAAATTATTAGTGGCAATGGAAGGTCTCTTTAAAATATCTTTCAGAGAATATCTCACTTGACCAAAACCAATCTCTACTAATTCGGTGATATCCAGATAAGTTTGTACATGTGCTTACAATGAAAAAAGAAGAGAAAGTCGATACCTAACCATTATCTCTTCCAATGTACTCTGCTAAAGAAGGTTTGTGAGTTCCACATTCATCTTAGCTGATGAGCGAGTTTTGTCAAAATTAGTGGATAACTAATCCTATGAAAAAATTATATGTAAAGTGATGAAAGTTTGTGAAACCTTCAGAATTTTCCATATTTTCGCATAAATTTGACCAAAATGTCCACAAATCCTAAAAGTGGATAAAGAGAATGAAATGAAATAAATGAGTAAAAAGAATCAGACATAGACATTTTTAAAATAATCCAAAATCACAGGACACCGACTCAATACGATTGTCATGCCATAGATTGAAAACATCAGACTTTAATTGTACCTTCAAATTTCTGTTAATCTTAAAGATTCACATACTTTTGTCGCTCACAGCAATGTGTTATTGGATCATTTTCCTAAATTACAAAATGACATTGTGTAATTTTTTTGATTCAGTTCTTTGTTTACTTTTAGGACTTATGTGAAACTCTTATGTCGGTTTAGATCAAATGTATTTTCCAAAATTTTTCCAATCCCATAAGAACAGAAATATCAAAGAGATCCTTTATAAAAGTTTATTTGTATCAAGTTAAAAACATTTCACATGTAGTAAGAGTGTGTCACAGAAAGAGATTTCACCAGGGTCCAATGAATATATTACAACATTAATAGTCAGGTACACGTAGTCATTAGACAATAGAATGGCATATATGTCTATTTGCCAAAAAAGAAACCCCACATAATAATGGTTTTAACAAAATCAGTGTTATCTAGTAATGCTCAACTCCTCGTATAGCAAAAATTCAACATTCCTGACTATATATTCCCAATACATGGATAGGCATAATTTGCAGGTTCTATCATTTGTATAAACCTTTTATTGCACTTTAAATGTCCGCAGCCGATTATGAAGCATATAATAATGCTGTAATACTATAGATTTTTTAAGATATTAGTTCACTAATGCAGCAGCATTGGTTGTAGAGGAATGTTGCCAAGGTGGAGGAACATATAAAACTATAGGCGATAAGAAGTAAATATATATATATACTAGCAAAATAAAGGGGAAGTCTCCCATCACAGCCTATTACTTCATTATTACCTCCCACATACCGAGCAACATTACCATAGCTGCTGTGCAGCAAATGCCATGATAATATCAAGCTAGATCCTATAGTAATCCGGGATCTATCAAAAGTGCTAATGCAGAAAAAATGCAAATAGTGCCAATACCTGTGGGGCCCAATGTGTTGTACTGCCCTGGATCCACACCGGTGAAATCCCTTCACCCCGACGCACGTTACGCCGCCAGCTTCTTCCGGGGGCGTGTCGGGGTGAGAGACAGCTGACTCTTTGTAGAGTATAAAATCAACTTCCGTATTCTCTTGACTGGAATCCCTAGGTTTAAAATGCAACTTTCTCAAAACAATTTTTCTCGCTAGAAGATGTATATCCTTTATCGAGTTGAAGGCATCTAGGTGGGAGGACGGGGAGAAAGTTAAACCTTTTTCTAAAACATTGTAATGTGTCTCAGTCAATAGGTGCTGTGATAGATTAATTACCTGATATCGGCCTTTGTTTTTTCTTGGTTTTTGCGGTCTAAAGATATCTGGAAATTTGCGGTTATTTCCGCTCCTGAGGTAGGTATCCCTTGTATGTTCTGAATCACTGAGGGTATTGGCCAATAAAACCCACAGGTATTGGCACTATTTGCACTTTTTCTGCATTAGCACTTTTGATAGATCCCGGATTACTATAGGATCTAGCTTGATATTATCATGGCATTTGCTGCACAGCAGCTATGGTAATGTTGCTCGGTATGTGGGAGGTAATAATGAAGTAATAGGCTGTGATGGGAGACTTCCCCTTTATTTTGCTAGTATATATATATATATTTACTTCTTATCGCCTATAGTTTTATATGTTCCTCCACCTCGGCAACATTCCTCTACAACCAATGCTGCTGCACTAGTGAACTAATATCTTAAAAAATCTATAGTATTACAGCATTATTATATGCTTCATAATCGGCTGCGGACATTTAAAGTGCAATAAAAGGTTTAAACATATGATAGAACCTGCAAATTATGCCTATCCATGTATTGGGAATATATAGTCAGGAATGTTGAATTTTTGCTATACGAGGAGTTGAGCATTACTAGATAACACTGATTTTGTTAAAACCATTATTATGTGGGGTTTCTTTTTTGGCAAATAGACATATATGCCATTCTATTGTCTAGTGACTACGTGTACCTGACTATTAATGTTGTAATATATTCATTGGACCCTGGTGAAATCTCTTTCTGTGACACACTCTTACTACATGTGAAATGTTTTTAACTTGATACAAATAAACTTTAATTTTTATAAAGGATCTCTTTGATATTTTTGTCCTTATGGGATTGGAAAAATTTTGGAAAATTGAATTTATGAAGTGCCTTTACATGGTATATTAGGTGGACTTTATTGGTGTAATTTAGATCAAATGTATGCAGAAATACAGAAAATTATGAAAACTCTAATTTTAAGCACCACTGTAACTATGTAACTATGGATATAAAATTAGTGTAAGAAAGATGACTAGCACAAAGTTTATTATGTATGTTTTACCTGTCAGCTTGAAGGTCCTGATGAGATGAACAGATAATGCCAACAGCAGTAAAATCCCAACAATTACCACTGGTATCAGGAAGATTTGACATTCATGGAGCTCCTCTGTAATTAGTCAGAAAGAAGCATTATAATGATGAATTGTATTAATATTCAAGATCCAGTATTACTTCAAGATCTGATTTCTATTCATATTTCTGCCTATAAAGCTCCTGCCATTGATAATGATCAGCAGCATCTCACCATCAATGGCTATGATGAAAAGGACACTCTCCTCACCAAGAGATAATTTGTAAGCCACTCAGTGGCTATAGAACCAGTATGGCCTGATCAAAAGGATCAAAGGGTCCAATGTAAATTGCAACCTTAAATAACATCTTGTCTTGGCTTATCAAAGAGTCAAGTTATCCCTACTCCACCTAATTACCAAAGTTTTATCTCACTTGACCAATATCCATCTCTTCAAATACCCCATTACCCAGATTAAATGTGTTATCATGGTATTTCAAAGAGCAGAGGAGAAGAAATAGTTGATGGTTATCCGTTATCACCTCCAAAGTCTTCTGCCAGAGAAGATATTTGTAAGGATGAATTAATCAATTTTAATCAAATCAAATTTGTGTAAACTTTTTAGGAATTCGATGAAGCCATCAAATTTGAACAACATGGGATTCATTTCTTGAAACCATCATCTTTATACACATGACAGAAGATTTCATCAGCCGGAAAAACATCACATGAACGTCTCGTGGAGGACATCATAACTTAGCCATAAAAGACTAAATACATTTTGCAGATTGTGTGTAACACTACAGTAGTAAAGAAGATTAATGCATGAAGGAAGTAAAACAGAAATGATTTAGTCAGCAAAGAAATAGAGATATGAGCAATGCTGTGCATGTGAAGCAGGGCTAGGAAAGAACACACAGGTGGGAGCAGACCCTTGCTGATCAGTATAGATCTAGCCCTGCTTAAATTCAGTCAATTTTTTTTCCATTTATGCTTTGCAGAACTTTACATTACAGATGAATCAGTTGGCTGCTAATTGAATTTCCATTGCAAATTTGGGGAAGCTGGTGAATTTCAGAAGATTCACTTATAAATAGATATTTCCCTACTTATGAAATTCGATCCAAGTACAATAAACTACAGATCCAGGACACTTTATTTACCTCTTGCTTGTATTAGCCATGAGACTCTGATTGGAGATGAGTTAAGCCAAACTTCACAAGTGACCTTCTCCCCACGGTTCCAGTTGTCTACAGGAAGTGAGATGAAGTTCATGATTGTCCATGTTCTATTTGACTCGATTTTAGACATCGTCCGACCCTTGTGTTGTCTTCTGGAAATGTTCCAAGTTATATGAACCGTTTCACGAGCCTCAAATACCGCACAAACCAATTGTATTAAGCTATGAGAACTCTGAGGCTGAAGAGGAGCAAGAATACGGACTGAGCTTCTGGAAGTGGACCTGTCTGCACAAGGAATAGTAGCATGTAGTGATAGTGAGATTAAAGAAAACAAAATAATAATCTAATTTTTATAAATATGAAAACATCATGATATTACAGGCATGGTCATGTAATGTGACTTTTTGTACTAGTACAGGACCTTCAGATGACTGAAAGTTTTTCAACCTTTCAGAATTTTGCATATTTTTGCATAAATTTGACCTAAATATATGTCAGATTTCCACACGAGTCCTAAAGTAAGATTTTAATTCTAGAAGTTACGATCATCCCGTTTTGGCTTTGTCTTGACACTGGTGGGATGGCTTTTAAGCTTTTAAAATGGTGCTTACTAAGTACCCTATGCTATTTATATGCACTATTGCATTTACTTATTTACTTACAGCAGCTTATGTGTTCTTTTTTTTTCTATCTTAGGTTGAGTCCTAAAATAGATAAAGATAACCAAGTAAAAACAATATTAGACTTTGAATTTTTTTTATCAGGAATAGTGATATAAAATCACAAGTGTGAGAGCCGCAAAAGTGTGTGAACCTTTGCTTTCAGCATCTGATTTGATTGTCTTGTGCAGCAATAACTGCATCTAAATGTTACGGGTAATTATTGATTAGTCTTGCATATCGGCTTGGAGGAATTTTAGCACATTTCTCCCTATAAAACAGCTTTAACGCTTATGCTGTGGGTTTTCGTCCAAGAAATGCTCAATTCAGATCCTTAGACAATATTTATGTAAGATTAATTCAAGACTGTAAATTGTCCATTCAAAAATTTAAAATAAAAAGCTCTATTTTGGTCTCATCAGTCTACAAAAAATTGTTGCAGGAGACTTGTTGCTTCTCTTTCTGGAGAGCAGTGATTTTCTCCCTGCAATGCTGTCATGCACATCATTGTTGTTGAGTGTCCTTGTGATGTGAACTCAAGAATATTAACATTAGTTAACGTGAAAGAGGCCTTTAGAGGCCGTTAGTTGCTTACAGTTACCTTGGGTTCCTTTGTGAGTTTGAGGACCATTATATGCCTTGCTTTCAGAATGACTATTGTTGCTTGACCATCCTTAGAAAGTGTAATAATGGTCCTTAGTTTCCTCCATTTGAACATAGACTGTCCAACTGTTCATGGGTGGAGTCCAAACTCTTCAGAGATGACTTTGTAAACTTTTCCAGCCAGATGAGCATCAATAAATCTTCTTCTGCTTATGCCACAATATACTTCGATAAATATGTTATGAAGATCACCTGTTCTTTAAATAAAGCAGGTCACCTGTTCACACATAATTGTCATTCCATTGATTGAAAACAGCAGTCTCAACATGTGATATTGAGTCATTTTCTACATTCAAAATAACAAAGTCTAATATTTTTGACTCCTTTGTTTTATTTGGTTAATCTTTTTATCGACTTCTCAGACTTCTGTTTAATGTCTTAATATTTTCTCCATTTCTTACCTCCAGAATTCAGATATGATCCATTTCCAAAAACATATTTGCCAACATAATTAAATGCACAGAAATAAACCCCGGAGTCATTGTGTTGGCAATTAGATATGGCTAATTCGCTAACTCCTTTATCATATTTGCAGGTATATTTGTGTGTATTATTATCAATAAGACAATATTTCACAATAAGAGGCATTTCATTGAAGATCCATTTCCTTTGAAACCAAAACATCTGAAGACCCTTATCAGAATCTTCATTGGACACACAGGGAATGACTGCAGTGGTATTAACTTCAGCTGAGATAACATTCAGTGGCTGATACACGACCAAGTGACCGGTGATCACTGAAAGACACAAGAGTCAACACGCAAGTCATAGCTCAGTACTGAAATCATAAAAAGGACGATGAATTATGCAATGCCCTTTGAAACAGTAGTGAAGAAACTTAAACTTATGGACCAGTTTTGAAAAATGCATATGTCTATGCATAAAAAGGGACTTTTTGGCAGCTTAGACCCCAGTGCTTGGGTTCAGGTGCTACTGCTGCACACGTAGATTCTTCCGTCAATCGTTTTGGATATCTTTCCTTAAAGGGAACCTGTCACCTGAATTTGGCGGGACAGGTTTGCGGTCATATGGGCGGGGTTTTCGGGTGTTTGATTCACCCTTTCCTTACCGCTGGCTGCCTTGCGCAGGCGTGTACTTTGGAGGACACAGAATGAACTTCAACCCAATATTGCGGCCAGCATGCAGCCAGCAGGTAAGGAAAGGGTGAATCAAACACCCCAAAACCCCGCCCATATGACCGCAAACCTGTCCCGCCAAATTCAGGTGATAGGTTCCCTTTAATCATTGAATTGATCATGTAAATAATTGCAAATAAAAATAGATATAATCTGATGTGGTAAAAAAAAAATTGATCCCTTCACAACTGTCACTGTCTTTTGAAGACAGCAGCACAGTATTTGGACATTTCTGTGATGCTCTACAGTACTTAGATTATAAAAGCACTTGGACATTTAAAAAATAAATCAGTGGTGGAAAAGGATTCTTAGTGTGACAACGATACAGTCATTTTATATGAACCTCTAAATGGCCCCGAAATATATTTTATTATTTTCTGCCTTAAATAAGGTTTCATTAAAAGAAAAGCAAGTTCCCTCTGCTGAATTACGGAGGCAAAGAAGAAAAAAATGTGCATTCAGGTTCTTTCAGTCTTGATCATTTTGAATAGTTTTCATTGAAATCATTGTGTAGAGATATTCTTTCGCATTTGGAATTAAAATTATTTTTCTGACTCTGTTTTTACCAATCCTGTTTGTCCTCCATCCTTGTGCTCCTGCTGCACCCGACGCAAATTACACAACAGTACAGAAGTATTTCAGACTATTATACATCTAATCTGACTCATACTTGTTCTAAAGTGGGATAAATGTAAATGAAAGGTCTAAAAAGTATTTAAAAGTGTATCAAAAGCCAAAAGTAGTGGAAAATGAAAAAAAAATCCCTGACAACCCCATTGAAATGACTTTATTTAAAAAACTAATATTGCCACTTCTATGATGGCCTGAGCTAGATGATGACCATTTTATTAAATACCATAAAAAGAAAAAAAAATCATTTTTTTTAATCCCATACAAAATGATGAATAAATTTTATGTACTGTAGGTCAAAATGAACCAAATGAAAACTCTGCTTGGCTTGCAAAAAGCAATCCTTCTAATGCCTCATTTGCATGCCTGTTTTTCAAATATACAAGAAAAAGGGACCAATTATTTTGATCGGACTTTGATCAGAGATTAAAAAATATATATATCTACCTTCTCCTTTCAATAATCTGTGAAAATTGAACCGCTCTCCGACAGCATCCAAGTATGATTTTTTCATGGGTCTATAGACTTGCAGTGCCAATTTTAGTCCAAATATTGGATGTAAATTGGACATGTCTCCGTTATTTTCCATGGACTGTTCAGTCCATGAAAAATCATGGAAGTGAATGGCCCATTAGCCTATCACAGGTACTAGTGCTATTCCACGGATATCACTCGTATGAAAAAATTGGACGTCTGAATGAACCCTGGGCATTCCAAAGTTAAGGATCATAGAAAATGGTGACACGAAAAAATGTTGTTTTTTTATTGTGCAAAAGTAATAAATAATAACTTAACACATTTGAAAAGCCATAATTGTAACATTATTAAATCAGAATCCCAAACAAAAAATCTCCAAAAATGCGGAATTGCTTTTTTTTTGTACTTACCCCAAAATGAATAAATGCTAAACAATAAATGTGTATCCCAAATCTCTAAATGTTGACATTAATAGATACAAAGTGTCCCACACAAAAACCAATCCCTATTAATAGTGTATCAATAAAAATGTAAAAATGTTCTGGCTTTAGAAATATGATGATAATTAATTAAAAAAGTTGTGGAATCCGTAAGGTGCGAAACAAGTGGATCTTTACGGGTCTAATCTAATATCTATTTGTCTACATTTTTCTTTTTAAAATCGTATTATGTTTATGATCCTGTTACTTTGTCATTCACCAAACTGTCTCGCAGAATGTATAAAATGTATAAAAAACATCATATGGAAATGTTCAGTATTCAGTAAAAAATACTAAAAATTGCTTATAATATAATAAGGATAAATTCACATTTCTTACCTTGTATGAAGAGGAGTATAAAGACTACAGCCATATCTGCTGCTCAGCACAGGGGTCCGGCACACACTGGATATTACTGCACATTGTACAGGTATATACTACCCATGTATGACCATATATAGACCTGGCATTGGCTCCATCCATCTGGCCATGGGAGGCACTACCAAACACGTTCTCATCTTTTCTCAGGCACAATCTATTTAGAAATACATGAAGGTTTCTCAGACCTGGAATAAAAGGTTCTGTTATTCTTAAGTAAAGATATATTGATATTGTTTTCAATAATGCACAAAATATATAAAGTAAAGGGGACACAACTAATATAAAAAATATCAAAGGCTACCCAAAATTATTCTGTTCAAGTTCTCAAAGAGATTACACAAAATCATAACACATAGGGTAATATCTGGAGATGAGCGGATTGATCCATGGAGGATTGAGTTTGAGTCGAATTTGCTGAAAGTAGCAGATTTACCTTAATTTGAACATTAAGGGTATGTGCACATGTTGCGGATTACTCTGCAGATTTTTCTGGACTAATTTTGGTAAATCCACAGGTAAACCGCACTCAAGTTTTTGTGCAGAATCCACCTGCGGTTTTACACCTGCAGATTCCTATTATGGAGCAGGTGTAAACCGCTGTGGAATCCCCACAAAGAATTAACATGCTGCGGAATAAACGCTACGTTTTTGCGCTTTTTTTTCTGCAGCATGTGCACTGTGGATTTTGTTTTCCATAGGTTTACATGGTACTGTAAACGCATGGAAAACTGCTGCGAATCTGGCGCGCTCAATCCGCTGCGGATCCGCAGCAAAATCCAGAAGGTGTGCATGTACCTTTAGAGATTTTATTTATGACTCCCCCAAAAAAACTTGCCCAGCAACATTTTCCACACTGCTAAAGTATCAGACAGTGGGCTAATGACATCATGCGTTGCCCCTTGAGAGTCCCTATATTGCCCTGCAGCAGATGCCAGATGAGCACAGTTTTTACAGTGAAGTCATTTTCCATCTCCAGAATCACTATATAAGTCTCACTCTCCCCTATAGAGTGTAAGCCATTATGGTCAGTGAGGCACGCTCTCACTGCTGCAAAGTGTATTCTCTTATTGTCAGCAAGTCTTCTCTCTTGTAAAATGTAAGTCCATACGGTCAGCAGAGTCATCTGTCTCTCGTAGAGTGTAAGCTCTTATGACCATCGGGGTCCTCTCTCTCCTGTAGAGTGTGGTTTTCTCCTCTCTCTCCTGTAGAGTGTAAGCTCCTATGATCAGTGGGGTCATTTGTCCCTTGTAGAGTGTCGGCTCTTATGGTCAGAGAGGTCCTCTGTCTCTCTTAGAGTGTAAGCTCTTTTTATCAGCAGGGTTCTCTATTTCCTATAGAATGTAAGCTCTTAGGCTAAGTTCACACTGCGTTAGTGCAGCCCATTCAACACATCCGGTAAACGGACTGCGCTAACGCAAGTGCCGACGATTGCACAGCGCTAGCACAGATGGAGACTACGCAGACTACGTTAACAGACAACGTTACACCGCGTTATGCCGCGGTGTAATGTAGTCCGTTAAACGGGTCACACTAATGCAGTGTGAACCCGGCTTTAAGTCAGCGGGGTCTGCTCTCTCCTGCAGACAGTAATCTCTTATGGTTAGTTGGGGTTTTCTCGCTGTCCTATAAAGTACAATCTCTTATGGTGAGTGGGGTCCTCTCTCTCTCTCTACTGCTGAGTGTATGCTCTTACGATCAGCAGGGTCATCTATCTCTCGTAAAGTGTAAGCTCTTTCGGTCAACAGGGTTCTTTTTCTCCTGTAGAGTGTAAGCTCTAATTTTCAGCGAAGTCCCCTCTCTCCTGTAGCATGTAAGCTTTTTTGGTCAGCAGGATACTCTCTCTGTCATAGTGTGTAAGCTCTTATGGTCAGCGGATTACTTTCTCTCCTGTGGAGTGTAAGCTCTTATGGTCAGCAGAGTGCTCTCTCTCCTATATTGTGTAATCTTTTATGGTTGACAGAGTCCTTTCTCTTACTCTCTCTTTGTCCCGTATAGTGTAAGCTCTTATGGTGAATGGGGTCTTCTATCTTTCTCATGTAGAATAAAAACACTTATACAGTTAGGGCCAGAAATATTTGGACAGTGACACAAGTTTTGTTATTTTAGCTGTTTACAAAAACATGTTCAGAAATACAATTATATATATAATATGGGCTGAAAGTGCACACTCCCAGCTGCAATATGATAGTTTCCACATCCAAATCGGAGAAAGGGTTTAGGAATCATAGCTCTGTAATGCATAGCGTCCTCTTTTTCAAGGGACCAAAAGTAATTGGACAATGGACTCTAAGGGCTGCAATTAACTCTGAAGGCGTCTCCCTCGTTAACCTGTAATCAATGAAGTAGTTAAAAGGTCAGGGGTGGATTCCAGGTGTGTGGTTTTGCATTTGGAAGCTGTTGCTGTGAGCAGACAACATGCGGTCAAAGGAACTCTCAATTGAGGTGAAGCAGAACATCCTGAGGCTGAAAAAAAAGAAAAAATCCATCAGAGAGATAGCAGACATGCTTGGAGTAGCAAAATCAACAGTTGGGTACATTCTGAGAAAAAAGGAATTGACTGGTGAGCTTGGGAACTCAAAAAGGCCTGGGCGTCCACGGATGACAACAGTGGTGGATGATCGCCGCATACTTAATCTGGTGAAGAAGAACACGTTTGCAACATCAACTGAAGTCCAGAACACTCTCAGTGAAGTAGGTGTATCTGTCTCTAAGTCAACAGTAAAGAGAAGACTCCATGACAGTAAATACAAAGGGTTCACATCTAGATGCAAACCATTCATCAATACCAAAAATAGACAGGCCAGAGTTAAATTTGCAGAAAAACACCTCAAGAAGCCAGCTCAGTTCTGGAAAAGTATTCTATGGACAGATGAGACAAAGATCAACCTGTACCAGAATGATGGGAAGAAAAAAGTTTGGAGAAGAAAGGGAACGGCACATGATCCAAGGCACACCACATCCTCTGTAAAACATGGTGGAGGCAACGTGATGGCATGGGCAAGCATGGCTTTCAATGGCACTGGGTCACTTGTGTTTATTGATGACATAAGAGCAGACAAGAGTAGCCGGATGAATTCTGAAGTGTACCGGGATATACTTTCAGCCCAGATTCAGCCAAATGCTGCAAAGTTGATTGGACGGCGCTTCATAGTACAGATGGACAATGACCCCAAGCATACAGCCAAAGCTACCCAGGAGTTCATGAGTGCCAAAAAGTGGAACATTCTGCAATGGCCAAGTCAACCTCCAGATCTAAACCCAATTGAGCATGCATTTCACTAGCTCAAATCCAGACTTAAGACGGAAAGACCCACAAACAAGCAAGACCTGAAGGCTGCGGCTGTAAAGGCCTGGCAAAGCATTAAGAAGGAGGAAACCCAGCTTTTGGTGATGTCCATGGGTTCCAGACTTAAGGCAGTGATTGCCTCCAAAGGATTTGCAACAAAATATTGAAAATAAAAATATTTTGTTTGGGTTATGTTTATTTGTCCAATTACTTTTGACCTCCTAAAATGTGGAGTGTTTGTAAAGAAATGTGTACAATTCCTACATTTTCTATCAGATATTTTTGTTCAACCCTTCAAATTAAACGTTACAATCTGCACTTGAATTCTGTTGTAGAGGTTTCATTTCAAATCCAATGTGGTGGCATGCAGAGCCCAACTCGCGAAAATTGTGTCACTGTCCAAATATTTCTGGCCCTAACTGTATGTAATCAGGGTCCACTTTCTTTCACACTCACTCTTTCTCTCTCTCTCTATCCTTCTCTCTAAAAGAGTGTAAGCCCTTATAGTCAAAGGGATCTTCTCTCCCTGGGCCATCACAGTTCAGCGGTTCCCAGCGGAACACAATTTGCACTGCAGAGCCATTTTCCTTCTCCTCAGTCCATGAGTAAGTCTCACTCTCTTATTTATAGTGTAAGCTCTTAAGGTCAGTGTTGACTTCTCTCTTTCACTCCTGCAAAGAATAAACTCTTATGGTCAGAGGAGTTCTATCTGTCTCTTGTAGAGTGTTAGTTCTTATGGCCACTCAGGTCACCTGTCTCTCTCCTGCAAAGTGTAATCATTTATAATCTCTCTTATAATCACAAAGTTCTGTCTTACCCATAGAGTGTAAACTCTTATGGTCAGCAAGGTCCTTTCTCTCTCAGTTTTGTACAGTGTAATCTCTTATGATCAACATGGTCCTCTCTCTTCTGCAGATTGTGAGCTCTTATAATGAGCAGGGTCCTTTTTCTCTCCTGTAGAGGATAAGCTCTTAAGGTAACTGGGGGGTTTCTCACTCTCTCTCCTGTAGAGTGTAAGCTCTAATGTTCAGAGGGGTCTTCTCTTTCTCTTTTGTAAAGTGTAAACTCTTAAGGTTAGCAGGGTTTTCTGTCTCCTGTAGAGTCTAAGCTACAGGAGACAGAGTAAGGTTCTCATTCTCCAGTAGATTGTGAGCTCTTATGGTCATCAGAGTCCTCTCTCTCCTGTAGAATTTAAGCTCTTATGGTCAGCAGGGAGTTCTCTCTTTCTTAGGGTGTTAGCTCTTATAGTCAGCAGGGTCCTCTCTCGCTTAGAGTTTCAGCTATTATGATCAGTGGGGTTTTTTTTCTAATTCTCTTTCTCATGTAGAGTGTAAGTTCTTATGATCATTAAGGTGCCCTGTTTATCGTAGAGTGTAAGACCTTATGGTCAACAGGGCCATTTCACTCCCATGTAGAGTTTAAGTAATTAAGGTCAGCGGGGTCCTCTCTCTCATGTAGTATGTAAGCTCTTATGATTAGCACCATCTTCCATTCCCTGTAAAGAGTAAACTCTTATGGTCAATGGAGTCCTCTCTCTTCTGTAAAGTGTAAGCTCTTACTACTGATCAGCAAGGTCCTCTTCTCTCTCTACTATAGAGTGTAGGCTCTTATGATTAGCGGAATCCACTTTCTCATTTAGAATGTAAGCTCTTATGATCAGCTGAGTCTTCTGTCTCTCATACAGTGTAAGCTCTTGTGGTCTGTGAGGTCCTCTTTCTCTCCTGTAGAAAGTAATCTCTTTTCCTCAACTGAGTACTCTCTTTCCTGTAAAGTGTAAGCTCTTATGATCAGCGAGGTCCTCTCTCGCCTGTAGAGTGTAAGCGCATATGGTTAGTGGGGTTCTTTCTGTCTCTCCTATAATGTGTAATCTCTTATAGTCAGTGGGGTCCTCTCCCTCTACTGTTAAGTGTAAACTTTTATGTTCAGAGGAGTCATATAACTTCGGTAGAGTGTAATCTCTTATGGTCAGTGGGGTCCTCTCTCACATATAAAGTGTAATCTCTTAGTTATGATCAATGAGGTTATTTCTCTCTCTTATAAAGTGTAAGCTCTTATGTCAATGGGGTCCTCTCTCTCTCTTCTGCAAAATGTATTCTCTTATGGTGAGTGGTGTCCTCTCTCTCTCCAATGTAAGCTCTCTTGATTTGTCTCTCCAGTAGAGAGTTAGCACTATTTATCTTACTCTCATAGAGTGTAAGGTTTTATGGTTAGCGGGGTCCTCTCTTACCTGTAGATTATAAGCTCTTATGATCAGTGGGATTTTCCCTCTCCAGTAGGGTGTAAGCTTTTATCGTCAGCAGGGTCCCTCGTAGAGTGTAAGCTCTTATGGTTAGTGGTATCTTCTCTCTACTGTAGAGTTTAAGCCATTATGATCAGCTCAGTACTCTCTCTCCTAAAGTGTAAGTCTTATGGTCAGCAGGGTACTCTCTCTCTCCTGTAAAGTGTAAGCTCTTATGGTCAGTGGAGGTTTTCTCTCTCTTTCACTCTCTCTCCTGTAGAGTGCAAGCTCATATGATCAGCAAGGTCCTCACTCTCTCATAGTCTAAGCTCTTATGGTCAGCAATTTTAGTCTGTGCGGTCTTCTTTCCTGTAGAGCATATGCTCTTATTGTCAGCAAGTCCTGCAACTCAAGTAGACTGTAGGCTCTTATGGTCAGCGGGATCCTCTCTCTTTTAGAGTGTAGGTTCTTATGGTCAGAAGAGTCCAGTCTCTCCTGAAAAGTGTAAGCTCCTATGGACAGCAGGATCCTCTCTCTCTCATAGAGTGTAAACTTTTATGGTCAATGGGGTTATCTCACATTCACTCCTGTAGTGAGTAAACTCTTAAAGGGAACCTGTCACCCCCAAAATCGCAGATGAGCTAAGCCAACCGGCATCAGGGGCTTATCTACAGCATTCTGTAATGATGTAGATAAGCCTCCGATGTATCCTGAAAGATGAGAACAAGAGGTTAGATTATACTCACCCGGGGGCGGTCCCACTGCGGACCGGTCTGGGGCCTCCCATTTTGTTACGATGACGTCCTCTTCTTGTCTTCATGCTGCAGCTCTGGCGCAGGCGTACTTTGTCTGCCCTGTTGAGGGCAGAGCAAAGTACTGCAGTGCGCAGGTGCTGAGAAGGGTCACAGAGGCCCGGCGCCTGCGCACTGCAGTACTTTGCTCTGCCCTCAACACGGCAGACAAAGTACGCCTGCGCCGGAGCCGCAGCGTGAAGACAAGAAGAGGACGTCATCGTTAGAAGATGGGAGGTCCCGGACCGGACCGCGACGCCCACAGCAGCTGGACCGCTCCTGAGTGAATATAATCTAATCTTTTTTTCTCATCTTTCAGGACACATCGGTGGCTTATCTACAGCATCCCAGAATGCTGTAGATAAGCCCCTGATGCCGGTGGGCTTAGCTGAGATTTTTGGGGTTACAGGTTCACTTTAAGGCCAGAGGGGTCCTCTCTTGCTCCAGTAGAGTGTAAGCTCTTTTGATTAGTGGGGTCCTCTCTCTTCTCTGTAGAGTGTTAGCTCCTGTAAAGATTTGGTCCTCTCTCTTTCACTCCTGTAGAGAATAGACTCTTATGGTCAGCGGTGTACTCTCTCTCGTGCAATGTGTTATCTCTTAAGGGCAACAGAGTCTTCTTTCTTCTGTAAAGTGTAAGCTCTTATTATGGTCAGCACTCTACTGCAAAATGTAGGCTCTTATGATCAGCGGGGTCCTCTGTCTCTCGTAAAATGAAGGCTTTTATGGTCAGCAGGGTGCTCTGTCTCTCCTGCAGAATGAAATCTCTTTTGGACAACAGCGTCTTCTCTCTCCTATAAAGTGTAAGCTACTTATGATCAACAGAGTCTCTTATGGTTAGTGAGGTCATCCCTCCTCTGTAGAGTGTTAGCTCTTGTAGTAAGTTTGGTCCTCTCTCTTTCACTCCTGTAGAGAGTAAACTCTTAGGCTGTGTGCACACATTCAGGATTTTTCATGTTTTTTCGCTATAAAAACATGATGAAACCACAAAAAAAAAACCGCATACATTAAGCATCCTATTATTAGAATGCAATCTGCAATTTTTGTGCATATGTTGCATTTTTTTCTGCGGTGGAATCGAATTCCAGAAAAAAATGCAGCATGTTCATTCTTTGCGTGGAATAGCGGGGATTCCGCACACATACAGTCATGGCCAAAAGTATTGACACCCCTGCAATTCTGTCAGATAATACTAATTTTCTTCCTGAAAATGATTGCAAACACAAATTCTTTGTTATTATTATCTTCATTTAATTTGTCTTAAATGAAAAAAACACAAAAAGAATTGTCCTAAAGCCAAATTGGATATAATTCCACACCCAACATAAAAAAGGGGGTGGACAAAAGTATTGGCACTGTTCGAAAAATCATGTGATGCTTCTCTAATTTGTGTAATTAACAGCACCTATAACTTACCTGTTGCACCTAACAGGTGTTGGCAACAACTAAATCACACTTGCAGCCAGTTGACATGGATTAAAGTTGACTCAACCTCTGTCCTGTGTCCTTGTGTGTACCACATTGAGCAAGGAGAAAAGAAAGAAGACCAAAGAACTGTCTGAGGACTTGAGCAACCAAATTGTGAGGAAGCATGAGCAATCTCAAGGCTACAAGTCCATCTCCAAAGACCTGAATGTTCCTGTGTCTACCGTGCGCAGTGTCATCAAGAAGTTTAAAGCCCATCGGACTTTGGCTAACCTCCCTAGATGTGGATAGGAAATAAAAATTGACAAGAGATTTCAACGCAAGATTGTGCGGATGTTGGATAAAGAACCTCGACTAACATCCAAACAAGTTCAAACTGCCTTGCAGTCCGAGGGTACAACAGTGTCAACCCTTACTATCCATCGGCATCTGAATGAAAAGAGACTGTATGGTAGGAGACCCAGGAAGACCCCACTTCTTACCCCGAGACATAAAAAAGCCAGGCTAAAGTTTGCCAAAACTTACCTGAAAAAGCCTAAAACGTTTTGGAAGAATGTTCTCTGGTCAGATGAGACAAAAGTAGAGCTTTTTGGGCAAAGGCATCAATATAGAGTTTACAGGAGAAAAAAAGAGGCATTCAAAGAAAAGAACATGGTCCCTACAGTCAAACATGGCGGAGGTTCCCTGATGTTTTGGGGTTGCTTTGCTGCCTCTGGCACGGGACTGCTTGACCGTGTGCATGGCATTATAAAGTCTGAAGACTACCAACAAATTTTGCAGCATAATGTAGGGCCCAGTGTGAGAAAGCTGGGTCTCCCTCAGAGGTCATGGATCTTCCAGCAGGACAATGACCCAAAACACACTTCAAAAAGCACTGGTAAATGGTTTGAGAGAAAGCACTGGAGACTTCTAAGGTGGCCAGCAATGAGTCCAGACCTGAATCCCATAGAACACCTGTGGAGAGATCTAAAAATGGCAGTTTGGAGAAGGCACCCTTCAAATATCAGGGACCTGGAGCAGTTTGCCAAAGAAGAATGGTCTAAAATTCCAGCAGAGCATTGTAAGAAACTCATTGATGGTTACCAGAAGAGGTTGGTCGCAGTTATTTTGGCTAAAGGTTGTGCAACCAAGTATTAGGCTGAGGGTGCCAATACTTTTGTCTGGCCGATTTTTGGAGTTTTGTGTGAAATGATCAATGTTTTGCTTTTTGCTTCATTCTCTTTTGTGTTTTTTCATTTAAGACAAATTAAATGAAGATAATAATACCAAATAATTTGTGTTTGCAATCATTTTCAGGAAGAAACTGAGTATTATCTGACAGAATTGAAGGGGTGTCAATACTTTTGGCCATGACTGTAGGAATGCATTGATCCACTTACTTTACGCATGGGGATATGCCCACCATGCGGGAAGTAAGCGGATCATGTGCGGTTGGTACCCAGGGTAGAGGAGAGGAGACTCTCCTCCAGGCCCTGGGAACAATATAATTGTTAAAAAAAAGAATTAAAATAATTTTTTAACATTTTTATTATTTTTAACATTATATCTTTTTACTATTGATGCTGCATAGGCAGCATCAATAGTAAAAAGTTGGTCACATTTGTCAAACACTCTGTTTGACAAGTGTGACCATCCTGTCAGTCAGTTTTCCAAGCGATGCTACAGATCGCTTGGAAAACTCCAGCATTCTGCAAGCTAATTAAACTTGCAAAACGCTAGTGTTTCGCAGAAATATGCATACCAATTCCGCATGCAATATACCCGCAGAAGGAGTTGCGGAATTGCCGCAGAAATTTGCGCAGCAATTCTGCAACGTGTGCACTTAGCCTTATGGTCAATGGGGTCCTATCTCTCTCTTGCAATGTGTTATCTGTTATGGTCAACAGAGTCCTCTCTCTTCTGTAAAGTGTAGGCTCTTACTTATGATCAGCGAGGTCCTCTCTCTCTACTGCAGAGTATAGGCTCTTATGATCAGCGGGTCCTATTTCTCTTGTAGAGTGTAATCTCTGATCATCTGATGAGTCCTCTGTCTCTCATAGAGTGCAAGCTAGCAAGCTCTTGTGGTAAGCGGGGTCCTCTCTCCTGTGGAATGTAAACTCTAATGGTCCTCGAGGTACTCACTCTCTTGTGATGTGTTATCTCTTATGGTCAACAGAATCCTCTTTCTTCTGTAAAGTGTAAGCTCTTACTTATGGTTCTCTCTCTACTGGAAAATGTAGACTCTCATGATCAGCTGGGTCCTCTGTCTCTCGTAGAGTGTAGCTCTTGTGGTCAGCAGGGTGCTATCTCTCTCCTGCAGAAAGTATTCTCATTTGGTCAATGGTGTCCTCTCTCTCCTGTAAAGTGTAAGCACTTACGATCAACAGAGTCCTCTTTCTCTCCTAGAGTGTAAGTTCTTATAATCATCGAGGTCCTCTCTCCTGAAAACTGGAATCTCTTATAGTCGGCAGTGTCCTCTCTCTCTACTGTTAAATATAAGCTTTTATTTTCAGCGGGGTACTATCTTTTCTCTAGCGAGTAATCTTTTATGGTCAGTGGGGTCTTCTTTCTCTCATATAAAGTGTATATTCTTATAGTCAGTGCGTCCTTTCTTTCTCTCCTATAAAGTGAAAGCTCTTATTGTCAGGGGTGTTCTCTCTCTCCTGTAAAGTGTATTCTGTTATGGTGAGCAGTGTCCTCTCTCCCTCCAGTAGTGTGGAAGCTCTTTTGATCTGTCTCTACAATAACGTGTAAGCTCTTATGGTCAGTGAGGTCCTCTTTCTCTCTCTCCTGAAAATATAATCTCTTATGTCAATGGAGTCCTGTCTATCCTGTAAAAAGTAAGCTCTCTTGAACTGTCTCTTGTAGAGTGTAAGCTGTTATGGTCATCAGGGTCCCCTGTGTCTTTCAGACTGTAAGCTCTTATGGTCAGTAGGATCCTCTTTCTCTTTTGAAAGTGTAAGCTCTTATGGTCAGCAGTAATCCTATCTCTATTGTAGATTGTGAGCTCTTATGATCAATGTGGTCCTTTCTCTCTTGTAGAGTGTAAGCTCATATGGTCATTGGGGGTTTCTCTCTTTCTCTATGTCTCCATCGCTCTCTCTACTGTAGAGTGTAAGCTCTTATACTCAGCGAGGTTCTTTGTCTCTTATAGAGTGTGAGCAATTTTGGTCAGAAAGGTCCTCTCTCTCTTTCTCCTGTAGGTAGTAATCTATTTTGGTTAGCTGAGCCCTCTATTTCTCGTAAAGTGTAAGCTTTTATCATAACAGGAGTCCTCGCTCTCTTGTAGAGTGTAAGCTCCTATGGGCAGCAGAGTTTTCTTTCTTCTGTAGAGTGTAAGCTCTTATGGTCAGTGGGGTCCTATATCTCATAGAGTGTTGAAGCACCCCGTCAGGGCAATGGAGTACTTGGTATCAGGTCCTGCGGTTTACAGGGGGGATGTCACAGTGGCTGACCCGGTCCGTGGCCCTGGGACGTCCGTATAAAAGGGAAAGGTCTTTAAAGGGATAAAGTTTATGTTTGTGATGCCACCTGTGGTATTCGGTCAGGGTGATCGACGCTGCTTTAAGGGGTCCGCTGGGGTGATGTTATGGCAGCTAGATGGTATACCTTCCCACAGGTGAAGTATATCCCCAGGGCTTCCCAGTATGTAGATGGTGGCATTTTGAGAGGCGCAGAGAAGAACGAGGACACAAGGTTGCAGTCTCTTTACCTTTACTGAAGACTTCAGCATCCACAGTCCAGAGCACCAGATCACAGGGCAGGCATAGTCCGGCCAGTTTGGAGGCAAGTCCAGAGTTCCCTTGTCCAAGTGGAAATCAATAGCCTTCCCTTGCGCTGCAGTGGTGTAGTCCCTTACTGCCTATTGCTTCACATAAGGGTCTCACAGATGAAATGTTTCGCTCTCTCTGCCCCCCATATAGGATAGGACAAAACCCGTATGACTAGTGACTTGGCCTGTTTATAGGGTGTCTTAGATAACCCGGCTCTGTGGGGTGTCACCGTGCCTCCTGGGTGTAGGTGCGGACAGGTAACCTGCAATTAGCTGTCCTGCTGGTCTCTGAAATAAGGCGTAGAGGTCCTTACTACCTTGGAGTTCCGGCTACCGTTGTTCTGCACCTCAGAAGGAGGCAGCCTGTTCGGGGCTGGTCCCCTTCTGGCATCCTCTCCTTTGCTTTTACTTCCTTCATGCTCGCTGCAATACAATTCTGCCTTCCAATGTCTCTTTCTGGGAGCTGCAGCTCTGAGGGCATGCACAGCTCCGTGGACCCTCTGTCCTCCTCAGATGGCTGTCTGGAACTGACTGAGCTGAGCTCAGCCAGCAAATAACTAACTTTCCCTACAGACTACCAGTTTATATATATATATATATATATATATATATATATATATACAGTGGGGCAAAAAAGTATTTAGTCAGTCAGCAATAGTGCAAGTTCCACCACTTAAAAAGATGAGAGGCGTCTGTAATTTACATCATAGGTAGACCTCAACTATGGGAGACAAACTGAGAAAAAAAAATCCAGAAAATCACATTGTCTGTTTTTTTTAACATTTTATTTGCATATTATGGTGGAAAATAAGTATTTGGTCAGAAACAAAATTTCATCTCAATACTTTGTAATATATCCTTTGTTGGCAATGACAGAGGTCAAACGTTTTCTGTAAGTCTTCACAAGGTTGCCACACACTGTTGTTGGTATGTTGGCCCATTCCTCCATGCAGATCTCCTCTAGAGCAGTGATGTTTTTGGCTTTTCGCTTGGCAACACGGACTTTCAACTCCCTCCAAAAGTTTTCTATAGGGTTGAGATCTGGAGACTGGCTAGGCCACTCCAGGACCTTGAAATGCTTCTTATGAAGCCACTCCTTCATTGCCCTGGCGGTGTGCTTTGGATCATTGTCATGTTGAAAGACCCAGCCACGTTTCATCTTCAATGCCCTTGCTGATGGAAGGAGGTTTGCACTCAAAATCTCACGATACATGGCCCCATTCATTCTTTCATGTACCCGGATCAGTCGTCTTGGCCCCTTTGCAGAGAAACAGCCCCAAAGCATGATGTTTCCACCACCAGGTATGGTGTTTGATGGATGCAACTCAGTATTCTTTTTCCTCCAAACACAACAAGTTGTGTTTCTACCAAACAGTTCCAGTTTGGTTTCATCAGACCATAGGACATTCTCCCAAAACTCCTCTGGATCATCCAAATGCTCTCTAGCAAACTTAAGCAGTGGGACACGTCTGGCACTGCAGGAGCTGAGTCCATGGTGGCGTAGTGTGTTACTTATGGTAGGCCTTGTTACATTGGGCCCAGCTCTCTGCAGTTCATTCACTAGGTCCCCCCGCGTGGTTCTGGGATTTTTGCTCACCGTTCTTGTGATCATTCTGACCCCACGGGGTGGGATTTTGCGTGGAGCCCCAGATCGAGGGAGATTATCAGTGGTCTTGTATGTCTTCCATTTTCTAATTATTGCTCCCACTGTTGATTTCTTCACTCCAAGCTGGTTGGCTATTGCAGATTCAGTCTTCCCAGCCTGGTGCAGGGCTACAATTTTGTTTCTGGTGTCCTTTGACAGCTCTTTGGTCTTCACCATAGTGGAGTTTGGAGTCAGACTGTTTGAGGGTGTGCACAGGTGTCTTTTTATACTGATAACAAGTTTAAACAGGTGCCATTACTACAGGTAATGAGTGGAGGAAAGAGGAGACTCTTAAAGAAGAAGTTACAGGTCTGTGAGAGCCAGAAATGTGGATTGTTTGTTTCTGACCAAATACTTATTTTCCACCATAATATGCAAATAAAATGTTAAAAAAACAGACAATGTGATTTTCTGGATTTTTATTTCTCAGTTTGTCTCCCATAGTTGAGGTCTACCTATGATGTAAATTACAGACACCTCTCATCTTTTTAAGTGGTGGAACTTGCACTATTGCCGACTGACTAAATACTTTTTTGCCCCACTGTATATATATATATATATATATATATACAGTATATATATTTTTATATATATATATACAGTTAGGTCCATATATATTTGGACAGAGACATCATTTTTCTAATTTTGGTTATAGCCCTTACCACAATAAATTTTAAGCAAAACAATTCAGATGCAGTTGAAGTTCAGACTTTTAGCTTTCAATTGAGGGTATCCACATTAAAATTGGATGAAGGGTTTAGAAGTTTCAGCTCCTTAACATGTGCCACCCTGTTTTTAAAGGGGCCAAAAGTAATTGGACAGATTCAATAATTTTAAATAAAATGTTCATTTTTAGTACTTGGCTGAAAACCCTTTGTTGGCAATAACTGCCTGAAGTCTTGAACTCATGGACATCACCAGACGCTGTGTTTCCTCCTTTTTGATGCTCTGCCAGGCCTTCACTGCGGTGGTTTTCAGTTGCTGTTTGTTTGTGGCTTTTCTGTCTGAAGTTTAGTCTTTAACAACTGAAATGCTGCTCGATTGGGTTGAGATCAGGTGACTGACTTGGCCATTCAAGAATATTCCACTTCTTTGCTTTAATAAACTCCTGGGTTGCTTTAGCTTTCTGTTTTGGGTCATTGGTCGTCGTTTCATACTACAAATGGACAATCAGTTTTGCTGCACTTGGCTGGATCTGAGCACACAGTACGTCTCTGAATACCTCAGAATTCATTCGGCTGCTTCTGTCCTGTGTCACATCATCAATAAACACTAGTGACCCAGTGCCACTGGCAGCCATGGATGCCCAAGCCATCACACTGCCACCGCCGTGTTTTACAGATGATGAGGCATGCTTTGGATCATGAGCTGTACCACGCCTTCGCCATACTTTCCTCTTTCCATCATTCTGGTAGAGGTTGATCTTGGTTTCATCTGTCCAAAGAATGTTCTTCCAGAACTCTGCTGGCTTTTTTAGATGTTTTTTAGCAATGTCCAGTCTAGCCTTTTTATTCTTGATGCTTATGAGTGGCTTGCACCGTGCAGTGAACCCTCTGTGTTTACTTTCATGCAGTCTTCTCTTTATGGTAGATTTGGATATTGATACGCCGACCTCCTGGAGAGTGTTGTTCACTTGGTTGGCTGTTGTGAAGGGGTTTCTCTTCACCATGGAGATTATTCTGCGATCATCCACCACTGTTATCTTCCGTGGGCACCCAGGTCTTTTTGCATTGATGAGTTCACCAGTGCTTTCTTTCTTTCTCAGGATGTACCAAACTGTAGATTTTGCCACTCCTAATATTGTAGCAATTTCTCGGAAGGGTTTTTTCTGTTTTTGCAGCTTAAGGATGGCTTGTTTCAACTGCATGGAGAGCTTCTTTGATTGCATGTTTACTTCACAGCAAAACCTTCCAAATGCAAGCACCACACCTCAAATCAACTCCAGGCCTTTTATCTGCTTAATTGAGAATGACATAACGAAGGGATTGCCCACACCTTTCCATGAAATAGCCTTGGAGTCAATTGTCCAATTACTTTTGGTCCCTTTAAAAACAGGGTGGCACGTGTTAAGGAGCTGAAACTCCTAAACCCTTCATCCAATTTTAATGTGGATACCCTCAAATGAAAGCTGAAAGTCTGAATTTCAACTGCATCTCAATTGTTTTGTTTAAAATTCATTGTGGTAATGTCTAGAACCAAAATTAGAAAAATGTTTTCTCTGTCCAAATATATATGGACCTAACTGTATATAGAGAGAGAGAGAGTGACCTAATAAATAAGAGCAGAAGCTCCCCCTGGTGACCTGGAGTATGAAATGTGTTACATTTTTGTGATACCTGGATGCAGTTATCCTTCCTTGCCTACAAACGTAGCATCACTCTCCCTGGGAGGAAAGCGGCACTACTGCAACGACTAGGACCCTGGGGCGCCACAGTGTAAACTCTTATGTTCAGCAGAGTCCTCTTTTTCCTGTAGAGTATAAGCTCTTATGGCCAGGAATGTCCTCGCTCTTCTGTATAGTATAAGCTCTTATGGTGAGCAGGGTCCTCTCTCCTTTAGAGTGTAATCTCTTTTAGGTAGCGTAGTCCTCTCTTTCCTGTAGAGTGTAAGTGGTCAGGGAAGTCCTCTCTCATTTTTATAGTGTAAACTTTTAAGGTCAGGGGGTCCTCTCTCTATTTTGTACAGCAGAGGTCTCAAACTGCATTCCTCAAGGGCTGCAAACAAGTCATGTTTTCAGGATTTCCTTGTATTGCACAGGTAATAATTTAATCACCTGCGCAGAATGATACCAGCACCTTGTGCAATGCAAAGGAAATCTTGAAAACATGCATGGTTTGAGGCCCTCGAGGAATGCAGTTTGAGGCCCCTGCTGTAGATTGTTAGCACTTATCATCATTGGGGTCCTTTCTTTGCGTTACAACAATGCCAGCGCCCCTGCATGAGTTCCCTTCTTTCCTTCTGCAAGGACAACAGCATTTTCACTTTCCCTCCAATGCTGCTCAATTCCCTGCAGCATATGCTTCCTCCCACTACCTACGCATGGCATGCAGGTCTCCTGGGAGCATGCTTTGGATGTGCAAGCACATGCGCGCTGCCCCTTTCTGAAAATGTTACCAGCTCATGGCTGGGAGACATCAGTTGTATAAGGCACCTTCCCCAATAGGAAGGTCCCTTAATATATTTAGCCCATTACACATCCATCTAAGTTGTAAGGTCCCTGTACCCATGATCTATGATCCAGCCTGTGCTTCTGATCCTGATCCTGTCCATCCTGTCTGAACCTTCTCCTGTTTTCATCTTACATATACCTAGTCCTGATCCTGACTCACCTGGTTTGCACCTGTTACCACCTCACTCATCCATCCAGCCTGAACCAATTCCTGTGATCCTGCACCTGTCCGTCCTGTATTCCTGCAACCCACCCCATCTGTTCCTATATTCCATGTCTCCTCCTGTCTATTAGCTGTGCAGTATACATCCTCCTGTTATCCAGTTCCTGGCTGTTACAACTCTACAATTCCTTCACTGCTTTCTGTATTCCGTGTCTTTGTGAGAAAGTTACTTTTCCATATTCATAATTTATTAAATTATAAAAAAAATTGCTTATCTACAAGATCAAGCTGCCCAACCATATATAGTAGTTACATTAACTACAGAACATAACAGGAAATGAATGAGACCTGCTCTGTGGCTGCTGCTCCTTTCTATAAAACGTGTATGTGTTAGTAGTGTTATAACCACACTTAGAGGCAAATATTGGTGAAAACACATTAAAGTCAGAGACTAACTATTTCTGGACACAAAGCTACAGATTAAGACATTTTGGAATTTTCAGGTATCATGTTTGGTATTATCCGCAAAACAAATTGACCAACATCGAGCTATGACTAGTGTTATGAAGTTGGAATGAGGAACTGTAAGCAAAAGACAAATTACAGGAATACTAATAAAAAGTAGAAAACTCACTATATTCTCAGAAATGTTTCTTATAATAAAGAATTACTGTAGTTCTCTCAACAACAAAAAATCCTTTATCTGCCGCAGGCGCTGTTAGGGTTGGCGGAACGCACTGAATATATTTATTAGGTGAGATAGGTGCGTTCGCAACCCAGGATCCACCGTGCAGGAAAGAACATGCTGTTAAGTAAGGCGGTGAAGTAAATTAGAATAAACGAACTCTGTTACTTCAAAGAGCTCGTAGTAAAAAGAACGCTGTGACCTGTTTAGCTCACAGGGGACACAGCTACTGAGTAGAGCCGACTGTGGTCATGCAGTCCAACCAACACACAGCTCCTCTCCGGTGGAGCCGGAATTCTATCGGCTATTAGCCAGCCCTGAATTCACTCATAAGAAACTCCTCGCCGGAGGTGCCAGCATTCTAGGGGCTTATTTCAGCCAGGTCCATACTGGCGCTGAGCTTGCACATATTTGATACTATCGCATGGCCGTGCAGTCATGAGAACCTTTTATAGCTGCAGCAACTTCAGGACCTTCCCAGAAGGACCAATGGAAGGCTGCCACAGAACTTGATCAGGTACAGGGCCTTCCTGGAGGACCAATGGAAGTTGCTGCAGTACCTGAGCATGTGACCCTAGACCTCCAATTAGAGATCTTACCATGGGCATGCTCAGTGTGTGCAAAGCAGGACTTAGTCCCAGAAAAGCCTGCTCGCCGCAGACCAGTGCAGGGTACAATAGCAGAGCCTGGAGAGGCAGCAGTAACCCTTTGCACAGTATCAGATTCAATGAGACACTGGGACCGATGTCTCCGCTGAGCAGGCTCCACTGCAGCCAATGCAGAATGGGAGACCGCAGCAGACAAGGTTCGAGATTCCCCCTGTGCAGCAGCGGTAACTCGACTCCCAACAGGCGCAACCTGGAATATTATCAAATATTGATGTTGACTGTGATGATAAGTTGAACAACGTGTTTCTGCATCTTCTTCTAGAGCCTAAAGACCCAATGCATTGTACAGTTTTAGTGTTTTCCACCTGTTTTTATTTGCATCTAGTCTATCTTTTAATTTAAACCTTTTCTAAAGTTTTTTTTCTAGCCTCACTTGGATTTTATTTTCATATTCGCTATTGTGGGCAGGGTGTTAGGGGTCGAGTTCCCGCCTCTGCACAGGGGGAATCTCGGGCCATCTCCGCTGCGGTCTCCCATTCTTCTCCTGCCACAGTGGAGCCTGCTCAGCAGAGACGTCAGTCCAAGCGTCTCGCTCAGTCTGACTCTGTTCAAAGGGTTACTGCTTCTTTTCCTGCTTCTGCCATTGAAGCCAGTGCCTGCCAGCGGCGAGCAGACGCTTCTAGGACTAAGTCCTGCTTTTCTCGTTCTGAGCATGCCCAGAGTAAGATCTCTCAGTGGAGATCGAGGGTCACATGTTCAGATACTGCAGCTAAATCCATTGGTCCTCCAGGAAGGTCCTGTAGGTGCTCAGGCTCTGTAGCAGCCTCTCATTGGTCCTTCTAGGAAGGTCCTGTACTTGCTGCAGCTATTTAAGGCTCTCATGACCGCACGGCCATGCGCTAGTATCTTTCTAAGTTATGTGCTTTGCGCCAGTGTGGTCATGTAAGATTGTGTTCAGGGACCCGGCTGAAATAAGCCCCTAGAATGCTGGCACCTCCGGCGAGGAGATTGTGTTTGTATGTATTCAGGGACCTGGCTGAAATAAGCCCCTAGAATGCTGGCACATTCGGCGAGGAGTTTTGTGTGCATGCATGACCACTGACTGCTCTCTGTTGGGCAGTTAGCCTGTGCCTCTGTGAAGTCTAACAGGGTGCAGTGCTTTGCTTTCACAGCTACTCTGTGAAATAACAGAGCTAGTCCATACTGCCATATAGTGCCGCCGTTTGCTAGCAGCAGGTTCTCCTGCACGGTGGACCCCGGGCTGCAAACGCATCAATAACAATAAAACATCTATATTTACTCGGTGCGTTCCGCTAGCCCTAACACAGGGTTTGGTGTTTCTGGATTTTTTTGACTTTTTAAAAAGTTGCAAAATTTGGTCAAAATGTACTTTCGTCACCCCTAGAGTGATTTTATGTTTGCCAGATATTTTTAAACTTTTCTAAATTCTACAACTTTTTGTATTAGAAAGTTACAAAGACAAGAATAAATACTGTTTTTTACTTTATGCAAAATTCATGAACTGCTTGTGTCATTTTGAAGAATTTGGCGTAAAGACATCAGCCAATATCACCAAACAAAAACTAAACGAGACCCCAAAAAATGCAAATGTTGAATTGTGCTCTTCAGGTGCTCATAAATTCACTTTACCTGGGGTTTGCACCAACTTTTGTGACTTTTTAAAAAGTGCTAATTAATTACGGTAATCAGCCGGAAACATCTGGAAATCCTCCACCCCCACACTCAGTGTTGAACATGAAAACCAAAGCGGATAAACAAATGTAAAAGAAAGTCTTAAATAAATGCTCAAATTAAGAGAAGAATTGGTGAATTAGACACAAATGAATACTGATGAATACCAATAAAAAATAGACAAACAACGCACAAAATCAATGATCAATTGAGCCAGAAATTCTATCACCCTGAATCTTTTTTATAGTTGTATTTGCGCTCTTTGTTGTCTAGTTGTTGGGTTCGGATTCATCATTTACGATTCTTAAAGTCACATTTTATGCCCAATTCATCAAGACTGTTGCCTTCTTCAGCCTTCATGTAGCTCACCAAGAAATGTTACTCCAATCAGGTACAGAAGTAAATTTCTGGTGAAATTTATGCCATTAAAGTAGAGTAAATTTTATAAATGTGTCTGACTGGCATCACTACCCATTTCGGAAAAATGGTCCGGGAGTGATGTTAAATGGCAGAAAGCCACAAAATGTTTGGGCAACTTTGAGGTGCTCAATTATTTTATGACATTCCAAGGTGTTTACTGTCAGGAAATTGTTCAAAAATCCTTGATGAATCTGACCATTATGTTTTTGTCTTGCGGCATTCTCTGGCAATTTTTGCACCAAATCTTTCAAAATGATACATCTTCGTGAATGAGATTGCTGGATTATGACGTGAGTCATGTTCACAAGAAATGTTGCTCAAGTAGAAACCTAGAGTATATTTCTGGTGAAATTTACGCCAAGAAAGTGGCAAAAAATTTGATGAATTTATTGAGCAAGTATTGCCCTGGCCCAACTTGAACCATTTTGTCCAAACTGACCAAAACTGATGTAAAAATGTCAAAGATCAAAGAATGTTTGTGCATCTTTGAATTATGCAAGATATTTGTGAGATTTTAAGGTGCTTTTCACCAGTAATTTGGTAAGAAGAACCCTGTCAGCAAGTGAAGGGAGAAGGAGTTAAACACAATATAGACCATATGATCGACCACTCAGCCCCCAGCTGATGCCATAGTGGTTTTTGCTTTTGCTGCTCCCTTACAGAGTTACCTTCAGAATAACTTCTGCTTCAGTGTAATTACCAGTACCGGACACTTATGTAGAAAATCCATAGTAAACCAGTGTTTGGGGCGAAAATAGCCATTTTCTTTATTGACACACAAAGTTCTTGATAAAGGAACACATCTGACTGGTGAAAATATCAGTTCTTTATTATGAAATACAACAGGATAATTCTTTTACTGTCTGCACAACATCATCACATTTATTAAAAGGAATCCATCAGGTGATTTTTTTTAAGTATGATTCTAATGGTGTCCTGAAATATGGCATGCTCACTCCTTTCAGAATATGTCATTTTTATTGCTGTGGCGTCTGCAGCTGTGCATGCTGTATATTACAGTTTACAGTGTGTGGTTGTCGCTTTACTTGTCTCGAGTGGTTGCCCCTCAAAAGAGTCAAGTGAGGCAATAACCGCCAGAGAAAAGTGATGCAACAACCGCTGGAGAAAAGTGAGGTTACAGTCAAATGCTGTAAGCTGTAACATGCAACACACACAGCTATTAGAAAGGCCAGCTGCCAATCACACTGCTCAGCCAATCAGCCTTTGACACTGTCGGGGCAGGACTTCCTCTGACCAGCTGTTCCAGAGTCAGAAGCTGCAGGTGTCTGTCTATTTGGCTGTACCACACAGTGTATTGAGGGGGGATATGGACAGGACCACTATGTACACACTGGGGACAGCACTGTGCAGGGGATCGCTGCTGTTTCATAGGTGTCGGGTCATAGCAACTGTATCTGCAGGTGTATAGGATAGTAGAAGGCAGCTGGCAGTGTACATGTCTGTGGTGGATGATTAGCTGTGGACTGACCAATCTTTACTATCACTGACATCAGCACCAAAAGTTGGGCAAAATTATCATCATGATGAGAAGTGCATATTAATTTTGGATTTACATACGATTGACCAAAAGCTGCGTGGCTGTGAATTCTCTGATGCTTACAGCAAGAAAACCAGAGAAGCTACAGCAATACATATTACATATTTTGAACGGGCTGCCCAAACAGTATTTCAGGATACCTTTAGCAGACATGAGCAAACCTTGTTTGCCAAACAGTTCGACGAGCATACCCAAACCCTGTTGACTTCGATGAGAGACAAAACCAAATGCACAGACAACACCTTCTGGAGGGGCCAAAAAGCTGCCAAAACAGCTAAAATTAGGAACAGACACCAGGAAAAGTCACAGTAGCTCCAGTGCCTGACTGTTGAATGCCGGAGGGCCGAATGCTGGACTTGTGGACGTTCATCAGTCCGGCACTTGCAAAGCAAGAGAAAGAGTTGTTATGAACTCGGGTGAAATTACTGTTCTTGTTGACAATTTAAAAAGCTATTGAAAAAACCTTATGAGGGTGCCCCGTAATTTTTATAATCAGCGGAGGTAAAGCCAACGGCTGGGGGCTGATGTTAATATTCTGGGAAAGAGACAATATTCATAAAGGTTCCCTTGCTATTAATATCAGCTCACAGCTGTATACTCATCCTTTCCTGGTTTTTAAAACAGGGACCTCCCCCCAAAAAATGACATAGGGTCCCCTTTATTTAATAACCAGCAAAGGCTAGGCAGACAGATATCAATAGCCTAGGAAGGGGCCATGGATATTGGCCCCTCCCAAACTAAACTCATCAGCTCTCAGCAGCCACAAAAATGGTGCATCCATAAGATGTTCCAAATCTGGCACTTAGCCTTGCTCTTCCCACTTACCCTGGTGTGGTAAAAAGTGGGGTGATTGGTGGGGGGTTGATATCTCCTTTGTATTGTCAGACTCCTTTAAACAAGCCCACTACACAAGCCAATGTCTCCTTTAACATAATTGAACTAAGAAACAACAATATTCCACACCTGATTGCAGAGGAGATAGTACTGCATTTGTCCCGCAACGGGTCTAGCTTTGCTACATCTAGGCTGCATTGTTGCATAATGCGACTATACTGCCTGCCATCCATCAGACACACTGAGCAGCATGATTTACTGCTGCTCAGTGTCTCACTGTGACTTCAATGACCTGACTGAAGTCACCACGAGCGTGAGAAAGTTCTCATGCTCATGGTGACGTCAGTCAGGTTATAGAAGTTCATCACAAGATACTAAGCAGCAGCAGAGCAGTACCGTTGATTCCCAGGTGCTGGGATGTGTCACACTGATGACACAGGGATGTCATCCATGTGTCATCAGTGTGCACGTGTGCAGCATAATTTGCGGCCCGTGCTTCTACCGGAAACACTTGACGACTCAAAGAGCCCTTAATGAACTCAGTCATTTACCAAACTTTTGCAGACTTTTGCCAATTTTTAATGAAAAAAGCTCGAGAATCAAACATGAATCCGAATGTGTAGCGTTCGTGCCGAATTTGAGATTGGCGTACATTTTCCGAACAAGTTAGCTCCTCTCTGACCATTAAAATTGTACTAAAAATAATCACCTGACAGATTCCTATTTAACTGCAATGTTGATCATGTATCACTAGATGGTTTAATTGGGGTTAGTGGTAGATTTTACATTTGGAATCAGGTTACTTCTCCCGTGTCCAGTAAGATAAATTGTGTTCAAACCTAAAAAAAAAATATAAAATTGTACAGAAGTAGGAAAGTAATGTTATATCTGAATATTACAACCAACAATGAACAAAGAAGAGGTCTATACGCTGTCCAACTAATACCAACATACACCATGTTCCAAATTATAATGCAAATTTATTTTAAGTGTCATAAAGATTTAATTGTTTGCTTTTTCAAATAAACTCGTGGATGGTATTGTATCTCAGGGCTCAATGGATCATTGAAATCAATCTTAAACACATGTCATAATTAGTTTTCCAGGTGATTCTAATTAAAGGAAAACTACTAAAAAATGACATTCCACATTATTAAGCAGGCCAAAGGTATCAAGCAATATAGAGAAAAAAATGGATCTCTCTGCTGCGGAAAAGCGTTGAATAGTGCAATGTCTTGGACAAGGTATGAAAACATTAGATATTTCACGAAAACTTAAGAGTGTTCATCATACATTGAAGAGATTTGTGACTAGTGTTGAGTGATACCGTCCGATATTTGAAAGTATCGGTATCGGATTGTATCGGCCGATATCCAAAAAATATTGGATATCGCCGATACCGATACCCGATACCAATACAAGTCAATGGGACACAAATATCGGAAGGTATCCTGGAATGGTTCCCAGGTTCTGAAGGAGAGGAAACTCTCCTTCAGGCCCTGGGATCCATATTCATGTAAAAAATAAAGAATAAAAATAAAAAATATGGGTATACTCACCCCTCCGGCGGACCCTGGACCTTAGCGGTGTAACCGGCAGCCTCCGTTCCTAAGAATGACCTTTGATGACGTCGCGGCTTGTGATTGGTCACGTGACCGCTCATGTGACCGCTCACGCGACCAATCACAAGCCGCGACGTCATCGCAGGTCCTTCATCCACTTATTCTTAGGAACGGGGGCTGCCGGTTACACCGCTAAGGTCCAGGGTCCGCCGGAGGGGTGAGTATACCCATATTTTTTATTTTTATTCTTTATTTTACACATGAATATTCATCCCGATCCCAATTCCCGATATCGCAAAAATATCGGAACTCGGGATCGGAATTCCGATACCGCAAATATCGGCCGATACCCGATACTTGCGGTATCGGAATGCTCAACACTATTTGTGACTGAAACAGAGCACAGACAAAGTTCAGATAAAGGCATACAGTAATGAGGAAGGTTTCTGCCAGACAAATTATTTGGATTAAGAGAACAGCTGCCAAAATACCATTACAAAGCAGCAAACAGTTATTTGAAGCTGCTGGTGCCTCTGGAGTCCCTCAAACCTCAAGGTGTAGGATCCTTCAGGGTATGTGCACACATCAGGATTTCTTGCAGAAATTTTCCTGACAAAAACCGGACATTTCTGCCAGAAATCCGCATGCGTTTTTACCGCAATTTTTACACGTTTTTGATGCGTTTTTTGTGCGTTTTTTGTGCGTTTTTTCCCAAATGCATAGAATAGCGGGAAAAACGCAGAAAATCTGCAAAATTAATGAACATGCTGCTTTTTTTACCACGATGCTTTTTTTTCGCGGAAAAAAACGCATCAATGTGCACAAAACATGCAGAATGCATTCTAAATGATAGGATGCATAATGTATGCGTTTTTAATGAGTTTTTATAGCATTTTTACCACGAAAAAACGCAAAAAAACCTGAACGTGTGCACGTAGCCTCAAAGGCTTGCTGTGGTGCATAAACCTACTATTCAGCCACCCCTAAACAGTGTTCACAGGCAGAATCAGTTGCAGTGGGCCCAGACATACATGAAGACTAATTTTCAAACAGTCTTGTTTAGTGATGAGTGTCGAGCAACCCTGGATGGTCCAGATGGATGGAGTAGTGGATGGTTGGTGGATGGCCACCATGTCCCAACCAGGTCTGCGACGTCAGCAAGGGGGTGGATGAGTCATGTTTTGGGCTGGAATCATGGGGAAACAGCTGGTAGGGCCCTTTAAGGTTCCTGAAGGTGTGAAAATTACCTCTGCAAAGTATATAGAGCTTCTGACTGACAACTTTCTTCCATGGTATAAAAAGCAGAAATGTGCCTTCAGGAGCAAAATCATCTTCATGCATGACAATGCACCATCTCATGCTGCAAAGAATACCTCTGAGTCATTGGCTGCTATGGGCATAAAAGGAGATAAACTCATGGTGTGGCCACCACCTTCCCCTGACCTCAACCCTATAGAGAACCTTTGGAGTATCATCAAGCAAAAGATCTATGAGGGTGGGAGGCAGTTCACATCAAAACAGCAGCTCTGGGAGGCTATTCTGACTTTATGCAAAGAAATACAAGCAGAAACTCTCCAAAAACTCACAAGTTCAATGGATGCAAGAATTGTGAAGGTAATATCAAAGAAGGGGTCCTATGTTAACATGTAACATGGCCTGTTAGGATGTTTTGGAGTTAAATAGCTTTTTTGTTCAGTGAATATGACCTCCTAATGCAGCAAATTCCACAAATGAGCATTTTCAGTTCTTTAAAACATATAAAATGTTTAGAAATTCTACTGTGCCTAATTGTTAGGGCTAGTGGAATGCACCAAATAATAAGAAAGATAGAATAAGGTGCGTTCGTAGCCCGGGGTCCACCGTGCAGAGATGGAACCTGCTGCCAAGTAATGACGGACTATATGGCAGTACAATGTGAATACACACACGGGTTAACTTCACCCTGTGTGAAGGAAGCGAACCTTGTTAAGTCACAGGGCCGCGGTACCGCACACAAGAGCGCAAGCAAGGAGTCACCGAGCTCAGTCCTAAGACTTGGTATCTGAGTCCGTGTAGACTACTTACGCTTGACACTGCTAATGGGGTGTCAGTGTAACCAAAATAATAACCAAAGGATGCACGAGAGTGCGTGCGGTGCCGCACTGGCGGACGCCACTAACCACGGCTTGGGTCAAGAAAGCGCTGTGAAAGCGCACGGCGCCACACTGGCGGTCACAGCAATTAGACGCTGTATGGTGTGTAACGTGCTGTTGGTTAAGTCGGGTGCTAGAAAGCAATCATCCACCTTCCGCGAGCAGTCATCCAATAGGGAGGGGATATTAATGAACGACTTTCACTCACAACACACACATGTTTACAAATGTACACTAGCACATGGCCGTGCAGTCATGCGAACCTTATATAGCTGCAGCATGAACATGACCTTCCCAGAAGGACCAATGGGAGGCTGCCACAGAAGTTGAGCACGTTCAGGACCTTCCTGGAGGACCAATGGGATCTGCTGCAGTATCTGAGCATGTGACCCTCGATCTCCAATGGGAGATCTTGCCCTGGGCATGCTCAGAAGGGAAAAAGCAGGACATAGTCCCAAAAGCATCTGCTCGCCGCTGCCCAGCACTGGCTTTAATGGCAGAAGCTGGAAAAGCAGAAGTAACCCTATGCACAGAGTGAGACTGAGCAAGACGCTGGGACCGATGTCTCCACTGAGCAGACTCCACTGTGGCTGGAGAAGAATGGGAGACCACAGCAGAGATGGTTTGAGATTCCCCCTGTGCAGAGGCGGGAACTCAACACCTAATAATTTGGAACAGTGCATTTTGAGTTTTTATTCATTTTGGAGATTATACTGTTAATATTACGAGGTTTCTTCAATAAAATTCGATGTATACTGTAACGGGTGATGACTTTTATTAGACTGAATGTCATTTGCACCGACCATTTAGGAAAACCCAAGAAAAATGTAATTTGCATAATAATTTGGAACATGGTGTACAGTGCATGGATAAGAGAGATATACACTATCCAAATAATACCATCGTACAGTTTACAAATAAGAGGACTATACACTGTCCAACCAATACCATCATAAAGTTTACAAAGAAGAGGACTATACACTGTCCACAGATAAACGGACTATGCTGGAGAAAGCCATATGGAATTTGATCCATTTGCCCTGCTATAATGGCTTTTTTTAGTAAATTGCATTAAGAGGCTTCAAATATTAAAAGTCTAAAGTTATGTCTGTATGAAATTATTGGAAGACACTTCTGCTCTTTAGCTTCTGTCCCATATTTATCAGCAATGTCCCATATTTACCTTAACCATTGTGTCTGTGCATCTATCTGAAACATAAAATAGAAAAGAACATTTGGGCATTTAATTTTTTTGTAACTTTAATTTATTTTGTTAAAGTAAAAGATAATCTGTAGCTCTGTGCAGACAATATTATTATATTAAATTATTATAATCCTGCCCTATGTAAGTAAATCTCTTTGAGTGGCAATACCAAGACACAACCCATATTATCCCGTGTCCAGAGATGGTAGAGGTTTAGAATAGACATGAATGACCATAAAACTACAATATGTCACCCAACTAAGTCAATCTATATATAATTGTCTAAGGTCCACTTCCGTATGTTTGTCTGTCTGAATTTCACGGAAATCCTACGTCGATGATTGGTTGCGGCCAGCAGGCCACAAATTGGCCCCTCTCTACTCCCCTGCAGTCAGTGCCCCCTCCATACTCCCCCCCAGACAGCGCCCACATAGCGATAAATGGATTGCCTTACACCGCGGCATAACGCGGTGTAAGGCAGTCCGTTAACGCAGCCATTAACCCTTTGTGTGACCAACTTATTACTATTGATGCAGCCAATGCAGCATCATTAGTAAAAACATATATTGTTAAAAATAATAAAAAAAATAAAAAATCATTATATACTCACCCTCCGGTGGCCCCGGATCCAGCCCAGGCCTTTCCCGCTCCACGCGCGCCGCTCTGGTCCCCATTATGCAATGCAGCAATGACCGGAGATGATGTAACAGTCTCGTGAGACCACTGCATCATCACGTGTTATTGCCGCAAAGCATTCTGGGGACCGAAGCGGCGCGCGGGGAGTGGGAAAGGCCTTGGCTGGATCGGGGGGCCACCGGAGGGTGAGTATATAACTATTTTTTTATTCTAATTCTTTTTTTTAACAGGGATATGGTGCCCACATTGCTATATACTACGTGGGCTGTGTTATACACTACGAGGCTGTGCAATATACTATGTGGCTGTGTTATATACTACGTGGGCTGTGTTATACACTATGTGGGCTGTCTAATATACTAAGAGGTTGTGTAGTATACTGAGTGGGCTGTGTTATATACTATGTGGGCTGTGTAAAATACTATGTGGCTGTGCTATATACTATGTAGGCTGTGCAGTTATAGTACGTGGCTGTGCAATATACTACGTGGCTGTGCTATATACTACGTGGGCTGTGTTATATACTATGTGGGCTGTGTTATGCACTACGTGGCTGTGCAATATACTATGTGACTGTTCAATATACTACGTGGCTGTGTTATGCACTACGTGGCTGTGCAATAAACTACGTGGCTGTGTTATACTTCGTGGCTGTGCAATATACTTTGTGGCTGTGCTATATATTGCGTGGGCTGTTTTATACACTACGTGGGCTGTGCTATATACTACATGGCTGTGTAATATACTACGTGGCTGTGTAATATACTATGTGGGCTGTGTAATATACTAGATGTCAGCTTTAGCTTGGCTGATTGTCAAAAATAGGAAGTCCCATGCCATTTTTTAAAATTATTTATTTAAATCATTAAAAAGTATTGTGTGGGGACCCCTCTATTTTTGATAACCAGCCTTGCTGAGGATTGCAGCTGGCAGTTGTCAGTTTTGCCTGACTGATTATCAAAAATACAGGGATACGGTATGTAATTTTTGGGGGGGAGCGGTCAGCTTTCCCTTAGCTGTTTATGAAAATTACCGAGGAACCCACTCATTTTATTTTTTTATTTATTAACAAGCACAGTAAAATACACACCCAAGGTGACCCTAGTTTGCAGCCTTCAGGTGTTCCAGCAGCTGGAAACATCAGTACAATGTCCCTCAAACTTTCATTAAGGTTTCCAGGCTTCACCTGATATGTTACCTGAGTTTAAGCCACTGGGTCTCACAGTAGCTCCAATGCCTGACTGTTGAATTAAAGAGGGCCGAGTGCTGGACTTGTGGACGTTGATCAGTCCGGCACTGGCACTTGCAAAGCAAGAGAAAGAGTTGTTATGAACTCAGGTGACATTACTGTTCTTGTTGACAATTTAAAAAGCTATTGAAAAAACCTTATGGGGGTGCCCCGTAATTTTCATAATCAGCAGAGGTAAAGCCAATGGCTGGGGGCTGATATTAATATTCTGGAAAAGAGACAATATCCATAAAGATTCCCTTGCTATTAATATCAGCTCACAGCTGTATACTCATCCTTTCCTGGTTTTAAAACAGGGACCTCCCCCCAAAAATGACATAGGGTCCCCTATATTTAATAACCAGCAAAGGCTAGGCAGACAGATATTAATAGCCTAGCAAGGGGCCATGGATATTGGCCCCTCCCAAACTAAACTCATCAGCTCTCAGCAGCCCCCAAAAATGGTGCATCCATAAGATGTTCCAAAACTGGCACTTATCTTTGCTCTTCCCACTTACCCTGGTGTGGTGAAATGTGGGATGATTGGTGGGGCGTAGGGTTGAGCGACTTTTCCTTTTTTCAGGTCAAGTCGGGTTTCACAAAACCCGACTTTCTCAAAAGTCGGGTCGAGTGAAATCGGCCGATCCAATTAAAAAGTCGGGGTCGGGGATCGGCCAAAACACGAAACCCAATGCAAGTCTATGGGTTTTGTTTTTTTTTTTTTTAATATTTCCTTCAGTGCGATATAGCAGAAAAGCCGGTAATTCAATTACCGGCTTTTCATTTCTCCTGCCAAAACCCGACATGATATGAGACATGGTTTACATACAGTAAACCATGTCATATCCCCCTTTTTTGCATATTCCACACTACTAATGTTAGTAGTGTGTATATGCAAAATTTTGGCGCTCTAGCTCTTAAATTTAAGGGTTAAATCGCGGAAAAAATTAGCGTGGGCTCCCGCGCAATTTTCTCCGCCAGAGTAGTAAAGCCAGTGAATGAGGGCAGACATTAATAGCCTGGAGAGGGTCCACGGTTATTGCCCCCCCCCCCGGCTAAAAACATCTGCCCCCAGCCACCCCAGAAAAGGCACATCTGGAAGATGCGCCTATTCTGGCACTTGGCCACTCTCTTCCCATTCCCGTGTTGCAGTGGGATATGGGGTAATGAAGGGTTAATGTCACCTTGCTATTGTAAAGTGACATTAAGCCAGATTAATAATGGAGAGGCGTCAATTATGACACCTATCCATTATTAATCCAATTGTATGAAAGAGTTAAAAAAACACACACACTTTATTAAAAAGTATTTTAAAGAAATAAACACACCATTTGTTTTAATATTTTATTATACAGGTAATCCACCTGAAGACCCTCGTTCTGTAACAAATAAAAAATAATAACCAAAAATATACATACCTACCGTAGATCTGTAACGTTCCACGTTGTAAATCCATCTGAAGGGGTTAAAATATTTTACAACCTGGAGCTCTGCTAATGCAGCTGTGCTCGTGGCTGTAAACCCCAGCAAATGAAGGTCATGTAGGTCAATGACCTGTAGTTACCTTCATTCGCGGTGATGCGCCACCTGCTGGATGTCCCTGGAGCGTGGGAAAAATTACCAGGCTCGAGGTCATATAAAAAACAAAACCTGACTTTGGACTATAGATCGCCGACCGCCGACCCGATCCCAGAGTGGGAAACCCGACTTTGCTAAAAGTCGGCGACTTTTGAAAAGTGCCGATCTGTTTCGCTCAACCCTAGTGGGGAGTTGATATCTCCTTTGTATTGTCAGACTCCTTTAAACAAGCCCACTACACACGCCAATGTCTCCTTTAACATAATTGAACTAAGAAACAACAATATTCCTCACATAATTGCAGAGGAGATAGTACTGCAATTGTCCCGCAACGGATCTAGCTCTGCTACATCTAGGCTGTATTTTGCATAATGCGATGGAACTGCCTGCTATCCATCAGACACACTGAGCAGCATGCTCTGCTGCTGCTCAGTCTCTCAATATACTACGTGGCTGTGCAATATACTACGTGGCTGTGCAATATACTATGTGGGCTGTACTACATGCTACGTGGCTGTGCAATAAACAACGTGGCTGTGTTATATTATGTGGCTGTGCAAGATAATACGTGGCTGTGCAATATACTATGTGGGCTGTGTTATATACTACGTGGGCTGTGTTATACACTATGTGGCTGTGCAATATACTACGTGGCTGTGCAATATACTATGAGGCTGTGCTACATACTACGTGGCTGTGGCAATATACTACGTGGCTGTGCAATATACTACGTGGGCTGTGCAACATACTATGTGGGCTGTGCTACATGCTACGTGGCTGTGCAATAAACAACGTGGCTGTGTTATATTACGTGGCTGTGCAATATACTACGTATCTGTGCTATATACTGCGTGGGCTGTGTTACATACTATGTGGGCTGTGTTATGCACTACGTGGCTGTGCAATATACTACGTGGCTGTGCAATATACTATGTAGTGTGCAATAAACTACGTGGCTGTGTTATACTATATGACTGTGCATTATACTATGTGGCTGTGCTATATACTGCGTGGGCAGTGTTATACACTACATGGGCTGTGCTCTATACCAGAGGTCCCCAACTCCAGTCCTCAAGGCCCACCAACAGGTCATGTTTTCAGGATTTCCTTTGCATTGCACAGGTGATGCAATTATTACCTGGGCAAAACTAAGGAAATCCTGAAAACATGACATGTTGGTGGGCCTTAAGGACTGGAGTTGGGGACCCCTGCTCTATACTACGTGGCTGTGTAATATACTGAGTGGCTGTGTAATATACTACATGGGCTGCGTAATATACTACATGGCTGTGCTATACACTATGTGGGATGTGCAATATACTACGTTGCTGTGCAATATACTGTACTACGTGACTGTGCAATATACTGCGTGGCTGTGCAATATACTACGTGGGCTGTACTATAAACTAAGAGGGCTGTGCTACATACTACGTGGCTGTGCAATATACTACATGGGCTGTCATACATACTACGTGGGCTGCGCAATAAACTACGTGGCTGTGTTATATACTACATGGCTGTGGAATATACTACGTGGGCTGTGTTATACACTGCGTGGGATGTGATATATACTATGTGGCTGTGCAATATACTACGTGGGCTGTGTTATACACTGTGTGGGCTGTGATATGTACTATGTGGCTGTGCAATATACTATGTGGGCTGTGTAATATACTACGTTGCTGTGTAATATACTGTGTGGTCTGTGCTACCTACTACGCGGCTGTGCAATATACTACGTGGCTGTGCAATATACTATGTGGGCTGTGCTACATACTATGTGGGCTGTGCAACATACTACGTGGTTGTGCAATAAATTACGTGGCTGTGTTATTCTACCTGGCTGTGCTCTATAATATGTGGGCTGTGTTATACACTACGTGGGCTGAGCTCTATACCACATGGCTGTGCCATATACTACGTGTGCTGTGCAATATACTACGTGGCTGTGCAATTTACTATGTTGTTGTGCTATATACTACGTGGCTGTGCTATATAATGCGTGGGCTGTGTTATATGCTATGTGAGCTGTTATATGCTACGTGGGCTGTTATATAATACGTGGCTGTTCTATATACTACGTGGCCAACCACGAACAATCAGCGACAGGTGCACTCCGGCGGGATTTGATCCACGCTTTGCTAATTGGTCGCACCCTGCCAGCCGAATCCTGTGTATTCATTGTATTATTCTAAAATCTTCATAAATAAACTACATACATATTCTAGAATACCCGATGCGCTAGAATCGGGCCACCATCTAGTTGTTAATAATTTCTTTTGAAAACACTACCTTTGAGCCTGAAAGTCAGGATGATATGAAAAGACAAAGCTAGACTCAGTAAAATACTGGTGGTGGCCACCCGGATCCAGAAGACTTGACATTTAGAATAAAAAAATCCATGGAGCTCATCTGCAATGAGATCACAAGATCACAATCCTAGGAAATGAAGATGAAACATTATCCTAAAATTCTATTTTGATGGTCATCATTTTTGGTCTTCTAGACAGATCCCAATTACTAGTGTTGAGCGATACCTTCCGATATCGGAAAGTATCGGTATCGGATAGGATCGGCCGATATTCAAAAAATATCGGATATCGCCGATACCGATACCCGATCCCAATGCAAGTCAATGGGACCAAAAGATCGGAATTAAAATAAACCCTTTCTTTCCTTGTAGGTTTATTCTACATGAAGGAAAACAACAAAGAATAATGCAGGATGTATTTGGGGAGGTGGCGGAGACATTAAAGTCATAGAGGTTTAGCGCAATCAAATAGAATAGCCTTTTTTTTTTTTTTAAAGACGTTCGCAGTGACAAAGATATTGACTATGTAACTTTTTTTTTATTTTGTCAGATATTGATGTTTCACTATTCCACGCCCTTCCCCTTTTTTTTTTTACTTTTCCCACACTTTCATCTTCATCATCATCAGCATCTTTGACATCAACTTCTTCACCTTATTAATCTTCTTCTTCATCTTCTACCTATTTTTTTTTTTTATTACATTCTTCATATTCATTTTATTCAACTATTATTATTCTTCCTATTCTACATATTCATTTTATTCAACTGTTATTATTCTTCCTATTCTACTTCTTCATCATATTCTCATTTGTGACAGGCATTCCCATAGTTGTTATCTATAAAAGTTTGAAGATTACACCTTCCGTTCTGCCAGTCACAAAAGTTACATTTGTCCGCGTTCAGTTTGGCCTGCAGCATCAGGCTTTATCCAGGGGCACCACGAGGAGGAACGGACTCACCCCCATACACTGCTTAGTCTTCTTCTGCATATAATTTAGATAATATCTTTTGCTCTGATATTAAGTGTTATGCTTAATGTTCTTCTGCTCTTTGTTCTGCAGCCTCTTGTTCTTCTGCTTCTCGGTCTTCCATGTCGTCGTCTCCAGGGTCGTCGTCTCCAGGGTCGTCGTCTACGCCGTCGTCGTCTCCGCCGTCGTCGTCGTCATCGGGGTGGTCTTCCAGGTCGTCGACTTTAGGGTCTTCAACTTGGAAATGTAGCAGAAGGTACAAGAAGGCTGAGAAAATGCCAAGAACCAGCTGATGGAACTGGAACTCGGATGGCTACCCGAAGGTTCAAGAGCCTATGGAACTACCGAGGACCAGCTGACGTTACTGGAACCCGGTTACTAAGCAGGAGGTACCCGTGCTAAAAAGCACTACCAAGGACCGCCTGACGTTGGCGGAACTCGGATACCCAGAAGGAGGCACCTAAGCCAAAGGCTCTGCCCGGAACCAGCTGACATTACTGGAACCAGGATGGGGAGCAGAAGGTACAAGAGCAAAAGACACTGCCGAGAACCAGCTGACGGTACTGGAACCCGGATGGGTAGCCGAAGGTCCAAGAGCCAATGGAACTACCGAGGACCAGCTGACGTTACTGGAACCCGGTTACTAAGCAGGAGGTACCCGTGCCTGAAAGCACTACCAAGGACCACCTGACGTTGGTGGAACTTGGATACCCAGAAGGAGGCACCTAAGCCCAAGACTCTGCCCGGAACCAGCTGACGGTACTGGAACCAGGATGGGGAGCAGAAGGTACAAGAGCAAAAGACACTGCCGAGAACCAGCTAACGGTGCTGGAACCAGGTGGTGGACCCGAAGGTCCACAGGAGAGGAGAGAATAGCTAGGCCGCGAGGCAGCCGCAGTTACCAAACCCCAACAGTCCTACAGCGGGAGCTTGGCCTACTGGCACTACTGAACCAGCCTTGACTACCAATTCACGCAGCCCACATAGGAAGCTCCTAAACTGGAGGCACCCTGGAGTTGGCTAACTCGACCACAACACGACGGGGCAAGCATAGGCGTCTCAGTGAGCTTGACACTACCCAGAAACAGCTAACGATGCTGGAACCAGGCTCGGCACGAGGGAGTACCCGTGACAAAAACACTGCCGAGAACCAGCTGGCGGTGCTGGAACCCGGATGCGTTGCCCCAGTGTGCAAGAGCCAATGGCACGACCGAGGACCAGCTGACGGTGCTGGAACCCGGTTACTAAGCTGTAGGTGCCCGCGCTTAAAAGCACTACCAAGGACCGCCTGACGTTGGCGGAACTCAGATACCCAGGAGGAGGCACCTAAGCCAAAGGCTCGGCCCGGAACCAGCTGACGGTGCTGGAACCAGGTGGTGGACCCGAAGGTCCACAGGGGAGGAGAGAACAGCTAGGCCGCGAGGCAGCCGCAGTTACCGAACCCCAACAGTCCTACAGGGGGAGCTTGGCCTACTGGCACTACAGAACCAGCCTTGACTACCAATTCACGCAGCCCACATAGGAAGCTCCTAAACTGGAGGCACCCTTGAGTTGGCTAACCCGACCGCAACACGACGGGGCAAGCATAGGCGTCTCAGTGAGCTTGACACTACCCGGAAACAGCTGACGGTGCTGGAACCAGGCTTGGCACGAGGGAGTACCCGTGACAAAAACACTGCCGAGAACCAGCTGGCGGTGCTGGAACCCGGATGCGTTGCCCCAGTGTGCAAGAGCCAATGGCACGTCCGAGGACCAGCTGACGGTGCTGGAACCCGGTTACTAAGCTGTAGGTGCCCGCGCTTAAAAGCACTACCAAGGACCGCCTGACGTTGGCGGAACTCGGATACCCAGGAGGAGGCACCTAAGCCAAAGGCTCGGCCCGGAACCAGCTGACGGTGCTGGAACCAGGTGGTGGACCCGAAGTTCCACAGGAGAGGAGAGAACAGCTAGGCCGCGAGGCAGCCACAGTTACCGAACCCCAACAGTCCTACAGGGGGAGCTTGGCCTACTGGCACTACAGAACCAGCCTTGACTACCAATTCACGCAGCCCACATAGGAAACTCCTAAACTGGAGGCACCCTGGAGTTGGCTAACCCGACCGCAACACGACGGGGCAAGCATAGGCGTCTCAGTGAGCTTGACACAACCCGGAAACAGCTGACGGTGCTGGAACCAGGCTGGGCACGAGGGAGTACCCGTGACAAAAACACTGCCGAGAACCAGCTGGCGGTGCTGGAACCCGGATGCGTCACCCCAGTGTGCAAGAGCCAATGGCACGACCGAGGACCAGCTGACAGTGCTGGAACCCGTTTACTAAGCTGTAGGTGCCTGCGCTTAAAAGCACTACCAAGGACCGCCTGACGTTGGCGGAACTCGGATACCCAGGAGGAGGCACCTAAGCCAAAGGCTCGGCCCGGAACCAGCTGACGGTGCTGGAACCAGGTGGTGGACCCGAAGGTCCACAGGAGAGGGGAGAACAGCTAGGCCGCGAGGCAGCCGCAGTTACCGATCCCCAACAGTCCTACAGGGGGAGCTTGGCCTACTGGCACTACAGAACCAGCCTTGACTACCAATTAACGCAGCCCACATAGGAAGCTCCTAAACTGGAGGCACCCTGGAGTTGGCTAACCCGACCGCAACACGACGGGGCAAGCATAGGCGTCTCAGTGAGCTTGACACTACCCAGAAACAGCTGACGGTGCTGGAACCAGGCTGGGCACAAGAGAGTACCCGTGACAAAAACACTGCCGAGAACCAGCTTGCGGTGCTGGAACCCGGATGCTTCGCCCCAGTGTGCAAGAGCCAATGGCACGACCGAGGACCAGCTGACGGTGCTGGAACCCGGTTACTAAGCTGTAGGTGCCTGCGCTTAAAAGCACTACCAAGGACCGCCTGACGTTGGCGGAACTCGGATACCCAGGAAGAGGCACCTAAGCCAAAGGCTCGGCCCGGAACCAGCTGACGGTGCTGGAACCAGGTGGTGGACCCGAAGGTCCACAGGAGAGGAGATTACAGCTAGGCCGCGAGGCAGCCGCAGTTACCGAACCCCAACAGTCCTACAGCGGGAGCTTGGCCTACTGGCACTACAGAACCAGCCTTGACTACCAATTCACGCAGCCCACATAGGAAGCTTCTAAACTGGAGGCACCCTGGAGTTGGCTAACCCGACCACAACACGACGGGGCAAGCATAGGTGTCTCAGTGAGCTTGACACTACCCGGAAACAGCTGACGGTGCTGGAACCAGGCTGGGCACGAGGGAGTACCCGTGACAAAAACACTGCCGAGAACCAGCTGGCGGTGCTGGAACCCGGATGCTTCGCCCCAGTGTGCAAGAGCCAATGGCACGACCGAGGACCAGCTGATGGTGCTGGAACCCGGTTACTAAGCTGTAGGTGCCTGCGCTTAAAAGCACTACCAAGGACCGCCTGACGTTGGCGGAACTCGGATGCCCAGGAAGAGGCACCTAAGCCAAAGGCTCGGCCCGGAACCAGCTGACGGTGCTGGAACCAGGTGGTGGACCCCAAGGTCCACAGGAGAGGAGAGAACAGCTAGGCCGCGAGGCAGCCGCAGTTACCGAACCCCAACAGTCCTACAGCGGGAGCTTGGCCTACTGGCACTACAGAACAAGCCTTGACTACCAATTCACGCAGCCCACATAGGAAGCTTCTAAACTGGAGGCACCCTGGAGTTGGCTAACCCGACTACAACACGACGGGGCAACCATAGGCGTCTCAGTGAGCTTGACACTACCCGGAAACAGCTGACGGTGCTGGAACCAGGCTGGGCACGAGGGAGTACCCGTGACAAAAGCACTGCCGAGAACCAGCTGGCGGTGCTGGAACCCGGATGCTTCGCCCCAGTGTGCAAGAGCCAATGGCACGACCGAGGACCAGCTGACGGTGCTGGAACCCGGTTACTAAGCTGTAGGTGCCTGCGCTTAAAAGCACTACCAAGGACCGCCTGACGTTGGCGGAACTCGGATACCCAGGAGGAGGCACCTAAGCCAAAGGCTCGGCCCGGAACCAGCTGACGGTGCTGGAACCAGGTGGTGGACCCGAAGGTCCACAGGAGAGGGGAGAACAGCTAGGCCGCGAGGCAGCCGCAGTTACCGAACCCCAACAGTCCTACAGGGGGAGCTTGGCCTACTGGCACTACAGAACCAGCCTTGACTACCAATTCACGCAGCCCACATAGGAAGCTCCTAAACTGGAGGCACCCTGGAGTTGGCTAACCCGACCGCAACACGACGGGGCAAGCATAGGCGTCTCAGTGAGCTTGACACTACCCAGAAACAGCTGACGGTGCTGGAACCAAGCTGGGCACGAGGGAGTACCCGTGACAAAAACACTGCCGAGAACCAACTGGCGGTGCTGGAACCCGGATGCGTTGCCCCAGTGTGCAAGAGCCAATGGAACGACCGAGGACCAGCTGACGGTGTTGGAACCCGGTTACTAAGCTGTAGGTGCCCGCGCTTAAAAGCACTACCAAGGACCGCCTGACGTTGGCGGAACTCGGATACCCAGGAGGAGGCACCTAAGCCAAAGGCTCGGCCCGGAACCAGCTGACGGTGCTGGAACCAGGTGGTGGACCCGAAGGTCCACAGGAGAGGAGAGAACAGCTAGGCCGCGAGGCAGCCACAGTTACCGAACCCCAACAGTCCTACAGGGGGAGCTTGGCCTACTGGCACTACAGAACCAGCTTTGACTACCAATTCATGCAGCCCACATAGGAAGCTCCTAAACTGGAGGCACCCTGGAGTTGACTAACTCGACCGCAACACGACGGGGCAACGCATAGGTGTCTCAGTGAGTTTGACAGTACCCGGAAACAGCTGACGGTGCTGGAACCAGGCTGGGCACGAGGGAGTACCCGTGACAAAAACACTGTCGAGAACCAGCTGGCGGTGCTGGAACCCGGATGCGTTGCCTATTAAAGATTGTCTTCCTAGAGCCCCAACTAGCGGTGTTGGAGCAAAGGGTAAGCAGGGTGTAGGCCGAAGCCTGCACTGGAAGCAGCTTTGTATCTGCGTTGCGTTTGCAGGACACTTTGCCGGCTACACAGTGGGGGAACAGCTGGCGTTGCTGAACCCCGCTGACACAATGGCGGGTGTTTTTCTCTGTGCAGCTAGCACTTCTGGGCAAAAACTAGCGGTGTTAGAGCCCAGGGGCAGCAGGAGGAGGAGAGGAGCAGAGTGTGGGCCGAAGCCTAGTTGAACCAATTTCAAAGGAAACCTTTAACCCCCCCTCGGGTGTTACAAAGTACAAGAGACACACCTTGTGCAGTATTAATGCTGCAAAAGTCAAAGGTTGCTCTATTGATTTGTCTACTTGCACACGCTGAATGAAAGACGTACAGAATTTAGCTCATTCTACAGTCAAACTGTAGTGGAGGCGTGACTTGTCTTTTTAAGGAGACGCAGCACAGGTGTCCCAAATAACGCCTTGGTGCTTGGCGCATCTTCCTGAGCGTTGTTATTTGCTGTACAGGAGTCTGCGCTCTTGTGTTATCCCTTGGCAATGCCCTGTTAGCGCTGCCCGTCTTATGACCTCATTTCATGTTGGCCGGTGCGGTTAACGATGGCCATAAATCCCAGACCCACAGTGCCTTTTCATAAAGTCACACTGCGGTGCTGGGATTCGTGGCCTTGAGCAGTAAATATTTTCGCCGCTCACACACGTCCTTACACCTGCTTCAGACTGGGCGGCCTCTGCTGATCCCTTCTCGCATGCCGCGGCCATGAGGCTGCACAGTCTGAAGAAGGCGGAAGGAGATGAGTGACGACAGGCGAACATATGCACTGCTCGTGCCCATAAACCACACCCTCACTGACAAAATAAATAAGAAACCAAGGGGCGTTGTTTCGAGCAGGGCGGACGCACAGGCGCAGCCAGCTAACCAATGATGTCAAAAGACGGGAAGCGCTACCAAGGGTGGTGCTGCGTATCATTAGAAAGGAAAGTCACACCTCAGGGACAGTGGAATGGTCTCAATGAGACACATTTTGTACGTGTTGAGTTCCACGTGGGCAAGTAGAAAAAGTCAGCCACCTTGTACAAATGCAGCAGTACTGCTGTACAAGGTGGCTGTTATACATAGAAACACCTGGGGGTGGGGGGCAGGCTTCCTTCAATTTCAGTTCATGTGCCTGCGTGGCGTTTGCAGGTCACGTTGCCGGCTACACAGCAGGGGAAAAGCTGGCGGTGCTGAACCCCACTAACACATTGGCTGGTGTTCTTCTCTGTGCAGCTAGGATGTCCGGGCAAAAACTAGCGGTGTTTGAGCCCAGGGTCAGCAGGAGGAGGAGAGGAGCAAAGTGTAGGCCGAAGCCTGCACTGGTGGCAGCTTTTGGTCAGTTGTGCCAGCGTAGCTTGTGCTGGACACGATGCCGGCTACACAGCAGGGGAACAGCTGGCGGTGCTGAACCCCACTAACACATTGGCTGGTGTTTTTCTCTGTGCAGCTAGCACTTCAGGGCAAAAACTAGCGGTGTTAGAGCCCAGGGTCAGCAGGAGGAGGAGAGGAGCAGAGTGTAGGCCGAAGCCTGCACTGGTGGCAGCTTTTGGTCGGTTGTGCCAGCGTGGCTTGTGCTGGACACGATGGCGGCTACACAGCAGGGGAACAGCTGGTGGTGCTGAACCCCACTAACACATTGGCTGGTGTTTTTCTCTGTGCAGCTAGCACTTCAGGGCAAAAACTAGCGGTGTTAGAGCCCAGGGTCAGAAGGAGGAGGAGAGGAGCAGAGTGTAGGCCGAAGCCTAGTTGAACCAATTTCAAAGGTAACCTTTAACCCCCCCTCAGGTGTTGCAAGGTACAAGAGCCACACCTTATGCAGCATTAATGCTGCACAAGTAAAAGGTTGCTTTATTAATTTTGCTCCTTGCACACGCTGAATAAAACACGTACACTATTTAGCCCATTATACTGTCAAACAGTAGTGGAGGCGTGACTTGTCTTTTTAAGGAGACGCAGCACAGGTGTCCAAAATAACACCTTGGTGCATGGGCGCAGCTTCCTGAGCGTTGTTATTTGCTGTACAGGAGTCTGCGCTCTTGTTATCCCTTGGCCATGCGCTGTGAATGCTGCCTGTCTTCTGACCTCATTTCATGTTGGCCGGTGCGGTTAGCGATGGCCATGAAACCCAGACCCGCAGTGTCTTTTCTTTAAGTCACACTACGGGGCTGGGATTCGTGACCTTGCGCAGTAAATTTTTTCGCCTGTCACTCATGTCATTACACCTGCATCAGACTGGGCGGCCACAGCTGATCCCTTCTCGCATGCCGCAGCCATGAGGCCGCACAGTCTGAAGAAGGCGGAAGGAGATGAGTTAAGACAGGCGAAGATATGCACTGCTCCTGCCCATCAATCACACCCTCGCAGTGAAAATAAGTAAGACAACGAGGAGCATTGTTTCAGCCAGGGCAGACGAACAGGCGCAGCCAGCCAACCAATGATGTCAGAAGACAGGAAGCGCTACCAAGGGTGGTGCTGCGTATCATTAGAAAGGAAAGTCACACCTCAGGGACAGTGGAATGGTCTCAATGAGACACATTTTGTACGTGTTGAGTTCCATGTGGGCAAGTAGAAAAAGTCAGCCACCTTGTACAAATGCAGCATTACTGCTGTACAAGTTGGATGTTATACATAGAAACACCTGGGGTGGGGGGCAGGCTCCCTTCATTTTCAGTTCATGTGCCTGCGTGGCGTTTGCAGGTCACATTGCCGGGTACACAGCAGGGGAACAGCTGGCGGTGCTGAACCCCACTAACACATTGGCTGGTGTTCTTCTCTGTGCAGCTAGCATGTCTGGGCAAAAACTGGCGGTGTGTGAGCCCAGGGTCAGCAGGAGGAGGAGAGTAGCAGAGTGTAGGCCGAAGCCTGCACTGGTGGCAGCTTTTGGTCAGTTGTGCCAGCGTGGCTTGTGCTGGACACGATGCAGGCTACACAGCAGGGGAACAGCTGGTGGTGCTGAACCCCACTAACACATTGGCTGGTGTTTTTCTCTGTGCAGCTAGCACTTCTGGGCAAAAACTAGCGGTGTTTGAGCCCAGGGGCAGCAGGAGGAGGAGAGGAGCAGAGTGTAGGCCGAAGCCTGCACTGGTGGCAGCTTTTGTTCTGTTGTGCCAGCGTGGCTTGTGCTGGACACGTTGCCGACTACACAGCAGGGGAACAGCTGGCGGTGGTGAACCCCACTGACACATCAGGTAGTGTTTTTTCTGTGTAGACAACACTTCCAGGTGGCAACTGACAGTGTTGAAACCCAGGGAATCAAAGAGGAGCAAAGTGTAGGCCGAAGCCTGCAGTGGAGCAAGTTGAAAGGGAACCTTTAACCCCTCCTCCCAGGTATTTGTTGCTGAATGAGCCATCTTGTACAGCAGTAATACTGCACATGGAAAATGGTGGCTCCGAAAATTATGCTCCTTGCAAACGCTGAAGTACACACTCATATAATGTGTCCCCTCACACTGTCAAACCGTCCCGAAAGTGGAACGTTCCTTTGTAATGTGACACAGCACAGCCGTCATTCCAACCCCCTTGGTGCCGTGCGCCACCTCCTCAACGTTGTTTGGTTCTGTCACGGAGCCCGCGCTGTAATGTTATCCCTTGGCCATGCACAGTTAGCGGTGCCCGTCTTGTGACTTCATTTAGGTGTCAGGCTGGCAGTGCCTGTGCGTCCAAGCTGCCCGAGATCCAACCTCGCAGTGTCATCTAATGTAATCCCACTGCAGGCCAGGGATCCATGGGCATGCGCAGTGCATATCATCGCCTCTCACTCACCTCCTTCCTGCTTCTTCAGACTGTGCGGCGTCACGGCCGTGGCATGCTATTAGGGATCAGCTGACTCTGCCTAGTCTGAAGAAGCGTGAAGAAGGGGAGTGAGAGGCTAGTATATGCACTGCGCATGGCCATGGATACCAGGCCCACTGTGGGATAACATTAGACGACACTGCGAGGTGGGATTTCGGGCAGCGTGTACGCACAGGCGCAGCCAGGACGACAACAAATTATGTCAGAGGACGGGCAGCGCAAACTGTGCATGGCCAAGGGATAACATAACAGCACAGGGTCCATGACGGAATCAAACAACGCTAAGGAGGCAGCGCACGGTGCCAAGGGGGTAGCAATGACGGCTGTGTTGCATCACATTACAAAGGAAAGTCCCACCTCCGGGACGGTTGGACGGTGTGAGGGGCCACATTACATGAGTGTGTAGTTCAGCGTTTGCAAGGAGCATAATTTCAAGAGCGACCTTTTCCTTGTGCAGTATTAGTGCTGCACAAGGTGGCTCTTTCAGTAACAAACGCCTGGGGGGGGGGACAGGTCCCCTTACATTTTAGTTGTGCCAGCGTGGCGGTCGCATGACACGTTGCCGGATACACAGCTGGGGATCAGCTGACGTTACTGAACCGCAATAACAGAGGAGCGACTGTTGACTGTGCAGACAGCACTTCCAGGCACGAACTGGCGGTGTTAGAGCCCAAGGACAGCAGGAGGAGCAGATTGGAGGTATTGCCGCACACACAGCTGGGGATCAGCTGACGTTACTGAACCCCAATAACAGAGGAGCGACTGTTGACTGTGCAGACAGCACTTCCAGGCACCAACTGGCGGTGTTAGAGCCCAGGGACAGCAGGAGGAGCAGATTGGAGGTATTGCCGCACACACAGCTGGGGATCAGCTGACGTTACTGAACCCCAATAACAGAGGAGCGACTGTTGACTGTGCAGACAGCACTTCCAGGCACCAACTGGCGGTGTTAGAGCCCAGGGACAGCAGGAGGAGCAGAGGAACAGAGTGTAGGCCGAAGCCTGATTGGAGCAAGTTGAAAGGGAACCTTTAACCCCCCCCCAAGACGTTTGTAGCTGAATGAGCCATCTTGTGCAGCACTAAGGATGCAAAAGGAAAAGGTTGCTCTTTTAATTATGCTCCTTGCAAACACAGAAGTAAACACTAAAAATGTGTCCCCTTATACCGTAAAACCGTCCCGGAGGTGGGAATTTCCTTCGTAATGGGACGCAGCACAGCTGTCATTCCTACCCCTTGGTGCCGTGCGCTGCCTCCTCAGCGTTGTTTTAAGCTGTCACGGAGCCTGCGCTGTTCTGTTATCCCTTGGCCATGCCCAATTTGCGCTGCCTGTCTTCTGACATAATTTGGTGTCAAGCTGTCAGTGCCTGTGCGTCCACGCTGCTCCAGATCTCACCTCGCAGTGTCGTCTATTGTAATCCCACTGCGGGCCTTGGATCTATGGACATGCACAGTGCATATCCTCGACTCTCACTCCCCTCCTTCCCTCTTCTTCAGACTGTGCGGAGTCACGGCCGTGGCATGCTATTAGGGATCAGCTGACGGCGCAGAGTCTAAAGAAGGCGGAGGGAGATGGGCGAGAGCCCGAGGTGAAGATATGCACTGCGCATGCCCATGGATCCCAGGCTTGCAGTGTGATTCAATCAGAAGACACTGCGAGGCGGGTTCTCGGGCAGCGCGGGCGCACAGGCGCAGCCATCCTGACACCAAATTATGTCAGAAGACAGGCAGCGCAAACTGGCCATGGCCAAGGGATAACAGAACAGCGCAGGCTCCGTGACAGCTTAAAACAACGCTGAGGAGGCAGCGCATGGAACCAAGGGGGTAGGAATGACGGCTGTGCTGCGTCACATTATGAAGGAAAGTCCCAGCTCCGGGACGGTATAACGGTATCAGTGAACACATTTTATAAGTGTTAAGTTCTGCGTGTGCAAGGAGCTAAAATAAAAGAGCTACATTTTCCTTGTGCAACATTACTGCTGCACAAGATGGCTCTTTCAGTAACAAACGCCGAGGGGGGGGGGGACAGGTTCCCTTACATTTAGGTTGTTGTGCCAGCGTGGCGGTCGCAGGACACATTGCCGGCTACACAGCTGGGGATCAGCTGACGTTACTGAAACCCAATAACACTGGGTCGTATGTTTAGACTGTGCAGCTTGCACTTCTGAGCCGCAACTGGCGGTGTTGGAGCCCAGGCATAGCAGTTCAGGTGGTAGAAAGATGAACACATCATGAGACCTGGATGACACCCAATTACTTAATCAGGCAGAGGAGTGGCAAATTCCTGCGAGATCCAGGCCTGGTTCATTTTCAGGAAAGTAAGCCGGTCAACGTTATCGGAGGATAGTCGCATGCGACGGTCTGTTAGTACACCACCTGCGGCACTAAAGACACGTTCCGATAAGACACTAGCCGCAGGGCAAGCCAGCACCTCCAATGCATACTGGCTTAGCTCTGGCCATGTATCCAGCTTAGAGACCCAAAACTTGAACGGGGAAGAGCCGTCTGGGAGTACACTAAGAGGGCAAGCCATGTAGTCTGTCACCATCTGATGGAACCGTTGCCTCCTGCTGACTGGAGCCGCCGGTGATGGTGTAGACATTTGGGGCGGGCACACAAAAGTTTTCCACAGTTGTGCCATACTTGGCTTGCCTTGGGCAGAGGCACTGCTTCTGCTCCCTCTTTGTGCAGAGCCTCCTCCTCCACTGCCTCGACGCACTGAGCTGCTTTGTAAAGCACTAGCAGCACTCCTCTCAGTTGGACTGGAGAAGATGATGGAATTCACCAGTGTGTCGTGGTACTCCCGCATTTTACGCTCCCGTGTCAACGCCGGGATGAGGTTTTGGACATTGTCACGGTAGCGAGGATCGAGGAGGGCGTACACCCAATAATCAGGCACGTTGAGAATGTGGTCGATGCGGCGGTCGTCTCTCAGGCACTGCAACATGAACTCAACCATGTGCTGCAGACTGCCAACTGGCCCAGAAATGCTGTCCCCTGCTTGAGACATGATCTCTGCCCGCTCTTCATCACCCCACCCTCGCTGTACACACTGACCACTGGACAATGGTGGAACTCCCTCCTCTGGACGTAGCTCTTCCTCGTCCATTGACTCCTCCTCATCCTCCTCACAAAGGGTCCCCTGCCGACCCCTTTGTGAGGAACCACGTGGCGCTGACTGTCCAGAACCTGATGGAAAAGGTGACTCCTCATCCTCCACCTCTTCCACATCATCCCTTATCCCTTGCAGGGTTTCTTGAAGCAAGCAGATAAGGGGGACAGTCATGCTGACTAGTGCATCATCTGCACTTGCCATCCACGTGGAATAATCAAAAGGACGCAAAACCTGGCAGACGTCCTTCATAGTGGCCCACTCTGTGGTTGTGAAGTCTGAGCGGCGCTGACTGCGACTTTTTTGCGCCTGATGCAGCTGGTACTCCGTTACTGCTTGCTGCTGCTCACACAACCGCTCCAACATATGTAACGTGGAATTCCACCTAGTAGGTCACATATGATGCGATGTTCAGGAAGGCGAAACCTACGCTGCAGAGCAGCAATGCGGGATCTTGCCAAGCTGGAACGCCGCAAGTGAGCACACTCTAGGCGGGCCTTGTGCAGAAGTGCATCAAGATCCGGATAGTCCCTCAGAAAACTCTGCACAACCAAATTGAGCACATGTGCCAGACATGGGATGTGAGTGAGGTTGCCAAGGCCTAAAGCTGCCACCAGATTTCGGCCATTGTCACACACTACCATGCCTGGCTGGAGATTCGCTGGCACAAACCACACATCGCTCTCTTGCTTTAGGGCTTTCCAGAGCTCCTGCGCTGTGTGGCTTCGATTCCCCAAAGAAACTAATTTCAAGACGGCCTGCTGACGTTTGGCCACGGCTGTGCTCATGTCAGTCGTAACAGGTAAACGTTCACGGGTCCATGTGGAGGTGGACTGTGACGGATCCTGCAGCGAGGAATCTGAGGAACTGGTGTAAGAGGAGGAGTCAATGCGTACAGACTGGATTCCTGCAATCCTTGGAGTGGGCAGGACACGTCCTGCGCCACTCGCACGGTCTGTACCCGGCTCAACAACATTAACCCAATGGGCAGTGACGGAAAGGTATCGCCCCTGTCCATGTTGACTGGTCCACGCATCGGTGGTGAGGTGGACCTTGCTACTGACGGCGTTCAGTAGCGCATGTTTTATTTGTCCCTCCACATGCTTGTGCAGGGCAGGGACAGCTTGCCTGCTGAAGTAAAAGCGGCTGGGCACCTGGTACTGTGGGACTGCCAATGCCATCAAGTCACGGAAGCTGTCAGTCTCCACAAGTCTGAATGAGAGCATTTCCAGGGACAGAAGTTTGGCAATGCCTGCATTCAGAGCCTGTGCTCGGGGGTGGTTTGCCGAGAATGCCCGCCTTTTCTCCCATGCCTGTACTACCGATGGCTGTAGACTAGGCTGGGAGTGTGAGGATGACTGGGAACGCGGTGCTGTGGGAGGAATTACACTAGGTCTCTGGACAACAGTGCCAGAGGTTCTTCCATGGCGATCCAAGGAGGAAGCCGAACCAGCTGTGCGTGAGCTGGAGGAAGAGGCAACATGAGCTGAAGAGGTGGTAGCTGCCGCTGTTGGTTGGCCTAGGTCTTCAGTGTGTTTTTGGAACTCCACCGCGTGCCTGGTCCGCACATGTTTCCACATATTTGTGGTATTGAGGTTGCTGACACTTTTACCTCTTTTTACTTTCTGATGACACAGCTTGCATTTGACAAAACAAATGTCATCTGCAACTGTGTCAAAAAATGACCAGGCACTGCAAGTCTTGGGAGCGCCCTTTTTGGCTTTTGAAAGAGACAGGCTCCTAACTGGTGCCAAAGTGGAGGCTACAGGCTCCGCAGTCTTCCCCCTCCCTCTCCCTCTTTGGCCCGTTAGGGGAATCTCTTCCTCTGAGCTGCTCCCACCACCTTCCTGTTCCTCACGCCACGATGGGTCAAGGACCTCATCATCTCCACTACCCTCTGCCACCAACTGCTCCTCCTAGGTAGTCTCGGCAGCACAGTATGCACCAGAAAGCGGCACCTGAGTTTCATCATCAGATGCGTACTGCGCTGTGGTCACCGCAGGCACTGACCCACCCGCCTCTTCAGAGTCAGAGAGACAAAGCTGTTGTGCATCACTGCACACTGCCTCTTCTTCCATTTCTCCAATACTGCTTGGCTGGCCCCCTGCTTCCAAGCCAAGAGATTCAGAGAACAGAAGTAGAGACTGCTCCTGTCCTGGGCTCTCTGACTGCCTGGCCAATTTGGCAGGTGGTGAAGAGACAGATGTCTGCTCTCCAGTGGTCTGTGCCTGAGAGGATGTTGCACTAATTGAAGTCGATGCGTTAGCTGCCATCTATCCGACAACGGCTTCAATTTGATCTTCACGCAGCAGCGGTGCACGGCGCTCTCCGACAAAGCTGCGCATGAAGGACTGTTCCCTGCTGAAACTGGGTGATGGTGAGTCACCGGTGCCCGCAGCAGGCACAGAATCACCACATCCTCTCCCTGCTCCTCTCCCTGCTCCACGCCCACGACCCTTACTCCCTGCCCTCTTCATCTTGGTTGACAGATAAAGATAAGCAGAAAAGTACTAAGGCCTTAGTGTGCTTATTCCTGAAATGCTCCTCCTAACAGGTGTAAGAAACACTAATGTTGTAAAGTGTGGACTAGACTTTATTATTGAGAAAATGTGGCCTACACAAGTGTTAAGTGGTGTTTGGTGAACTTTACTTTTTTTTTTGTGCAGATCGGGCTACAGAGCGAGTTTAACTCACACGGAGACCGTGCAGACAGCCGTAAACGGCGCTGCAAGGCCCAAAAACCCTCCTCTAGGTTATCCTATCTAGTGTTTTTCCACTATTTAGCTGGAGATGGGTGGAAATACACTAATAGGAATTTTTTAAATAATTTTTAAACAGGCTGCACTAGTTGAAAAAAAGGAAAAGTTTTTTAATGGTATGAGGCAGTGACAAACCCTGAGCTGAATACAACGGGCTGTTGCTGCACACAGACTACAGGGCGAGCTGCGCTCACACGGAGACCGTGCAGACAGCCGTAAACGGCGCTGCAAGGCCCAAAAACCCTCCTCTAGGTTATCCTATCTAGTGTTTTTCCACTATTTAGCTGGAGACGGGTGGAAAGACACTAATAGGAATTTTTTAAATAATTTTTAAACAGGCTGCACTAGTTGAAAAAAATGAAAAGTTATTGAACGGTATGAGGCAGTGACAAACCCTGAGCTGAATACAACGGGCTGTCGCTGCACACAGACTACAGGGCGAGCTGCGCTCACACAGAGACCGTGCAGACAGCCGTAAACGGCGCTGCAAGCCCCAAAAACCCTCCTCTAGGTTATCCTATCTAGTGTTTTTCCACTATTTTGCTGGAGACGGGTGGAAAGACACTAATAGGAAATTTTAAAAAAATTTTTCAACTGGCTGCACTATTTGAAAAAAGGACAAGTTATTTTACAGTATGAGGCAGTGACAAAACCCTGAGCTGAATACAACCGGCTGTGGCTGCACACAGACTACAGGGCGAGTTGCGCTCACACGGAGACCGTGCAGACAGCCGTAAACGGCGCTGCAAGGCCCGAAAACCCCCCTCTAGGTTATCCTATCTAGTGTTTTTCCACTATTTGGCTGGAGACGGGTGGAAAGACACTAATAGGAAATTTTAGAAAAAATGTGCAGCAGGCTGCACTATGAGCAAAAAAGGACAATGGATAGAACTGTGTGAGGCAGTGTGAACCCCCCCTGAGCTGAATGCAACCTGGTATATGGCTGCACACAGACTACAGAGTGAGCTGCACACACACACACACTGAGACCTTGCAGAACGCTGTTAAAACAGCGCTGCAAGGCAAGAGCAAGGTGAACTGAACAGTGAACACAGCGTTTGCTAAATTAGCCTTGGAAAAGCAAAATAAAGCAATTAGCTAGCTCAACTGGCCCTCAGTTAGAACACAGCGTCCTGTCCCTAACTGAAATCACAGCAGAGTGAGCGCAAAATGGCGGCAGCGTTTTTTATAGTGCAGAGTGACATCATTTCAGCAGCCAATCACAGCCTTGCCAGTACTTACATGCCCACCTGCTAAACAGGATGTGCCCACACTTCCATTCATTCCTCATTGGCTGCTGTGTTCAGTTTGAATTATGGGAACTTCCGATTCCGGTATCCGATACGCGGGAAGTATCGGAATTCGGTATCGGAATTCCGATACCGCAAATATCGGCCGATACCCGATATTTGCGGTATCGGAATGCTCAACACTAGCCATTACCCATACAGATGGCCATCTGTCCTACTGCATTGACTCATCCTGGAATATGGACTATTTGTAATCATATTGGAGATCGGAACCTGTAGAAGTGGTTCCTTTATGGTGAACTTACTGTAAAAATTCTGCTAAATTCTATACACTGTGACCTAGCTAACACATGAGATCACCTAATAACGTTTGGTACTGATTTTTCTAGGTCACACATTGTATCTGAGGGAAAAGGTTGTAATCACCCAAACTTTGGAGATTGGAGATTTGTAATCTTTGGTCGCTAGGGATGTTCAATATTTCTACCAAATGTAATACCCACACATAGGACATAAATGTGTAGATAAACTGTAATGGTGTTTGCTCTCAATTGCTTTCTAAAAAAGTAGGAATGGTTAGCTTTGAATTGTAAAATATAGGGTTCAGTCAGTTGAATTTAATAATTTTGTTAAAGGAATTCCAGATCCAGGGTACATTTTTAATTTACCTTTTTCTGGTATTACCCAGTGGATACTGATAGGAGATGAACTAAGCCAAACGTCACAGGTGACCTTCTCTCTGTGGTTCCAATTGTTTCCAGGAAGTGAGATGAAGTTCATAATTGTCCATGTTCTGTTTGACTCCATTTTAGAGACCGTCCGACCCTTGTGTTGTCTTCTGGAAGTGTTCCAGGTGATATGAACTGTTTCACGAACCTCAAATACCACACAAACCAGTTGTAGTAAGCTATAAGAATGCTGAGGCTGAAGAGGAGCAAGAATAAGGACCGAGGTTCTAGAAGTGGACCTGTCTACGCATGTAGTGATAGTCAGAAGACAAAATAATTAGCTCTTATCTGTAGATATAAAAACGTCATGTTATTACAGGACATTGTCACCTAATGTGACTTTAACTACATGCAGAGTACAAGCACATGCTTGAAAATTTGTGAACCTTTCAAAATTTTGAATATTTTGCATAAATTTGAACAAAAACTATATCAGTAATGTAAGTTTTTTATTTGGGTACACCTAGACGCTGGAGGGATGGCGTTTACACTTTTACATTTTCAAACAGTTTTACTAATAGCCCTGTTATATTTATATGCACTATTGCTTTTACTCTTTTACTCACAGCAGGGAATATGTTCCTTTTGCTTCGATTTTAAGTTCTGTCTGTTTAATGGTCAGTGTGAACAAGCTCCTATATTTTGCATGTATATCAACTAGTGATGAGCGAATATGCTCAGATAAAGTGTAATCCAAGCATGCTCGGATGCTAACCTAGTTTCCGTGGTGTGCTCGAATAATATGTTTGAGTCCCCTCAGCTGCATATCTCACAGCTGTAAAGGTACCTTCACACTGAGCAACTTTACAACAAGAACAACAACGATCCGTGACGTTGCAGTGTCCTGGATAGCGATCTCGTTGTGTTTGACACACAGCAGCTATCAGGATCCCGCTGTGACATCGCTGGTCGGAGCAAGAAGGCCAGAACTTTATTTGGCCGTCAGGTCGGCGTGATTCGTCATGTTTGACAGCAAAAGCAACGATGCCTGCAATGTTTTAACATGGAGCTAACAACCGGGGAGAACGATAAGTACGTCACTGGATCGCTCCTGCATCGTTCTGGTGTTGCCGTGTTTGACGTCTCCTAGCGACCTAAACAGCGATCGGCTTGTTGTCTATATCGCTGCAGCGTCGCTTAATGTAACGGTACCTTTAGACAACTGCAAAATATGCAGTGATTGCATAACAAACAGGCAATGCAAGAATGTGTTGTGGCTTTCAAACAGCCACGAGACATGCAGCCGCAGGGACTCAAACACATTTTTTGAGCACGAAAACTCTCGGTTAGAACGTTCGCTCATCACTAATACCAACTTATTTTCCAATTGATATTTTTCAATTAATTTTCACTTAGTGAAGGTAAAGGTGCAGCCTCCCTTTTTTTCAGCTGGATATTACGTTTATCCATATTCAGAACCCGATCCTACTCAGACCTTATTCAGATTGATGTCACTTTGACATGGTAAGGATTTAATACTAGAGGTTAGGATCATCCCAATTTGGGTACACCTTGATGCTGGTGTGATGGCTTTTATGCTTTCTTGATCAAAAACATTGTTTATCAGTTAACTTACTTAAGGTAATTTATATGCTCTATTGCTTTTACTTGTTTACTTATAGCAGGGTATATGTTCATTTTGTTTATATCTTAGGTCGAGTCCTAAAGTAGATAAAGATAACCAAATAAAAAAAATTATTCCCTTTGCAATTTTTGTAAATAGATATACTGCTCCAAGATCAGAAGTCTAGGAGTAGCAAAAGTAGGTGAACTTTTGTTTTCAGCATTTGGTGTGACCGTCTTGTGCAGCAATAGCTGCATGTAAATGTTTCCGGTAATTATTGATTAGTCTTGCATATCAACTTGTAGGAATTTTAGCACTTACCTCCCTATAAAACAGCTTTACATCTTCTTCTGGGGTGCCATTCCCAGTAGCTGCTCAATTCAGGTCCTCACACAATATTTAAAACAGATTAATTTCAGGACTGTGACTTGTCCATCCCCAAATTTTACTTTTTCTTCTGTAGACATTCTTTTGTAGAATGATTTGTGTGATTTGAGTTGTCTTGCTGCCTGAACCATGTTCTCTTGAAATTCAGCTCATGAACAGTTGTCCTGGCATTATCTATTAGAATTTGGTGGTATGGTTCAGAATTTATTGTTCCATTAATGATGCCGGCCGTACTGGCCCAGATGTAGCAAAACAGGCCTCAGCTAAGGTATGACCTTCACTGTATTTCACAGATGGCATGACGTTTTGCTGCTGCAAAGCATTGTTTTTCTTTCTCCAAACATAACACTTCACTTTTAACTAAAAGGCTCTATTTTAGTCTCATCAGTCCACAAAACATTGTTGCAACAGACTTGTGACTTCTCTTTTTTGGAGAGCAGTGGTTTTGTTCCTATGATGTTACCATACACACCATTGTTATTCAGTGTCCTTGCGATGGTGGACTCATGAATATTAACACTAGTTAATGTGAGAGAGGCCTTTAGTTGCTCAGAGTTACCTGGGGTTCTTTTGCTAGCTTGAGGACTATTATACTCCTTGCTTTGGGAGAGATCTTCATTGGTTGACCATCCTTGGGAAGGGTAATAGTCCTTAGTTTCCTCCATTTGATCACAGACTGTGCAAATGTTCATGGGTGGAGTACAATTTCTTTAAAGATGATTTTGTAAACTTTTCCAGCCTGATGAGTAACAACAAATCTTCTTATGGTTGTACCATGATACACTTCCATAAATGTACTGTGAAGACCATACTTTGATACATTCCTTTTCTTTAAATGAAACAGGTCACCCTTTCACACATAATTGTAACTCCATTGATTGAAAACAGCAGTCTTTAATTTCACCTTCAAATTATCTGATAATCCTGAAGGTTCACATACTTTTGCCACACTCAGACATGTGATGTAGGGTCATTTTTCTGGTTAAAAAATGACAAAGTCTAACATTTTTTGACTCCTTTGTTTTATTTGGTTATTTTTTTATCAACTTCTCAGACTTCTGTTTAATGTCTTAATATTTTCTCCGTTTCTTACCTCCAGAATTCAGATATGATCCATTTCCAAAAACATATTTACCAACATAATTATATGCACAAAAATAAACCCCGCAGTCATTGGTTTGGCCATTAGATATGGCTAATTCGCTAACTCCTTTATCATATTTGCAGGTATATTTGTGTGTATTATTATCAATAAGACAAAATTTCACAATAAGAGGAATTTCATTGAACATCCATTTCCTTTGAAACCAAAACATCTGAAGACCCTTATCAGAATTGTCACTGGACACACAGGGAATGACTGCGGTGGTATTAACTTCAGCTGAGATAACGTTCAGTGGCTGATACACGACCAAGTGACCGGTGATCACTGAAAGACACAAGAGTCAACACGCAAGTCATAGCTCAGTACTGAAATCATAATAAACGAGGATGACTTATGCAATGCCCTTTGAAACCCTAGAGAAGTAACTTTCACCAACGGACCAGCAGGTATGAAATATTTATAGGTCTATGTCTGAAAATTGATTTTTTTTTTGGCACCTTTAAGTCCCAGTTGCTTTCCTTAGGAATTGACTTAATCATGTAAATAATTGCAAGTGAAAATAGATATAATCTGATGTGAGAAAAAAAAAAGATCAATTCATGACTGCCACTGTCTTTTGATGACAGCAGCACAGTGTTTTCACATTGCATTGCTGCTCTACAGGTCTTGGACTAGAAAAGCACTTGGACATTTCAAAAAATCAGTGAAATACAAGTTTATTAACCCCTTAATGACCGTCAATACGTCTTTTAACTGACCTGAGATATAAGCAAATAGCCTCCCCATACAGGTGACAATCCAGCAGCTGTCAGTTGTGCACTATAGCTGACAACTTGCTGCATCAGCCACAATCAGTGTTGTCACCGTCCAAATCTGTTTAACCCCTTAGATGCTGCTGCCAATAGTGACGATATCATTTAAATGTTTAAAAGAGTGTGTCTTTATCCCCATCGGAACCCTGAGATCATGATTGTGTTAAATAGCAGCCTTATTGTCTTCAGGCTATGGCGGCCTGTTCAGAAGTCAGCGACATTTAGGTGGTAAAAATCAACTTTTTCATTCCAATCCTGCCACTTGTATTAATTCCTGAAAATAAGCTGAAGGGTTAATAAACTACCTGACAGCAGTTCTCAGTTTGTCAGGAGGTGTTGTTTTTAAAATGGCATCACTTTTGGGGTTTTCTAAAATATAGGACCCCTAAAGTCACTTCAAACCTAGATAGGTCCCTAAAAAAATAAATGTTGTATATTTCCTTGAAAAAATGAAAAATTACTGCTACTTTTTAAACCTCCTAAAATGCTAACAAAATAAAACAACATTTTACAAATGGTGCTGGATGTAAAGCAGACATGTGGGAAATATTATTTATTAATGTTTTGCTATGGTATGACAATCTGAATTAAAGGGATAATCATTCAAAGTTTGAAAATTGCTAATTTTTTTTTTACATTTTTATCAAATTTCTGATTTTTTTTATAAATAAACACAAAACATATCAACCTAAGTTTACCATTATCATAAAGTATAATGTGCCATGAAAAAAACAATCTCAAAATCACTGGAGTTTGTTGAAGCGTTCCAGAGTTATAACCACATAATGTGACACTGGTCAGATTTTTAAAATTTGGCTCTGTCACTAAGGGGTTTTAATGTAAAAGCCAATCAGTAAAATAAAAGTTGCAAAAAAATTAATTTTCTAATTAAAAAAAGTGTATAAATCACAATCATTTATACACACATGGTCAAAATGGTTGATACCCCTTATTTAATGACAGCAAAACCCACAATGGTCACAGAAATAACTTGACTTTGCCAAACGTAATAATAAATTAAAAAATTTATGAAAATGAACAAATGAAAGTCTGACATTGCTTTTCAACCATGCCACCACAGAATTAAAAAAAAAATAAAACTCATGAAATAGGCCTGGACAGAAATGATGGTACCCTTAACTTAATATTTTGTTGCACAACCTTTTGAGGCAATCACTGCAATCAAATTATTCCTGTAACTGTCAATGAGACGTCTGCACCTCTCATCAGGTATTTTGGCCCACTCCTCAAGAGCAAACTGCTCCAGTTGTCTCGTGTTTGAAGGCTGCCTTCTCCAGATGGCATGTTTCAGCTCTTTCCAAAGATGCACAATAGGATTTAGGTCAGGGATCATAGAAGGCCACCTCAGAACAGTCCAATGTTTTCCTCTTAGCCATTCTTGGGTGTTTTTAGCTTTGTGTTTTGGGTCATTATCCTGTTGAAAGACCCATGACCTGTGACTGAGACCAAGCTTTCTGACACTGGGTAGCACATTTCTCTCTAGAATCCCTTGATAGTCCTGAAATTTCATTGTACCTTGCACAGATTCTAGACACCCTGCGCCAGATGTAGCAAAGAAGCCCCAGAACATAACAGAGCCTCCTCCATGTTTCACAGAAGGGACAGTGTTATTTTCTTGATATGCTTCATTTTTCCGTCTGTGAACATAGAGCTGATGTGCCTTGCCAAAAAGTTCAATTTTTGTCTCATCTGTCCATAGGGCATTCTCCAAGAAGATTTGTGGCTTGTCAACATGTAGTTTGGCAAATTCCAGTCTGGCTTTTTTACGATTTTTTTTCAACAATGGTGTTCTCCTTTGTCGTCTCCCATGAAGTCTACTTTGGCTCAGAACACGATGGATGGTGCAATCAGACACTGATGTTCCTTGAGCTTGAAGTTCACCTTTAATCTGTTTAGAAGTTTTTCTGGGCTCTTTTGTTACCATTCGTATTATCCGTCTCTTTGATTTGTCATCTAATTTTCCTCTTGTGGCCACGTCCAGGGAGGTTGGCTACAGTCCCTTGGATCTTAAATTTCTGAATAATATGTGCAACTACAGTCACAGGAACATCAAGCTTCTTGGAGACGGTCTTATAACTTTTACCTTTAACATGCTTGTCTGTAATTTTCTTTCTAATCTCCTGAGACAACTCTTTCCTTCACTTCCTCTGGTCCATGTTGAGTGTGATACACACCATGTCACCAAACAGCACAGTGAGTATCTGTAGCCCTATATACAGGCCCACTCACTGATTCCAGGATTGGAGACACCTGTGATGCTAGTTAGTGGACACACCACAATTTAACATGTTCCTTTTGTCACATTATTTTCAGGGATACCATCATTTCTGTCCAGGCCTATTTCATGAGTTTTATTTTTTTTAATTCTGTGGAAGCATGGTTGAAAAGCAATGTCTGAATTTCATGTGTTCATATTCTTAGATCTGTTATTTATTATTACTTTTGCCAGAATCAAGTTATTTCTGTGACCATTGTGGGTATTTCTGTCATTAAACGAGGGCTACCAACAATTTGGCCACGTGTGTATGAACCTCTAAGGCCACGTTCACATTTGCGCTGTTGGGCGTAGTGTCATCGACGCAACTAACAACGCATAACACAACGCTGCGTTTTTTTACGCATGCGTTGACATAAACTAGTAATGTTCCTGAATTTTGGGGCAGGGAAAACGCTACAAGTAGCGTCTTCCGCGCCCTGTCTGGTGCGTCAATTTGACGCATGCATCGTAAAACGCAATACAACGCATACCGGCGCATGTCCATGCACCCCCCATGTTAAAGATAGGGGCGCATGACGCATGCGTCGGTATGCGTCGACAACGCTGCGCCCAACAACGCAAATGTGAACGTAGCCTAACTGGCCCTGAAATATAATATATTTTTTCTGCCTTAACCCCTTCCCGACCTGTGACACAGCGTATGCGTCATGAAAGTCGGTGCCAATCCGACCTGTGACGCATATGCTGTGTCACAGAAAGATCGCGTCCCTGCAGATCGGGTGAAAGGGTTAACTCCCATTTCACCCGATCTGCAGGGACAGGGGGAGTGGTAGTTTAGCCCAGGGGGGGTGGCTTCACCCCCTCGTGGCTACGATCACTCTGATTGGCTGTTGAAAGTGAAACTGCCAATCAGAGCGATTTGTAATATTTCACCCATTATAACGGGTGAAATATTACAATCCAGCCATGGCCGATGCTGCAATATCATCGGCCATGGCTGGAAATACTAGTGTGCCCCCACCCCACCCCACCGATCGCCCCCCCAGCCCCCCGATCTGGCTGGTACACTGCTCCGGCTCCCCTCCATCCAGTGCTCCGCTCCCCCCGTGCTCTTGTCCGCTCCCCCCGTGCTCCAATCACCCCCCCGTGCTCCAATCACCCCCCTCTGCATTCAGATCCACCCCCCCGTGCTCCGTTCCACCCCCCGTGCTCCGTTCCACCCCCCGTGCTCCGTTCCACGCCCCCCGTGCTCCGTTCCACGCCTGCCGCGCTCCGATCCCCCCCCGTGCTCCGATCCCCCCCCGTGGTCCCCCCCACCCTATCATACTTACCGATCCAGCCGGGGTCCCGTCCGTCTTCTCCCTGGTCGCCGTCATCTTCCAAAATGGCGGGCGCATGCGCAGTGCGCCCGCCGAATCTGCCGGCAGGCAGATTCGTTCCAAAGTGCATTTTGATCACTGAGATAGATTATATCTCAGTGATCAAAATAAAAAAAATAATACATGACCCCCCCCCCCCCTTTGTCACCCCCATAGGTAGGGACAATAAAAAAATAAAGAAATTTTTTTTTTTCCACTAATGTTAGAATAGGGTTAGGGTTAGGGGTAGGGTTAGGGTTAGGGCTAGGGTTAGGGGTAGGGTTAGGGCTAGGGTTAGGGCTAGGGGTAGGGCTAGGGTTAGGGCTAGGGTTAGGGTTAGGGTTAGGGCTAGGGGTAGGGTTAGGGGTAGGGCTAGGGGTAGGGTTAGGGGTAGGGCTAGGGGTAGGGTTTCGGTATGTGCACACGTATTCTGGTCCTCTGCAGATTTTTCCGCTGTGGATTTGATAAATCCGCAGTGCTAAACCGCTGCGGATTTATGGCGGATTTACCGCGTTTTTTTCTGCGCATTTCACTGCGGTTTTACAATTGCGATTTTCTATTGGAGCAGTTGTAAAACCACTGCGGAATCCGCACAAAGAAGTGACATGCTGCGGAATGTAAACCGCTGCGTTTCCGTGCAGTTTTTCCGCAGCATGTGTACAGCGATTTTTGTTTACCATAGGTTTACATTGAACTGTAAACTCATGGGAAACTGCTGCGGATCTGCAGCGTTTTCCGCAGCGTGTGCACATACCGTTAGAATTAGGCTATGTTCACACGGTGCGGATTTGGCTGCGGATTGGCCGCTGCGGATTCGCAGCAGTATTCCATCAGGTTTACAGTACCATGTAAACATATGAAAAACCAAATCCGCTGTGCCCATGGTGCAGAAAATACCGCGCGGAAACGCTGCGTTGTATTTTCCGCAGCATGTCAATTCTTTGTGCGGATTCCGCGGCTTTTTACACCTGTTCCTCAATAGGAATCCGCAGGAGAAATCCGCACAAAAAACACTGGAAATCCGCGGAAAATCCGCAGGTAAAACGCAGTGCCTTTTACCCGCGGATTTTTCAAAAATGGTGCGGAAATATCTCACACGAATCCGCAACGTGGGCACATAGCCTTAGGGTTAGGGTTGGAATTAGGGTTGTGGTTAGGGTTGTGATTAGGGTTATGGCTACAGTTGGGATTAGGGTTAGGGGTGTGGGGGGGTTAGTGTTGGAGTTAGAATTGAGGGGTTACCACTGTTTAGGCACATCAGGGGGTCTCCAAACGCAACATGGCGCCACCATTGATTCCAGCCAATCTCGTATTCAAAAAGTCAAATGGTGCTCCCTCACTTCCGAGCCCTGAAGTGTGCCCAAACAGTGGTTTACCCCCACATATGGGGTATCAGTGTACTCAGGATAAACTGCGCAACAATTACTGGGGTCCAATTTCTCCTGTTACCCTTGTGAATCTAAAAAAATGCTTGCTAAAACATCATTTTTGAGGAAAGAAAAATGATTTTTTATTTTCACGGCTCTGCGTTGTAAACGTCTGTGAAGCACTTGGGGGTTCAAAGTGCTCACCACATATCTAGATAAGTTCCTTGGGGGGTCTAGTTTCTAAAATGGGGTCACTTGTGGGGGGTTTCTACTGTTTAGGCACACCAGGGGCTCTGCAAACACAATGTGACGCCCGCAGACCATGCCATCAAAGTCTGCATTTCAAAAGTCACTACTTCCCTTCTGAGCCCCGACGTGTGCCCAAACAGTGGTTTACCCCCACACATGGGGTATCAGCGTACTCAGGAGAAACTGGACAACAACTATTGGGGTCCAATTTCTCCTGTTACCCTTGGGAAAATAAAAAATTCTGGGCTAAATAATTATTTTTGAGGAAAGAAAACGTATTTATTATTTTCACGGCTCTGCATTATAAACTTCTATGAAGCACTTGGGGGTTCAAAGTGCTCACCACACATCTAGATAAGTTCCTTTCGGGGTCTAGTTTCCAAAATGGGGTCACTTGTGGGGGGTTTCTACTGTTAAGCCACGTCAGGGGCTCTGCAAACGCAACGTGACGCCCACAGAGCATTCCATCAAAGTCTGCATTTCAAAACGTCACTACTTCACTTCCGAGCCCCGGCATGTGCCCAAACAGTGGTTTACCCCCACACATGGGGTATCAGCGTACTCAGGAGAAACTGGACAACAACTTTTGCAGTCAAATTTCTCCTGTTACCCTTTGGAAAATAAAAAATTGCAGGCTAAAAGATCATTTTTGAGAAAATAATTTTTTTTTTTATTTTCATGGCTCTGCGTTATAAACTTCTGTGAAGCACTTGGGGGTTCAAAGTCCTCACCACACATCTAGATTAGTTCCTTTGGGGGTCTAGTTTCCAAAATTGGGTCATTTCTGGGGGATCTCCAATGTTTAGGCACACAGGGGCTCTCCAAACGTGACATGGTGTCCGCTAATGATTGGAGCTAATTTTCCATTTAAAAAGCCAAATGGCATGCCATCCCTTCCGAGCCCTGCCGTGCGCCCAAACAGTGGTTTGCCCCCACATATGGGGTATCAGCGTACTCAGGACAAACTGAACAACAATATTTGGGGTCCAATTTCTCCTATTATCCTTGGCAAAATAGGAAATTCCAGGCTAAAAAATCATTTTTGAGGAAAGAAAAATTATTTTTTATTTTCATGGCTCTGCGTTATAAACTTCTGTGATGCACCTGGGGGTTTAAAGTGCTCAATGTGCATCTAGATAAGTTTCTTGGGGGGTCTAGTTTCCAAAATGGGGTCACTTGTGGGGGAGCTCCAATGCTTAGGCACACAAGGGCTCTCCAAACGCGACATGGTGTCCGCTAACAATTGGAGATAATTTTCCATTCAAAAAGTCAAATGGCGCGCCTTCCCTTCCGAGCCCTGCCGAGTGCCCAAACAGTGGTTTACTCCCACATATGAGGTATCGGCGTACTCGGGAGAAATTGCCCAACAAATTTTATGATCCATTTTATCCTACTGCCCATGTGAAAATGAAAAAATTGAGGCGAAAAGAATTTTTTTGTGAAAAAAAAGTACTTTTTCATTTTTACAGATCAATTTGTGAAGCATCTGAGGGTTTAAAGTGCTCACTAGGCATCTAAATAAGTTCCTTGGGGGGTCTAGTTTCCAAAATGGGGTCACTTGTGGGGGAGCGCCAATGTTTAGGCACACAGGAGCAATCCAAACGCGACATGGTGTCCGTTAACGATGGAAATAATTTTTCATTCAAAAAGTCAAATGGCGCTCCTTCCCTTCCGAGCCTTACCATGTGCCCAAACAGTGGTTTACCCCCACATGTGAGGTATTGGTGTACTCAGGAGAAATTGCCCAACACATTTTAGGATCCATTTTATCCTGTTGCCCATGTGAAAATGAAAAAATTGAGGAGCATCTGAGGGTTTAAAGTGCTCACTAGGCATCTAAATAAGTTCCTTGGGGCGTCTAGTTTCCAAAATGGGGTCACTTGTGGGGGAGCTCCAATTTTTAGGCACACGGGTGCTCTCCAAACGTGACATGGTACCCGCTAAAGAGTGGAGCCAATTTTTGATTCAAAAAGTCAAATGGCGCGCCTTCCCTTCCAAGCCCTGCCGTGCGCCCAAACAGTGGTTTACCCCCACATATGAGGTATCAGCGTACTCAGGACAAATTGGACAACAACTTTCGTGGTTCAGTTTCTCCTTTTACCATTGGGAAAATAAAAAAAATTGTTGCTAAAAGATAATTTTTGTGACTAAAAAGTTAAATGTTCATTTTTTCCTTCCTTGTTGCTTCTGCTGCTGTGAAGCACCTGAAGGGTTAATAAACTTCTTGAATGTGGTTTTGAGTACCTTGAGGGGTGCAGTTTTTAGAATGGTGTCACTTTTGGGTATTTTCAGCCATATAGATCCCTCAAACTGACTTCAAATGTGAGGTGGTCCCTAAAAAAAATGGTTTTGTAAATTTCGTTGTAAAAATGACAAATCGCTGGTCAAATTTTAACCCTTATAACTTCCTAACAAAAAAAAATGTTGTTTCCAAAATTGTGCTGATGTAAAGTAAACATGTGGGAAATGTTATTTATTAACTATTTTGTGTCACATATCTCTCTGGTTTAACAGAATAAAAATTCAAAATGTGAAAATTGCGAAATTTTCAAAATTTTCGCCAAATTTCCGTTTTTATCACAAATAAACGCAGAATTTATTGACCTAAATTTACCACTAACATGAAGCCCAATATGTCACGAAAAAACAATCTCAAAACCGCTAGGATCCGTTGAAGCGTTCCTGAGTTATTACCTCATAAAGGGACACTGGTCAGAATTGCAAAAAACGGCAAGGTCTTTAAGGTCAAAATAGGCTGGGTCATGAAGGGGTTAAATAAGGTTTTGTTAAAAAAAAATTTCAACTGCTGAATTACAGAGAAAAACCAAAAGGAAGAAACCACAGATCACAGATTAAGAATAGTGGGACAAGAGATTAAGGTTAAAATACCTTTATTAGTAAGGGTAAAGTACAGCACTGCAGACAAACAAGGTGCCATCACAAACAAAGATATAGCGCCAAATTACAATAAATGACTACAAATATTTCTAAAAATAATACATACAGTATAATACATATTAAAACCAAATACCCCAGGTTTTTAATAACAAAAAATAGATATGAATTTTGCACATAAAAATAATAATAATAATGAAAAATTTATAAAAAAATGAAAAGAAAAAACTAAGGACCAATACTGTACTATGTATGTGACAGTCCAGGAAATAAGAAGAAACAAATGGGATGAATGCTAAATGAAAAATACTGATTATGAAAAAATAAAAAATAAATAATAATAAAGCAATAAATAATAAATAATTTGACGCTATTTCTTTGTCTGTGTTGGCACCTCGTTTTTCTGCAATGCTACACTTTACCCTCACTAATGAAGATATTTTAACTGTAATCTCTTGTACCTTTAGTCTTAATCTTTGTTCCGTGGTTCCTTCCTTTTGATTTTGCACTATTCCCGAATGGTCTGCCATTCATTTTTACACAGTAGATGTGTATCACCTTGAGGCTATGTGCACACCTTGCAGATTTGTGTCTGGAATTTTTTGTGCAGATTCTGCATCTCTTGGCAGAAAATGCAGGTGCGGATTTGATGCGTTTTTGCCCTTTTTTGCACGTTTTTGATGCATTTTTGGTGCGTTTTTGAAAGCTAAATAAAGATGTATTATTGAGCAAAAAAAAAAATTGTGATGTCATTTCTTGTCCAACCTCTTCTTTTACATTTGTCCAACCCACACTCCATTGCAAACACAGATAGATAGATAGATAGATAGATAGATAGATAGATAGATTGATAGATAATAGATAGATATAAATATAGATAGATAGATAGAAGTTATGTCGCTTATCCATGTTATGTTATGTAAATAAAAGCTTATAACCTGAAGTTAAATTCATCCATTGGTTGTATAAATTATTCTTTTGAAAGCTGAAACCCACCGAAATGTGGTTTAGGTTAAGAAAATCAATTGGCATCAATGCAGAAATATTGATCAGTTAATGGACACAGGTCAGGTTTTGGCAAGACAAAAGTTTTGTCGCGTATTCTTATAATGCACCCAAATCGTAGTTTACATAATCACCTGTGCTCAGTAAATGATCGGTTAATTAGTGTGTGTATAAAAAGTAACCCAGCACCCCAGAACTTCACTTGAACTGCAAATTGAGCTCTGACAACATGCTAAAAATCCACCCTGCGACCAAAGCCTGGATTATCAAGAGGCTGAAGACCAGATCCACTGCAGAGGTGGCTGGCACCTTTAATGTGTCTCAGCATCAAGTACAAGAATTAAAAAAAGATTTGAAGAGACTGGAGATGTGTTTGACAAGCCCAGGTCCGGCAGACCCCACAAGACAACTGCTCAGGAGGAACGTTTGTTGGTTAGAAAATCCAAAGCAAGCCCCTCTTCCACTGCAGCAGAGCTCGAAACAGGCCTGGCCACCTCAAGTCCCTGTGTCAACTAGAATAGTATGTAGGATTCTGTCTCGAAATGGCCTCCATGGTCGAATCAGTGCCCAGAAGCAGCACTTAACAAAAGGCAAATAAAAAAACTTGTGGCATTTGCAAAGTCCCACAGCCTGCTAAACAGATGGACGCTGGAAAAGAGGCATAAGGTGGATTTTGCTGATGAATCTTCAGTAGAATTACACCACAGCCGCTGAAGATACTGCAGGAGACCTACTGAAGCCTGTATGGATCCAAAATACACCCAGGAAACAGTTAAATTTGGTGGTGGAAAGATCATGGACTAGGGTTACATTTAGTATGGGGGTGTGCAAAACATTTGCAAGGTGGAAGGCAATATAAATAGCTTAAAATATCAAGAAGTATTAGATACCTCTTACATTCCAAATCATAAAAGGGGTCAAATTCTGCAGCAGGATGGTTCTCCATCTCATACTTCCATCTCTACAACAAAGTTCCTCCAGGCAAAAAAGATCAAGGTGCTCAATGACTGGCCAGCCCAGTCAGCAGACATGAACATCATTGAGCATGTTTGGGGTAGGATGAAGCTTGGAAGACAAAACCAAATAATCTAGATGGACTCTGGGAGGCATGTAAGACTGCTTTCTTTGCTATTCCTAATGACTTCATTAATAAATTGTTCAAGAAAAGCACATCCAGCCCATGAAAGGCAGCGCTTCCCAGGACTCACATTCAAAGATGATATTTCATATTTTTTTATTTCATAACTTAAAATAGAAGAGATACAACGCGTTTCGGATACAGTATATATCCTTCTTCAGGTATCATAAAAACACAGTACAAATCCTACTAGTATAAAATTCAATTACACTTATATATAGTATCACACCTTTTATCCCAGTCTCAGAAACTTGATTTGGGGTGTGGACCAAGTTCAGGAAAACACCCACTGATTGATACAGCCTTGTTAACATTGATGCAAGAAAGAGAGAGAAAAAAAAATAATAAAAATAAATAAAAAAATAAAAAAAATATATCAAAGGGAAAAAAAAAAAAAAAAACACAAGAAGAAAAAAAAAATCACAAGAAAAAAAAAAAAAATCCTCTAAACTCTCTCTATGATATCATTCAATCCATTTGGAAATAATGTTCCCAAACGATATATCCAAAACGTTTCTTTCCTGTTTAAAAGAGCATTCCTGTTTGCAACTCCAGAGGGTATCTGCTCCACTGGAGTTACTTTTATGTTAAAAATTTTATTATGTTTAAGTAGTAGATGCCTTGAGAGACTATGTTTTAAAAAGCCATTTTTTGCTCTATTTCTGTGGCCATTAATGCGGGACCGCAGTGTCTGTACAGTGCGTCCCACATACTGCAAACCACAACTGCATGTGATGACATATACAACATGATCACTACTACAGGTGAGTCTTTGTGAGATTTCAAAGACATCACCAGTATTATTGCATTTAATAGTTTTAGCCCCATGATCTAGGATCCCACAGGTGCAACATTTTTTGGAGTTACATTTAAAAACTCCGGTGCCTTGAAGAACTCCACATAAAGTTTGATCCTTATTTTTATAAATGTTTTTTCTTTTTGGATCCAACTGTTTTTTTAATTTACTAGGGGCCACCAAATTTTTCAAAGTTTTACCCCTTCTATATGTAATCCCTGGTTTATCAGGGAGATGTTTTCCCAAGACAGGGTCACGCTTCAAGATGTACCAATATTTAGAAAGCACAGTTCTTATGATTTTATTGCCCCTATTGAATGTTGTCACAAAATTCAATTTCCAGCGATCATCACTTTTTTCCTTACCAGTAGTCAAAGTGTCCCCCTTCCTGGTTTTTCCTTTTAAACATTCTTCCTGTGTTTTTATTTTGTTGTCCCTATATGCACCATTTATCAAATTTTTCGGGTATCTTTTTTCTTTAAATTTTCTTTTTAAAATTTTAGACTGAGCTACATAATCAGATTCTCTCGTACAATTCTTTCTGATGCGATAAAATTGGCTGTGGGGTATATTAACCTTCCACTTCTTGTAATGTGCACTATTGAAATCTAAAAAGCCATTTGAATCCACTTTTTTGAAGTGGGATTTCGTGATGATTTTTTTACCACTATGGCTGATCTCTAAATCAAGAAATACCATTTTTTCTTTATTAATTTGTGATGTAAAGGTAATCCCCCAGGTGTTATTATTGAGCTCCTTTATGAATTGTGCTGCTTCCTCCTCTGTCCCCTTCCATATGATAATCAGATCATCTATGAAGCGCTTATAAAGCCTTATTTTGTCATAGAAAACAGGCTTAGAAAGTGACGATGAGGACTCGAATCGCCCCTTGAATAAGTTTGCGAAACTTGGCGCGACCCGAGTCCCCATCGCGGTGCCGAGCAACTGTAAGTACAGTACGCCTTCAAAAATGAACACATTGTGTTCAAGTATAGATAGGTAGCTACAAGGAGCGTTCACAGGCCGTGGTCCACCGTGCAGAGATATCTGCTGCAAAGTAACGGCGGATAAACTCACCCTGTGTGAACTGGAAGCAATCTCTGTTGCCTCACAGATTTGCGCTGTACACAAAATGATTACCCCAACTAGGGTTCTGCTTGCTCTGGAACTCTTCTGTGCTAACCGCACACATGAAGGAACCAGATGCTAAGCCAAATTGCCCCCACTGATGCTAGCTGCCTGCCTGAGTGTACAGTCTCAAAGCTACAGCCTCACACCACATATGTATAGAGTGGTATAGTATCCACTGGCATAAGCCAAACATTGATACTAGCGCATGGCCGTGCGGCCATGCAAGCCTTTTATAATTGCAGCTTTTCACGACCTTCCTGGTGGACCAATAAGAGCTGCTACAGGGCCTGAGCGTGTGACCCCCGACCTCCAATGAGAGGTCCTCCCGTGGGCATGCTCAGTGCATGAAAAGCAGGACTTAGTCCCAGAAAAGTCTGCTCACCGCTGACCAGTGCTTGCTACAAAGGCAGAGCCTGGAAAGGTAGCAGTAACCATTCGCACAGTATCAGGCTGAGCCAGACGCTGGGTCCGAAGTCTCCGCTGAGCAGGTTCCACTGCGGCTGGAGGAGAATGGGAGACCGCAGCAGACATGGTTCGAGATTCCCCCTGTGCAGAGGTGGGAACTCGACACCTAACAATACACCCCTTCCTATAGCCTGCTCCTCCTTGAGCCTCGCTACGCTCAAAGGCTGCAATGAGCAGCAGAGCCTGAATGTGCTCCACAGGTTCCCAGGTTCTGTCCTCTGGTCCGTGACCCTTCCAGTCCACCAGATAGTATTTCTTGCCACGTACCACCTTTAACCCCAAGATAGAGTTCACCTCATACTCATCCATGGATGAACCCGATATCCCGGCAGATGACTCGGAAAACCGGGACATATAGATGGGCTTTAAGAGGGAAACATGAAAGGTGTCGGTGATACCAAAGCACGGAGGAATAGCCAAACGATAGACCACAGGGTTATCCTGTTCCAGAACCTTGAAAGGACCAATGTAATGAGGCGCAAACTTAGTGAACTCACAGCCTGATGTTACGGGCGGAGAGCCACACTAAGTAGCCAGGAGCAAAGATTGGAGCGGGGCACCGGTGTGCATCGGCAGAAATCCTCATTCTCTCCTTGGAGGCCCAAATGGCATCCTGTGTGTGGTCCCAAATGTCACGTGCCTCAACTGCCCAGTCTGCCACCCTGGAATCAGTGGATGACACGGGCATGGGCGCAGGGACAAACGGATACTGGCCGTAATTAACGAGAAATGGAGTCTGCCCAGTGGAGTCTGCTACGGCGTTGTTCAAAGCAAATTCCACCCAAGGTAGCATAGATGCTCAGTCATCCAACCTAGCAGAGACAAAATGTCGCAGGTATGTCACGAGAGCAGGGCTGCCACTAGAAATTTCGGGGCCCCATATTGGCAAAATTTTCGGGGCCCCCTTGAGACTCCGCCCAGGCTCCACCCCAGCCCCGCCTCCACGCTCCACCCCTCGAACTGTCCACAGTCCCACCGCTCTCTCTTGGAAAAACTCCACTTCTCACCTATCACACATTTAACAGTTCCCATCACCAGATCACACATATAACCGGCAGCTTTTGTTTTGGCCAAAAGATTTTTTAAGCCGCCACCATAACACGGTAGACACTTTTGGCCAGGCCCTACTCTACTGTAACCTATTAAATATTTGTTAAAATATGCAATACAATTTAGGTATATTTTTATTTATTTTTCAATTTTTAAAATGACCAATAATATCACATACAAGGAACAAATACCGCTACACCATGACCACATGACATATTACCACCACAGTGATCGAATAATATCACATACAAGGAACAAATACCGCAACACCATGTCCAGACCACATATTACCACCACATAGTGACTGAATACTACAATTCTGATCAGTAATTAAAAATAGGCACCATACTATCACCATAAGTGCCATTATACACAGGAGATCTGTACTTAGTATGCAGTGTCTGTGTGTTATGACCTGATGGTTAGGAGCACCCGGAATGACCTGATAGTTAAACCACATACAGGACGAACTCTGGGATGTGGGAACTGTGCTGACCGCAAGCCCTAATCCTATCACACACACTAGAAATAGCCGTGGAGCGCTCCTGACCAGACCTAGGCGCCTCGTCACAGCCTAAGGGCTATCTAGCCCTAGAGAAGGAAAATAAAGCCTACCTTGCCTCAGAGAAATTCCCCAAAGGTAAAGGAAGCCCCCCACATATATTGACTGTGAGTAAAGATGAAAGTCACAAACGCAGAAATGAAACAGGTTTCAGCAAAGGGAGGCCAGACTAACTAAATAGACAGAGGATAGGAAAGGTAACTTTGCGATCAGCACAAAAACCTACAAAAGACCACGCAGAGTGTGCAAAAAAGACCTCCGCACCGACTCACGGTGCGGAAGGGGCCACTCTGTATCCCAGAGCTTCCAGCTAGCAAGACAAAATCATGATAACCAGCTGGACAAGAAAACAGTGAACAAATAATGACTATCAGGAACTTAGCTTCTGCAGGAGAAGGCAGGTCACCAGAGAGATCCAGGAGCGAACTGAACAAATGCAAAAACATTGACAGCTGGCATGGAGTAACGATCTGAGAGGAGTTAAATAGAACAGCCAACCGAAGGATAAACCACGTCACCTGTGTAAGGAACCTCAGAAGCCGCAGCTTCACTCATAGTCACCAGAGGGAGCCCATAGACGGAACTCGCCGAAGTACCATTCACGACCACAGGAGGGAGCTTGACAACAGAATTCACAACATCTGTGTACAGATAATAGTGATCACTAGTGAAATTATACACAGGAGCTCTGTATATAGTATACAGTGTATAGTGTCAGTGTATAGGTAACACACTGACTCACCAGTGACGTCTCTAGATGAAGTCCTTCATCTTTCATCCAGCACAGACCGCCATCATTTCATCCAGCCAGGGCTCGTCTCTGCAGGAAATAACACAGTTATCTCGAGCTCCGCTTGTAGAATACATTACTTAATTTTTCACAACTTCTACATTACACCACATGAAGAAAAAGAGGCAATATAGTATCACTCTATACAGTAACAGGACCGCCCCCTCATTTAAAACAGTATACTCAAAAAATAAAATAAATACATCACTGCAGTAATAATATCCCTAAATTAGCCCCTATGGTAATAATATTCCCCATCCTGGCCACCGTGTGTCTCATTCCTGGCGTCAGCCATATGTTCTCCCATCCTGCGCTCATGAGTATCCATTGTGCCCCATATGATCTCCCCATCCTGCCCCATATGATCGCCCCATGTGATCTCTCCATCCGGCCCCATCTGTCTCCATCATATCCATCCTGCCCCATGATCCTGCACGATCTGTCTCCAATTCTGCCCCCAGTGTCTCCAATCATGCCCCATGTCTCCATTCTGCCCCCTATGTCTCCAACCATGCCCCCGTGTCTGCAATCCTGCCACTTGTCTCCAATTATGCCCCCTGTGTCTCCATTCTGCCCCATCTGTCTCCAATCCTCCCCCATCTGTCTCCAGTCATGCCCTCATGTCTTTCATCCTGCCCCGTGTCTCCAATCATGCCCCGTATCTCCATTCTGCCCCGTGTCTCGCATTTTGCCCCAATGTCCAGCATTCTGCCCCAACGTCCAGCATTCTGCCCCCGGGTCTCACAGTCTGCCCCTGTGTCCAGCATTCTGCCCCTGTCACTGTGTCCAGCATTCTGCCCCTGTCACTGTGTCCAGCATTCTGCCCCTGTCACTGTGTCCAGCATTCTGCCCCTGTCACTGTGTCCAGCATTCTGCCCCTGTCACTGTGTCAGCATTCTGCCCCTGTCACTGTGTCCAGCATTCTGCCCCACTGTGTCCAGCATTCTTCCCCACTGTGTTCAGCATTCTTCCCCAATGTCCAGCATTTTGCCCTACTGTGTCCAGCATTCTGCCCCACTGTGTCCAGCATTCTGCCCCAATGTCCAGCATTCTGCCCCTGGGTCTCACAGTCTGCCCCTGTGTCCAGCATACTGCCCCTGTCACTGTGTCCAGCATACTGCCCCTGTCACTGTGTCCAGCATTCTGCCCCTGTCACTGTGTCCAGCATTCTGCCCCTTTCACTGTGTCCAGCATTCTGCCCCTGTCACTGTGTCCAGCATTCTGCCCCACTGTGTGTCCAGCATTCTGCCCCACTGTGTGTCCAGCATTCTGCCCCACTGTGTCGAGCATTCTGCCCCACTGTGTGTCCAGCATTCTGCCCCACTGTGTCAAGCATTCTGCCCCACTGTGTGTCCAGCATTCTGCCCCACTGTGTGTCCAGCATTCTGCCCCACTGTGTGTCTAGCATTCTGCCCCACTGTGTGTCCAGCATTCTGCCCCACTGTGTGTCTAGCATTCTGCCCCACTGTGTGTCCAGCATTCTGCCCCACTGTGTGTCCAGCATTCTGCCCCCTGTGTGCCCAGCATTCTGCCCCACTGTGTCCAGCATTCTGCCCCATTGTGCCCAGCATTCTGCCCCACTGTGTCCAGCATTCTGCCCCACTGTGTCCAGCATTCTGCCCCACTGTGTGTCTAGCATTCTTCCCCACTGTGTGCCCAGAATTCTGCCCCACTGTGTCCAGCATTCTGCCCCACTGTGTCCAGCATTCTGCCCCACTGTGTGTCCAGCATTCTGCCCCACTGTGTGTCCAGAATTCTGCCCCACTGTGTGTCCAGCATTCTGCCCCACTGTGTGTCCAGCATTCTGCCCCACTGTGCCCAGCATCCTGCCCCACTGTGCCCAGCATTCTGCCCCACTGTCTCCAGCATTCTGCCCCACTGTGTCCAGCATTCTGCCCCACTGTTTCCAGCATTCTGCCCCACTGTGTCTAGCATTCTGCCCCACTGCGTCCAGCATTTCTGCCCCTGTGTGTCCAGCATTCTGCCCCCCGGGCACCCCTGGATCGCCGCTCTCAAAGAAAAAAAAAAACCACGAGTTCTTACCTGGCCGTGCTCCTGCGCCGGACGAAGATCCCTCCAGGCTCCACACAGACACACTCGCTGGGCCCGGCGGCTGACAATGACGTCAGACGCCGGTGACGCTGGCAAGTGCGCACTACGGCCCTATTCAGCTGCCAGCCTCAGACTGGCTGGCGGCTGTTAACTATTGATGTGCGGGCGCGGGCCCGCACGTCAATAGTGTGCCGCAGCGCCTGCAGGGGGGGCCCGGTGAGCAGATGAGACGGGGCCCAATGCGGGACCCCTCTGCTCACCGGGCCCCATACGCCAGTCACGGCTGTAATGCCCGGATGGCGGCCCTGCACCAGAGTCTGGTTGGCCCTCTCTACCAACCCATTCGTCTCGGGATGGTATGCAGAAGAGAGATTCAGCTCAATGCTGAGTAAACGACAGAGCTCTCTCCAAAACCGAGATGCGAACTGGGGACCCCAGTCACAGACAATTTTGTCAGGCATGCCATGTAGACGGAAAATATGTTTAATGAACAACGCCGCCAAGGCCCGTGCAGAAGGTAAACGTGGAAGCGTCACCAAGTGCACCATTTTTGAAAATTGATCGGTGACTACCCAGATAATGGTGCAGCTAAGAGACATAGGTAAGCCCATCACAAGGTCCAACCCAACCATCTCCCAGGGCCTGTCTGCAATCAGCAGGGGGTGAAGTAGCCCAGCAGGCCATTGCCGAGGAAACCAATTCTTGGCGCAGGAGACACACGCCCGAATATAATCCCCAACGTCGCGAGCCATATGTGGCCACCAGTATGTCCTCGCCAGAAGCTCAAATGTCCTCTTGGTCCCAAAATGTCCACCCACCCAGGACGAATGAGCCCAAGAGAGAACCTCCGGTTGCAAATTTGATGATACAAAAGTCTTGCCTGGGGGCACAGACTCTAGCGAAACCAGAGCCACGGTTCTCAGGCTCTCAGAAGGGACAATAAGGCACGAATGTTATTCTCCCCGGAGAGAAAATGGAGGGTGAAATGGAACCGGGAGAAGAACAAGGACCATCTGGCCTGGCGAGAATTTAGCCGCTGGGCTGTCTGTAAGTACACCAAATTTTTGTGGTCTGTAAAAACTTGGAAGGGAAAGCGATCCCCCATCAGGAGGTGTCTCCACTCTGAGAAAGCCAACTTCATGGCTAGCAACTCCATGTCCCCGATGGAATAATTCCTCTCCGCTGGTGAAAAGGTCTTGGAAAAGAAGAAGCAAGGATGCTTCCGACCTTGAGCATCTTTTTGGAAGAGGACTGCTCCAGCACCAATGGATGAGGCATCCGCCTCCATTATAAACGGCTTATCTACATCGGGGTGATGTAGGATGGGAGCGCTAGCGAAGTGTGACTTAATAGCGAGAAAGGCCTTGGAGATCTCCTCTGACCACAATTTGGGATTTGCTCCCTTCTTGGTGAGGGCAACCAAGGGAGCTACCAAAGTTGAGAAGTGGGGAATGAACTGGCGATAGTAATTAATGAACCCCATAAAGCGCTGCACTGCTTTAGGAGAATGGGGTTCCTGCCAGTCCATCACAGCCTGTAGCTTGGTAGGATCCATAGCGAATCCCTGGGCAGAGATGATATAGCCAAGGAAAGGCAAGGACTCCTGCTCAAACACACACTTCTCCAACTTAGCATAGAGGGAGTTTGCCCGTAAGAGGTCGAAGACTTTTGCAAACATCTCTCCGGTGGGAGTCAATATCTGGAGAGTAGATGAGAATATCACCCAGATAGACTACAACTGAGGAGGTGAGCATATCCCGGAAGATATCATTCACAGAGTCTTGGAAAACGGCTGGGGCATGACAGAGCCCGAAGGGCATCACCAGATATTCATAGTGCCCATCCCTGGTGTTAAAAGCCATCTTCCATTCGTCCCCCTCATGGATGCGAATCAGGTTGTAAGCACCCCGCAGATCTAATTTAGTAAATACCCTTGCTCACCGTAGCCTACCAAAGAGCTCAGATATCAGGTGTAGTGGGTCCTTATTCTTAACGGTGATGGCGTTAAGACCCCTGTAGTCTATGCATGGACGTAGTTCTCCACTATTCTTCTGCAAGAAGAAGAACACAGCCCCTGCAGCTGACACTGACTTCCTAATGAATCCTCTTGCCAGATTCTCTCAAATGTACTGGGACATTGCCTCCGTCTCTGGAAGAGATAACGGATAGACTCGACCCCGGGGGGCTCTGCACCAGGCAAGAAGTCAATAGGATAGTCATAGGGGCGGAGAACATGTATGCATTGTGCCAATAGTGTTTGGGGAGAGAGGAAAGTTTTGCGGGTATCTCAGTTGTAGCAACCTGAACGCACTCCCTCTGACATCTACCCTCACAGGATTTACTCCATCTCAGAATTCTCCCTGAGGACCACTCTATATCAGGAGAATGGTAGCGTAACCATGGTATCCCCAACAGGACCTCATCAATTCCCTAGGAAATGACTAGTAGGGAAATAATCTCCTGATGAGATGGAGACATGGAAAGAGGGAATGGAATGGTTTGGTGTGCAATCTGTGAGGGTAGTGTCAACCCATTTACCACTCGAACAGTCACAAGTTTGGCGAGATGCGTGTCGTTGGGCAAAAGCTGATGACATAAAATTGCCCTCCGCCCCGGAGTCCACGCAAATCTCGCCCATAAGAGTAGATGGGCCTATGGTAATTGTCCCATTGAAATACAATTTGGAGGAAAAAGTCGCCGTGTCTAGTGTACCTCCTCCGACTACCACTAGACACTGACATTTTCCCGACCACTGAGAACACCTGGATGCAAGATGTCTGGACTGCCAGCAAACATGACAGATCTTAAGTGCAGGAGCAGTCCAGGACTTAGATCCCGCTCGTGACACCTCCATGGCCTCATGTGACTTGGATGCCTGGACCGGAGATTCCAGAGGTTTGAAGGTGGGAGCCACTCTGCCTACACTGGGCTCGCTCCAACCTTCGCTCATTAAAACGAAGGTCGATGCGAGTTGATATTGCTATGAGCTTCCCAAGTGTGGCGGGAATCTCCCTAGTGGACAAAGCGTACTTCACATGGTCAGCCAGCCCCCTCCAAAATATCGGGATGAGGGCTTTTTTCGGCCACTCCAGCTCGGATGCCAAAGTCCAGAAGTGTACGGCAAAATGGCTGACCATGGACAAACCCTGAGTCAATGCCAGCAGTTGGAGCGCCGTATCTTGGGTGACTCAAGGTCCTAAAAAGACCTGTTTCAGAGTGCTCAAAAACCGAGGAGCACTCTGCACCACACGATCGTCGCGCTCCCACAGTGGCGTAGCCCACTCCAACGCCCTGTCCTACAGAAGAGAAAAAATGAATCCCACCTTTGCCCACTCTGTGGGAAAACGTGCAGCCAGGATCTCAAGGTGTATACCGCACTGGCTCACGAAGTCCCTACATGAGTTTCTTTCACCAGAGTATTTCTCTGGCAGCGGGAGGCGGGATAAGGTCGGAACAGGGGTGGCAGTGGTTAAAATTGCTGCAGCCATGCTAGCAGCCTGAACAGCTCTTGCGGTAACATCCACAGCTGAGGTTGCACGTTCAACAGCCGCCAACCTGCCCTCCAGCTGCTGGATGCACCCCTGAAATCACTGTTCGTCCACCATTACTTAGCCAGACCCTGGCGCTAGTATACTATTGGGGCTAGCGGAATGCACCGAATTTAAATAGGTAGCTACAAGGTGCATTCGCAGCCCGGGATCGACCGTGCAGAGATATCTGCTGCAAAGTAACAGCGGATAAACTTTGAGCTCACACGTAGGTTAAGCTTCACCCCGTGTGAACTGGAAGCGATCTCTGTTGCCTCACAGAGTCGCGCTGTACACAAAGCTGTTACCCTAACTAGGGTTCTGCTTGCTCTGGAACTCTTCTGTGCTAACCGCACACATGAAGGAACCAGATGCTAAGCCAAGGCTAATTGCCCACACTGATTCTAGCTGCCTGCCTGAGTGTATGCAGCGCCCCAGAGACCTGGTCGTTGCAGTATGACGCTCTGCCACTAAGGGGAGTGATGGTACGTCTGATGGCACTAAAGGAGTTCTCCTGACCAGGTATCACCAGAACACATTACACTTCACACTCTGGCCACTAGGGGGAGAAAAAGGCTTTATTTATTGGGCCACTCCTCACATTGGTAAAACTAGGGGTTGGGGAGGAAGTTAGTGAGAAGCTGACTGGGTTGGATTCAGGCAACATCCCGTGGCAGGGGGTGTTGCTGGGAGAAGACACAGGGGGGTCCCTGTCAGGCGTGGGAACCTGGCAGGTGCCTAGCGAACAGAGCAGAACGGTAACGGAACCGCGCCTGCACACCCCGCGGCGGTATCCAAGAGAGAGACACGAAGGGAAAGATATTGTGGAACAGATCAAGCACAAAGGAGTACCAGTAGGAGTCGTGCCGTGAGACCGAGGCAACATCCTACTGAGGCGCGTAGCCGGTGGCCGGAACACCGCAGAAGTAACTGACTCTAGGCCTTACTTCGAACTCCGCAGGGAAGTTAATTATAGGTTGGCTGTCTACCTTACATCACCTACGAAGACATAGGAGGCAACGCGAGGAGAGGGGCGTCTCTAGGGTCCCGGAAGAGCTCCGAGCCTTTCCGTCATACGGGTGCATCCTAGCCATAACATACCTGGGGGACGAGAAACTAGTAACATCTGGAACCAAAGAGAAAGAGAGCTGTAGAGAACGAACAAACGAGAACAGCAGTTGTGAGGACTATTCCGAATGCTCAGCAGGGTAGGACTACAACACACAGGCGCAAGTGGTAGGCAACGATTTCCATCTGCAAAGGAAACTCTGGATGTGCCCATCGGACCGGCCGGTCTCAGATAGCCCTGTTAAGCGTGCTCTGGATTGAGGATCCTGAAGTCTTCAGTAAAGAGGTAAAGAGACTGCAACCTTGTGTCCTCGTTATTGACTGCGCCTTACACCATCACCATCTACCTTATTGGGAAGCCCTGGGGACATACTTCACCTGTGGGAAGGTGTTGTGAATTCTGTGGCAGAGCTCCCTCCTGTGGTCACAAGTGGTACTTCGGCTGATTCTCTCTGTGAGCTTCCGTTGGTGGAGGAAAGTGGTACTGCGGCTTCTGAGTTTCCTTCCTCAGGTGATGTGCTGAAGTCGTTAGGTGCTGCTCTATTTAACTCCACCTAGTGCTTTGATCCTGGCCTCCAGTCAATGTTCTAGTATTGGACCTGTTTCCTCCTGGATCGTTCCTGTGGCCTGCTGCTCTGCATAGCTAAGTTCTGCTTTGCTATTTTGTTTGCTGTTTTTTTCTGTCCAGCTTGTCTATTTGTTTTTTCCTGCTTGCTGGAAGCTCTGGGACGCAGAGGGTGTACCTCCGTGCCGTTAGTTCGGTACGGAGGGTCTTTTTGCCCCCTTTGCGTGGTTTTTGTAGGGTTTTGTGTTGACCGCAAAGTTACCTTTCCTATCCTCGCTCTGTTCAGAAAGTCGGGCCTCACTTTGCTAAATCTATTTCATCTCTACGTTTGTCTTTTCATCTTAACTCACAGTCATTATATGTGGGGGCTGCCTTTTCCTTTGGGGTATTTCTCTGAGGCAAGGTAGGCTTATTTTCTATCTTCAGGCTAGCTAGTTTCTCAGGCCGTGCCGAGTTGCATAGGGAGCGTTAGGCGCAATCCACGGCTGCCTCTAGTGTTGTTGGAGAGGATTAGGGATTGCGGTCAGCAGAGTTCCCACGTCTCAGAGCTCGTTCTATGTTTTTGGGTTATTGTCAGGTCACTGTATGTGCTCCAACCTCTATTTCCATTGTGGTACTGAATTACCTTATCATAACAGGAAGGTATACCATCCAGCTGCTATTCCATCACCCCAGCGGACCCCACAGCAGCGTCGGTCACCCTGACCGAATACCACAGGTGGCATCACGAACCCTTGACAGACTGTACCACCTTTATTGGACGCCCCATAGCAGGGTCACAGACCGGGTCTAGCCACCGTGACAGTATCAGAACCGAAGCAGAGAGGCCCGGTACCGAGAACTCATGGCCCTGTGTCTGGGGGTGCTCCATGTACAGTCCCAAACCTACAGCGTCACACCTCATATGTATAAAATGGTATAGTATCCACTGGCATAAGCCAAACACATTTCATACTAGCGCATAGCCGTGAGGCCATGCAAACCTTTTATAGCTGCAGCTCTTCAGGACCTTCCTGGTGGACCAATAGGAGCTGCTACAGGGCCTGAGTGTGTGACCCCCGACCTACAATGAGAGGTCCTACTGTGGGCATGCTCAGAGCGTGAAAAGCAGAACTTAGTTCCAGAAAAGCCTGCTCGCCGCTGACCAGTGCTGGCTACAAAGGCAGAGCCTGGAAAGGCAGCAGTAACCATTTGCACAGTATCAGGCTGAGCCAGACGCTGGGTCCGATGGGTCCGATGTCTCCGCTGAGCAGGTTCCACTGTGGCTGGAGGAGAATGGGAGACCGCAGCAGACGTGGTTTGAGATTCCCCCTGTGCAGTGGTGGGAACTCGACACCTTACACATATATTTGTATTTTAAGTTAATCATTTGTTTAACTATCACATTACTTTCTGTGGATGACAAAACTTTTGCCTTGCCAAAACCTGACCATTCTGTGTCCATTAACTGATCAATATTTCTGCATTGATGCCAATTTATTTTCTTAACCTAAACCACATTTTGGAGGGTTTAAGCTTTTTTTTTTGCACTTTATCATATCCTTTTTTGCAGGATGTGGCCAGGCCTCTTTATGTTGGCTAGGTTTTTCTGGGGCGTCTGTCACTGTGTGCTGCATTTTTTTAGTGCTGGGCAGCCCGCCTGTTAATACAAGGGGCGTCATCAATAGGTTGCATACAGACACTGTGCACCACACTTATCAGTGTGACTGGCGTCCTATGTGAGTCATATCAATGTGCATTTTTTCTGCTAGGCAGCCAACCCCTGCAATGTTTGGTTGGGGTGGCTGTTTTTATCAAGTAGTTTGCACCTGTGCCGCCCCTAGCCTTTATCAGTGGAGGCCTGCTGCATCCTGCTAAGTGTGCATTTGTCATCAGACAGGGTTTTGGGAAGGCCGTATCTCATGGTATGTATTTTTTCTGAGTTTTTTCTATGTTAGCGGTTTAAGCTTTCAAAAGAATAATTTATACAACCAATGGATGAATTTAACATCAGGTTATAAGCTTTTATTTACATAACATGGATAAGCAACATAACTTCTCTCAGGGAGTGTAGATATATGTATGGATAGATATATCTATGGATAGATGTAGATAGATAGATAGATATATGGATAGTTAGGCTACTTTCACACATCAGTTTTTTTTCGCTCAGGCAGGATCTGGTAAATTTTTGTAACAACGTATCTGTTGCAAATAGTGCAAAACTGATGCAACTGATCCGTTTTTTTGAGAGAGAATGGAAAATGTGCATGATTTGAATGGAAAAATGCCTGAGAAACCAGATTCGGAGGCCGGATTCATCATTTCAAATCTCAGTTTCATATGTTTTTCGCCGGATCAGTCACTGGGCGTGTTTTCGCTGGACAGAAAAAACGTTCCTCTGTACGTTTTCTCCGTCTGACGGAAACAGCTTTTTTTGACGGATCCAGCAACAAAAGGATGAAACATGTGGCCATCAGGCGCAATCCGATGCTAATACAACTCTATGAGAAAAAAAGTATCTGTTTTTTTCAAAACCTGATGTGTGGAAGTAGCCAGATAGAGATATCCATAGTTATATCTATAGATAGATCTATAGATCTATCTATAGATATCCATCTATAGTTATATAGATTTATCCATAGATATATCCATAGATATATAATAGCAAGGCCGATGTTGATGAATGAACGTTTAATTTTAAAAAAAATGGAAAAAAAATAGCGTGGACTCCCGCTTAATTTTCTGTGCCAGAGCTGGAAAGCCGAATGTCGGGGGCCAATATTTGTAGCCTGGGAAGGGGGTAATACCCATGGACCCTTCCCAGGCTATGATTATCAGCCCACAGCTGTCTGCGTAGCCTTTACTGGCTATTAAAATAGGGGACCCTAAAAAAAATGACGTGGGTTCCCCCTATATTTTATAGCCAGAAAGGCTACGCAAACAGCTGCGGGCAGATATTCATAGCCTAGAGTGGAGCCATGGATATTTTCCCCCCCAGCTGCAAATATCAGCCCCCAGACACCCCAGAAATTCCGGCACTTAGCCCCTCTCTTCCCACTCCCCTGTAGCGGTGGGACATGGGGTAATGAGGGGTTAATGTCACCTTGCTAATGTAAGTTGACATTAAGCCCGGTTAGTAATGGAGAGGCATCAATAAGATGCCTATTCATTATCAATCTTATAGTAGTGAATAAGTTAAAAAAAATAAAGACGCGACCAGAAAAAAAGTATTTTAACCCCTTTACCCCCAAGGGTGGTTTGCACGTTATTGACCGGGCCAATTTTTACAATTCTGACCACTGTCCCTTTATGAGGTTATAACTCTGAAACGCTTCAATAGACCCCAGTGATTCTGACATTGTTTTCTCATGACATATTGTACTTTATGATAGTGGTAACATTTCTTTGATATTACCTGCGTTTATTTGTGAAAAAAATGGAAATTTGGTGAAAATGTTGAAAATTTCACAATTTTTCAAATTTGAATTTTTATGCAATTAAATCACAGAGATGTGTCACACAAAATATGAAATAAGTAACATTTCCCACAAGTCTACTTTACATCAGCACAATTTTGGAACCAAAATTTTTTTTGTTAGGGAGTTATAAGGGTTAAAATTGACCAGCAATTTCTCATTTTTACAACACCATTTTTTTTTAGGGACCACATCTCATTTGAAGTCATTTTTAGGGGTCTATATGATAGAAAATAACCAAGTGTGACACCATTCTAAAAACTGCACCCCTCAAGGTGCTCAAAACCACATTCAAGAAGTTTATTAACCCTTTAGGTGTTTCACAGAAATTTTTGGAATGTTTAAATAAAAATGAACATTTAACTTTTTATCACAAAAAATTTACTTCAGCTCCAATTTGTTTTATTTTACCAAGGGTAACAGGAGAAAATGGACCGCAAAAGTTGTTGTACAATTTGTCCTGAGTAAGCCGATACCCCATATGTGGGGGTAAACCACTGTTTGGGCACATGGCTGAGCTCGGAAGCGAAGGAGCGCCATTTGACTTTTCAATGCAAAATTGACTGGAATCTTGATGGGACGCCATATTGCGTTTGGAGAGCCCCTCATGTGCCTAAACATTGAAACCCCCACAAGTGACACCATTTTGGAAAGTAGACCCCCTAAGGAACTTATCTAGATGTGTGGTTAGCACTTTGACCCATTAAGTGATTCACAGAAGTTTATAATGCAGAGCCGTAAAAATAAAAAATCATATTTTTTCACAAAAATGATTTTTTCCGCCCCCAGATTTTTATTTTCCCAAGGGTAAGAGAAGTAATTGGACCCCAAAAGTTGTTGTACAATTTGTCCTGAGTATGTCGATACCCAATATGTGGGGGTAAACCACTGTTTGGGGGGATGGGAGAGCTCGGAAGGGAAGGAACGCCGTTTGACTTTTCAATGCAAAATTGACAGGAATTGAGATGGGACGGCATGTTGCGTTTGGAGAGCCACTGATGTGCCTAAACATTGAAACCCCACACAAGTGACACCATTTTGGAAAGTAGACCCCCTAAGTAACTCATATAGATGTGTTGTGAGAGCTTTGAACCCCCAAGTATTTCACTACAGTTTATAACACAGAGCCGTGAAAATAAAATGTATTTTTTTTCCACAAAAATTATTTTGTAGCCCACAATTTTGTATTTTCCCAAGGGTAACAGGAGAAATTGGACCCCAAAAGTTGTTGTCCAATTTGTCCTGAGTACGCTGATACCCCATATGTGGGAGGGAACCACCGTTTGGGTGCATGGGAGGGCTCGGAAGGGAAGGAGAGCCATTTGGAATGCAGACTTAGATGGAATGGTCTGCAGGCGTCACATTGCGTTTGCAGAGCCCCTAATGTACCTAAACAGTAGAAACCCCCCACAAGTGACCACATATTGGAAACTAGACCCCCCAAGAAACGTACCTAGATGTGTTGTGAGAACTTTGAACCCCCAAGTGTTTCACTACAGTTTATAGCGCAGAGCCATGAAAATAAAAAATCTTTTTTTTTTCCACAAAAATTATTTTTTAGCCCCCAGTTTTGTATTTTTCCCAGGGTAACACTTGAAATTGGACCCCATAAGTTGTTGTTGTATAATTTTTCCATATTTTGGTCCACAGAGTCATGTGAGGTCTTGTTTTTTGAGGGAAGATTTGACATTTTTATTGGTAACATTTTTGGGCACGTGACATTTTTTGATCGCTTTCTATTCCGATTTTTGTGAGGCAGAATGACCAAAAACCAGCTATTCATGAATTTCTTTTGGGGGAGGCGTTTATACCGTTCCGCGTTTGGTAAAATGGATAAAGCAGTTTTATTTTTCTGGTTAGTACGATTACAGCGACACCCCGTTTATATCATTTTTTATGTTTTGGCGCTTTGATACGATAAAAACTATTTTATAGAAAAAATAATTATTTTTGCATCGCTTTATTCTGAGGACTATAACTTTTTTATTTTTTCTTTGATGACGCTGTATGGCAGCTCATTATTTGCGGGACAAGATGATGTTTTCAGTGGTACCATGGTTATTTATATCCACGTTTTTGATCGCGTGTTATTCCACTTTTTGTTTGGCAGTATGATAATAAAGTGTTGTTTTTTGCCTTGTTTTTTTTTTACGGTGTTCACTGAAGGGGTTAACTACTGGGACAGTTTTATAGGTTGGGTCGTTAAGGATGCGGCAATACTAAATATGTGTACTTTGATTGTTTTGTTTTATTTAGATAAAGAAATGTATTTATAGAAACAATATATATATATTTTTTTTAGGATTTTTTTTTTTATATTTCTTACACATGTGAATATTTTTTTTTCACTATAACATTGCCCCGGGGGGGGAGGGGGAGGGAAGGGGGGGGAATCATGTTATAGTGTAAGATCGCTGTGAAGCCACCTCCCTGCCGGACCCGGCTGCGGGTGATGTCACTGCTCTATAGGGCCTCCAGTGACACACTGACAGGAGACAATGGCTCCTGCAGTGCATCACTGAAGAGGTTACCTGAGTTCAGGGTCTCACTTTATGGCAAAGCTGCGTGGGAATTTTCCCACACAGCAGTGCCACAAGTGAGAATAGGGACCATTCTCACAGCGGCGGAGGAATGCATTGCGGAAGGATACCTTCCGTCATTGTATTGCTGGAGCCCCTGGAGAGAGGTCGCATCAGCTGATGTGGCTGCTCTCCACGGGAGATCATCATAGGACACTCATTTTAATTGGATATCTGCGGACACAGGGAGTGAATTTTTTATTGTTGTATGTACTGTATTTCATATGTTGTATGTACTATTGTATGTTGTGTGCACTGTATGTCATATAGTGTATGTAATGTTGTATGTACTGTATGTTGTATGTACTGTTGTATGTTATATGTTGTACAGTATGTACTGTTGTATGTTCTGTTGTATCTACTGTATGTCATATGTTGTATGTTGTATGTATTGTTGTATGTTGTATGCACTGTATGTAGTGTTGAGCGATACCTTCCGATATCGGAAAGTATCGGTATCGGATAGGATCGGCCGATATTCAAAAAATATCGGATATCGCCGATACCGATACCCGATCCCTATGCAAGTCAATGGGACCAAAATATCGGAATTAAAATAAACCCTTTCTTTCCTTGTAGGTTCATTCTACATGAAGGAAAACAACTAAGAATAATGCAGGATGTATTTGGGGAGGTGGCGGAGACATTAAAGTCATAGAGGTTTAGCCCAATCAAATAGAATAGCATGTTTTTGTTTTTTTTTAAAGACGTTCGGAGTGACAAAGATATTGACTATGTAAATTTTTGTTTTATTTTGTCAGATATTGATGTTTCACTATTCCACGCCCTTCCCCTTCTTTTTTTTCTTTTTTTTTTACTTTTCCCACACTTTCATCTTCATCATCATCAGCATCTTTGACATCAACTTCTTCTTCACCTTATTCATCTTCTTCTTCATCCTTTACCTTTTTTTTTTTTATTACATTCTTCATATTCATTTTATTCAACTATTATTATTCTTCCTATTCTACATATTCATTTTATTCAACTGTTATTATTCTTCCTATTCTACTTCTTTATCATATTCTCATTTGTGACAGGCATTCCCGTAGTTGTTATCTATAAAAGTTGGAAGATTACACCTTCCGTTCTGCCAGTCACAAAAGTTACATTTGTCCGCGTTCAGTTTGGCCTGCAGCATCAGGCTTTATCCAGGGGCACCACGAGGAGGAACGGACTCACCCCCATACACTGCTTAGTCTTCTTCTGCATATAATTTAGATAATATCTTTTGCTCTGATATTAAGTGTTATGCTTAATGTTCTTCTGCTCTTTGTTCTGCAGCCTCTTGTTCTTCTGCTTCTCGGTCTTCCATGTCGTCGTCTCCAGGGTCGTCGTCTCCAGTGTCGTCGTCTCCGCCGTCGTCGTCTCCGCCGTCGTCATCTCCGCCGTCGTCGTCGTCGTCATCTGGGTGGTCTTTCTGGTCGTCGACGTTAGGGTCTTCAACTTGGAAATGTAGCAGAAGGTACAAGAAGGCTGAGAAAATGCCAAGAACCAGCTGATGGAACTGGAACTCGGATGGCTACCCGAAGGTTCAAGAGCCTATGGAACTACCGAGGACCAGCTGACGTTACTGGAACCCGGTTACTAAGCAGGAGGTACCCGTGCTAAAAAGCACTACCAAGGACCGCCTGATGTTGGCTGAACTCGGATACCCAGAAGGAGGCACCTAAGCCAAAGGCTCTGCCTGGAACCAGCTGACGGTACTGGAACCAGGATGGGGAGCAGAAGGTACAAGAGCAAAAGACACTGCCGAGAACCAGCTGACGGTACTGGAACCCGGATGGGTAGCCGAAGGTCCAAGAGCCAATGGAACTACCGAGGACCAGCTGACGTTACTGGAACCCGGTTACTAAGCAGGAGGTACCCGTGCCTGAAAGCACTACCAAGGACCACCTGACGTTGGTGGAACTTGGATACCCAGAAGGAGGCACCTAAGCCAAAGGCTCTGCCCGGAACCAGCTGACGGTACTGGAACCAGGATGGGGAGCAGAAGGTACAAGAGCAAAAGACACTGCCGAGAACCAGCTGACGGTGCTGGAACCAGGTGGTGGACCCGAAGGCCCACAGGAGAGGAGAGAGCAGCTAGGCCGCGAGGCAGCCACAGTTACCGAACCCCAACAGTTCTACAGGGGGAGCTGGGCCTACTGGCACTACAGAACCAGCCTTGACTACCAATTCATGCAGCCCACATAGGAAGCAACTAAACTGGAGGCACCCTGGAGTTGGCTAACCCGACCGCAACACGACGGGGCAAGCATAGGCGTCTCAGGGAGTTTGACACAACCCAGAAACAGCTGACAGTGCTGAAACCAGGTTTGGCACGAGGGAGTACCCGTGACAAAAACACTGGCGAGAACCAGCTGGCGGTGCTGGAACCCGGATGCGTTGCCCCAGTGTGCAAGAGCCAATGGCACGAACGTGGACCAGCTGACGGTGCTGGAACCCGGTTACTAAGCTGTAGGTGCCCGCGCTTAAAAGCACTACCGAGGACCGCCTGGCGTTGGCGGAACTCGGATACCCAGGAGGAGGCACCTAAGCCAAAGGCTCGGCCCGGAACCAGCTGACGGTGCTGGAACCAGGTGGTGGACCCGAAGGCCCACAGGAGAGGAGAAAACAGCTAGGCCGCGAGGCAGCCGCAGTTACCGAACCCCAACAGTCCTACAGGGGGAGCTGGGCCTACTGGCACTACAGAACCAGCCTTGACTACCAATTCATGCAGCCCACATAGGAAGCTCCTAAACTGGAGGCACCCTGGAGTTGGCTAACCCGACCGCAACACGACGGGGCAAGCATAGGCGTCTCAGGGAGTTTGACACAACCCGGAAACAGCATGCGTCGTTTCACCGCACCTGGGTGGCGTCGGAGACGCTACCTTGTTGCATTTTTCTAGCGTCCAAAAAACGCACGCGTCGCACTTGCGTCGCTCGTGCGTCGTCAATGCGTTCAATTTCCCATTGAAACCTATTGACAACGCAGTTGCGTCGCGGGTGTGCGTCGTGCGTGCGTTGTGCGACGCATGCGTCGTTAGATAAAATAAAACAAAAAAGTGTCTAGACAGTGTCTAGACAGTGCAAACAGTGAGAAAAACATCCCCCATATATAAAGAAAATGTTGGATTGTTTGTCACTTCTGCTGCAGCATCTTGAGGCAAGACACCAGAGGCACATCTCCAGAATATCTAGAGGCATCACACCAGAAAACCAGACGACTTCTACTATTCATCCGCTGTCCAGAGATGTAAGTATAGAATGATTCTGTGCATTTTCTACATGTTTTTTAAAATTATTTTTGCAAGTTGTGTTCAATATTCTGCACTGTGGTTAAAGATATTGTGATATTTTTAGTCTGGTTGTGATGTATGGCGTGGTATAGGATGGCGTTTCATTGTCTGCGGCCTTGATTATTGTTACAGGATAGATTTTTCGTTTCCATTTTTTGGTTTGGTGGTGTTTTTTGTATTCAGTTGTGATGTTTTATTCTTGCGTTATATGATGGCGTTTAATAGTCTCCGGCCCTATCGGTTTTATTGTAAAGTATGGTAGTATAGAATGATTCTGCGCCCTTTTATTACATTTATTAATTTTTTATTGCAAGTTGTGTATTATGTTCAGCACTGTGGTTGTGTAAAGACATCGTTGTATGTTTATGGTTGTGATGTATGGCGGTGTATGGCCCTTTTATTGTCTCCGTCCCTGTCGGTTTTATTGTAAATTATGGTAGTATAGAATGATTCTGCGCCCTTTTATTAAATGTAATAATTTATATTGCAAGTTGTGTATTATGTTCAGCACTGTGGTTGTGTAAAGACATTGTATGTTTATGGTTGTGATGTATGGCGTTGTATGGCCCTTTTATTGTCTCCGTCCCTGTCGGTTTTATTGTGAAGTATGGTGTGTTATTAATGTTTCTGCCCTTAATTTTTGGGGGTTGTTAATTTTTTATTTTCAAAAAACTATTGTGTTTTTTGGGTTGCTCCATGCATACTGTACTTTAAAAAAAACAAAAAAAAAACACTCTTTTGGGATTACTACATAGGGTCTGTTGTAGATTAGTTTTCTTATCTTTAGGCTTTTGTACTCTGGCATTGGGTTGTCTCTGCCATTGTTTCTTTAATTTAATCAATGTGGCAGTGTTGTTTGCTCAGCGTTAGTTCAGTTGGAGTGCAATGTTCTTTGTGGTTTAAATGAATTTTTTTTTTTTATTTATTGCTGGATTGTGCATAGGAGCATAGTATCAATGTTATTTTGTTCTTTATTTCAGAATTGCATTAGTCATGGCCAGCGGCAGCGACTCGAGTCACACCCCACCGCTGAGGAGTCCGGTGAGTACATAATCTACTATTGTTTATATTCGCTGTCATTAGTAGATGGGTCACTCAACTTTTTGGTAAACTATTTTGCAGGCTTCTTCAAGTGAGGAGGAGGACCAGGAGGAACAGAGGAAGCAGGAGCAGGGACCACGGGGCCAAGCTGTGGTTGCAGGACGGAGAGTAAGTATTTATTTCAAACCTAATCATTTTTTTTGTTTAATTTTTTTGTTTTTGCGGTTATGGGGGGTGGTGGGAGGTTGTGGTGTTGTGTGTAGTAGGTGGCGGTGGAGGAGGTAGGGACCATTGTTTTTATCTTTCAAACATTAATATTTTCCATTTTTTCTAGGTTTCACAACGGGCCCTGGATGAACCACTCAATATTGACATGATGGTGGCATCCATTGAAGCACGGGGCCCGTTGTGGGACAGCCGTGACCCCCGGCACGCGGACCAGGGCATATTGCGGCGTCTGTGGATAGAGGTGGCACAATCGCTGTGGGATGGCTTCGACAGCGCTTCACCAAAGGCCAAAACTAGTTTCCGTAAGTATTTACAAAATGCTGCTGTGACCCATCATGCCAGGATTACACAACCGTCTGTGATGTCTTCTATTGGGATTGCACACGGTTGCGTAATCGTTTTCAATATATTATCTAATACCTTTTTTATTTTTTCAATTTATACACAGTTAAACAATTGAAGACCAGATGGCGCTCCATGAAGGACCGCTTCCGGAGGGGCCTGAAAAAGGAGGGACAGACTCGTAGTGGTGCTGCCGCTTCAAGGACCTCGGTGTATAAGTACAACCGTATACTGCAGTTCTTGCGACCGGTCCTTGAAAGCAGAGAGTAAGTATAGTACTTATGCACACACCTAGTTTTTACAACATGCATATTCACATACTACATTCCAGCCACGTAGCTTATTGCACAGCCAGTTATTTTGGCTAGTACAAAGTATAGAAATGAAGAAAAAAAGGAAAGCTCACCGAGGCGTGAAAAGTAAAAAATACATACTTTTATCCTCTTCAATCATAAGCAGAGGATGAAACATCAGCACAATACAATAGACACTATCTACGCGTTTCAGGAGACAGGGAACATGAGACCTGAAACGCGTAGATAGTGTTTTTATTGTATTGTGCAGACGTTTCATCCTCTGCTTATGATTGAAGTGAATAAAGTATTTTGTTTTTACTTTTCACGCCTCGTTGACCTAGAATTTTTTATTCATTTCTGGTCTTCTCACACTTGACACAGCGGCTCCGTGCTCCGAGCCTTCTGGGATTACTACAATGTTGAGCTTGACTTACTAGCAATTTCACTGAAATCTGAAGTATACAGAACACAGAAAAATAGTAGATTGGCCATGCCCAGCCAATATTTAATAGTGTAGTAGTATAGTGGCTATCCAGGTGTATCCCCGATTTTTTATACACAAAAAAGTAAAATATAATAGATACGGCATACATTCCACTGCAAAGCAGGTTATGTTCCCATGGTTGCTCAGCTCGCAGGACCTGTGATGACGTCTCGGTCACATGACCGTGACGTCATGGCAGTTCCAACGTAAGCATAATTGTCTGGCGTTGCAAACCACAACCATGGGTGAATATTGTGAATTAAATAAATACCTTTTTTTAATATTGATGGTGCATATGCAGTGTCAATATTAAAAATAGGTTAATATTAATGGCGGCAATGGATACCTGGCGGTAAAGTTAATTAATGACGCATGTGAAATGTGATATTTAGTATACTAATGGTTTCCTTATGTTTTCACAGAACACATAGCAGCACCCGCGAGACTGTCTGACCCTCTGGAGCGGTCCTTTGTGAAGCGCCATCTGAACAGTCGCAGCCATCCAACAGCGAGAGCAGGTCTGCACCACCACAATCTGGTGAACCGGCAGCCGGTCCATCAGATGTTCCCCTGGCCGAGGCCTCTGTCGCTCCTTCCTTTGGGTCTTCCCGACAGCGTCAGCGGGCCTTGGACAGGGCGCCCATGCCAGAATTTTTACATCTTAGCACCGTATTTCAGAATGGTTTCAAGGCGCTGTGCGATAAAATGTGCAATATCGAACGGCGTCTTGAAAACATCGAAACGGATCTCTCGAGGCCGGCCAAACATTTTTTTACTGCCATTCACAACGGCATGGTTGAACATCTTACGCCGGAACTCCAGATTTCAGTCATGCAGGGCTGCAACAATGTATATGTCAGTGCTCTGCAGCAGGCTCGGGTCATGCAGTCAGCGACAAATATGCCCGCAGTACCATCGCTGGCTGCCATGACTCCAACTCCTGCTGCAGAGCACCACCACAGAGCTCCGCGTGCCGAGGGCCACCGCCACCGCCACCACAGAACAGAGCCCCAAAGTTCAGAACCTGACAGGCCTTCAAGGGGACACAGATGGGATGCCGACCCACACCCAGAGGGAGAGAGGAGGAAAAAGAAGAAGAAGACGACGACAAGTACTACGACCTTGGCTATGGCTGCTCCCAAAAGTACCACCAGAAAACACCCCGGGTCGACCCGGAGCACACCAAGTACCCAGGCTGGGTCTACACGGAGTACACCCAGTACCCAGCCTGGGTCTACAAGGAGTACACCATCACAGCCTGGGTCTACCCGGAGCCGGAGTAGCCAGCCAAGGACACTGGTCGTCCCTCCTCCTCCCTCACCTCCTGCTTTGCTAATCTCGCCACCATCCACTGCCTGGATTGATGTCGGCATCCCGTCTAGTGTCATAGAGTATGCTGCTTCCTCCCCCTCGTCCTCCTCCTCGGTCTCCTCAACACCCCCAAAAAGTGTGGGATATCAATCCCCTTTAATTGCGGATGTTGGTACCCCCTAATAACATTTCCCAATTTTTTTTTTTTGTACCCTAAATAAATGTTATTTTTTTAAAAAAAATTTAGTTTTTATTGTCTCAAATAAAGTTTGCACCAAATCACACCTTGCGCCGTATACACAAATCTTGTCTTTGTAACACCTGATGTGCAATGTCTGACAATATTTATCAATTTGTTTTTTTCATTGTTTTATAGGGCTGTCGCTCATTGTACTCAGATGTTACAAACACAAACAGCATTGCTCAGTATGTCAAGTTTACAATGTACCATCACACAACAATTTCAGTATAGATAAAGTTGGTTTTTGTGTGTAACCAACGTTATCTTTTCTGAAATCGTAAAACGATTGAGCCCCTGCTGTGAGTTTTTTGGTGTCAGCGAATGATTTGGAATTTTTTTTGGGTAACTGATCAAACGCTGTCATTGTTGGATCGGCGAGTTTAGACCGATCCAGCGATGTCTTTGTTTTAAACAAGGGAATATTGGGTTTTTCTAGCGCACTGTTTTAAACACTCAAATAAAAAGTGAACAATACCCCACAAATATAAAAAGGTGTCTACCACGTCCCTCGCCGTCATCTTTCCGCACTGACACTGTGATTCCCGCCCGTAAAGCTGAGCACACCGTTGACTTAATAATAAACGCTGTGCTGTGCTTTAGGGCTGCCACAGTATGGGAAGTTGACGGCGATGGACGTTTCACACACCGGAGTGTAAGGGTTTTTTGTATTTTTTAAAATTACATTTACAATGGTAAACATCGTGAGTGTGGCAAAGCGCTTCATAACATTACCCAGATTACACGGGACTTGCTCTTTTTTGGTCGCTGGAGAGTTGTCTGTGTGACAGCTCTCCAGCAACCACGCGACAACTAAACAACGATCTCGGTCCAGTCGTATCACTGGTCGGTATCGTTGGGTAATAGTTTTATTAATGTACCTTAAGAATATTGGTCAGGTGAGGTGGAAGCAATGTTCACAGTGTCGCCACTATTTGACTCTGGACAAATTCTATCATCCTGAGTACAATAGTGTTAACTCTGTAGAGTTTTGCAAACATGATCGTCTCCCTCCTTGTCTAGCCTGGTTCCATATGCAAATAGTCTGCAGGATTAAAAATGGTTGACAAGGTGGGAGCCGATTATGTAATTATACGTCAAAACTATGGAACACACAAACTTTGTGTGACACACATTACTTTCAATAAAATTGGATTTTACAATTCTATTACTATGGAAAAACGTATGGGAGATTTGTTTGGTGAAAACGGAAAGGCACAAGAACTTTATTTCAAAACACAACGCATTATACAATCAGGGGACATTAACAATAACCATACATAGTATGGTTAAATGACACGGACTACATGACATCATAATAACACGAAGAATTAAACCATTTGATCTTGCCATGAAACACGGCCAACATCAGAAACAAAGTATGCAGCAAATTGGTCCCTCATATGAGCAATCTCCACAGTTGTCCGCAGAGGATGAGCTTGATAATCAGGCAATGGATTTTGTATGGGTTCATCGAGTTCCACGTTGACTCTCTCTTTATCAATAATAAAATATTGGAGAACCACACACGCCTTCACCACCTCATCCACTGTCTCAATTTTCAAATTTATGGCGGATCCTAAGATACGCCATTTGGAGACCAGGATGCCAAAGGCGCACTCCACAGTTCTTCTGGCCCTGGACAGTCTATAATTAAATATAGTTTTGGTGCAGTCCAACCCACGACTTGAGTAAGGTTTAAGTAGGTTGCCACTCATTTGAAAAGCCTCATCACCAACAACAACAAATGGCAGGGCCGGGCCGTCGGTGTTGGGAAGAGGTCGTGGATGGGGGAAATTAAAATTGTTATTGTACAATCTTCGGCCCATATCAGACTCCTTAAATGTCCGTGAATCATTTGCACGACCAAACGCTCCAATGTCCACAGCGAGAAACCTGCAGTCCGCACCTGCAATTGTCATCAGCACGGTGGAAAAGTATTTTTTATAATTAAAAAAAAGAGATCCACTTCTTGAAGGCTTGGTAATCCTAATGTGCTTCCCATCCACGGCTCCAATACAGTTAGGGAAAGAACACACTTATTCAAATTTTTGGGCGTTGGCAAGCCATATTTCTCTTGTAGGGATGGGTAAAAATTCCTCCCGGAGGTTGTCCCACAATGCGCGGCAAGTGTCGGCAATAATACCCGACAGTGTTGAGACTCCAATCCGAAACTGGAAATGCAGTGATCTCAATGTCTCTCCGGTAGCCAGGAAACTGACAAGAAGAAAAATAAATAAATATAATTAATAAAATTGTTATGAAAGAATTTTTCATTTTTAATAACAATCCCCCCACCCCACAAAACAAAAACACGTTACTTTAAAAAATGGCAAGAACATATAAATCCTTCACATTCCATTACGTACCGTAGAGTCACCAGCAGACGTTCCTCAGGGGAAATCGATTTACGGAGCTGCGTGTCCTGCATGGAAATGGTTCCTTCCACCAGACGCAGCAGATATCGGAAGCTGTCTTTTGACATCCTGGTGTATTCAAAGTATTTGTCCTGGTTCTCATTTAATTTGCCAAACAGACAATGGTAGGCTCCACGACTCTCTCGGACTTCCACTATAGGGTGTAGCCAAAAACGCCGACGAATCCTTCTCCGTAGTTTGTCTCTTTTCCTCTGTTCATGACAGGCAATAGCATAAGCAATAGCAAGGGCTAATTCCAGCTGAAAATTGAGGTTAATACTCTCCATGGAACGATCCATCTTGATGCTCTATGGTTGGAAATAATCTATGCCGGGGTATATATACCACTATTACATTAATACCCACCTCCATTTACCCATTGGTGGCATTATCGATTGTCTAGACACTAGACCCACCCTCTTCTATTCATTGGTGGTGTTATCTAGTGTCTAGACACTAAAATGTGTGTAAAGATCTAATCAGTGTTTGACAACGCATGCGTCGTAAAACGCTGCGTTTTTTGTAAAAACGCACCAAAAACGCACCAAAAACGCTGCGTTTTACGACGCATCTGTCCGACGCTTGCGTCAAAAAAGGTGCGTTTTTGCGTGCGTTTCCGATGCGTCGTGCGTTGCGTCGGCGACGCTGCGTCGCATGACGCTAATGTGAACGTAGCCTACCTGTGACAAAAACACTGCCGAGAACCAGCTGGCGGTGCTGGAACCCGGATGCGTTGCCCCAGTGTGCAAGAGCCAATGGCACGACCGAGGACCAGCTGTTGGTGCTGGAACCCGGTTACTAAGCTGTAGGTGCCCGCGCTTAAAAGCACTACCGAGGACCGCCTGGCGTTGGCGGAACTCGGAAACCCAGGAGGAGGCACCTAAGCCAAAGGCTCGGCCCGGAACCAGCTGACGGTGCTGGAACCAGGTGGTGGACCCGAAGGCCCACAGGAGAGGAGAGAACAGCTAGGCCGGGAGGCAGCCGCAGTTACCGAACCCCAACAGTCCTACAGGGGGAGCTGGGCCTACTGGCACTATAGAACCAGCCTTGACTACCAATTCATGCAGCCCACATAGGAAGCTCCTAAACTGGAGGCACCCTGGAGTTGGCTAACCCGACCGCAACACGACGGGGCAAGCATAGGCGTCTCAGGGAGTTTGACACAACCCGGAAACAGCTGACGGTGCTGAAACCAGGTTTGGCACGAGGGAGTACCCGTGACAAAAACACTGGCGAGAACCAGCTGGCGGTGCTGGAACCCGGATGCGTTGCCTATTAAAGATTGTCTTCCTAGAGCCCCAACTAGCGGTGTTGGAGCAAAGGGTAAGCAGGGGGAGCAGAGTGTAGGCCGAAGCCTGCACTGGAGGCAGCTTTGTGTCTGCGTTGCGTTTGCAGGACACTTTACCGGCTACACAGTGGGGGAACAGCTGGCGTTGCTGAACCCCACTAACACAATGGCGGGTGTTTTTCTCTGTGCAGCTAGCACTTGCGGGCAAAAACTAGCGATGTTAGAGCCCGTGGTGAAGCAGGAGGAGGAGGAGAGGAGCAGAGTGTAGGCCGAAGCCTAGTTGAACCAATTTCAATGGAAACCTTTAACCCCCCCTCAGGTGTTACAAAGTACAAGAGACACACCTTGTGCAGTATTAATGCTGCACAAGTGAAAGGTTGCTCTATTAATTAGTCTACTTGCACACGCTGAATGAAAGACGTACACAATTTAGCCCATTGTACAGTCAAACCGTAGTGGATGCGTGACTTGGTTTTTTAAGGAGACGCAGCACAGGTGTCCCAAATAACGCCTTAGTGCTTGGCGCAGCTTCCTGAGCGTTGTTATTTGCTGTACAGGAGTCTGCGCTCTTGTGTTATCCCTTGGCAATGCCCTGTTAGCGCTGCCCGTCTTATGACCTCATTTCATGTTGGCCGGTGCGGTTAACGATGGCCATTAATCCCAGACCCACAGTGCCTTTTCATAAAGTCACACTGCGGTGCTGGGATTCGTGGCCTTGAGCAGTAAATATTTTCGCCGCTCACACACGTCCTTACACCTGATTCAGACTGGGCGGCCTCTGCTGATCCCTTCTCGCATGCCGCGGCCATGAGGCTGCACAGTCTGAAGAAGGCGGAAGGAGATGAGTGACGACAGGCGAACATATGCACTGCTCGTGCCCATAAACCACACCCTCGCTGACAAAATAAATAAGAAACCGAGGGGCGTTGTTTGGAGCAGGGCGGACGCACAGGCGCAGCCAGCTAACCAATGATGTCAAAAGACGGGAAGCGCTACCAAGGCTGGTGCTGCGTATCATTAGAAAGGAAAGTCACACCTCAGGGACAGTGGAATGGTCTCAATGAGACACATTTTGTACGTGTTGAGTTCCACGTGGGCAAGTAGAAAAAGTCAGCCACCTTGTACAAATGCAGCAGTACTGCTGCACAAGGTGGCTGTTATACATAGAAACACCTGGGGGTGGTGGGCAGGCTTCCTTCAATTTCAGTTCATGTGCCTGCATGGCGTTTGCAGGTCACGTTGCCGGCTACACAGCAGGGGAACAGCTGGCGCTGCTGAACCCCACTGACACATTGACTGGTGTTGTTCTCTGTGCAGCTAGCACTTCCGGGCAAAAACTAGCGGTGTTTGAGCCCAGGGGCAGCAGGAGGAGGAGAGGAGCAGACTGTAGGCCGAGGCCTGCACTGGTGGCAGCTTTTGGTCTGTTGTGCCAGCGTGGCTTGTGCTGGACACGATGCCGGCTACACAGCAGGGGAACAGCTGGCGTTGCTGAACCCCACTAACACAATGGCGGGTGTTTTTCTCTGTGCAGCTAGCACTTCCAGGCTACAACTGGCGGTGTTATAGCCCAGGGTCAGCAGGAGGAGGAGAGGAGCAGAGTGTAGGCCGAAGCCTGCACTGGTGGCAGCTTTTGTTCAATTGTGCCAGCGTGGTTTGTGCTGGACACGATGCCGGCTACACAGCAGGGGAACAGCTGGCGGTGCTGAACCCCACTAACACAATGGCGGGTGTTTTTCTCTGTGCAGCTAGCACTTCAGGGCAAAAACTAGCGGTGTTAGAGCCCAGGGTCAGCAGGAGGAGGAGAGGAGCAGAGTGTAGGCCGAAGCCTAGTTGAACCAATTTCAAAAGTTACGTTTAACCCCCCCTCAGGTGTTGCAAGGTACAAGAGCCACACCTTGTGCAGCATTAATGCTGCACAAGTCAAAGGTTGCTCTCTTAATTTTGCTCCTTGCACACGCGGAATAAAACACGTACACTATTTAGCCCATTATACTGTCAAACAGTAGTGGAGGCGTGACTTGTCTTTTTAAGGAGACGCAGCACAGGTGTCAAAATTTACACCTAGGTGCTGGGCGCTGATTTTGCGCTGAGTATGCGCTATTTTGATCCCTTGGCCATGCGCTGTGAGCGCTGCCTGTCTTCTGACCTCATTTCATGTTGGCCGGTGCGGTTAGCAATGGCCATGAATCCCAGGCCCGCAGTGTGTTTTCAAAAAATCACACTGCGTGGCTGGGATTCGTGGCCTTGTGCAGTAAATGTGTTTGCCGCTCACACATGTCCTTACACCTGCTTCAGACTGGGCGGCCTCAGCTGATCCCTTATCGCCTACCACGGCCATGAGGCCGCACAGTCTGAAGAAGGCGGAAGGAGATGAGTTAAGACAGGCGAACATATGCACTGCACATGCCCATCAATCACACCCTCGCAGCCAAAATATATGAGACAACGAGGGGGGTTGTGTCGGGCAGGGCGGACGCCCAGGCACAGGCAGCCAACCAATGATGTCAGAAGACGGGCAGCGCAACCAAGGGGGGTGGTGAGTGTCATTAAAAAGGAAAGTCACACCTCAGGGACATTGTAATGGTCTGTAATGAGACACATATTTTACGTGTTTAATTCAACGTGGGCAATGAGAAAAAATCAGCCACCTTGTACAAATGCAGCAGTACTGCTGTACTAGGTGGCTGGTATACATAGAAAGACCTGGGGGGGTGGGGCCAGGTTCCCTTTAATTTCAGTTCAGGTGCCTGCATGGCGTTTGCAGGACACGTTGCCGGCTACACAGCAGGGGAACAGCTGGCGTTGCTGAACCCCACTAACACATTGGCGGGTGTTTTTCTCTGTGCAGCTAGCACTTCCAGGCTACAACTGGCGGTGTTATAGCCCAGGGTCAGCAGGAGGAGGAGAGGAGCAGAGTGTAGGCCGAAGCCTGCACTGGTGGCAGCTTTTGGTCTGTTGTGCCAGCGTGGCTTGTGCTGGACACGATGCCGGCTACACAGCAGGGGAACAGCTGGCGGTGCTGAACCCAACTAACACATTGGCGGGTGTTTTTCTCTGTGCAGCTAGCACTTCCAGGCTACAACTGGCGGTGTTATAGCCCAGGGTCAGCAGGAGGAGGAGAGGAGCAGAGTGTAGGCCGAAGCCTGCACTGGTGGCAGCTTTTGGTCTGTTGTGCCAGCGTGGCTTGTGCTGGACACGATGCCGGCTACACAGCAGGGGAACAGCTGGCGGTGCTGAACCCCACTGACACAATGGTGGGTGTTTTTCTCTGTGCAGCCAGCACTTCCGGGCCCCAACTGGCGTAGTTAGAGCCCAGGGTCTGCAGGAGGAGCAGAGTTTAGGCGGAAGCCTACTTGAACCAATTTCAAAGGTAACCTTTAACCCACCCTCAGGTGTTACAATGTTGAAGAGCCACACCTTGTGCAGCAGTAACGCTCCACAAGTTAAAGGTTGCTCTTTAAGTTTTGCTCATTGCACACGCAGAATGAAAGACGTACACAATTTAGCCCATTGAACAGTAGTTCAGTTCTGTATTGGAGGCGTGACTTGTCTTTTTAAGGAGACGCAGCACAGGTGCACATAAATTACGCCTTTGTGGTGGGCGCAGCCTCCGGAGCGTTGTTATTTGCTGTACAGGAGTATGCGCTATTTTGATCCCTTGGCCATGCGCTGTGAGCGCTGCCTGTCTTCTGACCTCATTTCATGTTGGCCGGTGCGGTTAGCAATGGCCATGAATCCCAGGCCCGCAGTGTGTTTTCAAAAAATCACACTGCGTGGCTGGGATTCGTGGCCTTGTGCAGTAAATATGTTTGCCGCTCACACATGTCCTTACACCTGCTTCAGACTGGGCGGCCTCAGCTGATCCCTTATCGCCTACCACGGCCATGAGGCCGCACAGTCTGAAGAAGGCGGAAGGAGATGAGTAAAGACAGGCGAACATATGCACTGCACATGCCCATCAATCACACCTTCGCAGCCAAAATATATGAGACAACGAGGGGGGTTGTGTCGGGCAGGGCGGACGCCCAGGCACAGGCAGCCAAACAATGATGTCAGAAGACGGGCAGCGCTACCAAGGGGGGTGGTGCGTGTCATTAGAAAGGAAAGTCACACCTCAGGGACAGTGGAATGGTCTCAATGAGACACATTTTGTACGTGTTGAGTTCCACGTGGGCAAGGATAAAAAGTCAGCCACCTTGTACAAATGCAGCATTACTGCTGTACAAGGTAGCTGTTATACATAGAAACACCTTGGGGTGGGTGGCAGGGTCCCTTTAATTTCAGTTCATGTGCCTGCGTGGCGTTTGCAGGTCACATTGCCGGCTACACAGCAGGGGAACAGCTGGCGTTGCTGAACCCCACTAACACATTGGCGGGTGTTTTTCTCTGTGCAGCTAGCACTTCCAGGCTACAACTGGCGGTGTTATAGCCCAGGGTCAGCAGGAGGAGGAGAGGAGCAGAGTGTAGGCCGAAGCCTGCACTGGTGGCAGCTTTTGGTCTGTTGTGCCAGCGTGGCTTGTGCTGGACACGATGCCGGCTACACAGCAGGGGAACAGCTGGCGGTGCTGAACCCCACTGACACAATGGTGGGTGTTTTTCTCTGTGCAGCCAGCACTTCCGGGCCCCAACTGGCGTAGTTAGAGCCCAGGGTCTGCAGGAGGAGCAGAGTTTAGGCAGAAGCCTACTTGAACCAATTTCAAAGGTAACCTTTAACCCACCCTCAGGTGTTACAATGTTGAAGAGCCACACCTTGTGCAGCAGTAACGCTCCACAAGTTAAAGGTTGCTCTTTAAGTTTTGCTCATTGCACACGCAGAATGAAAGACGTACACAATTTAGCCCATTGAACAGTAGTTCAGTTCTGTATTGGAGGCGTGACTTGTCTTTTTAAGGAGACGCAGCACAGGTGCACATAAATTACGCCTTGGTGCTGGGCGCAGCCTCCTGAGCGTTGTTATTTGCTGTACAGGAGTATGCGCTATTTTGATCCCTTGGCCATGCCCTGTGAGCGCTGCCTGTCTTCTGACGTCATTTCATGTTGGCCGGTGCGGTTAGCAATGGCCATGAATCCCAGGCCCGCAGTGTATTTTCAAAAAATCACACTGCGTGGCTGGGATTCGTGGCCTTATGCAGTAAATATGTTTGCCGCTCACACATGTCCTTACACCTGCTTCAGACTGGGCGGCCTCAGCTGATCCCTTATCGCCTACCACGGCCATGAGGCCGCACAGTCTGAAGAAGGCGGAAGGAGATGAGTAAAGACAGGCAAACATATGCACTGCACATGCCCATCAATCACACCTTCGCAGCCAAAATATATGAGACAACGAGGGGGGTTGTGTCGGGCAGGGCGGACGCCCAGGCACAGGCAGCCAAACAATGATGTCAGAAGACGGGCAGCGCTACCAAGGGGGGTGGTGCGTGTCATTAGAAAGGAAAGTCACACCTCAGGGACAGTGGAATGGTCTCAATGAGACACATTTTGTACGTGTTGAGTTCCACGTGGGCAAGGATAAAAAGTCAGCCACCTTGTACAAATGCAGCATTACTGCTGTACAAGGTAGCTGTTATACATAGAAACACCTTGGGGTGGGTGGCAGGGTCCCTTTAATTTCAGTTCATGTGCCTGCGTGGCGTTTGCAGGTCACATTGCCGGCTACACAGCAGGGGAACAGCTGGCGGTGCTGAACCCCACTAACACATTGGCTGGTGTTTTTCTCTGTGCAGCTAGCACTTCCGGGCCAAAACTAGCGGTGTTTGAGCCCAGGGGCAGCAGCAGGAGGAGAGGAGCAGAGTGTAGGCCGAAGCCTGCACTGGTGGCAGCTTTTGTTCTGTTGTGCCAGCGTGGCTTGTGCTGGACACGTTGCCGACTACACAGCAGGGGAACAGCTGGCGGTGCTGAACCCCACTGACACATCACCTAGTGTTTTTTCTGTGTAGACAACACTTCCAGGTGGCAACTGACAGTGTTGAAACCCAGGGAATCAAAGAGGAGCAGAGTGTAGGCCGAAGCCTGCAGTGGAGCAAGTTGAAAGGGAACCTTTAAACCCCCCCCCCCCCCCAGGCATTTGTTTCTGAAAGAGCCATCTTGTACAGCAGTAATACTGCACATGGAAAATGGTGGCTCCTAAAATTATGCTCCTTGCAAACGCTGAAGTACACACTCATATAATGTATCCCCTCACACCGTCAAACCGTCCCGGAAGTGGGACTTTCCTTTGTAATGTGACACAGCACAGCCGTCATTCCAACCCCCTTGGTGCCATGCGCCACCTCCTCAACGTTGTTTGGTTCTGTCACGGAGCCCGCGCTGTAATGTTATCCCTTGGCCATGCACAGTTAGCGGTGCCCGTCTTCTGACATCATTTGGGTGTCAGGCTGGCAGTGCCTGTGCGTCCAAGCTGCCCGAGATCCAACCTCGCAGTGTCATCTAATGTAATCCCACTGCGGGCCAGGGATCCATGGGCATGCGCAGTGCATATCATCGCCTCTCACTCCCCTCCTTCCTGCTTCTTCAGACTGTGCGGCATCACGGCCGTGGCATGCTATTAGGGATCAGCTGACGCCGCCTAGTCTGAAGAAGCGTGAAGAAGGGGAGTGAGAGGCTAGTATATGCACTGCGCATGGCCATGGATACAAGGCCCACTGTGGGATCACATTAGACGACACTGCGAGGTGGGATTTCGGGCAGCGTGGACGCACAGGCGCAGCCAGGACGACAACAAATGATGTCAGAGGATGGGCAGCGCAAACTGTGCATGGCCAAGGGATAACATAACAGCGCAGGGTCCATGACGGAATCAAACAGCGCTAAGGAGGCAGCGCACGGTGCCAAGGGGGTAGCAATGACGGCTGTGCTGCGTCACATTACAAAGGAAAGTCCCACCTCCGGGACGGTTGGACGGTGTGAGAGGACACATTACATGAGTGTGTAGTTCAGCGTTTGCAAGGAGCATAATTTCAAGAGCGACCTTTTCCTTGTGCAGTATTAGTGCTGCACAAGGTGGCTCTTTCAGTAACAAACGCCTGGGGGGGGGACAGGTCCCCTTACATTTTAGTTGTGCCAGCGTGGCGGTCGCATGACACGTTGCCGGATACACAGCTGGGTATAAGCTGACGTTACTGAACCCCAATAACAGAGGAGCAACTGTTGACTGTGCAGACAGCACTTCCAGTCACCAACTGGCGGTGTTAGAGCCCAGGGACAGCAGGAGGAGCAGATTGGAGGTATTGCCGCACACACAGCTGGGGATCAGCTGACGTTACTGAACCCCAATAACAGAGGAGCGACTGTTGACAGTGCAGACAGCACTTCCAGGCACCAACTGGCGGTGTTAGAGCCCAGGGACAGCAGGAGGAGCAGATTGGAGGTATTGCCGCACACACAGCTGGGGATCAGCTGACGTTACTGAACCCCAATAACAGAGGAGCGACTGTTGACTGTGCAGACAGCACTTCCAGGCACCAACTGGCGGTGTTAGAGCCCAGAGACAGCAGGAGGAGCAGAGGAACAGAGTGTAGGCCAAAGCCTGATTGGAGCAAGTTGAAAGGGAACCTTTAACCCCCCCCCCCAAGACGTTTGTAGCTGAAAGAGCCATCTTGTGCAGCACTAAGGATGCAAAAGGAAAAGGTTGCTCTTTTAATTATGCTCCTTGCAAACACAGAAGTAAACACTAAAAATGTGTCCCCTTATACCGTAAAACCGTCCCGGAGGTGCGAATTTCCTTCGTAATGGGACACAGCACAGCTGTCATTCCTATCCCCTTGGTGCCGTGCGCTGCCTCCTCAGCGTTGTTTTAAGCTGTCACGGAGCCTGCGCTGTTCTGTTATCCCTTGGCCATGCCCAATTAGCGCTGCCTGTCTTCTGACATAATTTGGTGTCAGGCTGTCAGTGCCTGTGCGTCCACTCTGCTCCAGATCCCACCTCGCAGTGTCATCTAACGTAATTCCACTGTGGGCCTTGGATCCATGGGCATGCACAGTGCATATTCTCGACTCTCACTCCCCTCCTTCCCTCTTCTTCAGACTGTGCGGTGTCACGGCCGTGGCATGCTATTAGGGATCAGCTGATGGTGCACAGTCTAAAGAAGGCGGAGGGAGATGAGCGAAAGCCCGAGGGGAAGATATGCACTGCGCATGCCCATGGATCCAAGGCCCGCAGTGTGATTCAATCAGAAGACACTGCGAGGCGGGATCTCGGGCAGCGCGGCCGCACAGGCGCAGCCAGCCTGACACCAAATTATGTCAGAAGACAGGCAGCGCAAATAGGGCATGGCCAAGGGATAACAGAACAGCGCAGGCTCCGTGACAGCTTAAAACAACGCTGAGGAGGCAGCGCATGGCACCAAGGGGGTAGGAATGATGGCTGTGCTGCGTCACATTACGAAGGAAAGTCCCAGCTCCGGGACGGTATAACGGTATCAGTGAACACTTTTTATAAGTGTTAAGTTCTGCGTGTGCAAGGAGCTAAAATAAAAGAGCTACCTTTTCCTTGTGCAGCATTACTGCTGCACAAGATGGCTCTTTCAGTAACAAACGACGGGGGGGGGGACAGGTTCCCTTACATTTAGGTTGTTGTGCCAGCGTGGCGGTCGCAGGACACATTGCCGGCTACAAAGCTGGGGATCAGCAAACGTTACTGAAACCCAATAACACTGGGTCGTATGTTTTTACTGTGCAGCCTGCACTTCTGAGCCGCAACTGGCGGTGTTGGAGCCCAGGAATAGCAGTTCAGGTGGTAGAAAGATGAACACAGCAGGAGACCTGGATGACACCCAATTACTTAATCAGGCAGAGGAGTGGCAAATTCCTGCGAGATCCAGGCCTGGTTCATTTTCAGGAAAGTAAGCCGGTCAACGTTATCGGAGGATAGTCGCATGCGACGGTCTGTTAGTACACCACCTGCGGCACTAAAGACACGTTCCGATAAGACACTAGCCACAGGGCAAGCCAGCACCTCCAATGCATACTGGCTTAGCTCTGGCCATGTATCCAGCTTAGAGACCCAAAACTTGAACGGGGAAGAGCCGTCTGGGAGTACAGTAAGAGGGCAAGCCATGTAGTCTGTCACCATCTGACGAAACCGTTGCCTCCTGCTGACTGGAGCCGCCGGTGATGGTGTAGACATTTGGGGCGGGCACACAAAAGTGTGCCAGAGTTGTGCCATACTGGGCTTGCCTTTGGCAGAGGCACTGCTTCTGCTCCCTCTTTGGGCAGAGCCTCCCCCACTGCCTCGACGCACTGAGCTGCTTAGTAAAGCACTAGCAGCACTCCTCTCAGTTGGACTGGAGAAGATGATGGAATTCACCAGTGTGTCGTGGTACTCCCGCAATTTATGCTCCCGGGTCAACGCTGGGATGAGGTTTTGGACGTTGTCCCGGTAGCGAGGATCAAGGAGGGTGAACACCCAATAATCAGGCATGTTGAGAATGTGGTCGATGCGGCGGTCGTTTCTCAGGCACTGCAGCATGAAATCCACCATGTGCTGCAGACTGCCAACTGGCCCAAAAACGCTGTCCCCTGCTTGAGACATGATCTCTGCCCGCTCGTCATCACCCCACCCTCGCTGTACACACTGACCACTGGACAATTGTGTCGCTCCCTCCTCTGGAAGGAGCTCTTCCTCCTCCATTGACTCCTCCTCATCCTCCTCACAAAGTGGCCCCTGCGTACCCCTTTGTGAGGAACCACGTGGCGCTGACTCTCCAGAAGCTGATGGAAAAGGTGACTCCTCATCCTCCACCTCTTCCACAACATCATCCCTTAACCCTTGCAAAGTTTGCTGAAGCAGGCAGATAAGGGGGACAGTCATGCTGACTAGTGCAACATCTGCACTTGCCATCCGCGTGGAATAATCAAAAGGACGCAAAACCTGGCAGACTTCCTTCATAGTGGCCCACTCTGTGGTTGTGAAGTCTGATCGGCGCTGACTGCGACTTCTTTGCGCCTGATGCAGCTGGTACTCCATAACTGCTTGCTGCTGCTCACACAACCGCTCCAACATATGTAACGTGGAATTCCACCGGGTAGGTAGGTCACATATGATGCGGGGTTCCGGAAGGCGGAATCGGCGCTGCAGAGCAGCAATGCGGGATCTTGCCAAGCTGGAACGCCGCAAGTGAGCACACTCTAGGCGGACCTTGTGCAGCAGGGCATCAAGATCCGGATAGTCCCTCAGAAAACTCTGCACAACCAAATTGAGCACATGTGCCAGACATGGGATGTGAGTGAGGTTGCCAAGGGCCAAAGCTGCCACCAGATTTCGGCCATTGTCACACACTACCATGCCTGGCTGGAGATTCGCTGGCAGTAACCACACATCGCTCTCCTGCTTGATGGCATTCCAGAGCTCCTGCACTGTGTGGCTTCGATTCCCCAATGAAACTAGTTTCAAGACGGCCTGCTGACGTTTGGCCACAGCTGTGCTCATGTCGGTCATAGGTAAACGTTCACGGGTCCATGTGGAGGTGGACTGTGATGGCTCCTGCAGAGATGATTCTGAGGAACTTGTGTAAGAGGAGGAGTCAATACGTACAGACTGGATTCCTGCAATCCTTGGAGTGGGCAGGACACGTCCTGTGCCACTCGCACGATCTGTACCTGGCTCAACAACATTAACCCAATGGGCAGTGAGGGAAACTTATCGCCTCTGTCCAAGCTGACAGGTCCACGCATCGGTGGTGAGGTGGACCTTGCTACTGACGGCGTTCAGTAGCGCATGTTTTATGTTTCCCTCAACATGCCTGTGCAGGGCAGGGACAGCTTGCCTGCTGAAGTAAAAGCGGCTGGGCACCTTGTACTGTGGGACTGCCAATGTCATCAAGTCACGGAAGCTGTCAGTCTCCACCAGCCTGAATGAGAGCATTTCCAGGGACAACAGTTTGGCAATGCCTGCATTCAGAGCCTGTGCTCGGGGGTGGTTGGCCGAGAATGCCCGCCTTTTCTCCCATGCCTGTACTACCGATGGCTGTAGAGTAGACTGGGAGTGTGAGGATAACTGGGAAGGTGGTGCTGTGGGTGGAATTACACAAGGTCTCTGGACAACAGTGCCAGAGGTTCTTCCATGGCGATCCTGGGAGGAAGCCAAATCAGCTGTGCGTGAGCTGGAGGAAGAGGCAACACGAGCTGAAGAGGTGGTAGCTGCCGCTGTTGGTTGGCCTACATCTTCAGTCTGTTTCTGTAACTCCACCGCGTGCCTGGTCCGCACATGTTTCCACATATTTGTGGTATTGAGGTTGCTGACATTTTTCCCTCTTTTTACTTTCTGATGACACAGCTTGCATTTGACAAAACAAATGTCATCTGCAACTGTGTCAAAAAAGGACCAGGCACTGCAAGTCTTGGGAGCGCCCTTTTTGGCTTTGGAAAGAGACAGGCTCCTAACGGGTGCCAAAGTGGAGGCTACAGGTTCCGCAGTCTTCCCCCTCCCTCTCCCTCTTTGGCCCGTTAGGGGAATCTCTTCCTCAGAGCTGCTCCCACCACCTTCCTGTTCCTCACGCCACGATGGGTCAACGACCTCATCATCTCCACTACCCTCTGCCACCAACTGCTCCTCCTGGGTAGTCTCGGCAGCACAGTACACACCAAAAAGCGGCACCTGAGTTTCATCATCAGATGCGTACTGCGCTGTGGTCACCGGAGCCACTGGCCCACCCGCCTCTTCAGAGTCAGAGAGACAAAGCTGTTGGGCATCACTGCACACTGCCTCTTCTTCCATTTCTCCAATGCTGCTTGGCTGGCCCCCTGTTTCCAAGCCAAGAGATTCAGAGAACAGAAGTAGAGACGGCTCCTGTCCTGGGCTCTCTGACTGCGTGGCCAATCTGGCAGGTGGTGAAGAGACAGATGGCTGCTCTCCAGTGCTCTGTGCCTGAGAGGATGTGGCACTAACTGAAGTCGATGCCGAGGCGTTAGCTGCCATCCACCCGACAACGGCTTCAATTTGGTCTTCACGCAGCAGCGGTGCACGGCGCTCTCCGTCAAAGCTGCGCATGAAGGACTGTTCCCTGCTGAAACTGAGTGACGACGAGTCACCGGTGCCCGCAGCAGGCACAGAATCACCATGTCCTCTCCCTGCTCCTCTCCCTGCTCCGCGCCCACGCCCACGTGCCTTACTCCCTGCCCTCTTCATCTTGGTTGACAGATAAAGATAAGCAGAAAAGTACTAAGGCCATAGTGTGCTTATTCCTGAAAAGCTCCTCCTAACAGGTGTAAGAAACACTAATGTTGTAAAGTGTGGACTAAACTTTATTATTTTTCAAATGTGGCCTACACAAGTGTTAAGTTGTGTTTGGTGAACTTTCCTTTTTTTTTCTGCAGATCGGACTACAGAGCAAGTTTAACTCTCACGGGTACCGTGCAGACAGCCGTAAACGGCGCTGCAAGGCTCAAAAACCCTCCTCTAGGTTATCCTATGTAGTGTTTTTCCACTATTTAGCTGGAGACGGGTGGAAAGACACTAATAGGCAATTTTTTTTTAAAATTTTAAACAGGCTGCACTATTTGAAAAAAAGGAAATTTTTTTTTCAAGGTATGAGGCAGTAACGCACCCTGAGCTGAATCCAACCGGCTATGGCTGCACACAGAATACAGGGCGAGCTGCGCTCACACAGAGACCGTGCAGACAGCCGTAAACGGCGCTGCAAGGCCCAAAAAACCCCCTCTAGGTTATCCTATGTAGTGATTTTCCACAAGTTAGCTGGAGAAGGGTGGAAAAACACTAATAGGAATTTTTTTTTTTTAATTTTAAACAGGCTGCACTATTTGAAAAAAAGGAAATTTTTTTTCAAGGTATGAGGCAGTAACGCACCCTGAGCTGAATCCAACCGGCTATGGCTGCACACAGACTACAGGGCGAGCTGCGCTCACACAGAGACCGTGCAGACAGCCGTAAACGGCGCTGCAAGGCCCAAAAAAACCCCTCTAGGTTATCCTATGTAGTGTTTTTCCACAATTTAGCTGGAGACGGGTGGAAAAACACTAATAGGAAATTTTTTTTTTAATTTTTAAACAGGCTGCACTATTTGAAAAAAAGGGAAATTGTTTTCAAGGTATGAGGCAGTAACGAACCCTGAGCTGAATCCAACCGGCTATGGCTGCACACAGACTACAGGGCGAGCTGGGCTCACACGGAGACCGTGCAGACAGCCGTAAACGGCGCTGCAAGGCCCAAAAACCCCCCTCTAGGTTATCCTATGTAGTGTTTTTCCACAATTTAGCTGGAGACTGGTGGAAAGGCACTAATAGGAAATTTGAGAAAAAATGTGCAGCAGGCTGCACTATGAGCAAAAAAGGACAACTGTGTGAGGCAGTGTGAACCCCCCCTGAGCTGAATACAACCGGGTATATGGCTGCACACAGACTACAGAGTGAGCTGCACACACACACACACACACAGAGACCTTGCAGAACGCTGTTAAAACAGCGCTGCAAGGCAAGAGCAAGGTGAACAGTGAAGAACACACAGCGTTTTGCTAAATTAGCCTTGGGAAAGGAAAATAAAGCAATTAGCTATCTCAACTGGCCCTCAGTTAAAACACCTGTCCCTAACTGAAATCACAGCAAAGTGAGCGCAAAATGGCGGCAGCGTTTTTTATAGTGCAGAGTGACATCATTTCAGCAGCCAATCACAGCCTTGCCAGTACTTACATGCCCACCATGCTAAACAGGATGTGCCCACACTTCCATTCATTCCTCATTGGCTGCTGCGTTCAGTTTGAATTCTGGGAACTTCCGATTCCGGTATCCGATACGCGGGAAGTATCGGAATTCGGTATCGGAATTCCGATACCGCAAATATCGGCCGATACCCGATACTTGCGGTATCGGAATGCTCAACACTAACTGTATGTCATATGTTGTATGTACTGTTGTATGTTGTATGTACTGTATGTCATATGTTGTATGTACTATTGCATGTTCTGTTATATGTTGTAAGTACTGTATGTTCTGTATGTTGTATGTACTGTATGTTGTATGTTCTGTTGTATGTTGTATGTAGTCTGTTATATGTTGTATGTACTGTATATCATATGTTGTATGTACTGTTGTATGTTCTGTTGTATGTTGTATGTAGTCTGTTATATGTTGTATGTACTGTATATCATATGTTGTATGTACTGTTGTATGTTGTATGTACTGTTGTATGTTGTATGTTCTGTTGTATGTTGTATGTACTGTATGTCATATGTTGTATGTTGCATGTACGGTATGTTGTATGTACTGTATGTGTGTGTGTATTGTTTTTACATTTAACACATTAGCCGAATGATGGGACTACTACTGTCCCATCATTGGCTAATGTGTCTCTCAATGTCACTGTAGCAGGCATAGCCCGATGAGACTTGTAGTCCCATTGGACGATGCCTGCACACACACACACCCCCGCAAAGACCCCCTCCCGACAGCCCCACACAGACCACTGACAGCCCGCACAGACCCACGACAGCCCTACACAGACCCCTGGCAGCCCGCACAGACCCCCGGCAGCCCCACACAGACCCCCAACAGCTCCGCAGATGCCCTGGCAGACCCCCGAAGACCCATGGACAGCCCAGCCGCATACACAGACATGCACAGTCTCCACCCACAATCCACCCAGACTCCACCCACACACTTCCCTCCTCCCGGTCTGCAGCATTTCATCCACAGCTAAACCGCAGATCGTTTTTACATCTGCAGTTTTGCTGCGGATGTGCCCGACTCAATGCAAGTCAATGGGAGCAGAAACGCTGCAGATCCACACCAATAAATGACATGCTCCTCCTTTTGATCTGCAGCGTTTTCCTTGTGGAATTTTCCGCACCATTAGCACAGCAATTTTTTTTCCCATTGATTTGCATTGTACTGTAAATCACTTGCCGATCTGCAGCATTTCTGGACGGAAATCCGCAACGTGTGCACATAGCCTGACAATTTTATTCACGCCATAATTAGTGATATACATCTATTGTTGTCTTTGTTTTTATGAATTACAGAGAAGCAAAGAAGGCCAGTCATTAAGGACTTGAGATTTTTTTTTTTCATATTTGCAAGAAAAATTATTTTTCAGATCCTGTTTTTATACATCCTGTTTGTCCTCCATCCTTATGCTCCTGCTGCACTCGAAAAAAAAATTACACAACAGTACAGAAGTATTTCAGAATATTATACAACTAATCAGGCTCATACATGTTCAAGTACTAAAGTGGGACAAATGGAAGTGAAAGGTTTAAAACGTTTTTAGAAATATTTAAAAATTCAAAAAGAAAAAAAATGCCCAGAAAACCCCATTAAAATGACTTTATTTAAAAAACTAAGAAAAACCTTAAAGGGATACATAATATATCACTATGTTTATAATGACACGAGATAGATGATGATAATTTTATTAAATGCCATAATAAGGACAATTCATAATTTCATTTTTTGTTTAATTCCATAAAAAACTATGAATAAGTCTTATGTAGGCCAAAATGGAACAAATGTAAATTCTGCTTCTCGTGCAAAAAGCAATCCTTCCAATGCCTCATTCACATGCCCGCTTTCCTCAAGTAGAAGAAAAGCGGAGCGATTATTTTGATTGTACTTTGATCAGACATTGATCAGTGTTTTCCATGTGTCATCGTTTTTTTTACCTTCTCCGGATAATCTATGAAAATCGAACTGCTCTCCGATAGCATCCAAGTGCAGTTCGATTTATTCACGGATGTATAGACTTGCATTGCCAATTTTCATCCAACCCTCAGATGTAAATTGAACATGTCCCTGTGATTTTCCAAGCACTGCTCGGTCTGCGAAAAATCAAGGATGTGAATTGCTCCATAGCCTATTACACATACAAGTGATATTTGCGGAAACCACTGATAGCATTTGTACGCAAAAAAAAATCAGGCGTCTGAATGAGCCCTCAGCATTCCAAAGTTAAGGATCTCAGAAAATGGTGACACAAAAAAAAATATATATATAAAAATAAATAACTTTACACATTTTGAATTGCCATAATTATAATACCATAACATACAAAAATTAACATGAAATTAAGTAGATTGTGAGCCCTCGCTGGCAGGGTCCTCTCTCCTCCTGTACCAGTTGTGACGTGTATGGTTCAAGATTATTGCATTTGTTTTTATTATTTATACCCCTCCTCACATGTAAAGTGCCATGGAATAAATGGCGCTATAACAATAAATAATAATAAGCCCAAAATGAACAAATCCTAATCACTTACTGTATATTATATGTATCCCAAATCCTCAAATGGTGACGTTAAAAGATATAATTTGTCTCACAAAAAAACAATCCCTTATAAATCTGTATCAATATAAATGTAAAAATGTTATGGCTTTTGGAATATGACGATAAAAAAATAGAAACTAAATTTGGAAAAATGTGGAATCCTTAAGATGCAAAATCTGTGGATCTTTAAGGGTCTAAAGTAATCTCTATTTGTCTAAATTTTTCTTTTTAAAATCGTGTTATTATGACCTAGATACATTGTCATTCACCAAATTGTCACACAGAATATATAAAATACATCAGTGTTAGTAAAAAAAAAAATGCATATAATATAATAAGGATAAAGGCACATTTCCTACCTTGTATGAAGAAGAGTATATAGACTACAGCCATATCTGCTGCTCAGCACACACTGGGTATTACTGCACATTGTACACGTATATAACCGTATATGGAAATGTAATTGGCCCCTCCCACCTGACCACAGGAGGCACTACCAAACTCGTCCTCATCTCATCTCAGGCATAGTCTATATAGAGATACATGTATTTTTCTCAGACCCTGAAAATAAATAAAATAGCCTAATCTTTTTTTAGAAAAAAGATTTAGATTTTTTTTTCAATAACACACAGATTTACAAAATATATAAAGAAAAGTGTCCCACAACTAACATATAACAGGGTGGATACTAAAGGCAACCCAAAATTATTCTGTGCAAATCAATTAACTTAGAGATTGGAGAAACACACAACACTTTAGGGTATAGTGATGAGCGAGGGTAAGTCTCGCTGTCTTCTGTAGACTGTAAGCTCTTATGGTCAGCGGGGTCCCCTTTCTTTCTCTCTCCTACAAAGTGTAATCTCTTGTGGTCAGGGGGTACTCTTACTCATCTGTGAAGTGTAATTTGTTATTAGCAGATTCCTCTACTTCTCATAGACTGTAAGCTCTTATGGTCAGCGGAGTCCTCTGTCTCCTGAGAAGTGTAAGAACATATGGTAGAGTTGATTCCTTTCTCTCTCCTGTAAAGTGTAAGATTTTATGGTAGAGTGCATTCCTCTCTCCAGTAGCGTATAGGCTCTTATGGTCATTGGTGTCCTCTACTTCTTATAGAGTGTAAGCTCTTATGATCAGCAGAGTCCTCTGTCTCCTGTAAAGTGTAAGATTTCATGGTAGAGTAGATTACCTTCTCTCTCCTGTAGAGTGTAAGCTTTTATGGTCAGCGGAATCCTCTCTCTACTGTAGAGTGTAAGCTCTTATAGTCAGCGAGGTCCTCTCTCTCTCTCTACTGTAGAGTGTAAGCTGTTATGGTCAGCGGGGTTCTCTCTCCCTCTCTCCTATAAAGTGTAAGCTCCTTTGGTTAGTGTGGTCCTCTCTCTTCTGTAGATTGTGACCTCTAATGCTCAGAGGGGTCCTCTCTCACTCCTGTAGAGTGTAAGCTTTTATGACCAGTGGCAGTTTTTTCTTTCTCTCCTGTATAGTGTAGGTAAATAATGCAAAGAGCAATAAAGTGTTATCCAAGTTTTACAGTGGTTGAACAATAGTGATGCGCTCCCCCATTAGGGTTCTGTGTAACGCTAATGTGGCACCCCTAGGGGTATTTGCCACAAAAATAGTTACTGACAATAAATACAAATACTAAGATAGCAAAACTGCACTACCACCTCCGGCCAGAAGGGGGAGCTCCAGAGACTTCCCTTGATCCATTCTGGTCTGAGAGAAGAAATGGCAGTTGGGCTAAGGAGCTGAAAGTGAGAGGTCATACAGCTGAATTTCTAACAGCCCTGTGACTGTTACCAGGCCTAAATCACCGGCCTGAGGAGAAGAGGGATAGAGAAAAAGGACATTGTGAGAACCGGGTAGCATTAATCACTACCCAGAACAGGCGCAAAGACGGATACCGGATCCGTGGCTGTATTCATTATATATAATACAGCAACCGGAAAAACGTGAGGTGATATCAGCTTCACTAGGGCCGGACGCAGCAACAGACACAGAGTTCAGCGGTACTCCCGGAGGGGGTAAGTCGATAAAAGGACTCGGGTTGCCCGTCGAACCAGGACCCGGAGGGGACAGATTGGGCTGGCAGCCAGTTCACATACAGCAGCAGGGCCACACAGAAATTGCGTACAATAAGAGGCGAAGACCCCGGCAGGGTCAAAGTAATTCAGAGTTCCCATACAGACTCCGGTGACAGGACTGGTTGTAAATCCCTTTATGTTAAAGTAAACTGGTTAAACGTTTCAACGCCTCAGTCTTTCATTTGGACAATAGCCATCTATCCAGGATCAGGATCGTCACCGCTGGGAGAACCTGCTGCTGATCAAGTAAGTGCCTGTCCCCTCACGATACCCCTTACACTGTGCATTGCCTGAGGCCACAGCACCGGGTCAAGCCACCCGTGACATCCTGCTTAAGAGACAGACCCCATTGGTCCGGTGCTGGGTACCCCGGTCTCCTGGGCGTCACACTATGAAATATACTATATAACTATGGAATATGGATTTAATCTGCGCTGATGATTCCAACAAGGATCCAAAACCAGGTTTTTAATATAAGTGCAATATGTATGTTTACAATTTGGCAATTAACAGACAAAACTTGACACTATTTTGATCAAAGGAGTGCAAAATCAATCCCACCACAATAAGGAGACACAATCAGGATGGTCCCTCATTCTAGTATCTCGCTTCAATATGTGCAGGCATTTGTATCAGAGCTTGGTGGGATCCCGATCCAGGAGTTCTTTTCACTTAAGTATTTTAAATGTCTATTTCTAGGGCATCAGTTTAGAGGAAATCATGTTGTATACACACTATTAAAAAGATATAAACTTTATTCCTTATCTAAAGACCCACCCTTTTGTGGTACATGCGCATCAAACCACCACACTGCGAAAAGAAAAACACAACAAAAACCCTTGGGATTTTGTGCTGTAGATCCCTAATGATTTACTATATTTAAAACTTGACATTATTTTGATCAAAGCAGTGCAAAATCAATCCCACCACAATAAGGAGATACAATCAGGATGGTCCCTCATTCTAGTATCTCGCTTCAATATGTGCAGGCATTTGTATCAGAGCTTTGGTGGGATCCCGATCCAGGAGTTCTTTTCACTTAAGTATTTTAAATGTCTATTCCTAGGGCATCAGTTTAGAGGAAATCATGTTGTATACACACTATTAAAAAGATACAAACTTTATTTCTTATCTAAAGACCCACCCTTTTGTGGTACGTGCGCATCAAACCACCACACTGCGAAAAGAAAAACACAACAAAAACCCTTGGGATTTTGTGCTGTAGATCCCTAATGATTTACTATATTTTTATCTGCCTGACTGCGGAGGTTGGCACCCTAGGGGGGTAACGTGGCACCCCCGTTCAATGTTGGCTGCCCCTATTATTCCCTAGATGCACCATATTTACTAATATTAACCCCACACCCTCAATAGGGAACCACTAATTCTAGACATAGATCACACCTGCAGATAAAAGGATACTTTAGCCCAAGGTAGAATTTAAAAACATTCAAGCACACACGGTTACACGGCTTGGTAGCTTGTAGAGAGTACAGAAAATTAATAAGATTCATCCATAAATCATTTTCAATCCACAATGATGCATCTAATGAATCAGATAATGCAAATCAGTGTCCTGTATATGATCCGAATCTAGACAATTGTAATATTTAGGAACACATATGTTAGGGTTGGCGGAACGCACCGAATATATTTATTAGATGGGATTGGTGCGTTCGCAAACCGGGAACCACCGTGCAGGAAAGAACCTGCTGCTAAGTAAATGGCGGCACTATATGGCGGTATGAACCAGCTCTGTTAGCTTCACAGAGGCACAGGCTAACTACCCAAATGAGATCAGTCAGTGGTCATGCATGCACACAAAACTCCTCGATGGAGGTGCCAGCATTCTAGGGGCTTATTTCAGCCAGGTCCCTGAATACACATAAACACAATCTCCTCGCCGGAGGTGCCAGCATTCTAGGGGCTTATTTCAGCCGGGTCCCTGACCACATACAAACACATGACCACACTGGCGCAAAGCACATAACTTAAGAAGATACTAGCGCATGGCCATGCGGCCATGCGAGCCTTAAATAGGTGCAGCACATTCAGGACCTTCCTAGAAGGACCAATGAGAGGCTGCTACAGAGCCTCAGCACCTACAGGACCTTCCTAGAAGGACCAATAGATTTGACTGTAGTACCTGAGCATGTGACCCTTGATCTCCACTGAGAGATCCTACCCTGGGCATGCTCAGTGTGTGCAAAGCAGGACTTAGTCCCAGAAAAGCCTGCTCACCGCAGATCAGTGCAGGGTACAATAGCAGAGCCTGGAGAGGCAGCAGTAACCCTTTGCACAGTATCAGTCTCAGTGAGACGCTGGGACCGACGTCTCAGCTGAGCAGGCTCCACTGCGGCCGATGCAGAATGGGAGACCGCAGCAGACACGGATCGAGATTCCCCCTGTGTAGCAGAGAAAACTCGACTCCTAAAGGTACCGTCACATTAAGCAACGCTGCAGCGATCCAGACAACGATCCTGATCGCTGCAGCGTCGCTGTTTGGTCGCTGGAGAGATGTCACACAGACAGCCTTCCAGCGACCAACTATGCCGGTCCCCTGGTAACCAGGGTAAACATCGGGTTACTAAGCGCAGGGCCGCACTTAGTAACCCGATGTTTACCCTGGTTACCAGCGTAAAAGTAAAAAAAAACAAACACTACATACTTACATTCCGGCGTCTGTCCTCTCCGGTGCTCTGCTTCTCTGCACTGACTGTGAGCTCCAGCCGGAAAGCACAGCGGTGACATCACCGCTGTGCTTTCCGGCCGCTGTGCTTACACAGTGCAGAGAAGCAGAGCACCGGAGAGGACAGACGCTGGAATGTAAGTATGTACTGTTTGTTTTTTTTACATTTACACTGGTAACCAGGGTAAATATCGGGTTACTAAGCGAGGCCCTGCGCTTAGTAACCCGATGTTTACCCTGGTTACCAGTGAAGACATCGCTGAATCGGCGTCACACACGCCGATTCAGCGATGTCTGCGGGGAGTCCATCGACGAAATAAAGTTCTGGACTTTCTGCGCCGACCAACGATGGCACAGCAGGATCCTGATCGCTGCTGCCTGTCAAACTGAACGATATCGATAGCCAGGACGCTGCAACGTCACGGATCACTAGCGATATCGTTCAGTGTGAAGGTACCTTAACAACATATATGCAGATAACACTGGCTAAATAAATGTGGATCAATTGAAGCTGATTGCCTTATTCAAAAACAACATAGAGGAATATCCTAAGACATCACTAGATATCCATTTCAAAAATCCTTTTGGCCAAACATAATATGCTCATACCAGCCAAAAAGGTACATGATTTATTTCCCATATAAAGTGTATATAAATTTCATCAGATTATGTGGGATTTTTTCACATATGTACAATGTCGGCCAAATGAAGACAAATCAATTCAGATCATGATTTTCTATCCCATATATAGTATATATGACTATCATTAAAAAATGTATGGGATTTTGGCACATGTGTACAATATATAAACAATTGAAACCATGATTCACTTGCCACATGTGCACAAAAATGGTCAGATGAAAACCAGATCAATTCAGACCATCACCCCCATTAAACAATACAAGAGTCTTATTATAGATTTCATTTAGATGTCACTGTAGTCATCTGAAGTATATGCCAGCCGCCTTCCATTGCCTCAATGCGTTTCGCCCTCATAGCTCATCAGGAGGCCCGATGCCAAATGGTGCATCTTGATAAAAAATGATGTGCAGATTAAGATATCAGCCTCTACTTAAATAGCCTGCTCTAAATTCTACCTTGGGCAACAGTATCCCTTTATCTTCAGATGTGATATATGTCTAGAATTAGTGGTTCCCTATTGAGGGTGCGGAATTAATATTAGTACATAGGGTGCATCTAGGGAATAATAGGGGCAGCCATCGTTGAGCTGGGGCACCACAATGCTACCCCCCTAAAGTGCCAACTTCCGCACTCAGGCAGGTAAAAGTGTAGTAAATCATTAGGGATCTACAGCACAAAATCGCAAGGTTTTTTGTTGTGTGTTTTTTTTGCACAGTGTGTTGGTTTGATGTGCACGGACCACCAAAGGGTGGGTTTTAAGATAAGGAATAAAGTTTGTATCTTTTTAATAGGGTTTCTACATGACTTCTTATCACTTATCTCATGGCTACAGCCAGACATGTTTCTCCTCACAACTCTCATTTTCTGAATACATATTTTTTCAGAAAGAAATGCAACATAGTAAACACGATTTTATTAGAATATTCCTGATAACAAAGTTATTATAATTGCTGCTATGAACGCAGGAATCTGGATCCCACTAAAGCTCTCATACAAATGCCTAAACATAGCAAGGTGAAACACTAGAATTAGGGATCATGCTGATTGGTGCTCCTTGTCACAGTGGGAGGGTTTTTGCACTCTTTTGATCAAAAAAGTGTCAAGGTTTGTCCATTAATGGTCATATTGTGTACCTACACATGACACTCATACTAACAATCATGGTTTCTGATCCAAAATGGAATCAGTAGCACAGATAAAATCCAGATCTGATGGTTATATAGTATACTAGATGATGGCCCGATTCTAATGCATCGGGTATTCTAGAATATGCATGTCCTTTTAGTATATTGCCCAGCCATGTAGTATATTGCCCAACCATGTAGTATATTGCCCAGCTACATAGTATATTGCCCAGCGACGTAGTATACAGCACAGAGCATATTGCCCAGCCACGTAGTATATTGCCCAGTTACATAGTATATTGCCCAGCGACGTAGTATACAGCACAGAGCCACGTAGTATATTGCCCAGCGACATAGTATACAGCACAGAGCCACGTAGCATATTGCACAGCCCACGTAGTATATTGCCCAGTCATGTAGTATATTGCCCAGTCACGTAGTATATTGCCCAGCGACGTAGTATACAGCACAGAGCATATTGCCCAGCTACGTAGTATATTGCCCAGTTACATAGTACATTGCCCATTGACGTAGTATACAGCACAGAGCCACGTTGTATATTGCACAGCAAAGTAGTATACAGCACAGAGCCACGTAGTATATTGCTCAGCTACGTAGTATATTGCCCAGCCACGTATGTCACAGGTTAAAAAATAAAAAATAAACATATACTCACCTTCCGATCCGAGGGCCCCTTGTAGTTCTGTCGCCAGTTTCCGGTCCCAGGGTGTGATGACGTCGCGGTCACATGACCGTGATGTCATGGCAGGTCCTTCTCGCGTAAGCGCGCAGGACCTGTCATGACATTGCGGTAAGATGACCGTGACATTATGGAAGGTCCTTCTTTCGCAGGCGCGCAAGACCTGTGATGACGTCGTGGTCACATGACCATGACATTATGGAAGGTCCTTCTCACGCAAGCACGCAGAACCTGTGATGACATCTCGGTCACATGACCGTGACGTCATGGAAGGTCCTTGTCGCATACCATCGTTAGCACCGGAACGTTGCAAACAGCGAGAAAGGCGCCAGAGGGTGAGTATATGATGATTTTTTATTCTTTTTAAATTATTTTTAACATTAGATCTTTTTACTATTGACGCTGCATAGGCAGCATCAATAGTAAAAACTTGGTCACACAGGGTTAATAGCGGCGGTAACGGAGTGAGTTACCCACGGCATAATGCCGGCATTAACCCTATGTGAGCGGTGACTGGAGGGGAGTATGCGGGCGCCGGGCCATGACTGCGAGGAGGAAGGAGTGGCCATTTTCTTCCAGACTGTGCCCGTCACTGATTGGTCGTGGCTGTTTTGCCGCGACCAATCAGCGACGTGGATTTCCATGACAGACAGAGGCCGCGACCAATGAATATCCGTGACAGACAGAAGGACAGACAGACAGACAGACAGAAAGACGGAAGTGACCCTTAGACAATTATATAGTAGATTCCAGTAGAATGTATCTCTTATGGTCAGTGGGGTACTCTTTCTCCTGTAGAGTGTAAGCTCTTATGGTCAGCGAGATCCAGTCTCTCCTGTACAGTGTAAGCTCTTATGGTCAGCAGGGCCATCTCTCTCCTGTAGAGTGTAAGCTCTTATGGTCAGTGGGGTACTCTCTCTCCTGTAGAGTGTAAGCTCTTATGGACAGTGAGGTCCAGTCTCTCCTGTACAGTGTAAGCTCTTATGGTCAGCAGGGCCATCTCTCTCTCCTGTAGAGTGTAAGCTCTTATGGTCAGCGAGGTCCTGTCTCTCCTGTACAGTGTAAGCTCTTATGGTCAGCGAGGTGCTGTCTCTCCTGTACAGTGTAAGCTCTTATGGTCAGCAGGATCCTCTCTCTCTCCTGTAGAGTGTAAGCGCTTATGGTCAGCGAGGTCCAGTCTCTCCTGTACAGTGTAAGCTCTTATGGCCAGCAGGGCCATCTCTCTCTCCTGTAGAGTGTAAGCTCTTATGGTCAGTAGGGTCCTGTCTCTCCTGTACAGTGTAAGCTCTTATGGTCAGCAGGGCCAACTCTCTCTCCTGTACAGTGTAAGCTCTTATGGTCAGCGAGGTCCAGTCTGTCCTGTAGAGTGTAAGCTCTTATGGTCAGCAAGGTCCTGTCTCTCCTGTACAGTGTAAGCTCTTATGGTCAGAGAGGTCCTGTCTCTCCTGTACAGTGTAAGATCTTATGGTCAGCAGGATCCTTTCTCTCTCCTGTAGAGTGTAAGCGCTTATGGTCAGCGAGGTCCAGTCTGTCCTGTAGAATGTAAGCTCTTATGGTCAGCAGGGTCTTTTCTCTCTCATGTAGAGTGTAAGCTCTTATGGTCAGAGAGGTCCTGTCTCTCCTGTAGGGTGTGAGCTCTTATGGTCACTGGTTCCTCTCTCTCTCCAATAAAGTGTAAGCTCTTATGGTCAGCGGGATCCTCTTTCCCTGGGCCATCACAGATCAGCGATTCTCAGTTGACCACAATTTGTAATGCAAAGTCATTTTCCATTTCCTGAGTCACTAGGTAAGTCTCTCTCTCCTTCAGAGTGCAGGCTGTTATGGTCAGTGGGGCACTCTCTCGCCTGTTGATTTTAAGTTCTTTTGGTCAGCACTTTAACCTTTAGAGTGAAAGCTTTTATAATCAGCAGGGTCTCTCTCTCTATCCTGTGCTGTCTAAAATCTCATATGATTGTAAGGAGATGAGCATACTGCCCACGTTCCCCCTTGATAAACAAGTAAATTGCTTTGTTGTATAATGTGAATTGTACGATATGTTAATTTTTGCAGTTTGATAGGAGGGACAGTGAGGGTTACTGTCTTGGACTAGCCCAGAGTGTGAGGGGCTAAGCTGAAGGGAAAGAGACAAGTTCTTGTTATACCTTCATAAAGGGCCAAGTGTGTCTATAAGAAAGACCTAAAGTCTAGTGTGATCTGTGCTGCATGAAGTGAGTTTCCCTATTGAGAGTGAAGAGACATAGGATAGCAAGGACTTGAGCAGAGGAGAAGAAGTGAAGCGACTGACAGAACAGAGTGATTGGAGAGGTTTCCTGGTTCAGGATGCCTAGCAGTACGGCCTAGAATTAATAACTCAGAGAGAAAGAAAGTGCCTCGGGCGGGAGTTGCAGAGCGTCAGAGACAGAAGAGATAAGTAACAGCCATATTGACAAAGTATCTCCCATAAGGGGAAAAGGATGCAGAACCGCAAGTTGAGCTTTGGATGTTTACAAAGTGGACTGTAATACTGAGCTGGGCTGTGGTGAAAAAAATAGGAAGGAATCTTGGTATGGAAAATGCTTTGTATTGCAAGAGAAACGTTCATCAAGATATGTGCCTGCTATCTCCTGTATATAATCCCTACCAAGTTCCAGTTCAGTAAAAAGTTTATGTTTAAATGGTTGTCTCCCCTACTAAACGGTGAAACATCTGTTTCTGGCAAACCAGACTCATCAGTTATGCTTGGTTCACATTGCGTTCAGGGGCAACGTTAAACAGAGTACGTTACACCGCGGCATAACGCGGTGTAACGTACTCCGTTAACGCCGCCATTGAATGCAATGTCGGACGCATCGCCTAGCGCACGCCAAGAATGGGAGTGCGCTAGTGATGCGCCATCATTGAGTGACGGACCCGAGACGATTGCTGCAGCGTTTCCGGGTCCTGTTGTGAATTCTGTGGCAGAGCTCCCTCCTGTGGTCACAAGTGGTACTTTGGCTGATTCTCTCTGGGAGCTTCCGTTTGTGGAGGAAACTGGTACTGCTGCTTCTGAGTTTCCTCCCTCAGGTGATCTGGTGAGGTCGTTAGGTGCTTCTCTACTTAACCCCACCTAATGCTTTGATTCATGCTTCCTGTCAATGTTCCAGTGTTGGACTTGTGCTTCTCTGGATCATTCCTGTGGCCTGCTGCTCTGCATAGCTAAGTGCTTTTTTGCTATTTGTTGCTATTTTTTCTGTCCAGCTTGTCTATTTGTTTTGCTGGAAGCTCTGGGACGCAAAGGGTGTACCTCCGTGCCGTTAGTTCGGTACGGAGGGTCTTTTTGCCCCTTTGCGTGGTTTTCTTTAGGGTTTTGTGTAGACCGCAAAGTTATCTTTCCTATCCTCATTCTGTCTAGAATATTGGGCCTCTCTTTGCTGAATCTATTTCATCCCTACGTTTGTCTTTTCATCTTACTCACAGTCATTATATGTGGGGGGCTGCCTTTTCCTTTGGGGTATTTCTCTGAGGCAAGGTAGGCTTATTTTTTCTATCTTCAGGCTAGTTAGTTTCTCAGGCTGTGCCGAGTTGCATATGGAGCGTTAGGCGCAATCCACGGCTGCCTCTAGTTGTGTTTGGAGAGGATCAGGGATTGCGGTCTGCAGAGTTCACACGTCTCAGAGCTCGTTCTATTATTTTGGGTTATTGTCAGATCACTGTATGTGCTCTGACCTCCATGTCCATAGTGATAATGAATTGCCTATCAGAACAGTACAGGAAGCCAAAAGTACTAATGATTCTCAATAGAGGGAAAAAAGAAGTTCTGAGACTATTTTTTTTTCTTGGCTTTGTGTTTTGTCTTTTTTTTCCCCTAGACATTTGGGTGCTTCAGTACACAGGTGTAGCGATGGACATTCGAAGTCTGTCTTCATTTGTGGATCAGCTCTCGGCAAGAGTACAAAAGATTCAAGACACCATTGATCAGAAATCTATGTTAGAACCAAGAATTCCTATTCCTGATTTGTTTTTTGGAGATAGAACTAAGTTTCTGAGTTTCAAAAATAATTGTAAGTTATTTCTGGCCTTGAAACCTCGTTCCTCTGGTGATCCAGTTCAACAGGTTTTGATTATTATTTCTTTTTTGCGCGGCGACCCTCAGGACTGGGCATTTTCTCTTGCGCCAGGAGATCCTGCATTAAGTAATATCAATGCGTTTTTCCTGGCGCTCGGATTGCTGTACGATGAGCCTAATTCAGTGCATCAGGCAGAAAAGAATTTGCTGGCTCTTTGTCAGGGTCAGGATGAGATAGAGGTATATTGCCAGAAATTTAGAAAATGGTCAGTGCTCACTCAATGGAATGAATCTGCGCTGGCAGCTATGTTCAGAAAGGGTCTCTCTGAAGCCCTTAAGGATGTCATGGTGGGATTTCCTATGCCTGCTGGTTTGAATGAGTCTATGTCTTTGGCTATTCAGATCGGTCGACGCTTGCGTGAGCGTAAATCTGTGCACCATTTGGCGGTATTACCTGAGCTTAAACCTGAGCCTATGCAGTGCGATAGGACTTTGACCAGAGTTGAACGGCAAGAACACAGACGTCTGAATGGGCTGTGTTTCTACTGTGGTGATTCCACTCATGCTATCTCTGATTGTCCTAAGCGCACTAAGCGGTTCGCTAGGTCTGCAACCATTGGCACGGTACAGTCAAAATTTCTTCTGTCCGTTACCTTGATCTGCTCTTTGTCATCATATTCTGTCATGGCGTTTGTGGATTCAGGCGCTGCTCTGAATTTGATGGACTTGGAATATGCTAAGCGTTGTGGGTTTTTCTTGGAGCCCTTGCAGTGTCCTATTCCATTGAGAGGAATTAATGCTACGCCTTTGGCCAAGAATAAGCCTCAATACTGGACCCAGCTGACCATGTGCATGGCTCCTGCACATCAGGAGGATATTCGCTTTCTGGTGTTGCATAATCTGCATGATGTGGTCGTGTTGGGGTTGCCATGGCTACAAGCCCATAATCCAGTATTGGATTGGAAATCCATGTCGGTGTCCAGCTGGGGTTGTCAGGGGGTACATGGTGATGTTCCATTTCTGTCAATTTCGTCATCCACCCCTTCTGAGGTTCCAGAGTTCTTGTCTGATTACCGGGATGTATTTGATGAGCCCAAGTCCGATGCCCTACCTCCGCATAGGGATTGTGTTTGTGCTATCAATTTGATTCCTGGTGGTAAATTCCCAAAAGGTCGACTGTTTAATTTATCCGTGCCTGAGCACACCGCTATGCGCAGTTATGTGAAGGAATCCCTGGAGAAGGGGCATATTCGCCCGTCATCGTCGCCATTAGGAGCAGGGTTCTTTTTTGTAGCCAAAAAGGATGGTTCGCTGAGACCTTGTATAGATTATCGCCTTCTTAATAAGATCACTGTTAAATTTCAGTACCCCTTGCCTTTGTTATCTGATTTGTTTGCTCGGATTAAGGGGGCTAGTTGGTTCACCAAGATTGATCTTCGTGGTGCGTATAATCTGGTGCGAATCAGGCGAGGCGTTGAATGGAAAACTGCATTTAATACGCCCGAGGGTCATTTTGAGTATCTAGTGATGCCATTCGGACTTGCCAATGCTCCATCAGTGATTCAGTCCTTTATGCATGACATCTTCCGAGAGTACCTGGATAAATTCCTGATTGTGTACTTGGATGACATTTTGATCTTCTCGGATGATTGGGAGTCTCATGTGAAGCAGGTCAGAACGGTTTTTCAGGTCCTGCGTGCTAATTCTTTGTTTGTGAAGGGATCAAAGTGTCTCTTTGGTGTGCAGAAGGTTTCATTTTTGGGGTTCATCTTTTCCCCTTCTACTATCGAGATGGATCCTGTTAAGGTCCAAGCCATCCATGATTGGACTCAGCCGACATCTCTGAAAAGTCTGCAAAAGTTCCTGGGCTTTGCTAATTTTTATCGTCGCTTCATCTGCAATTTTTCTAGTATTGCCAAACCATTGACCGATTTGACCAAGAAGGGTGCTGATTTGGTCAATTGGTCTTCTGCTGCTGTGGAAGCTTTTCAAGAGTTGAAGCGTCGTTTTTCTTCTGCCCCTGTGTTGTGTCAACCTGATGTTTCTCTTTTGTTCCAGGTCGAGGTTGATGCTTCTGAGATTGGAGCAGGGGCTGTTTTGTCACAGAGAGGTTCTGATTGTTCAGTGATGAAACCATGCGCTTTTTTTTCCAGGAAGTTTTCGCCTGCTGAGCGGAATTATGATGTGGGCAACCGAGAGTTGCTGGCCATGAAGTGGGCATTCGAGGAGTGGCGTCATTGGCTTGAAGGAGCTAAGCATCGCGTGGTGGTATTGACTGATCATAAGAACCTGACTTATCTCGAGTCTGCTAAGCGTTTGAATCCTAGACAGGCTCGTTGGTCGCTGTTTTTCGCCCGTTTTGACTTTGTGATTTCGTACCTTCCGGGATCTAAAAATGTGAAGGCGGATGCTCTGTCTAGGAGTTTTGTGCCCGACTCTCCGGGTTTATCTGAGCCGGCGGGTATCCTCAAGGAAGGAGTAATTGTGTCTGCCATCTCCCCTGATTTGCGGCGGTAGCTGCAAAAATTTCAGGCTAATAAACCTGATCGTTGTCCAGCGGAGAAACTGTTTGTCCCGGATAGGTGGACAAATAAAGTGATCTCTGAGGTTCATTGTTCGGTGTTGGCTGGTCATCCTGGAATCTTTGGTACCAGAGAGTTAGTGGCTAGATCCTTTTGGTGGCCATCTCTGTCGCAGGATGTGCGTTCTTTTGTGCAGTCCTGTGGGATTTGTGCTCGGGCTAAGCCCTGCTGTTCTCGTGCCAGTGGGTTGCTTTTGCCCTTGCCGGTCCCGAAGAGACCTTGGACACATATCTCTATGGATTTTATTTCAGATCTTCCCGTCTCTCAAAAGATGTCAGTCATTTGGGTGGTCTGTGATCGCTTTTCTAAGATGGTCCATCTGGTACCCTTGTCCACGTTGCCTTCCTCCTCTGATTTGGTGCCATTGTTCTTCCAGCATGTGGTTCGTTTGCATGGCATTCCAGAGAATATCGTTTCTGACAGAGGTTCCCAGTTTGTTTCGAGGTTTTGGCGAGCCTTTTGTGGTAGGATGGGCATTGACTTGTCTTTTTCCTCGGCTTTTCATCCTCAGACTAATGGCCAGACCGAATGAACCAATCAGACCTTGGAAACCTATCTGAGATGCTTTGTTTCTGCCGATCAGGATGACTGGGTGTCCTTTTTGCCTTTGGCTGAGTTCGCCCTTAATAATCGGGCCAGCTCGGCTACCTTGGTCTCTCCATTTTTCTGCAATTCTGGGTTCCATCCTCGTTTCTCTTCAGGACAGGTTGAGTCTTCGGACTGTCCTGGTGTGGACACTGTGGTGGACAGGTTGCAGCAGATTTGGACTCATGTAGTGGACAATTTGACCTTGTCCCAGGAGAAGGCTCAACGTTTCGCTAATCGCAGACGCCGTGTGGGTCCCCGACTTCGTGTTGGGGATCTGGTTTGGTTATCTTCTCGTCATATTCCTATGAAGGTTTCCTCTCCGAAGTTTAAACCTTGTTTCATTGGTCCTTATAGGATTTCTGAGGTTATTAATCCTGTGTCTTTTCGTCTGACCCTCCCAGATTCTTTTTTCATACATAACGTCTTCCATAGGTCATTGTTGCGGAGATACGTGGCACCTATGGTTCCATCTGTTGACCCTCCTGCCCCGGTTTTGGTGGAGGGGGAATTGGAGTATATTGTGGAGAAGATTTTGGATTCTCGTGTTTCAAGACGGAAACTCCAGTATCTGGTTAAATGGAAGGGTTATGCTCAGGAGGATAATTCCTGGGTTTTTGCCTCTGATGTCCATGCTCCCGATCTTGTTCGTGCCTTTCATGTGGCTCATCCTGGTCGGCCTGGGGGCTCTGGTGAGGGTTCGGTGACCCCTCCTCAAGGGGGGGTACTGTTGTGAATTCTGTGGCAGAGCTCCCTCCTGTGGTCACAAGTGGTACTTTGGCTGATTCTCTCTGGGAGCTTCTGTTTGTGGAGGAAACTGGTACTGCTGCTTCTGAGTTTCCTCCCTCAGGTGATCTGGTGAGGTCGTTAGGTGCTTCTCTACTTAACCCCACCTAATGCTTTGATTCATGCTTCCTGTCAATGTTCCAGTGTTGGACTTGTGTTTCTCTGGATCATTCCTGTGGCCTGCTGCTCTGCATAGCTAATAGCTTTTTGCCCCTTTGCGTGGTTTTCTTTAGGGTTTTGTGTAGACCGCAAAGTTATCTTTCCTATCCTCGTTCTGTCTAGAATATCGGGCCTCTCTTTGCTGAATCTATTTCATCCCTACGTTTGTCTTTTCATCTTACTCACAGTCATTATATGTGGGGGGCTGCCTTTTCCTTTGGGGTATTTCTCTGAGGCAAGGTAGGCTTATTTTTTCTATCTTCGGGCTAGTTAGTTTCTCAGGCTGTGCCGAGTTGCATAGGGAGCGTTAGGCGCAATCCACGGCTGCCTCTAGTTGTGTTTGGAGAGGATCAGGGATTGCGGTCTGCAGAGTTCCCACGTCTCAGAGCTCGTTCTATTATTTTGGGTTATTATCAGATCACTGTATGTGCTCTGACCTCCATGTCCATAGTGATACTGAATTGCCTATCAGAACAGGGTCCGTCACTGCTAGCGCAGATGGAGCTAGCAGAAGCTCCATCTGTGCTAGCGTGATGTAGCGCAGGCACTTGCGCTAGCAGCAGCCCGTTAGCGTATGTGCTGAACGGGCTGCTGCTGCTAACGCAATGTGACCCTAGCCTTCGGCTGCCTGCACAGGTGTAATGCCCTCACAGAAAGAGTCAACACACCCAGCAAGGACCCCCACCTACATGTAATGTGCCGCAGGAGATGAGAATATCACCCACGGGGTTCTCTCTCTTTTTCCCACAAATGTGCAATTACAAGCTTTTTAGTATTGAGATTTATGCAAATTTATTTAAAGAAAATCTATTTTTGGGGGGAAATTTGTTGAAGTCAACGAATTTGAATTTTGAAGAATCTGTCAGCTTGGATAATACTATTAACCTGCAGATAGTGTTAATCTACAGGACTCTTAGTTTAGAAAAATGGTGGCCTTGGTCGCCATTTTGCTTAATTCACATAGAGGTAAAATACCAAAAGCCCAGTTTGTCACATGTGGATTTTTGTAAAGTTAAAGTAGAATTCAATTCCATTTGAATGTATTTGCTCGTCCCTTATGCCAACACTATTAATGATTAGTAAACTTGTTTATATTTCACACCATGTTCACCATTTTGGGAAATTCGTTAGAGAATTTGATTTGTTAAAAATCTCTAGTATTAATCTCTATTTCTCCCTGGTCCTTGACACAATTTATTCTTTGTCTTCATGAGTAAGTACCTTCTGCACATTCATATTGTATTAAATTATGAAAAAAACCTTATCTGCAAGACCGAGATGTCCAACTATATATAGTACTTAAAACTTAACAGGAAGTGAATGAGACCTGCTCTGTGGCTACTGCTTCTTTCTATAAAACGTGTAGTGTTCCAACCACACTTAGAGGAAAATATGGGTGTCCACATGTTAAAGGCAGAGACTGACTTTTCCTGGATACAAAGCTAAAGATTTAGAGACTTATGAAATTACAAAGCATTATGTTTGGTATCAACTGCAAAACAAAATTGACCATTTATTGTCCATCAACCTTCGGGCTTTGACTAGTGTTATAAACTTGGAATGAGGAACCATAAGCAAATAAGAATGTACAGTACTACTAAGAAAAATGCACTTTATTCTCAGAAATGAGCCTTACAATAATGAATTCCTGCAATAATCTCAACAAAAAAAACCTTTATCTGCCTCAGCGCATATTGTTCTTCATTATGGTTATAAGCTGAACAAAGCATTTCTGCAATTCCTGCATCTTTTTCTGGAGCCTGAAGAACCATTGATTCAAGGATCTTTTTTCCACACAATGACCAAGGTGGATATTATTACTCTTCCCAATCCAGTGTCCACCTCATACCAGTAGAGAGAGGATGACCGGCCAAACCCCAAGCAGCCACTGATCACCCACTTGGAGGTATAAATGGCTGGATACACCATCAATATAATAATAATAATAATTTTATTTTATATAGCGCCAGCATATTCTGCAGCACTTTACAATTAAGTGGTGACATATATATAGACAATAAATTAAATACAAGGTAATACAGTTCAGACTTGCATTAGGAGTGAGGGCCCTGCTCGTAAGCTTACAATCTGCAAGGAAATAGGCACAATATGGTTGAGCCCATTGTTTGCTCAAATCTAGTTCCTGATAATTTGTGCAAACTGTAAAGCGCTGCTGAATATGTTGACGCTATATAAATAAAAAGATTATTAATATTATTAGTCACAATGAATAATGGAGAGAGGAAAAAACACACAGGTCACCGTTCTAATTATTCCACAGCGAAACAGCAAATGGGTCAATAGAAAAGTCCAAAGATGGGTGACAATGTGGTTGTAGAAAAATATTTAGAATTGAGAGTCCTCAGTGGTTGATACCTTTTAATGGCTAACTGAAAGGTATCAACCACTGAGGACTCTCAATTTTAAATATTTTTCTATCTACTGGCTATAACGGTAGAAAGATATATATCTTCCCTGCATAAATGTGGTGGTATGAACCAGTATCTGATGGGGACGCTGTTGGAATCTGGGAACTTTTGTCATCATAGATGGCCATTACTATGACTTTTCCAATTAATAGTCACATTTATTTTAATTAAAAAAAATTAACAGTTCAGAAATTAGAGGTTAAGTTGGAGGGACCTTTGGATCAAGTATATCCCCAGTGTTCAGCTCACACACTCTGAACTGATGTAGACCATCACATCTTTCCCTCATACCCTTAAATACTCAATGGCAGCCAGACTGCGCCTGTCCCTGATTGTTCGCGGCCGGCCGGGCGTGACCAATCAGTGAAGCCAGGGCCACCTCCAGGTTTTTGAGGGCCCCGGGCGAAAGAGTCTCAATCTATTAGGATACCACCAGCAGTGCTGAAGAAATGTTCTGAGAGAACGCTGGTTGCTGGACATGACAAAACTTCCAAGGCATGACAGAAGAGCTCAGGCCACTCTTCCATTTTTGAAGACCAAAATGCAAAAGTTTCCAAACTCCCCCTAATGGCAATGATATCGAGCTCAAGATTTTCCTGCAGCATCCTTGCCAGTAGTTCACAACGTGTTAGATCTTTACTCTGTTCTGCTGGTGCATGGGCTGGTTTAAAAAATATGCACAGAAATTACTTCTGCCATTTACACTGCTGCTGCTGCTAATGTTTTTGCATTGATGACTCAATATTCCCAGGGTTGGAAGTCTACAACTGCGATGCACACGGCGTGCTTCACTGCTGTCTTGGGGAAAACCACTCTCAAGATTGCCTACAAGCGTGTTTTGATACTCCAGCATGCACTCGTCCCTTTCCAGGGGGGAAGGATCTGGCAACATTTTCTCTTGCACCATGGATCTAACAGCGTGGCAACCCAGTAGTCAGCACTATTTCTAACCTTAAGAATAAGGGGATCATGTGGCAAATAGTGCATCAAGAAGGCGCTCATATGTCAGGCACTTCCATGAGGTCCAAGTCCATGATGTGTTGGTGACATGGTAACACTCAATCTTGCTTCGTCCATTCCCTCCCCCAAACCACGGACAAAAGAATGGTGATCATTATTCTCTTCATCTCCTGTTTCATGTCCATCACCTCTTCCTCCTCGTTCTCCTCTATTTGTTCCTCGGCTCCTGCACCTTCACTAACAGTTTAGCTAGTACCAAGAGCTGCCCTTGATTGCTGTAATCCACCCTTCCAATGCAATGATATTGTTAAACATCCTCCTATGTCACCAACTTGTCCCCTGGGACCACCACATCCTCCCACAGACTATTCAAAGTGTTCTCCAGCATGTACTGTATATGACCAGAATATTGATGCTGATGATGGCATTGTCAGCGGTACCCATCTTAGTAGCCATTTTTAAACTGTGCAGAAGGGTGTGGAGGTCCTCCATATGAGCAAAATTAACAAGTGTTTTGCATCACGTCTGTACTGTGTTGGCCAGGCTATGCAAACTGCACTAGGGCTCATCGGTGCTGCCACAGTTGCTGCAACATGTGCAGAGTGGAATTTTACCATGTCAGCACATCGCATATCAAACAGTTAGCCATTAGGCCGAAAGACATCTGCAGCGATGGAAGTCGATGATCTGCTGGGTTCGAACAGCGGGAATGAGCACACAGAGACTGAGCTTTCTGCAGCAGCGCATTCAAACTGGGACACTGGAGGAGAAAATTGCTGTACAACCAGGTTGAGGATGTAAGCCATTCAAGGCACGTGTGTGAGGCTACTCTGGTGTAGGGTTGCCACCAGATGTGCACCATTATCACACATGGCCTTTCCTGGCTCCAGGTTCAGTGGAGACAGCCATTGCTCAAACTTGGTCTGGATAGCTGTCCACAACTCTTGAGCTGTGTGACTGTGTATTCCAAAGCATATTAATACAAACACTGCCTTATTGGGGTGAGCCCTAGCTGGGCAGTACGGAGGTGGGGGGAATCTGTCTACACTCTTGGAACGCGTGCCTCATTAAAAGTTGAGGGCGCAGGTGGAGTCCTTAGAGGAGGTGCCATGGAAGAAGTGTTAGATACAGAGGTTTGTCTCACAAGTGATGGGGATTCCAAGACTTGTAGAGCATCCCCTTGCCTACCCCTACAGCCACCAAAGTTACCCAGTGCCCAGTCAGTGAGATGTAACACCCCTGCCCATGCTTGCTCGTCCAGGTGTCTGTGGTAAAATGCACCCTGGCAGGCAGATTTTTTCAAGGAATGGGTGATGTTGTCTGCGACATACTAATGTAGTGCCGTCACAGCTTTCTTAGAGAAGTAATGGCACCTCGGCAACTTGTACTGGGAGACTGTGACAGCCTTCAGCTTTTCGGAACCAATCTGTATCCACCTGGGGGAAAGGCAGCAATTCCATGACCAACAGATTGGAGAAGGTGGAGTTAAATCTCTTAGCCTTGACATGTGTAGAACAAAACCTTGTGTTACTTGAGCACAACTGTGGGACCGTTGGCTGGCTGCTGTGCCGAGAGAGGGTGGAGTAGGGTGAACAGGACAAACTGCTGGACTTTGAGTGAGGTGCATGCAGAGATGTTATGGTGAGTTGAGGAAGATTTGGTGTGCTTGGTGAAAAAGAAACAGCATTCATTTCCACTTCCTTAACAGCTGAGCGGCTCTCTCTCACCCTTACTATTGGAGTTAAACAATTGGGGGTTCTGTGGATGAAGACCTGTGTAAGAACACTTGCAACAGGAGGAGGACAAAGAAGCAGATGCAGTTGACAGGACAGCCTGTGGTTGATGAGGCCTACTTGTCTACATTTTAGAGCATTGAGATTCATAGACTAACGAATGTTGATCATCCATGAGCAGGTTCATGCAAGTAGTATTCAAATTATTGCAATTTTTCCCTCTACTGAGTAGTTTTTTGCAAACTTTGGAGATAATGTGAGCTGGTTCATGCTTTGGGGTTTCAAAAAAAGGCCCAGGTGAGGCAACCCTTGCTGCACCTGCGAACTGCAGACTCGTGACCACTGAAGGCCACAGAGCTACTCAGCTGAGAACCTCTGGGGTTCACATTAAGTGGGATCTACAACCTCATCATCATCCTCACTGCTCTCCAACTCCTCGCTCTGAGAGTCACCCTCCTCCTCTTCCTGCATTGAGAGCACAGCACAGTCTGCGTGCACCTTGGCTATCTGAGTATTATCAGGATCACCTCCACCCCCAGGGGTTATTGTCTGATGACGAGGGTCATGATTCTGCCCTGATTCTACTTCATAAGACTCCGGATCCAATGGAAAAAATATTGTCATCAGTGCAGATACTTTCTTCCTCTTATTTCTGTGAATCTTTGTTGCAGACCTCTAATGTCTATGGAATAGAATGTGTGAACAGCTCTGTCGACTCATCCATCTGTGGTCCCCCACAGTCAGTTGAGCGATTGGAGAGTTAAGATGTAGGGGGAAACAAGGGTATTTGGGTGCCACCTCTGAGGATTTTACTGTGTGTGATGCTAAGGTTAAGAAAGAGGAGGAGAGTCCAATTGATGCAGCTCTTGCCATCGACTGGAGCACATGCTTTCTCTGGCCCTCATCTCCAAGGCGTACTGCTGTGTGGCTGCTAAAATAAAAAGGAGTGGAGTAGCCTGTCTAGTAACAGATGTTGTCATTTGTTTTTGGATAGGACAATACAGTGTTTGTTCAGTAGAGCTTTCATTAACTTGAACACCAAGCCTATTTCCCCTTCCACCATGCCCTCGCTTTTTCCCAGTCAGGTTGGATGTACCCTTCCTCTATTTTAACCAGCTGTTTCATAACCCTAGGCAAAGACGTTTTAATCACCTGTCGCTAAATTAACAATCAGTATTTATTTTCTAAGGTAGTGTGCCTGAACAACATATACAACTAATGATTTTTAAGCGGAAATGTGGCCTTCTGATTTGCCTCTGAAAACAGTTTTGCACAATCAGTTTGGAGAAGCAAATGGGGCTTCCCCACTTCTCCATTTCCTATGATGCTAGATAAAGTTATAACTATTGTATAAGTCCTCACTGGCCTTGGTAGTGATGGTAGTGCCATTAACTTTTTCAAATACAATGTTCTGTGGCCGATACATAGTAATCCCAATTGTACTTTATGACATAATAAGGATAAAGTCACTCTTCCTTACCTTGTAAGAACAGAATTATATAGACTACATCCATATCTGCTGCTCAGCACAGGAGTTTTGTACACACTGGATATTACTGCACGTTGTAAAGGTATACACTCAACCTACATGGAAATGTTATGGTCTCCTCCCATCTGACGACAGAAGAGACTGACAAACACATTCACATCACAGAAATAGAAATTTTTGTAATAGTAAGAGAAACATCCTGACACCAAAACATGATTTTGTTTTTCATAACAAATAATATTACCAAATATATAATTATCAAATTAAATTCCTTTAATTTGCATGTCTGTATAAGGTGAATAGATCGATTTTAAATTAACCAAAATTTGTTTTTAATTTTGCAGAATTTATGGACTGTGACAAATTTACATTTTTGCAAAACTGATTATCTCAAATCCAACAAAATGCTGGCCAATCGGATGAAAATTGTGTTTCATTTATTTGTGTACACTCTTGAGAGAAATGGCCCAGCTAAGTTGACCTCTTCTGTTTAGTCCTAGGGGAAATGTGATCATGTTCCAGTATGTTCATGGGCAAAGCTAAAATATCTAAAAAGAGTACTCATTAGTGCTGAGCGATACCTTCCGATATCGGAAAGTATCGGTATCGGATAGGATCGGCCGATATTCAAAAAATATCGGATATCGCCGATACCGATACCCGATCCCAATGCAAGTCAATGGGACCAAAATATCGGAATTAAAATAAACCCTTTCTTGCCTTGTAGGTTCATTCTACATGAAGGAAAACAACTAAGAATAATGCCGGATGTATTTGGGGAGGTGGCGGAGACATTAAAGTCATAGAGGTTTATCCCAATCAAATAGAATAGCATGTTTTTTTTTTTTGTTTTAAGATGTTCGGAGTGACAAAGATATTGACTATGTAAATTTTTTTTTTTATTTTGTCAGATATTGATGTTTCACTATTCCACGCCCTTCCCCTTCTTTTTTTTCTTTTTTTTTTTACTTTTCCCACACTTTCATCTTCATCATCATCATCAGCATCTTTGACATCAACTTCTTCTTCACCTTATTCATCTTCTTCTTCATCCTTTACCTTTTTTTTTTTTTTGATTACATTCTTCATATTCATTTTATTCAACTATTATTATTCTTCCTATTCTACATATTCTTTTTATTCCACTGTTATTATTCTTCCTATTCTACTTCTTCATCGTATTCTCATTTGTGACAGAGGCATTCCTGTAGTTGTTATCTATAAAAGTTTGAAGATTACACCTTCCGTTCTGCCAGTCACAAAAGTTACATTTGTCCGCGTTCAGTTTGGCCTGCAGCATCAGGCTTTATCCAGGGGCACCACGAGGAGGAACGGACTCACCCCCATACACTGCTTAGTCTTCTTCTGCATATAATTTAGATAATATCTTTTGCTCTGATATTAAGTCTTATGCTTAATGTTCTTCTGCTCTTTGTTCTGCAGCCTCTTGTTCTTCTGCTTCTCGGTCTTCCATGTCGTCGTCTCCAGGGTCGTCGTCTCCAGTGTCGTCATCTCCGCCGTCGTCGTCTCAGCCGTCGTCGTCTCCGCCGTCGTCGTCTCCGCCGTCGTCGTCGTCGTCATCGGGGTGGCCTTCCGGGTCGTCGTCGTCGTCGTCATCGGGGTGGTCTTCCGGGTCGTCGACTTTAGGGTCTTCAACTTGGAAATGTAGCAGAAGGTACAAGAAGGCTGAGAAAATGCCAAGAACCAGCTGATGGAACTGGAACTCGGATGGCTACCCGAAGGTTCAAGAGCCTATGGAACTACCGAGGACCAGCTGACGTTACTGGAACCCGGTTACTAAGCAGGAGGTACCCATGCTAAAAAGCACTACCAAGTACCGCCTGACGTTGGCGGAACTCGGATACCCAGAAGGAGGGACCTAAGCCAAAGGCTCTGCCCAGAACCAGCTGACATTACTGGAAGCAGGATGGGGAGCAGAAGGTACAAGAGCAAAAGACACTGCCGAGAACCAGCTGACGGTACTGGAACCCGGATGGGTAGCCGAAGGTCCAAGAGCCAACGGAACTACCGAGGACCAGCTGACGTTACTGGAACCCGGTTACTAAGCAGGAGGTACCCGTGCCTGAAAGCACTACCAAGGACCACCTGACGTTGGTGGAACTTGGATACCCAGAAGGAGGCACCTAAGCCAAAGGCTCTGCCCGGAACCAGCTGACGGTACTGGAACCAGGATGGAAACCCAAAAGAAAAATGGACACTACGAGCTAAAATATAACACTTTTATTAGAGAACCATATAACTAGAATACAAGAAAATGCATAGATAAAAACCAAGTAATGGGATGCAATGAAACAAGATAAAAGAGGCGACACTAGTACCACACACGGAACAAATGACACACATATAGAGCCAAAATCAAGAGAACTATTTCAAAATTATGGGCAGTAACACTGATACCAATAAATGCACAATATCATACGCAGATCACTGAGATTGATATGTATTGCGTAATGCACATAATGAGATCATATTGGTGTTTTATAGAGGTAACTAAGAATACAATATAGAACATATAATAATTGCTCTCAGATAAAGTGCCAATGCAGGGAGATACCCAGTATGCAAGAGGATATAAAGTAAAGTGCCTAATGCAGGAGATTGTATATAATTGCTATCCATAAAGTGCATAATACGGGCTTAGATGTATATTATGTGGCATACACAATACTAAGGCTAAAGGTAAGAGTCAGGAAGAAGGGGCTCCTCTCTCCGCACACGGCAGCAGGTTGGTACTCTTTATGTGTACCCTTTCATCAGGAGTATGTAGGCAGACTATAGGCTTTATCTACTTTATCATATGGGACTTTCCCTTTATATCTGACTCTTACCTTTAGCCTTAGCATTGTGTATGCCACATAATATACATCTAAGCCCGTATTATGCACTTTATGGATAGCAATTATATACAATCTCCTGCATTAGGCACTTTACTTTATATCCTCTTGCATACTGGGTATCTCCCTGCATTGGCACTTTATCTGAGAGCAATTATTATATGTTCTATATTGTATTCTTAGTTACCTCTATAAAACACCAATATGATCTCATTATGTGCATTACGCAATACACATCAATCTCAGTGATCTGCGTATGATATTGTGCATTTATTGGTATCAGTGTTACTGCCCATAATTTTGAAATAGTTCTCTTGATTTTGGCTCTATATGTGTGTCATTTGTTCCTTGTGTGGTACTAGTGTCGCCTCTTTTATCTTGTTTCATTGCATCCCATTACTTGGTTTTTATCTATGCATTTTCTTGTATTCTAGTTATATGGTTCTCTAATAAAAGTGTTATATTTTAGCTCGTAGTGTCCATTTTTCTTTTGGGTTTCTATTTGATATATTGTGGCGGAGCTTTCATCTCCGATGCCCTTTCTGTAGGTTTAATGGAACCAGGATGGGGAGCAGAAGGTACAAGAGCAAAAGACACTGCCGAGAACCAGCTGACGGTGCTGGAACCAGGTGGTGGACCCGAAGGCCCACAGGAGAGGAGAGAACAGCTAGGCCGCGAGGCAGCCGCAGTTACCGAACCCCAACAGTCCTACAGGGGGAGCTAGGCCTACTGGCACTACAGAACCAGCCTTGACTACCAGTTCACGCAGCCCACATAGGAAGCTCCTAAACTGGAGGCACCCTGGAGTTGGCTAACCCGACCGCACCACGACGGGGCAAGCATAGGCGTCTCAGTGAGCTTGACACAACCCGGAAACAGCTGACGGTGCTGAAACCAGGCTTGGCACGAGGGACTACCTGTGACAAGAACACTGCCGAGAACCAGCTGGCGGTGCTGGAACCCAGATGCGTTGCCCCAGTGTGCAAGAGCCAATGGCACCGAGGACCAGCTGACGGTGCTGGAACCCGGTTACTAAGCTGTAGGTGCCCGCGCTTAAAAGCACTACCAAGGACCGCATGGCGTTGGCGGAACTCGGATACCCAGAAGGAGGCACCTAAGCCAAAGGCTCGGCCCGGAACCAGCTGACGGTGCTGGAGCCAGGTGGTGGACCCCAAGGCCCACAGGAGAGGAGAGAACAGCTAGGCCGCAAGGCAGCCGCAGTTACCGAACCCGAACAGTCCTACAGGGGGAGCTGGGCCTACTGGCACTACAGAACCAGCCTTGACTACCAGTTCACGCAGCCCACATAGGAAGCTCCTAAACTGGAGGCACCCTGGAGTTGGCTAACCCGACCGCACCACGACGGGGCAAGCATAGGCGTCTCAGTGAGCTTGACACAACCCGGAAACAGCTGACGGTGCTGAAACCAGGCTTGGCACGAGGGACTACCTGTGACAAGAACACTGCCGAGAACCAGCTGGCGGTGCTGGAACCCAGATGCGTTGCCCCAGTGTGCAAGAGCCAATGGCACCGAGGACCAGCTGACGGTGCTGGAACCCGGTTACTAAGCTGTAGGTGCCCGCGCTTAAAAGCACTACCAAGGACCGCCTGACGTTGGCGGAACTCGGATACCCAGGAGGAGGCACCTAAGCCAAAGGCTCGGCCCGGAACCAGCTGACGGTGCTGGAGCCAGGTGGTGGACCCCAAGGCCCACAGGAGAGGAGAGAACAGCTAGGCCGCGAGGCAGCCGCAGTTACCGAACCCCAACAGTCCTACAGGGGGAGCTGGGCCTACTGGCATTACAGAACCAGCCTTGACTACCAGTTCACGCAGCCCACATAGGAAGCTCCTAAACTGGAGGCACCCTGGAGTTGGCTAACCCGACCGCACCACGACGGGGCAAGCATAGGCGTCTCAGTGAGCTTGACACAACCCGGAAACAGCTGACGGTGCTGAAACCAGGCTTGGCACGAGGGAGTACCTGTGACAAGAACACTGCCGAGAACCAGCTGGCGGTGCTGGAACCCAGATGCGTTGCCCCAGTGTGCAAGAGCCAATGGCACCGAGGACCAGCTGACAGTGCTGGAACCCGGTTACTAAGCTGTAGGTGCCCGCGCTTAAAAGCACTACCAAGGACCGCCTGGCGTTGGCGGAACTCGGATACCCAGGAGGAGGCACCTAAGCCAAAGGCTCGGCCCGGAACCAGCTGACGGTGCTGGAGCCAGGTGGTGGACCCGAAGGCCCACAGGAGAGGAGAGAACAGCTAGGCCGCGAGGCAGCCGCAGTTACCGAACCCCAACAGTCCTACAGGGGGAGCTGGGCCTACTGGCACTACAGAACCAGCCTTGACTACCAGTTCACGCAGCCCACATAGGAAGCTCCTAAACTGGAGGCACCCTGGAGTTGGCTAACCCGACCGCACCACGACGGGGCAAGCATAGGCGTCTCAGTGAGCTTGACACAACCCGGAAACAGCTGACGGTGCTGAAACCAGGCTTCGCACGAGGGAGTACCTGTGACAAGAACACTGCCGAGAACCAGCTGGCAGTGCTGGAACCCGGATGCGTTGCCCCAGTGTGCAAGAGCCAATGGCACCGAGGACCAGCTGACAGTGCTGGAACCCGGTTACTAAGCTGTAGGTGCCCGCGCTTAAAAGCACTACCAAGGACCGCCTGACGTTGGCGGAACTCGGATACCCAGGAGGAGGCACCTAAGCCAAAGGCTCGGCCCGGAACCAGCTGACGGTGCTGGAACCAGGTGGTGGACCCCAAGGCCCACAGGAGAGGAGAGAACAGCTAGGCCGCGAGGCAGCCGCAGTTACCGAACCCCAACAGTCCTACAGGGGGAGCTGGGCCTACTGGCACTACAGAACCAGCCTTGACTACCAGTTCACGCAGCCCACATAGGAAGCTCCTAAACTGGAGGCACCCTGGAGTTGGCTAACCCGACCGCACCACGACGGGGCAAGCATAGGCGTCTCAGTGAGCTTGACACGACCCAGAAACAGCTGACGGTGCTGAAACCAGGTTTGGCACGAGGGAGTACCTGTGACAAAACCACTGCCGAGAACCAGCTGGCGGTGCTGGAACCCAGATGCGTTGCCCCAGTGTGCAAGAGCCAATGGCACGACCGAGGACCAGCTGACGGTGCTGGAACCCGGTTACTAAGCTGTAGGTGCCCGCGCATAAAAGCACTACCAAGGACCGCCTGACGTTGGCGGAACTCGGATACCCAGGAGGAGGCACCTAAGCCAAATGCTCGGCCCGGAACCAGCTGACGGTGCTGGAACCAGGTGGTGGACCCCAAGGCCCACAGGAGAGGAGAGAACAGCTAGGCCGCGAGGCAGCCGCAGTTACCGAACCCCAACAGTCCTACAGGGGGAGCTGGGCCTACTGGCACTACAGAACCAGCCTTGACTACCAGTTCACGCAGCCCACATAGGAAGCTCCTAAACTGGAGGCACCCTGGAGTTGGCTAACCCGACCGCACCACGACGGGGCAAGCATAGGCGTCTCAGTGAGCTTGACACAACCCGGAAACAGCTGACGGTGCTGAAACCAGGTTTGGCATGAGGGAGTACCTGTGACAAAAACACTGCCGAGAACCAGCTGGCGGTGCTGGAAACCGGATGCGTTGCCTATCAAAGATTGTCTTCCTACAGCCCCAACTAGCGGTGTTGGAGCAAAGGGTAAGCAGGGGGAGCAGAGTGTAGGCCGAAGCCTGCACTGGAGTCAGCTTTGTGTCTGCGTTGCGTTTGCAGGACACTTTGCCGGCTACACAGCGGGGGAACAGCTGGCGGTGCTGAACCCCACTAACACATTGGCTGGTGTTTTTCTCTGTGCAGCTAGCACTTCCGGGCAAAAACTAGCGGTGTTATAGCCCAGGGGCAGCAGGAGGAGGAGAGGAGCAGAGTGTAGGCCAAAGCCTAGTTGAACCAATTTCAAAGGTAACCTTTAACCCCCCCTCAGGTGTTACATAGTACAAGAGCCACACCTTGTGCAGCATTAATGCTGCACAAGTAAAAGGTTGCACTATTAAGTTTTCTACTTGCACACGCTGAATGCAACACGTACACAATTTAGCCCATTCTACAGTCAAACTGTAGTTGAGGCGTGACTTGTATTTTTAAGGAGACGCAGCATAGGTGTCCCAAATAACGCCTTTGTGCTTGGCGCAGCTTCCTGAGCGTTGTTTTTTGCTGTACAGGAGTCTGCACTCTTGTGTTATCCCTTGGCAATGCCCTGTTAGCGCTGCCTGTCTTATGACCTCATTTCATGTTGGCCGCTGCGGTTAACGATGGCCATAAATCCCAGACCCACAGTGCCTTTTCATAAAGTCACACTGCGGTGCTGGGATTCGTGGCCTTGAGCAGTAAATATTTTGGCCGCTCACACACGTCCTTACACCTGATTCAGACTGGGCGGCCTCTGCTGATCCCTTTTCGCATGCCGCGGCCATGAGGCCGCACAGTCTGAAGAAGGCGGAAGGAGATGAGTGACGACAGGCGAACATATGCACTGCTCGTGCCCATAAACCACACCCTCGCTGACAAAATAAATAAGACAACGAGGGGCGTTGTTTCACGCAGGGCGGATGCACAGGCGCAGCCAGCTAACCATGATGTCAAAAGACGGGAAGCGCTACCAAGGGGGGTGCTGCGTATCATTAGAAAGGAAAGTCACACCTCAGGGACAGTGGAATGGTCTCAATGAGACACATTTTGTACGTGTTGAGTTCCACGTGGGCAACGAGAAAAAGTCAGCCACCTTGTACAAATGCAGCAGTACTGCTGAACAAGGTGGCTGTTATACATAGAAACACCTGGGGGTGGGGGGCAGGCTCCCTTCAATTTCAGTTCATGTGCCTGCGTGGCGTTTGCAGGACACGTTGCCAGCTACACAGCAGGGGAACAGCTGGCGTTGCTGAACCCCACTGACACATTGACTGGTGTTTTTCTCTGTGCAGCTCGCATGTCCGGGCAAAAACTGGCGGTGTTAGAGCCCAGGGTCAGCAGGAGGAGGAGAGGAGCAAAGTGTAGGCCGAAGCCTGCACTGGTGGCAGCTTTTGGTCGGTTGTGCCAGCGTGGCTTGTGCTGGACACGATGCCGGCTACACAGCAGGGGAACAGCTGGCGTTGCTGAACCCCACTGACACATTGGCTGGTGTTTTTCTCTGTGCAGCTAGCACTTCCAGGCTAAAACTGGCGGTGTTATGAGCCCAGGGTCAGCAGGAGGAGGAGAGGAGCAGAGTGTAGGCCGAAGCCTGCACTGGTGGCAGCTTTTGTTATGTTGTGCCTGCGTGGCGTTTGCAGGTCACGTTGCCGGCTACACAGTTGGGGAACAGCTGGCGGTGCTGAACCCCACTAACACATTGGCTGGTGTTTTTCTCTGTGCAGCTAGCACGTCCGGGCAAAAACTGGCGGTGTTAGAGCCCAGGGTCAGCAGGAGGAGGAGAGGAGCAGAGTGTAGGCCGAAGCCTAGTTGAACCAATTTCAAAGGTAACCTTTAACCCCCCTCAGGTGTTGCAAGGTACAAGAGCCACACCTCGTGCAGCATTAATGCTGCACAAGTAAAAGGTTGCTCTATTAATTTTGCTCCTTGCACACGCTGAATAAAACACGTACACTATTTAGCCCATTCTACTGTAAAACAGTAGTGGAGGCGTGACTTGTCTTTTTAAAGAAAAGCAGCCCAGGTGTCGAAAATAACACCTTGGTGCATGGGCGCAGCTTCCTGAGCTTTGTTATTTGCTGTACAGGAGTCTGCGCTCTTGTTATCCCTTGGCCATGCGCTGTGAGCGCTTCCTGTCTTCTGACCTCATTTCATGTTGGCCGATGCGGTTAGCGGTGGACATGAATCCCAGACCCACAGTGTGTTTGGAAAAAATCACACTGCGTGGCTGGGATTCGTGCCCTTGTGCAGTTAATATGTTTGCCGCTCACACATGTCCTTACACCTACTTCAGACTGGGCGGCCTCATCTGATCCCTTATCGCATGCCGCGGCCATGAGGCTGCACAGTCTGAAGAAGGCGGAAGGAGATGAGTTAAGACAGGCGAACATATGCACTGCACATGCCCATCAATAACACCCTCGCAGCCAAAATATATGAGACAACGAGGGGCGTTGTGTTGGGCAGGGCGGACGCACAGGCACAGGCAGCCAACCAATGATGTCAGAAGACGGGCAGCACTACCAAGGGTGGTGCTGCGTATCATTAGAAAGGAAAGTCACACCTCAGGGACAGTTGAATGGTCTCAATGAGACACATTTTGTACGTGTTGAGTTCCACGTGGGCAAGGAGAAAAAGTCAGCCACCTTGTACAAATGCAGCAGTACTGCTGTACAAGGTGGCTGTTATACATAGAAACACCTGGGGGTGGGGGGCAGGCTTCCTTCAATTTCAGTTCATGTGCCTGCGTGGCGTTTGCAGGACACGTTGCCAGCTACACAGCAGGGGGACAGCTGGCGGTGCTGAACCCCACTAACACATTGGCTGTTGTTTTTCTCTGTGAAGCTCGCATTTCCGGGCAAAAACTAGCTGTGTTAGAGCCCAGGGTCAGCAGGAGGAGAAAAGGAGCAAAGTGTAGGCCGAAGCCTGCACTGGTGGCAGCTTTTGTTCTGTTGTGCCTGCGTGGCGTTTGCAGGTCACGTTGCCGGCTACACAGCTGGGGAACAGCTGGCGGTGCTGAACCCCACTAACACATTGACTGGTGTTTTTCTCTGTGCAGCTAGCACGTCCGGGCAAAAACTGGCGGTGTTAGAGCACAGGGTCAGCAGGAGGAGGAGAGGAGCAGAGTGTAGGCCGAAGCCTAGTTGAACCAATTTCAAAGGAAACCTTTAACCCCCCCTCAGGTATTGCAAGGTACAAGAGCAACACCTTGAACAGCATTAATGCTGCACAAGTCTAAGGTTGCTCTCTTCATTTTGCTCCTTGCACACGCTGAATAAAACACATACACTATTTAGCCCTTTATACTGTCAAACAGTAGTGGAGGCGGGACTTTTCTTTTGAAGAAGACGCAGCACAGGTGTCAAAATTTACACCTAGGTGCATGGGCGCAGACTCCTTACCGTTGTTATTTGCAGTACAGGAGAGTGCGCTCTTGTGTTATCCCTTGGCAATACCCTGTTAGTGCAGGCCGTCTTATGACCTCATTTCATGTTGGCCGGTGCGGTTAACGATGGCCATAAATCCCAGACCCACAGTGCCTTTCCATAAAGTCACACTGCGGTGCTGGGATTCGTGGCCTTGTGCAGTAAATATGTTCGCCGCTCACACATGTCCTTACACCTGCTTCAGACTGGGCGGCCTCAGCTGATCCCTTATTGCCTGCCACGGCCATGAGGCCGCACAGTCTGACGAAGGCGGAAGGAGGGGAGTGAAGACAGGCGAACATATGCACTGCTCGTGCCCATCAATCACACCCTCGCAGTCAAAATATATGAGACAACGAGGGGCGTTGTGTCGGGCAGGGCGGACGCACAGGCACAGCCAGCCAACCAATGATGTCTGAAGACGGGCAGTGCTAACAATGGGGGTGCTGCGTGTCATTAAAAAGGAAAGTCACACCTCAGGGACATTGTAATGGTCTCTAATGAGACACATTTTTTACGTGTTGAGTTCCACGTGGGCAAGGAGAAAAAGTCAGCCACCTTGTACAAATGCAGCAGTACTGCTGTACAAGGTGGCTGTTATACATAGAAACACCTGGGGGTGGGGGGCAGGCTCACTTCAATTTCAGTTCATGTGCCTGCGTGGCGTTTGCAGGTCACGTTGCCGGCTACACAGCAGGGGAACAGCTGGCGGTGCTGAACCCCACTAACACATTGGCTGGTGTTTTTCTCTGTGCAGCTAGCATTTCCGGGCAAAAACTAGCGTTGTTAGAGCCCAGGGTCAGCAGGAGGAGGAGAGGAGCAGAGTGTAGGCCGAAGCCAGCACTGGTGGCAGCTTTTGGTCAGTTGTGCCAGCGTGGCTCGTGCTGGACACGATGCAGGCTACACAGCAGGGGAACAGCTGGCGGTGCTGAACCCCACTAACACATTGACTGGTGTTTTTCTCTGTGCAGCTAGCTTGTCCGGGCAAAAACTGGCGGTGCTAGAGCCCAGGGTCAGCAGGAGGAGGAGAGGAGCAGAGTGTAGGCCGAAGCCTAGTTGAACCAATTTCAAAGGTAACCTTTAACCCCCCCCTCAGGTGTTGCAAGGTACAAGAGCCACACCTTGTGCATCATTAATGCTGCACAAGTAAAAGGTTGCTCTCTTAATTTTGCTACTTGCACACGCTGAATAAAACACGTACACTATGTAGCCCATTCTACTGTAAAACAGTAGTGGAGGCGTGACTTGTCTTTTTAAAGAAAAGCAGCCAAGGTGTCGAAAATAACACCTTGGTGCATGGGCGCAGCTTCCTGAGCGTTGTTATTTGCTGTACAGGAGTCTGCGCTCTTGTTATCCCTTGGCCATGCGCTGTGAGCACTTCCTGTCTTCTGACCTCATTTCATGTCGGCCGATGCGGTTAGCGATGGACATGAATCCCAGATCCACAGTGTGTTTTCTAAAAATCACACTGCGTGGCTGGGATTCGTGGCCTTGTGCAGTAAATATGTTTGCCGCTCACACATGTCCTTACACCTGCTTCAGACTGGGCGGCCTCATCTGATCCCTTATCGCATGCCGCGGTCATGAGGCCACCCAGTCTGAAGAAGGCGGAAGGAGATGAGTGAACACAGGCAAACATATGCACTGCACATGCCCATCAATCACATCCTCGTTGTCCAAAAAAATAAGACACCGAGGGGCGTTGTTTCGAGCAGGGCAGACGCACAGGCGCAGCCAGCTAACCAATGATGTCAAAAGACGGGCAGCGCTAACAAGGGTGGTGCTGCGTATCATTAGAAAGGAAAGTCACACCTCAGGGACAGTGGAATGGTCTCAATGAGACACATTTAGTACGTGTTTAATTAAACGTGGGCAAGGAGAAAAAGTCTGCCACCTTGTACAAATGCAGCAGTACTGCTGTACAAGGTGGCTGTTATACATAGAAACACCTGGGGGTGGGGGGCAGGCTTCCTTCAATTTCAGTTCATGTGCCTGCGTGGCGTTTGCAGGACACGTTGCCAGCTACACAGCAGGGGAACAGCTGGCGTTGCTGAACCCCACTGACACATTGACTGGTGTTTTTCTCTGTGCAGCTCGCATGTCCGGGCAAAAATTGGCGGTGTTAGAGCCCAGGGTCAGCAGGAGGAGGAGAGGAGCAAAGTGTAGGCCGAAGCCTGCACTGGTGGCAGCTTTTGGTCGGTTGTGCCAGCGTGGCTTGTGCTGGACACGATGCCGGCTACACAGCAGGGGAACAGCTGGCGTTGCTGAACCCCACTGACACATTGACTGGTGTTTTTCTCTGTGCAGCTCGCATTTCCGGGCAAAAACTAGCGGTGTTAGAGCCCAGGGTCAGCAGGAGGAGGAGAGGAGCAGAGTGTAGGCCGAAGCCTAGTTGAACCAATTTCAAAGGTAACCTTTAACCCCCCCTCAGGTGTTGCAAGGTACAAGAGCCACACCTTGTGCAGCATTAATGCTGCACAAGTAAAAGGTTGCTCTTTTTAGTTTGCTCCTTGCACACGCTGAATAAAACACGTAGACTATTTAGCCCATTATACTGTCAAACAGTAGTGGAGTCGTGACTTGTCTTTCTAAGGAGACGCAGAACAGGTGTCAAAATTTACACCTAGGTGGTGGGCGCAGATTCCTGAGCGTTGTTATTAGCTGTACAGGAGTCTGCGCTATTGTGATCCCTTGGCCATGCGCTGTGAGCGCTGCCTGTCTTCTCACCTCATTTCATGTTGGCCGTTGCGGTTAGCAATGGATATGAATCCCAGGCCCACAGTGTGTTTTTCAAAAAATAACACTGCGTGGCTGGGATTCGTGGCCTTGTGCAGTAAATATGTTTGCCGCTCACACATGTCCTTACACCTGCTTCAGACTGGGCGGCCTCAGCTGATCCCTTATCGCCTACCACAGCCAGGAGGCCGCACAGTCTGAAGAAGGCGGAAGGAGATGAGTTAAGACAGGTGAACATACGCACTGCACATGCCCATCAATCACACCCTCGCAGCCAAAATATATGAAACGAGGGGGGTTGTGTCGGGCAGGGCGGACGCACAGGCACAGGCAGCCAACCAATGATGTCAGAAGACGGGCAGCGCTACCAAGGGGCGTGGTGCGTGTCATTAAAAAGGAAAGTCACCCCTCAGGGACATTGTAATGGTCTGTAATGAGACACATATTTTACGTGTTTAATTCTACGTGGGCAAGGATAAAAAAACAGCCACCTTGTACAAATGCAGCAGTACTGCTGTACTAGGTGGCTGTTATACATAGAAACACCTGGGGGGGTGGGGCCAGGTTCCCTTTAATTTCAGTTCATGTGCCTGCGTGGCGTTTGCAGGACACGTTGCCAGCTACACAGCAGGGGAACAGCTGGCGTTGCTGAACCCCACTAACACATTGACTGGTGTTTTTCTCTGTGCAGCTCGCATGTCCGGGCAAAAACTGGCGGTGTTAAAGCCCAGGGTCAGCAGGAGGAGGAGAGGAGCAAAGTGTAGGCCGAAGCCTGCACTGGTGGCAGCTTTTGGTCGGTTGTGCCAGCGTGGCTTGTGCTGGACACGATGCCGGCTACACAGCAGGGGAACAGCTGGCGTTGCTGAACCCCACTAACACATTGGCTGGTGTTTTTCTCTGTGAAGCTCGCATTTCCGGGCAAAAACTAGCGGTGTTTAAGCCCAGGGTCAGCAGGAGGAGGAGAGGAGCAGAGTGTAGGCCGAAGCCTGCACTGGTGGCAGCTTTTGTTCTGTTGTGCCAGCGTGGCTTGTGCTGGACACGTTGCCGACTACACAGCAGGGGAACAGCTGGCGGTGCTGAACCCCACTGACACATCACTTAGTGTTTTTTCTGTGTAGACAACACTTCCAGGTGGCAACTGACAGTGTTGAAACCCAGTGAATCAAAGAGGAGCAGAGTGTAGGCCGAAGCCTGCAGTGGAGCAAGTTGAAAAGGAAACCTTTAACCCCCCCCCCCTGGCATTTGTTGCTGAAAGAGCCATCTTGTACAGCAGTAATACTGCACATGGAAAATGGTGGCTCCGAAAATTATGCTCCTTGCAAACGCTGAAGTACACACTCATATTATGTGTCCCCTCACACTGTCAAACCGTCCTGGAAGTGGGACTTTCCTTTGTAATGTGACACAGCAAAGCCGTCATTCCAACCCCCTTGGTGCCGTGCGCCACCTCCTCAACGTTGTTTGGTTCTGTCACGGAGCCCGCGCTGTAATGTTATCCCTTGGCCATGCACAGTTAGCGGTGCCCGTCTTCTGACATCATGTAGGTGTCAGGCTGGCAGTGCCTGTGCGTCCAAGCTGCCCGAGATCCAACCTTGCAGTGTCATCTAATGTAGTCCCACTGCGGGCCAGGGATCCATGGGCATGCGCAGTGCATATCATCGCCTCTCACTCACCTCCTTCCTGCTTCTTCAGACTGTGCGGCGTCACGGCCGTGGCATGCTATTAGGGATCAGCTGACGCCGCCTAGTCTGAAGAAGCGTGAAGAAGGGGAGTGAGAGGCTAGTATATGCACTGCGCATGCCCATGGATCCCAGGCCCACAGTGTGACTCAATCAGAAGACACTGCGAGGCGGGATCTCGGGCAGCGCGGCCGCACAGGCGCAGCCAGCCTGACACCAAATTAAGTCAAAAGACAGGCAGCGCAAATAGGGCATGCCCAAGGGATAACAGAACAGCGCAGGCTCCGTGACAGCTTAAAACAACGCTGAGGAGGCAGCGCATGGCACCAAGGGGGTAGGAATGACGGCTGTGCTGCGTCACATTACGAAGGAAAGTCCCAGCTCCGGGACGGTATAACGGTATCAGTGAACACATTTTATAAGTGTTAAGTTCTGCGTGTGCAAGGAGCTAAACCAAAAGAGCTACCTTTTCCTTGTGCAGCATTACTGCTGCACAAGATGGCTCTTTCAGTAACAAATGACAGGGTGGGGGGGGACAGGTTCCCTTACATTTAGGTTGTTGTGCCAGCGTGGTGGTCGCAGGACACATTGCCGGCTACACAGCTGGGGATCAGCTGACGTTACTGAAACCCAATAACACTGGGTCGTATGTTTTTAATGTGCAGCCTGCACTTCTGAGCCGCAACTGGCGGTGTTGGAGCCCAGGAATAGCAGTTCAGGTGGTAGAAAGATGAACACAGCAGGAGACCTGGATGACACCCAATTACTTAATCAGGCAGAGGAGTGGCAAATTCCTGCGAGATCCAGGCCTGGTTCATTTTCAGGAAAGTAAGCCGGTCAACGTTATCGGAGGACAGTCGCATGCGACGGTCTGTTAGTACACCACCTGCGGCACTAAAGACACGTTCCGATAAGACACTAGCCGCAGGGCAAGCCAGCACCTCCAATGCATACTGGCTTAGCTCTGGCCATGTATCCAGCTTAGAGACCCAAAACTTGAACGGGGAAGAGCCGTCTGGGAGTACAGTAAGAGGGCAAGCCATGTAGTCTGTCACCATCTGACGGAACCGTTGCCTCCTGCTGACTGGAGCCGCCGGTGATGGTGTAGACATTTGGGGCGAGCACACAAAAGTGTGCCAGAGTTGTGCCATACTGGGCTTGCCTTGGGCAGAGGCACTGCTTCTGCTCCCTCTTTGGGCAGAGCCTCCCCCACTGCCTCGACGCACTGAGCTGCTTTGTAAAGCACTAGCAGCACTCCTCTCAGTTGGACAGGAGAAGATGATGGAATTCACCAGTGTGTCGTGGTACTCCCGCAATTTACGCTCCCGGGTCAACGCTGGGATGAGGTTTTGGACGTTGTCCCGGTAGCGAGGATCGAGGAGGGTGAACACCCAATAATCAGGCATGTTGAGAATGTGGTCGATGCGGCGGTCGTTTCTCAGGCACTGCAGCATGAAATCCACCATGTGCTGCAGAGTGCCAACTGGCCCAGAAACGCTGTCCCCTGCTTGAGACATGATCTCTGCCCGCTCGTCATCACCCCACCCTCGCTGTACACACTGACCACTGGACAATTGTGTTGCTCCCTCCTCTGGACGGAGCTCTTCCTCCTCCATTGACTCCTCCTCATCCTCCTCACAAATTGGCCCCTGCGTACCCCTTTGTGAGGAACCACGTGGCGCTGACTCTCCAGAAGCTGATGGAAAAGGTGACTCCTCATCCTCCACCTCTTCCACAACTTCATCCCTTAACCCTTGCAAAGTTTGCTGAAGCAGGCAGATAAGGGGGACAGTCATGCTGACTAGTGCATCATCTGCACTTGCCATCCGCGTGGAATAATCAAAAGGACGCAAAACCTGGCAGATGTCCTTCATAGTGGCCCACTCTGTGGTTGTGAAGTCTGATCGGCGCTGACTGCAACTTCTTTGCGCCTGATGCAGCTGGTACTCCATAACTGCTTGCTGCTGCTCACACAACCGCTCCAACATATGTAACGTGGAATTCCACCGGGTAGGTAGGTCACATATGATGCGGTGTTCCGGAAGCCGGAATCGGCGCTGCAGAGCAGCAATGCGGGATCTTGCCAAGCTGGAACGCCGCAAGTGAGCACACTCTAGGCGGACCTTGTGCAGCAGGGCATCAAGATCCGGATAGTCCCTCAGAAAACACTGCACAACCAAATTGAGCACATGTGCCAGACATGGGATGTGAGTGAGGTTGCCAAGGGCCAAAGCTGCCACCAGTTTTCGGCCATTGTCACACACTACCATGCCTGGCTGGAGATTCGCTGGCAGTAACCACACATCGCTCTCCTGCTTGATGGCATTCCAGAGCTCCTGCACTGTGTGGCTTCGATGCTCCAATGAAACTAGTTTCAAGACGGCCTGCTGACGTTTGGCCACGGCTGTGCTCATGTCGGTCATAGGTAAACGTTCACGGGTCCATGTGGAGGTGGACTGTGACGGATCCTGCAGAGAGGAATCTGAGGAACTGGTTTTAGAGGAGGAGTCGATGCGTACAGACTGGATTCCTGCAATCCTTGGAGTGGGCAGTACACGTCCTGCGCCACTCGCACGATCTGTACCTGGCTCAACAACATTAACCCAATGGGCAGTGAGGGAAACGTATCGCCCCTGTCCATGCTGACTGGTCCACGCATCGGTGGTGAGGTGGACCTTGCTACTGACGGCGTTCAGTAGCGCATGTTTTATGTTTGCCTCAACATGCCTGTGCAGGGCAGGGACAGCCTGCCTGCTGAAGTAAAAGCAGCTGGGCACCTTGTACTGTGGGACTGCCAATGCCATCAAGTCACGGAAGCTGTCAGTCTCCACCAGCCTGAACGAGAGCATTTCCAGGGACAACAGTTTGGCAATGCCTGCATTCAGAGCCTGTGCTCGGGGGTGGTTGGCCGAGAATGCCCGCCTTTTCTCCCATGCCTGTACTACCGATGGCTGTAGAGTAGACTGGGAGTGTGAGGATGACTGGGAAGGTGGTGCTGTGGGTGGAATTACACAAGGTCTCTGGACAACAGTGCCAGAGGTTCTTCCATGGCGATCCTGGGAGGAAGCCAAACCAGCTGTGCGTGAGCTGGAGGAAGAGGCAACACGAGCTGAAGAGGTGGTAGCTGCCGCTGTTGGTTGGCCTACATCTTCAGTCTGTTTCTGTAACTCCACCGCGTGCCTGGTCCGCACATGTTTCCACATATTTGTGGTATTGAGGTTGCTGACATTTTTCCCTCTTTTTACTTTCTGATGACACAGCTTGCATTTGACAAAACAAATGTCATCTGCAACTGTGTCAAAAAAGGACCAGGCACTGCAAGTCTTGGGAGCGCCCTTTTTGGCTTTGGAAAGAGACAGGCTCCTAACGGGTGCCAAAGTGGAGGCTACAGGCTCCGCAGTCTTCCCCCTCCCTCTCCCTCTTTGGCCCGTAAGGGGAAGCTCTTCCTCAGAGCTGCTCCCACCACCTTCCTGTTCCTCACGCCATGATGGGTCAAGGACCTCATCATCTCCACTACCCTCTGCCACCAACTGCTCCTCCTGGGTAGTCTCGGCAGCACAGTACGCATCAGAAAGCGGCACCTGAGTTTCATCATCAGATGCGTACTGCGCTGTGGTCACCGGAGGCACTGGCCCACCTGCCTCTTCAGAGTCAGAGAGAAAAAGCTGTTGGGCATCACTGCACACTGCCTCTTCTTCCATTTCTCCAATGCTGCTTGGCTGGCCCCCTGTTTCCAAGCCAAGAGATTCAGAGAACAGAAGTAGAGACGGCTCCTGTCCTGGGCTCTCTGACTGCCTGGCCAATTTGGCAGGTGGTGAAGAGACAGATGGCTGCTCTCCAGTGCTCTGTGCCTGAGAGGATGTGGCACTAACTGAAGTTGATGCCGAGGCGTTAGCTGCCATCCACCCGACAACGGCTTCAATTTGGTCTTCACGCAGCAGCGGTGCACGGCGCTCTCCGACAAACCTGCGCATGAAGGACTGTTCCCTGCTGAAACTGAGTGACGACGAGTCACCGGCGCCCGCAGCAGGCACAGAATCACCACGTCCTCTCCCTGCTCCTCTCCCTGCTCCGCGCCCACGCCCACGTGCCTTACTCCCTGCCCTCTTCATCTTGGTTGACAGATAAAGATAAGCAGAAAAGTACTAAGGCCTTAGTGTGCTTATTCCTGAAATGCTCCTCCTAACAGGTGTAAGAAACACTAATGTTGTAAAGTGTGGACTAAACTTTATTATTTTTCAAATGTGGCCTACACAAGTGTTAAGTTGTGTTTGGTGAACTTTACTTTTTTTTTGTGCAGATCGGGCTACAGAGCTAGTTTAAATCACACAGAGACCGTGCAGACAGCCGTAAACGGCGCTGCAAGGCCAAAAAACCCTCCTCTAGGTTATCCTATGTAGTGTTTTTCCACTATTTAGCTGGAGACGGGTGGAAAGACACTAATAGGAATTTTTTTTTTTTAATTTTAAACAGGCTGCACTATTTGAAAAAAAGGAAATTGTTTTTCAAGGTATGAGGCAGTAACGCACCCTGAGCTGAATCCAACCGGCTATAGCTGCACACAGACTACAGGGTGAGCTGCGCTCACACAGAGACCGTGCAGACAGCCGTAAACGGCGCTGCAAGGCCCAATAAACCCCCTCTAGGTTATCCTATGTAGTGTTTTTCCACTATTTAGCTGGAGACGGGTGGAAAAACACTAATAGGAATTTTTTTTTTTTAATTTTAAACAGGCTGCACTATTTGAAAAAAAGGAAAATTTTTCTCAAGGTATGAGCCAGTAACGAACCCTGAGCTGAATCCAACCGGTTATGGCTGCACACAGACTACAGGGCGAGCTGGGCTCACACGGAGACCGTGCAGACAGCCGTAAACGGCGCTGCAAGGCCAAAAAAACCCCCTCTAGGTTATCCTATGTAGTGTTTTTCCACAATTTAGCTGGAGACGGGTGGAAAAACACTAATAGGGAATTTTTTATAACATTTTTAAACAGGCTGCACTATTTGAAAAATGGAACATTTTTCTCAAGGTATGAGCCAGTAACGAACCCTGAGCTGAATCCAACCGGCTATGGCTGCACACAGACGACAGGGCGAGCTGGGCTCACACGGAGACCATGCAGACAGCCGTAAACGGCGCTGCAAGGCCCAAAAACCCCCTCTAGGTTATCCTATGTAGTGTTTTTCCACAATTTAGCTGGAGACAGGTGGAAAAACACTAATAGGGAATTTTTTTTTTAATTTTTAAACAGGCAGCACTATTTGAAAAAAAGGAAAATTTTTCTCAAGGTATGAGCCAGTAACGAACCCTGAGCTGAATCCAACCGGCTATGGCTGCAGACAGACTACAGGGCGAGCTGGGCTCACACGGATACCGTGCAGACAGCCGTAAACGGCACTGCAAGGCCCAAAAAACCCCCTCTAGGTTATCCTATGTAGTGTTTTTCCACAATTTAGCTGGAGACTGGTGGAAAAACACTAATAGGAAATTTGAGAAAAAATGTGCAGCAGGCTGCACTATGAGCAAAAAAGGACAACTGTGTGAGGCAGTGTGAACCCCCCCTGAGCTGAATACAACCGGGTATATGGCTGCACACAGACTACAGAGTGAGCTGCACACACACACACACACAGAGACCTTGCAGAACGCTGTTAAAACAGCGCTGCAAGGCAAGAGCAAGGTGAACAGTGAAGAACACACAGCGTTTTGCTAAATTAGCCTTTGGAAAGGAAAATAAAGCAATTAGCTAGCTCAACTGGCCCTCAGTTAGAACACAGCGTCCTGTCCCTAACTGAAATCACAGCAGAGTGAGCGCAAAATGGCGGCAGCGTTTTTTATAGTGCAGAGTGACATCATTTCAGCAGCCAATCACAGCCTTGCCAGTACTTACATGCCCACCATGCTAAACAGGATGTGCCCACACTTCCAATCATTCCTCATTGGCTGCTGCGTTCAGTTTGAATTCTGGGAACTTCCTATTCCGTTATCCGATATGCGGGAAGTATCGGAATTCGGTATCGGAATTCCGATACCGCAAATATCGGCCGATACCCGATACTTGCGGTATCGGAATGCTCAACACTAGTACTCATCTAATACATAAAGGTCATGTGATCGATAAGTTTTAGAAAGGATAAGAAAAGGTCTGTTCCAGTGTTTTGTCCCAGTATATTGAGTACTGCATTGTATGTTGGCACCATGAAGGCCACATGGGTTTCCAGCATAGTGTCATCTGCTTTCTAGAAAGATCACCTAGTTTGCTTACATATATGGTGCTTAACATTTTGATTACACCATTTAGGAAGAAACTAAGAAACATAAAATAATGATCCCCAACTGAAAGGATGGATATGTTATTACTGTGGCAGGATACAATAGGAACATGGTTCACAGTTTACAATTTCAAATCTTTTTTAGGAAAAGTAAAATAGATTCACACATTGACTGTGCAACAGATTGATGATCTCCACTTTTCTGTAAAAGAATGCTCCTCAGGGGCTTGTTCTGTTTTCTCCCTCATGTACATATTATTTAATGTCACTACTTTCGGTGTCTAGTAAGATAGGTTGTATTCAGCTCCGTGTAGAAAACGTCATCCTAAAACAGAAAATCAAACATTAATTTTTGTTTTGGGAAAACAAATGATTATACGTCAAATTTCAGGATTCTGGAAATGTGTGTGTTAGGAGTCGAGTTTCCTCTGCTGCACAGGAGGAATCTCGATCCGTCTCCGCTGCGGTCTCCCATTCTCCTTCAGCCGCAGTGGAGTCTGCTCAGCAGGGACGTCGATCCCAGCGTCTCGCTCAGTCTGACTCTGTGCGAAGAGTTACTGCTGCTTTTCCTGCTTCTGCCATTGAAGCCAGTGCTGGGCAGCGGCGAGTGGACGTTTCTGGATCTAAGTCCTTATTTGCACACACTGAGCATGCCCAGGGCAAGATCTCCTGTTGGAGATCGAGGGTCACATGCTCAGGTACTGCAGCACATCCCATTGGTCCTTTTGGCAGGTCTTGAAAGGGCAAAACTTCTGTAGCTGTTTCCTGTGCTGCAGCTATATAAACTGCGCATGACCGCACGTCCATGCGCTAGTATTGTCTTGTAAATATGTGTGTGTGTTGTGAGTGAAAGTCGCTCTTTAAATACCCTCCCTATTGAATGTCTGTTCGCGGAAGGTGTATGTTTGCTATCTAGCGCCCGACTTATCCAACAGCACGTAACACACATTACAGCTACCAGTTGCTGTGTCCGCCTGTACGGCGCCGTGCGCTTGCTCTGCGCTTTCCTGACCCAAGCCCGGGTGGTTAGTGGCGTCCGTCTGTGCGGCACCGCACGCACTCTTGTGCCTTTATATTATTATTTAGTTTCCTTACACTCCCAGTTGCGGTGTTGTGCCAGCAAGTGTCTAATTGGACTTCAATCCTAGTTGGGGTTGAGTTCGCTGACTTACTGCTCGCGCTCTATGTGCGGTACCGCGGTCCTGTGATGCAACAGGATCGCTTCCTTCACGCAGGGTGCAGTTAACCCGTGCGTGTATACTTGTAGTACCGCCATATAGTCCGTCTTACTAGCAGCAGGGTTTTTACCTGCACAGTGGACCTCGGACTGCGAACGCACCTAGTTCCATTTCATCTTGTACTTGGTGCGTTCCGCCAGTCCTAACATAATACTAGCGCCAAGGTCTGGCTAGTAAATGGCGGACGATCAGCGTTTACAGCGGTACATCCAGCAGCTGGAGGGAAGGTTGGCGGCTCTAGAGCGTTCAACCTCAGCTGTGGATGTCACTGCTGTCGCTGTTCAGGCTGCTAGCGTGGCTGCAGCTACCTTGTCCACTGCCACCCCTGTTCCGACTCTATCTCGCCTCCCGCTACCAGAGAAATTTTCTGGTGACAGTAAGTCCTGTAGGGGTTTCGTGAGTCAGTGTTCTATACATCTCGAGCTTCTGGCCTCTCGTTTCCCTACAGAGCGGGCAAAGGTGGGGTTTATCGTGTCTCTCCTGTCGGACAGGGCGTTGCAGTGGGCTACGCCGCTGTGGGAGCGTGGCGATCATGTGGTGCAGAGTGCTCCGTTATTCCTGAGCACTCTGAAACAGGTCTTTTTAGGACCTCGTGTCACCCATGATACGGCGCTCCAACTGTTGGCATTGACTCAGGGCTCGTCCTTGGTCAGCCATTTTGCCGTACACTTCCGCACCCTAGCATCTGAGCTGGAGTGGTCGGATAAAGCCCTTATTCCTATATTTTGGAGGGGGCTGGCTGACCACGTTAAGGACGCTCTGGCCACTAGGGAGATTCCCGCCACACTGGAGGAATTAATAACAGTATCCACTCGTATTGACCTCCGTTTTCACGAGCGGAGGTTAGAGCGAGCCCAGTGTAGGCAGAGGTTTCGGCTGGCTCCCACCTTCGCCAAACCTTTGGAATCTCCAGTCCAGGCCCCTGAGTCCCATGAGCCTATGGTAGTGTCACGAGCGGGATCTAAGTCCCGGACTGCTCGTGGACTCCAGGTTTGTCATGTGTGCCAGCAGTCAGGACATCTTGCCACCAGATGTTCCCAGCGGACGAGGAAACGTCAGCGTCTAGTGGTAGTAGGTGGAGGTACACTAGACACGGCGACGTTTGCCTCCAAATTGTCCTTTAAGGGGACAATAACATTAGGCTCATCCTCCCACTCGGTAGAGCTCTGCGTGGATTCTGGGGCGGAGGGCAATTTTATGTCTTCTGCCTTCGCCCAACGTCATGCAATACCCCTGGTTATGCTACCTCAACCAGTAACGGTACGAGTGGTGAATGGGTCGACACTGCCCTCACAGATAACACATCAGACCATCCCTTTTACTGTGTCCATGTCGCCATCCCATCAGGAGATTATATCTCTGCTCATCATTCCTGAGGGAATTGATGAGGTCCTGTTGGGGATACCTTGGCTACGGTACCACTCTCCTCACATCGAGTGGTCCTCAGGCAGAATTCTGGGATGGGGTGAATCTTGTGGGGGTAGGTGTCACCGAGAGTGCGTTCAGGTTGCTACTACAGAGGTACCCGCAGATCTATCCTCTCTCCCCAAGCAATATTGGTCTTATGCAGACGTGTTCTCCAAAAAGGCGGCGGAGAACACGTAAATATGTGTGTGTGTTGTGAGTGAAACTCGCTCTTTAAATACCCTCCCTATTGAATGTCTGTTCGCGGAAGGTGTATGTTTGCTATCTAGCGCCCGACTTATCCAACAGCACGTAACACACATTACAGCTACCAGTTGCTGTGTCCGCCTGTACGGCGCCGTGCGCTTGCTCTGCTCTTTCCTGACCCAAGCCCGGGTGGTTAGTGGCGTCCGTCTGTGCGGCACCGCACGCACTCTTGTGCCTTTATATTATTATTTAGTTTCCTTACACACCCAGTTGCGGTGTTGTGCCAGCAAGTGTCTAATCGGACTTCAATCCTAGTTGGGGTTGAGTTCGCTGACTTATTGCTCGCGCTCTATGTGCGGTACTGCGGTCCTGTGACGCAACAGGATCGCTTCCTTCACGCAGGGTGCAGTTAACCCATGCGTGTATACTTGTAGTACCGTCATATAGTCCGTCTTACTAGCAGCAGGGTTTTTACCTGCACAGTGGACCTCGGACTGCGAACGCACCTAGTTCCATTTCATCTTGTACTTGGTGCATTCCGCATGTCCTAACAGTGGGCCACACTCTTTCTGGCTAAACATTTCCCCAACCGCAACCATTTACATTTTTTTCTAATTAGAGAGTTTGATATATGGAATGGTCAAATGCACCATTGTAAGTGCCACTCTTATACTGTAGATGGAATCTTCAGGCTCATGGATAGGTTTATGACCAGGCACCTCCTTCTTTTTGTGCATATTACAAAAAACCTATGTGGCATATGTGCAGGGGTTACCTTGATAAGAGAACCTCTATAAAATTCTCAGCAGAAGAATGGAAAACTCATTTTGAACATGAAGTGGTTATCTGACCGTTGAACAGTCCATTGCTGTGGGCTTGACAGATGGAAAATTTCAGCATTAACAATTGCTGATGTCTACACATGGTGTAAGAATAGTAGTGTTGTATGGTGCCTATACATAGTTAAACTGTGGTTGAAGATCTACAGTATCAGGACATGTAACCTAGAGCACACACAATGCTTGCAAGAACAGCTATCCTGAATCATGGCAGTAGTCTAAAATCAATTTTAACGATAAAAATAAAAACTCTGCAGAAGGAGAAGCAATTAAAACACGATCAGCTTTTTTTTATCATGAACCAATCCATGAAATCTTTATCATTACATACAGTATCTAGCTACTCCTCAAAAACTGCAACAAGCTCATCTTGGATCAAACTGCTAAATGTTCCCTTTTCTGGTCTATTATATTTACCTTAGTCACAATATCATTGTTTTTAGAAACTTGAACTTTAGTACCTGAAAAATAAAGGAAGGAGCATTAGCTAAAGTAGTTCCCATATTCCCATAATTATGTATTTGTTACCTCTGAGCTTGAAGATCTTGATGAGATGACCAGACAATGTCAGCAGTAATAAAATTCCAGCAATCACCACAGGTATCAGGAAGTCTTGACATTTATGAGTTAGATATCCATACATTTTCTCTATAAAGGAGGATTTTGATAAATAATTTTATTAATATGCAAGATACATTATTGGTACATGGCTTGCTTTCACATATGTTTGCATATAAAGCTCTGTCATCAAAAAGCATCTGATCATTGGTGGCTATGATTAGGAAAACACTATAGTCTTCACCCAAGACATTATCTCTAAGACATTCAATGATTAAAGAACAAGTATGATCTGTGCAAAAAGGATCCCCTTAAAGTGGATAACCATGACTTAAAAAAATAAAATTGTCCAAGCTCTAAGGCTAGGGTCACATTGCGTTAGGGCAGTTCGTTTAGCGCATAGCGCTACGGACTGCGCTGACGCAATGTCCCAAAAGGGATCGCGTTAGCCGATCCCGCTAGCGCAGATCCCCGATCCCGCTAGTGCAGATCCCCGATCTGCGCTAGCAAGGAACGGACCATGAACGCTGCAAGCAGCGTTCGCGGTCCGTCACTCAAATGACGGCCAATGTGGTTGTGCGCTAGCGATGCGTTCACCATTACTAGCAATGGCGGCATTAACAGACTACATTACACCGCGTTATGCCGCGGTTTAACGTAGTCCGTTAAACGGGGTCACATAACGCAATGTGACCCCAGCCTAACAGGCAGGTAGTTGCTACTTACTTATCTGTTATGTTTGGCCTTTCTCCGCCGTCACAGAGCAGTCAAAGACTTGAGCTGATGTTACATCAACAGAGCAGCACTTTGTCTTCCTGTTGACTGGGCAGGACTACTGGTGTCATGCTGATTGACAGCTGGCTCTTATCTGCCTAATTGGGGAAGCCTGCTGTGAATAGCATGATGCCAGTAGTTTCGTCCAGTCAACAGCATGGGAAACTAATGCTCTATTGATAGGGAGCAGCTGAATCTCTGGCAGGAGCATTCAATGACTAGTTCCAGGTACAACACAAAGATAGTTGCCTCTGTTAGCAACTACATGCCTTGTGTTTTAAAGTCCCGGATATCCCCTTTAAAAAGTTGAGCTAAGTGTTCACTTGTTTTAGATGATAAAATCTTTATCTATATGATTCTTATCTCCAAAATCATCTATAGGTCAGGAACTTGTTAAAAACGTTTCATGGTGAGCCAGTCCTTGTGAAATCTAAGGGTTTATCCAACTTTATTCTATTATGCATAGTGACCTTTATATGTTTTCTTACTTAGAAAATGAGTTCAAAGAAAGAACAATGAAATAAATCCTGTACGAAATGTAAGCAACGATTTGTAAAGGAAAATGGATAACCATGGCCATGGGACATCTGCAAATATACATCTAATCTATAATGAAACAACTCAGACTTAGATCACACCCTGATAGGTAAAATTTATACTTTATCAGCATTATATTCTATAAATTATTTCTCCAGATAGTTAGGAATGGATGGTGTACTGGATGGAAATGACACCTAAATTGGTTTAACTTTTATAAACATGCAAATTGCCTCTTCAGAGAGGAAGAGGACTTGAACTCTAGTGCCACCTATTGGAAGTAGCACTCCTAAAAATTTATAGTGACCCTTTGACAAGCCTTGCATTATGACTTATAATAAAAGCCAAATCAGAATCTCAATTTGCAAACACAAATGTTTTTCTGGATGTTGCCTCTCATCATCTGATTTGGCTTGGTGAGAGGCTTAAGACCGGGATCTAAGGGGTAATGTTTCTTCTTGTGGAGAGTGACAAGCCAGGTCTGGCATGTCAAAGGGAGGGGAATAATACTCCATGAATGCGCCTCTAGTAAATTAAATATGCTAATTGCCTTTTCAAAGAGTAAAAGGACTTGAACTCTAGTGCCAACTATTGGAAGTAGCAATACTAAGAGTTTATGTCAACCATTTGATGAACCTTGCAATATGACTTAGTATAAAATGAAAACCAGAATCTCAATTTACAGATATGGTGTTTCAGAATCTTGCCTCTCGACAATACAAAATATGAGATCTGATTTGGCTATGTGAGAGGCTTAAGACTGGGACCTAAGTGGTAATGTATCTCCTTGTGGAGAGTGACAAGCCAGCCTGGTAAGGCTAGTTAAAAGGTCAATATTGACTTTTAGGATTGCTACTTCCAATAAGTGGTACTAGAGTTCTAGTCTTCTTCCTATCTGAAGAGGCAATATGCATATTTAGTTTCACAGAGGTGCATTCATGGCATATATTATTATTATTTATTTATATAGCACCATTGATTCCATGGTGCTGTACATGAGAAGGGGTTACATACAAATTACAGATATCACTTACATTAACCAAAATAACAATTACAGACTGATAACAGAGCGGCGAAGACCGTGCCCTTGCGGGCTTACATTCTACAGGATGATGGGGAAGGAGACAATAGGTTGAGGGTTGCAGGAGCTCGGGTGTTGGTGAGGCGGTAGCTTCGGTAGTGGTGAGGAGGCAGCTGGGTCAGTGCAGGCTGTAGGTTTTCCTAAAGAGATGGGTTTTCAGGTTTCGTCAGAAGGGTCCGAATGTGGTTGATAGTCTGACGTGTTGGGGCAAAGAATTCCAGAGGATGGGGGATATTCGGGAGAAGTCTTGGAGGCGGTTGGTTGAGTAGTGAAAAAGTGTGGAGGAGAGAAGGAGGTCTTGGGAGGAACGGAGATTACGTGAGGGAAGATATCAGGAGATTATGTCAGAGATATATGGAGGAGACAGGTTCTGGATGGCTTTGTAGGTCAGTATTAGTAATTTGAACTGGATACGCTGAGGGAATGGGAGCCAGTGAAGAGATTTGCAGACAGGGGAAAGGGAGGAGTAGCGTGGAGAGAGATGATTTAGTCGGGCAGCAGAGTTAAGGATGGACTGGAGAGGTGCAAGGATGTTAGCAGGGAGGCCACAGAAAAGGATGTTGCAGTAGTCAAGGCGGGAGATGATGAGGGCATGCACAAGCATTTTAGTAGATTGAGGGTTGAGGAAAGGATGGATTCTGGAGATATTTTTGCGCTCCAGGCGACAGGAGGTGGAAAGAGCTTGGATGTGCAGTTTGAAGGACAGGGCAGAGTCAAAGGTTACTCCGAGGCAGCGGACTTCTGGTACGGGGGAAAGCGTGATGTCGTTAATTGCAATAGATAGGTTAGGTAAGGAAGATCTATGAGATGGAAGAAAGATGATGAGTTCAGATTTGTCCACATTAAGTTTGAAGAAGCGAGAGGAGAAGGAGGATATGGCTGATACGCACTCCGGGATTCTGGACAACAGGGAGGTGACATCTGGGCCAGAAAGGTAGATCTGAGTGTCATCAGCACAAAAGTGGTACTGGAATCATGAGGCTTTATGAGGTGCCCAGGCCAACTGTATAGATTGAGAAGAGTAGGGGTCCTAGAACAGAGCCTTGGGGGACTCCAACAGAGAGAGGGTGGGATGAGGAGGTAGTGTGGGAGTGGGAGACGCTGAATGTGCGGTTGGAATGTTATGAGAATATCCAGGATAGATCGAGGTCTTTGATGCCAAGGAAGAGTGGATCTGTAGTAGGAGACAGTGGTCAACTGTGTCGAAAACAGAGGACAGATATAGAAGAAGGAGTACAGAGTATTGTCCGTCAGCTTTGGCTGTAAGTAGGTCGTTAGTGATTTTGGTCAGGGCTGTCTCAGTTGAGTGATGGGGCGGAAACCAGATTGTAGATTGTCGAATAGCAAGTTAGATGAGAGGTGGGAGGAAAGTTCAGCGTGGACGTGCTGCTCCAGGAGTTTGGAAGCGAATAGGAGCAGTGATATTGGGCGATAGCTGGACATAGCTGTTGGATCGAGGGTTGGCTTTTTAAGCATAGGCATGATTGTGGCATATTTGAAAGCAGAAGGGAAGGTGCCAGAAGTTAGTGATAGGTTGAAGAGGTGGGTTAGGGATGGGATAAGTGTGGTGGTGAGGTTGGGGAGGAGGTGGGATGGGATGGGGTCGAGCGCACAAGTGGTGAGGTGTGATTTGGAGAGGAGACAATTAAGCCCCCCTTCAGTGACATTGGATAGGGAGGTTGTGGGGTTTGGGCATTGGATTGGTATACAAAGGGGTTGTGGTGTTTGAACAATGAAGACTTGTCTTGTTTAGATGATCTTATTTTTAAAGTGTGTGGCAAAGTCCTCAGAAGAGATGAGGGAGGTTGGAGGGGGCAGTGGGGGCTGGAGGAGGGAGTTAAAGGTTTTGAATAACTGCTTGGGTTGTAGGATAGTGAAGATACGAGGGTTGTGAAGTAGGCCTGTTTAGCAGAGGTGAGAGCAGATTTAAAAGTGAGTGTTGTCTGTTTGAATGCAGTGAAGTCATCTTGCGAATGTGTTTTCTTCCAATGCAACTCTGCAACCCTGGACACTTGTTGGAGCTTTTTAGTGGTGTTATTGTGCCAAGGTTGTCTATTGATACGTCGCACTCTGCCACGAACGAGAGGGGCAACCGTGTCAATAGCTGATGCAACAGTGGCATTGGAAAAAGCAGTGGCAGTGTCTGTGTCGTGGAGTGAGGATATGGATGCCAGTGGTAGGATAGAGTCAGAGAGTGTGTGGGTGTCTAAGTGTGCAAGGATTCTGCAGGGGTGCGCATGTTGCTGGACATGGGTGACCGGTGAGGAGGACAGGGATGAGAAGGTGAGCAGATGCTAGTCGGATAGAGGGAAGGGGGAGGTGGCGAAGTTAGACAAAGAGCAGAGATGGGTGAAGACCAAGTCTAGTGTATGTCTGTCTGTGTGTGTGGCTGCGGAGGACCACTGAGTAGGTCCAAAATATGAAGTAAGGGACACAAGTTTGGAGGCTGTTGACTAAAGGGTATCAGTGGGTATGTTGAAGTCACCCATGATGATGGTGGAAATGTCAAAAGAGAGAAAGTGAAGAAGCCAGGTGGAGAATTGGTTAATTAAGGCAGTGACCGGGCCCGGAGGTCAGTATATGATTGCCACTTGGAGGTTGGAGGGAAAGTAGATGCGGACAGAGTGGACTTCAAAAGAGGGGAGGATAACGGAGGGTAGAGGTGAGATTGGGTTAAAGTTTCAGTTGGAAGAAGGGAGAAGACCCACTCCTCCACCATATCTGTTGCCGGGGCAAGGGGTGTGGGTGAAGTGGAGGCCGCCATAACAGAGCACAGCAGGGGAGGCGGTGTCAGAGGGTGTTAGCCATTTTTCTGTGAGGCCGAGGAAGGCAAGCTTGTGAGAGAGAAAAAAGGTCATCAATTACATGAAGCTTATTGCAGATTGAGCGCGCATTCCAGAGTGCTCCAGAGAGGGAGAGTAGGGGGGTGGGCATCAGAGGCATGGGTTTTATGGAAAGATTGTGGTAGTTCACATTAGATGGGGAACGGTAGGAGGGGGTAGTAATAGTATGGTATGAGGTATGAGGTATGAGCTGTGGGAGGTCCAGGGTGGGAGATATGTTGCCAGCAGTGAGGAGAAGCAAAGAAAGGGAAAGCAGGTGGGAGAAGGAGAGTGGGCGGCTTGTTTTATGTTTTATTAGGACATATTTGAGGTTGAGGAGCAGGTCAGCAGAGGAGAACAGGTGGGGAGGAAAGAGGGAAGGAGAGATGATTATTTGGTTAGAGGGTGCTGGGGTTTGGGGATAGCTAAGGAGAGAGAGGATTAGTGGAGCAAACACTGTAAGGGCAAAACAAACATGGTGAGGAAGTAAGATGGGTTAATAGAAAAGCTAAGTCCAAGTAATAAGAAGTGCTTACTCTGCAGACATACCAAAAAGAGACAGAAACATAGTGTGGGGTCCTGACTCCTGCCATAACTAACTGCATTGAAATAACTGCGGCATCTCTATACTAAGCTGCGTGATGCCTTGCTGCAGGCATGCGTGTTGCAGGATGATAAGCAATAGATGACAGCAAGCAGAGATTGCACCATTAAAAGACTTGTTGCAGGGTGATAAGCAATAGAAGATAGCGAGCATAGATTGTACCATTAACAGACTTGTTGCAGGATGATAAGCAATAGATGACAGCAAGCAGAGATTGTACCATTAAAAGACTTGTTGCAGGATGATAAGCAATAGATGACAGCAAGCAGAGATTGTACCCGTGTGAAGAGAGGAGATGGATGTTAATTCCCGGCCGTTGAAATAACTGCGGCGTCTCTATGCTTAGCTTCGTGATGCTTTGCTGCAGGGATGCGCGTGCCTGACACCACACGCGTGCACCCCTTAAGATGCTACTAAATATATGTTTCTTCACTCTGGCATGCTAGTCCAGGCTTACCACTCTACACAAGGATAAAGGCTACCTCTTAGATCCTAAGATATAAAATTCAGATTGAAACACTTTAATTATTTTGTAAGGAATTCCAGATCCAGGACACATTATTACTGTACCTTTTTTTGGTATTACCCAGTTGACACTGCTAGGAGATAAACTAAGCCAAACTTCACAGGTGACCTTCTCCCCATGGTTCCATTGGTCCCCAGGTAGTGAGATAAAGTTAATTATCGCCCATGTCCTACTTGATTCCTTTTTAGAGATTGTCTGGCCATTGTGTTGTCTTCCAGAAATGTTCCAGGTTATATAAACTGTATCATGAGCCTCATGTACCACACAAGCCAATTGTAGTAAGCTGTGAGTATTCAGAGGCTGAAGAGGAGCAAGAATACGGACCGAGCTGTTTCTGGTAGTGGACATGTCTGTAAATATGGAATACAAACAACTTCAAATGAGATTTTAAAAAATCGTAATCTGTATTTACCGATTTAATATCTTGCTATTACCACATAGCGTCTGTTAGGGCTAGCGGAACGCACCAAATAATAAGACAGATAGAGTATGGTGCGTTCGCAGCCCGGGGTCCACCGTGCAGAGATGGAACCTGCTGCCAAGTAATGACGGACTATATGGCGGTACTCATCAGAATACACACGTGGGTTAAACTTCACCCAGCGTGAAGGAAGCGATCCTGTTGCGTCACAGGATCGCGGTACCGCACATAGAGCGCGAGCAAGTAGTCAGCGAACTCAACCCCAACTAGGATTGAAGTCCGATTAGACCCTTACTGGCACAACACCGCAACTGGGTGTGTAAGGAAGCCAAATAACAATATTAGGGCACAAGAGTGCATGCGGTGCCGCACTGACGAACGCCACTAACCACCCAGGCTTGGGTAAGGAAAGCACAGAGGAAGTGCACGGCGCCGTACTGGCGGTCACAGCAACTGGACGCTGTAATGTGTAATTCGTGCTGTAGAATAAGTCGGGCGCTAGATAGCAACCATACACCTTCCGCGAACAGACATTCAGTAGGGAAGGGGTATCCAAGGACGACTTGCACTCACAACAAACACACATATGCAAATGTACACTAGCGCATGGCCGTGCGGTCATGCGCAGTTTATATAGTTGCAGCACAGGAAGTGGCCACAGAAACTTTGCCCTTCCAAGACCTGCCAAGAGGACCAATGGAATGTGCTGCAGGACCTGAGCACATGACCCTCGATCTCCAACGGGAGATCTTGCCCTGGGCATGCTGTCATGATCCCAATGGCAGGGGATCACAAAAGGACAAGCACAAAAAACAAAACAAGCTCTAGGGTGATGGAAACTGAGCTGACCGCGATCCTGAACCTCAACACACAACTAGCTGTAGCCGGGGAACGTGCCTACGATGATTCTAGACGTCTCGCGCCAGCCGAAGAACTAACTTTCCCTATTAGAAGAAACACAGACCTCTCTTGCCTCCAGAGAAACACCCCACAGAAATAGCAGCCCCCCACATGTAATGACGGTGAAATGAGAGGAAAGCACATACGTAGTTATGAAAACAGATTCAGCAAAATGAGGCCCGCTAAAGCTAGATAGCAGAGGATACAAAAGTGAACTGCGCGGTCAGCGAAAAACCCTACAAAAAACCATCCTGAAATTACTTGAACTCATGTTCCAACTCATGGAACATGAGGAGTAATATCAGCCCACTAGAGCAACCAGCAAAAAGGAATCACATATCTGCAAGCTGGACTAAGACAAAAATTAAGCAAAACGTGGAACAGGAAAATCAAAAACTTACCTTGTCCTGAAGAATACAGAAGCGGGAAGCAGAGGTAATAAGACACACTGATTACATTGATAGCCGGCGAAGAAATGACAAGAAAGCAAGGTTAAATAGGAAACTCCCATATCCTGATAGAACAGGTGGACACCAGAGACCGCAGAGAACACAAGTCACCCAGTACCATCTGTAGCCACCAGAGGGAGCCCAAAAACAGAATCCACAACAGTACCCCCCCTTGAGGAGGTGTCACCGAACCCTCACGAGAACCACCAGGACGACCAGGATGAGCCCTATGAAATGCACGGACCAAATCAGCAGCATGAACATCAGAGGCAACCACCCAAGAATTATCCTCCTGACCATAACCCTTCCACTTGACCAAATATTGGAGTTTCCGTCTGGAAACACGAGAATCCAAGATCTTCTCCACAACATACTCCAATTCTCCCTCCACCAGCACCGGAGCAGGAGGCTCAAGCGAAGGAACAACAGGTACCTCATACTTCCGCAACAACGACCGATGGAACACATTATGAATAGCAAACGATGCCGGGAGATCCAAACGAAACGACACAGGGTTAAGAATTTCCAAGATCCTATAGGGACCGATGAACCGAGGCTTGAACTTAGGAGAAGAGACCTTCATAGGAACAAAACGAGAAGACAACCACACCAAGTCCCCAACACGAAGTCGAGGACCCACGCGGCGACGGCGATTAGCAAACTGCTGAGCCCTCTCCTGGGACAACTTCAAATTGTCCACCACATGACTCCAAATCTGATGCAACCTATCCACCACCATGTCCACTCCAGGACAATCAGAAGGCTCCACCTGACCAGAGGAAAAACGAGGATGAAACCCCGAATTACAAAAGAAAGGAGAAACCAAGGTAGCAGAACTAGCCCGATTATTAAGGGCAAATTCGGCAACCGGCAAAAAGGTAACCCAGTCATCTTGATCAGCAGAAACAAAACACCTTAAATAAGTTTCCAAGGTCTGATTAGTTCGTTCCGTCTGGCCATTCGTCTGAGGATGGAATGCAGACGAAAAGGACAAATCAATGCCCATCTTAGCACAGAACGTCCGCCAAAATCTAGACACAAACTGGGATCCCCTGTCAGAAACGATGTTTTCCGGAATCCCATGCAAACGAACCACGTTCTGAAAAAACAGAGGGACCAACTCAGAGGAGGAAGGTAACTTAGGCAAGGGTACCAGATGAGCCATCTTAGAAAAGCGGTCACACACAACCCAGATGACGGACATTTTTTGAGAGACAGGGAGATCCGAAATAAAGTCCATGGAAATGTGCGTCCAAGGCCTCTTCGGAATAGGCAAAGGTGACAACAATCCACTGGCCCGAGAACAGCAAGGCTTAGCCCGAGCGCAAACTTCACAAGACTGCACAAAAGAACGCACATCCCTCGACAAGGAAGGCCACCAAAAAGACCTGGCCACCAAGTCTCTAGTACCAAATATTCCAGGATGACCTGCCAACGCAGAAGAATGGACCTCGGAGATGACTCTACTGGTCCAATTATCCGGAACAAACAGTCTTTCAGGCGGACAACGATCAGGTTTATCCGCCTGAAACTCCTGCAAAGCACGTCGCCAGTCTGGGGAGACAGCCGACAAAATCACCCCATCCCTAAGGATACCAGTGGGCTCAGAATTTCCAGGGGAGTCAGGCACAAAACTCCTAGAAAGAGCATCCGCCTTCACATTCTTTGAACCTGGCAGGTATGAAACCACAAAATCGAAACGGGAGAAAAACAGTGACCAACGAGCCTGTCTAGGATTCAGACGCTTGGCAGACTCAAGGTAAATCAGATTTTTGTGATCAGTCAAGACCACCACACGATGTCTAGCACCCTCAAGCCAATGACGCCACTCCTCAAATGCCCACTTCATGGCCAAAAGCTCCCGATTACCAACATCATAATTCCGCTCAGTGGGCGAAAACTTTCTAGAAAAGAACGCACATGGCTTCATCACTGAGCAATCGGAGCTTCTCTGTGACAAAACCGCCCCCGCTCCAATCTCGGAAGCATCAACCTCAACCTGAAAAGGAAGCGAAACATCTGGCTGACGCAACACAGGAGCAGAAGAAAACCGGCGCTTAAGTTCCTGAAAGGCCTCCACAGCCGCAGGAGACCAATCAGCAACATCAGCACCCTTCTTAGTCAAATCCGTCAAAGGCTTAACAACACTAGAAAAATTAGTTATGAAACGACGATAAAAATTAGCAAAGCCCAAGAACTTCTGTAGACTCTTAAGAGATGTAGGCTGCGTCCAGTCACAAATAGCCTGAACCTTGACGGGATCCATCTCAATAGTAGAAGGGGAAAAAATATACCCCAAAAAAGAAATCTTCTGGACTCCAAAGAGACACTTTGAACCTTTTATAAACAAAGAATTGGCCCGCAGGACCTGAAACACCTTCCTGACCTGCTGAACATGAGACTCCCAGTCATCCGAAAAAACCAAAACATCATCCAAATACACAATCATAAATTTATCCAGATATTCACGGAAAATATCGTGCATAAAGGACTGGAAGACAGAAGGAGCATTAGAAAGTCCAAAAGGCATCACCAAATACTCAAAATGGCCCTCAGGCGTATTAAATGCGGTTTTCCACTCATCACCCTGCCTTATCCGCACAAGATTATACGCACCCCGAAGATCAATCTTAGTGAACCATTTAGCCCCCTTAATGCGAGCAAACAAATCAGTCACCAATGGCAAAGGATACTGATATTTAACTGTAATCTTATTCAAATGACGTTAATCTATACAAGGCCTCAAGGAACCATCTTTTTTGGCCACAAAAAAAAAACCTGCTCCCAAAGGGGACGAAGATGGACGGATATGTCCCTTTTCCAAGGACTCCTTAACATAATCCCGCATAGCAGTATGCTCTGGCACTGACAGATTGAACAAACGACCTTTAGGAAATTTACTGCCAGGAATCAAATCTATAGCACAATCGCAATCCCTGTGAGGAGGAAGCGAATTGAGCTTAGGCTCCTCAAAAACATCCCGATAATCAGACAAAAATACCAGAACCTCAGAAGGAGTAGATGAAGCGATAGAAATCGGAGGTGCATCATCATGAACCCCCTGACATCCCCAGCTTAACACAGACATCGTTTTCCAGTCCAAGACTGGGTTATGAGTTTGTAACCATGGCAGACCAAGCACTAAGACATCATGTAAATTATACAGTACCAGGAAGCTAATCACCTCCTGATGAACGGGAGTCATACGCATGGTCATTTGTGTCCAGTACTGAGGTTTATTCATAGCCAAAGGTGTAGAGTCAATTCCTTTCAAAGGAATAGGGACTTCCAGAGGCTCCAGACTAAACCAACAGCGGTTGGCAAATGACCAATCCATAAGACTCAGGGCAGCGCCTGAATCCACATAGGCATCGACGGAAATGGCTGATAATGAACAAATCAGAGTCACAGACAGAATGAACTTAGACTTTAAAGTACTAATGGCAACAGACTTATCTACCTTTTTTAGCATGCTGATATAACATGAGCTGAATCACCACAATAAAAACACAACCCATTTTTCCGCCTATAGTTTTGCCGTTCACTTCTGGACTGAATTCTATCACATTGCATTGTCTCAGGTGCCTGTTCAGAAGACACCGCCAAATGGTGCACAGGTTTGCGCTCCCGTAAACGCCGATCAATCTGAATAGCCATAGTCATAGACTCATTCAGACCTGTAGGCGCAGGGAACCCCACCATGACATCTTTAATGGCCTCAGAAAGGCCATCTCTGAATCTTGCAGCCAGGGCGCACTCATTCCACTGAGTAAGCACCGACCATTTCCGAAATTTCTGACAATATATTTCTGCTTCATCTTGCCCCTGAGAGAGAGCCAATAAAGCTTTTTCAGCCTGAATCTCTAGGTTAGGTTCCTCATAGAGCAAACCCAATGCCAGAAAAAACGCATCCACATTGAGCAACGCAGGATCCCCTGGTGCCAATGCAAATGCCCAATTCTGAGGGTCACCCCGCAGGAAAGATATAACAATCTTGACTTGCTGAGCAGGGTCTCCAGAAGAGCGAGATTTCAAAGAAAGAAACAACTTGCAATTGTTCCTAAAATTCAGAAAACTAGATCTATTTCCAGAAAAAAACTCTGGGATAGGAATTCTAGGTTCAGACATAGGAGCATGTACAACAAAATCTTGTATATTTTGAACCTTAGCAGCAATATTATTCAGGCTGGAAGCCAAAATCTGGACGTCCATGATAAACAGCTGAGGTCAGAGCCATTCAAGGATTAAGAGGAGGTAAGACGCAGCCAGGCTGCAATTAAGGCTATGCAGCAAACTCTGAGGGGAAAAAAAAAAAAAAACTTCCTCAGACTACTTTTCCTCCTACTTCAGCCAATACGATTACCACTTTTTGGCCAGCTATACTGTCATGATCCCAATGGCAGAAGATCACAAAAGGACAAGCACAAAAAACAAAACAAGCTCTAGGGTGATGGAAACTGAGCTGACCGCGATCCTGAACCTCAACACACAACTAGCTGTAGCCGGGGAACGTGCCTACGATGATTCTAGACGTCTCGCGCCAGCCGAAGAACTAACTTTCCCTATTAGAAGAAACACAGACCTCTCTTGCCTCCAGAGAAACACCCCACAGAAATAGCAGCCCCCCACATGTAATGACGGTGAAATGAGAGGAAAGCACATACGTAGTTATGAAAACAGACTCAGCAAAATGAGGCCCGCTAAAGCTAGATAGCAGAGGATACAAAAGTGAACTGCGCGGTCAGCGAAAAACCCTACAAAAAACCATCCTGAAATTACTTGAACTCATGTTCCAACTCATGGAACATGAGGAGTAATATCAGCCCACTAGAGCAACCAGCAAAAAGAAATCACATATCTGCAAGCTGGACTAAGACAAAAATTAAGCAAAACGTGGAACAGGAAAATCAAAAACTTAGCTTGTCCTGAAGAATACAGAAGCGGGAAGCAGAGGTAACAAGATACACTGATTACATTGATAGCCGGCGAGGAAATGACAAGAAAGCCAGGTTAAATAGGAAACTCCCATATCCTGATAGAACAGGTGGACACCAGAGACCGCAGAGAACACAAGTCACCCAGTACCATCTGTAACCACCAGAGGGAGCCCAAAAACAGAATCCACAACAGCATGCTCAGTGTGTGCAGACAAGGACTTAGTCCCAGAGAAGTCCGCTCGCTGCTGACCAGCACTGGCTTTAATGGCAGAAGCTGAAGAAGCAGCAGTAACTCTCTGTACAGAGTGAGAGTGAGCAAGATGCTGGGACCGACGTCCCTGCTGAGCAGACTCCACTGCGGCTGGATAAGAATGGGAGACCGCAGCGGAGATGGCTCGAGATTCCCCCTGTGCAGAAGCGGGAACTCGAGACCTCACATTACCCCCCCTCCTAGGGCCCCCCCCTCCTTGGGCCTCGCTACGTTCGAAGGCAGCAATGAGCTGTGCGGCCCGAATGTTTTCAGCAGGCTCCCATGACCTGTCCTCTGGGCCATAACCCTTCCAATCCACCAGATAGAACTTTTTGCCGCGTACCACCTTGCACCCCAAAATAGCGTTCACCTCGTAATCGTCCGTAGACGAACCCGATGTCCCGGCAGATGACTCGGAAAACCGGGACATGTATACGGGTTTCAAGAGGGACACATGAAAGGTGTCGGTGATACCCAAGCGTGGAGGAAGAGCCAAACGGTAGACCACAGGATTAACCTGTTCGAGAACCTTGAAGGGACCCAAGTAGCGAGGAGCAAACTTAGTGGACTCAACTCGCAGCCTGATGTTACGGGCGGAGAGCCACACCAAGTCGCCAGGAGCAAAGGTCGGAGCGGGGCGCCGATGAACATCGGCGGAGGACCTCATTCTCTCCTTGGAGGCCCGAATGGCATCCTGCGTGCGGTCCCAAATGTCCCGTGCCTCCACAGCCCAGTCTGCCACCCTGGAGTCAGCAGAAGACACAGGCATGGGCACAGGAACACGCGAATGCTGGCCGTAATTTAGGAGGAATGGAGTCTGACCGGTGGAGTCGGCTACGGCATTGTTAAGTGCAAACTCTGCCCACGGTAGCAAGGATGCCCAGTCATCCTACCTGGCAGAAACAAAATGTCGTAAATATGTGACCAAGGTCTGGTTGGCCCTCTCTACCAACCCATTCGTCTCGGGATGATATGCCGAAGAGAGATTCAACTCAATACTGAGTAGACGACAAAGCTCTCTCCAGAATCGAGACGCAAACTGGGGACCCCGGTCACTAACAATTTTGTCTGGCATACCGTGTAGGCGAAAGATATGCTTGACGAACAAGACAGCCAACGCCCATGCAGAAGGTAGCCGTGGAAGAGGCACCAAGTGCACCATTTTGGAAAAATGGTCGGTGATCACCCAGATAATGGTGCAGTTACGAGACTTGGGTAAGCCCACCACAAAGTCCATCCCGACCATCTCCCAGGGCCTGTCCGCCACCGGCAGAGGATAAAGCAAACCAGCTGGCCGTTGCTGAGGAGTCTTGTTCTTGGCGCAAGAGACACACGCCCGAACATACTCTGCGACATCACGAGCCATATGCGGCCACCAGTATGTCCTCGCCAGTAACTCAGATGTCCTTTTGGTACCAAAATGTCCACCCACCCTGGACGAGTGTGCCCAAGAGAGAACCTCTGGTCGCAAACTGGATGGTACAAAAGTCTTGCCCGGAGGCACAGACTCTAGCGAAACCAGGGCCACAGTTCTCAAGCTCTCGGTGGGGACAATAAGCCGAGGACCCTCCTCCTCCTCCTCCGCAGATGACACAACGGAGCGAGAGAGAGCGTCGGCCCGAATGTTTTTCTCCCCAGAAAGAAAATGGAGGGTGAAATGAAACCGGGAGAAGAATAAGGACCATCTGGCCTGGCGAGAATTCAACCGCTGGGCTGTCTGCAGGTACACCAAATTTTTATGGTCTGTGAAGACTTGGAAGGGAAAACGTGCTCCCTCCAAGAGATGTCTCCACTCCGAGAAAGCCAACTTCATGGCTAGCAACTCCCTGTCCCCGATGGAATAATTCCTCTCTGCTGGTGAGAAGGTCTTGGAGAAAAAGAAGCAAGTATGCTTCCGACCTTGAGCATCCTTTTGGAAGAGGACTGCTCCAGCACCAACAGAAGAGGCATCCACCTCCATGATAAATGGCTTATCAACATCGGGGTGATGTAGGATGGGAGCGCTAGCGAAGTGTGACTTTATAGAGTTAAAGGCCTTGGAGACCTCCTCAGACCACAATTTGGGATTCGCCCCCTTCTTGGTGAGGGCAACCAAGGGAGCTACCAAAGTTGAGAAGTGCGGAATGAACTGGCGTTAATAATTAATGAACCCCATAAAGCGCTGCACCGCTTTAAGAGAATGGGGTTCCTGCCAGTCCATCACAGCCTGTAGTTTGGCAGGATCCATAGCCAATCCCTGGGCAGAGATGATGTAGCCTAGGAAAGGTAAGGACTCCTGCTCAAACATACACTTCTCCAACTTGGCATAGAGGGAGTTTGCCCGTAGGAGTTCGAAGACTGTGCAAACATCTCTCCGGTGGGAGTCAATATCTGAAGAGTAGATGAGAATATCATCCAGATAGACTACGACCGAGGTGGAAAGCATATCCCGGAAGATATCGTTCACAAAGTCTTGGAAAACGGCTGGGGCATTACAGAGCCCGAAGGGCATCACCAGATATTCATAGTTCCCATCCCTGGTGTTAAAAGCCGTCTTCCATTCATCCCCCTCACGGATGCGAATCAGGTTGTAAGCACCCCCTCTGACACCTACCCCCACAAGATTCGCCCCATCCCAGGATTCTGCCAGAGGACCACTCGATATGAGGAGAGTGGTACCGTAGCCAAGGTATTCCCAACAGGACCTCATCAATTCCCTCAGGAATGACGAGCAGAGATATAATCTCCTGATGAGATGGCGACATGGACAGAGTAAAAGGGATGGTCTGGTGTTTTATCTGTGAGGGCAGTGTCGACCCATTCACCACTCGTACCGTAACTGGTTGAGCTAGCATAACCAGGGGTATTGCGTGACGTTGGGCGAAGGCAGAAGACATAAAATTGCCCTCCGCCCCAGAATCCACGCAGAGCTCTACCGAGTGGGAGAATGAGCCTATAGTAATTGTCCCCTTAAAGGACAATTTAGAGGCAAACGTCGCCGTGTCTAGTGTACCTCCACCTACTACCACTAGACGCTGACGTTTCCTCGACCGCTGAGGACATCTGGTGGCTATATGTCCTGACTGCTGGCAAACATGACAGACCTTGAGTGCACAAGCGGTCCGGGACTTAGATCCCGCTTGTGACACTTCCCTGGCCTCATGTGACTCAGGAACCAGGACCGGAGGTTCCAGAGGTTTGGCGAAGGTAGGAGCCAGCCGAAACCTCTGCCTACACTGGGTTTGCTCTAACCTCCGCTCGTTAAAACGGAGGTCAATTCGAGTGGAGACAGTTATTAACTCCTCCAGTGTGGCAGGAATCTCCCCAGTGGCCAGAGCGTCCTTAACATGGTCACCCAGGCCCCTCCAAAATATGGGGATAAAAGCTTTATCCGGCCAATCCAGCTCAGAAGCTAAAGTGCGGAATTGGACGGCAAAATGACTGACCAAGGACTCACCCTGAGTTAATGCCAGCAGTTGGAGCGCAGTATCATGGGTGACTTGAGGTCCTAAAAAGACCTGTTTCAGAGTGCTCAGAAACAGCGGAGCACTCTGCACCACATGATCGCCACGCTCCCACAGCGGCATAGCCCATTCCAACGCCCTGTCCGACAAGAGAGACACTATAAATCCCACCTTAGCCCGCTCTGTGGGAAAACGTGCAGCCAGGAGCTCGAGGTGAATAGAGCACTGACTCACAAATCCCCTACAAAATTTGCTATCACCAGAAAATTTTTCTGGCAGCGGGAGGCGAGAAAATGTCGGAGCAGGGGTGGCAATGGACAGGGTTGCTGCAGCCACGCTAGCAGCCTGCACAGCAACTGCGGTAACATTTACAGCTGAGGTTGCGCTCTCAAGAGCCGCCAACCTACCCTCCAGCTGCTGGATTTACCGCAAGGATTGCTGTTTGTCCGTCATTACTAGCCAGACCCTGGCGCTAGTGTAATGTTAGGGCTAGCGGAACGCACCAAATAATAAGACAGATAGAGTATGGTGCATTCGCAGCCCGGGGTCCACCGTGCAGAGATGGAACCTGCTGCCAAGTAATGACGGACTATATGGCGGTACTCATAAGAATACACACGTGGGTTAAACTTCACCCAGCGTGAAGGAAGCGATCCTGTTGCGTCACAGGATCGCGGTACCGCACATAGAGCGCGAGCAAGTAGTCAGCGAACTCAACCCCAACTAGGATTGAAGTCCGATTAGACCCTTGCTGGCACAACACCGCAACTGGGTGTGTAAGGAAGCCAAATAACAATATTAGGGCACAAGAGTGCATGCGGTGCCGCACTGACGAACGCCACTAACCACCCAGGCTTGGGTAAGGAAAGCACAGAGGATGTGCACGGCGCCGTACTGGCGGTCACAGCAACTGGACGCTGTAATGTGTGATTCATGCTGTAGGATAAGTCGGGCGCTAGATAGCAACCATACACCTTCCGCGAACAGACATTCAGTAGGGAAGGGGTATCCAAGGACGACTTGCACTCACAACAAACACACATATGCAAATGTACACTAGCGCATGGCCGTGCGGTCATGCGCAGTTTATATAGTTGCAGCACAGGAAGTGGCCACAGAAACTTTGCCCTTCAAAGACCTGCCAAGAGGACCAATGGAATGTGCTGCAGGGCCTGAGCACATGACCCTCGATCTCCAACGGGAGATCTTGCCCTGGGCATGCTCAGTGTGTGCAGACAAGGACTTAGTCCCAGAGAAGTCTGCTCGCTGCTGACCAGCACTGGCTTTAATGACAGAAGCTGAAGAAGCAGCAGTAACTGTCTGTACAGAGTGAGAGTGAGCAAGACGCTGGGACCGACGTCCCTGCTGAGCAGACTCCACTGCGGCTGGATAAGAATGGGAGACCGCAGCGGAGATGGCTCAAGATTCCCCCTGTGCAGAAGCGGGAACTCGAGACCTAACAGCGTCTTCATCTAATGTGACTTTTGGACAGGAATTGGACAGTCACTTGGTACCAATGTTGTCATTGTGACTAGGCATGTAAACGTTAGGGTAATGGGTTTTTCCTGGATTTTACTATTCATGAGCTATGAATAATATTTTTCATCCAGGTTCCAGCACCCCCACCAAAGTGCCAGCGTGGCACAACATTGTACTTTTTGAAATGTCCATGACTTGTCTTTGGGAGAGATGGTAGTATCATTCTCAGTCATTACATAATCTATTGAGCTCTACCAAGTACAGTACAGTGTGAAACCTTCAATCAGAGGATCATGGCTGTGCCAAAAGTTGGACCCTCACTAATCTAATATTGATAACCTGCAGTATCATTGATCTAAACTTAAAACTAAAGCCCCCATATTGTACTATTTGTATAATATACAACCTGTAAAGTTCTCTCCATTTCTTACCTCCAACATTCAGATATGTTCCGTTTCCAAAAATGTAATTATCAACAAATATAAAAGCGCAGAAATAAACGCCCGAGTCATTGGTTTGACCATTAGATATGTATAATTCAGAAATGCCTTTATCATATTTACATGTATACTTCTGTTTGTTATTATAAATAGAGCACGATTTAATAAAAACAGGACGTTTATCAAAGATCCATTTCCTTTGAAGCCAAGAGATCTGACGGCCTTCATCAGAATCTTCACTGGACACACAGGGAATGACTGCGGTGGCATTAATTTCAGCTGAGATAACATTCAGTGGCTGATACAGGACCAAGTGACCGGGGATCACTGAAAGACACAAGAGTCAACCCACTAATAAAAAGTTATAGCATAGTACAAAAATAATATTGAATGGCTCACTGGGTCACTGGAGAAGAAACCTACACAAATGGACCTGCAGATATGAACAATATAAACCATATGGAGAAAAATATTGTGTTCCCTCCACATCCCACCTATATTAGCTTTTCTGATCCGCTATTCTCCTTTCATAGACATTAATTTGGTATTGGCCTCTTACAGCTTCCTCTATTCTGGAAAAGATTTCTTCAAGATTTTGGAGGTTTTTGTGGGAATTTTATAGTTTAATTGACTATGAAAATGCTTTGGAAATTTTAAAAAATATGTATTTAATTATTTAATTTAAGAATTTAATTAGTGTTAAAAGTGATTAATTAAAAACTTTAAGAATATGGAAATAAAATTATATTTATAGATATTCACGTTGAAAAAATTACATATATTTTGCTCGATAATTGTACAGTGATATCAGTTTTTAGGTACTGTTTTCCAGGTTTCCATGAAAGAATATCTTTTATTGTCCAGTTTGTTTTTTTATTGCACCCCAAGCAAGGTACCCTACAGCACAGAAGTATTCAATAGCAACTCACAAGTGCTCAAACTTGCAGTAGGGGCTGAAGGGGGCGTATTATGTAAAGCCTATTATCTAAAAAAGTTTCACAATATTTTCATTTTTTAATAGAAAAATAGGAAAAGGAAAAAAGAAATGCATTTTCCAAATTAACATTACTTTATTATATAAAAAAGGTATATGAAAGGAAAGTAAATATATTACTTTGCATTTAACAACCTGAGCTATATAATTATGGTAACTTATTTTTGATAAAAACAGACATGAAAAAGAAAAATGGCAGAATTTCTGTTTTCTGTTCATACCATTTAAAAAATAAAGTCCTAAGTAAGCCAAAATGGTCACAATAAAAAGTAAACTTTCCCCCCAAAAATCTCCATCTGATGAAATATTAAAAAGTTCAAAGAAAATGGTGACAAAAACCATATTTATTATGATTTCACAGAAGTAGTTTAACTTAACTACTATTAATTTCATTTTGCCATCTTCGTACTGGCTTGTATAAATTAATGTGTCATTTAAGATACGTTGACTGCTAAAGCAACCCAAATCCTAAACACAAAATCCTCCAAAAACACCGAATTGCTCTTTTTTAATTTTATTGCACCATCGTTACTCTTAAAAAACACAAAATTATATACACCCCAGAGTGACTTAGAAAAATAAAACCCTGCTACCAAACACAAGCAATAATGGCCTAAAAGAATAAAACTTTTTGGAATATGATGATAACAATAAGAAATAAAGAAAAGTTGTATGGTTCTTAAGAAGCAAAATAACTCAATACATATGATGCTTTTCTTTTCATACAATTATAATTCCGAGCCAGGTAGCTAGTCATTCAGCATACTGTCACTGACAAGGTATAAAATACAGAACAAACATCATAATCATATGTAAATGCTCATTATTGGTAGAAAGAAACATATTAATTGGATATAAGAACGGAAATATAATGTTCTTACCTTGAATAAATAGAAGAATATAGATTACGGTCATATCTGCTACTCAGCACAGGGGTACTGTACACACTGGATATTACTGTACATTGTATAAGTATATGCTCCCCATTTATGTCCATTTATAGAAATGTTGATAACTCTGACTCCTCCTGTCCCACCACGAAAGGTACTGGCAAATACATGCTTATCTCTTCTCAGGCACCTCCAATGCAATGAATATTTTTCAAACTTTAAAAATGAATTAAAGGATTCATCATTTTTAAGCAAAAACATGTAGATTTTTTTAAATGGTGCACCACGAGGGACAGATCTAAAAATTATTTAAAGAAATATGGGCACAACTAATATATTCTTGGCAAATCCCCTACGGTGGTTTTTCAAAAACATAACATAAATAGAAATATCTTACAAAATTATGGATTTAATATGATTTGAAAAGTTAAAAGATTGAAATGCCAGGATTAAAATAGCTGTTTCGATACCTGGAACCTTCACCAATCTACTGTTTTCAGCTCCGACACAGTAAACAGAATCTCAACGACATGGCTCCATTTCCTAGGTTGTGATTGTTGCCGAGAACTGCAGTTTAGTTCCTATTTAATTGATGCTTTTGGGGGTGTCTGATGTCAGATCCCTCAAACTTATGCTGATGACCCATTTGAAAGCTACATTATCAATACCATAAAGCCAGAACACCCTTTTAAGGCTAGCTTCAGTTGTCCATAATGTTGTTTCTTTCAAGGTTTTTATTACAACCTTAAGAACATGATCTACGATTCTACTGTATTTAATTTTCAGTTGCGAAGCCTTGTATGGGGACGTACACTCAGTTTTTGTAGAATTATTTGGTGATCTATATCTACTTTTAGTCCAGTAGAGTTGTATTGTCAGTTAAGTTCAATTCAGTAGGTTTCTCCGGTGGGCTAGCTTCAGTTTGGATCTATAGTGATTTAATTTTGGTTCAATGGGGTCCTTTGGTGATTTAAGATCAGCTCTGTAAAGTTCAATCATGATCTAGGCTGAATTTAGTTGATTTTTATGGTGATCCATTGGTAATTCAGTAGAGTTCTATGGTTGTCTTCTAAGTTCAATTTATTAGCATTATAATATGGTCTAAGTTCAGTTCAGCAGAGTTTTATGCTGTTCTAAGTTTAGTTAAATAGAGTTGTATGGTGGTTTAAGATCAAGTCAGTAGAGTTCCATAGTGGTCTAAGGTCATTTCAGTAGAGTTCTATGGTAATCTAAGGTCAGTTCAGTAGAGATCTATAGCAGGCGAAGTTCAGCTCAAGCTTAACTTGGCGTCCTCTTGGTCACTGCCGACGTACAAACTTTATACACGTGTATTGATCATGAACACGGTTTAACTGCAGTCCGCCTCTTCTTGGGGGCCTCTGACTTGGGTGGCCCCATGTGTGGTTTAATCCTCGAGCTGCTGCGTTTTGCCCTGACCCATAATTTTTTCACCTTCAAGGACGCATTTTATCTGCAGAAACGAGGCACAGCCATGGGCGCGGCCTGTGCCCCTTCATACACCAATCTCTTCCTGGGCTCATGGGAGAGATACATTTTCGGCGATGGGGGGTGTGAGCCCCGGACCATGTGCTGTGCTGGTTCAGATATATAGACGACGTTCTCTTTTTCTGGGGGGGACGGCGCAGCAGCTCGGGGATTTCATGGGCCAACTTAATGAGAATCCTTTCAATATTAGATTGACATACAATTTTGATATGCAGCACGTCGACTTTCTGGACGTCAGGCTGGAAATCGACAATACTCGCCGGATCCAGACTGATGTCTTCAGGAAGTCGACAGCAGTTAACGCTTTACTGCATGCTGACTCCGCAAACAATCCCACCACCATTGGGGCCATCCCGGTTGGACAGTTCCTTAGAATGAGGCGGATTTGCTCGACTGATGATAGATTTTTTGCGCAGGCGGTTGACCTTGAGGGGCGCTTTAAAGACCGTGGATGCAGTTGTAGAAGTGTGAGGCGGGGTCTCGTAAGGGCCAGGAGGACGCCCCGTAGAGACCTTCTATACACTCACAACAGTGGATGGAGGAGAGGGACAGATAGGTTTATTGCAACATATAACCACGAATAGTCTAACATGAGAGATATATTGAAAAGGCATTGGTCAGTTCTAAAGACCGAACCCTCTCTGGATCAGGCATTGGGTGACTTCCCACTAATGACCGCTAAAAGATCTCCGAACTTGGGTAGTTTGCTTGTCCGCAGTCATTATGTCGCATCTATAACCAATCCCTTCAGTACTAGATGTCCAATGTTGGGCTCCTTTCAATGTGGCCACTGCGTAGCATGTGAAAATATTGTGCGGGCCACAACCTTTAAATCTTCTGATGGTAGAAAAGAATTTTCTATTAGGCAGCGCATCACGTGTGGCACGTCCAACGTCGTGTATTATGCTATGTGTGGATACTCTCTAATTTATATTGGACTAACATCCAGGGAGTTACGGATACATGTCCGTGAACACGTTAGGGACCTACGTGCTGCTAGGGCTGTGGACGATGCCTCTGACCTGAAGACAATCCCCCGTCATTTCAAGCAATTTCATGATGGTGATGCGGGGACCCTTCAGGTCAGGGGTATCGAGAGCATTCACCTTGGAGTGAGAGGGGGTAACTATAAAAAGGTCCTTGCCCAACGTGAAGCGGGTTGGATCGTTCGGGAGGACACTATGACACCCAAAGGTTTGAATGAGTTCTTAAGTTTCTCCTCCTTCCTTTGATCTCTCTGTACGCATTCTGGTGCCCTATTGTGGTACCTCCTTTGTTATCAGGCATTTGACTATCTTGATCTCCTTGATCCTCTTATATATATTCTCTCTGTTATATTTATGTGATGGTTCCTCTGCCCTTGTTCATCCCTTGCCCTCCGGACCATCTTCCCCCCTGAGTGGGTTCCCATCCGGGATCTCTTGTTTTATTTTATAATTTGTTTTTATGTATTTTACTAATGTTTATTCCTTTGTATGTTTTTTTAGCTGTAATCCATTGATGTCCGAGTCACTGGCATCCCCTTATTTTTACATCGTTGCCAGCCGTAGCAGAGTTTTTCCACCATGCTGCAATTTTCATCTCCCTACAACAACACGAACATGATCTCCAAGTCTTCTACTTATTATGATTCATGCTGCTTTGATCGCATTACTGTTGTGGCTGGAAATCCGTGTCAGTTTTGTATACCAGCCGTTCTTATTTATGTCCTGTTATACACCCTGCTGTCAAGTTGTTATTATGGGCTGGACTATTCCTGGGCCGATCCATCCCTCTTATTCGGAGCGGGACTCTCACTCTAAGAGTTCCTGTTATCACAATCTGGGGCCGGCTTTCCGTGGGAGTGCACATGCGCTGTGCTTCTCTCCCTGTCCCCCGTCACAGCAGCGTCTCACTTGCTTTGCGCGTGCGCTCTGGGTCCTCTTTCCCAGGCGCCCCCGCGATGCATGACGCCTTCTGTGACGCTGGACTCGGCGTGCAGCGCACATGCGCCGACATACCCAGCGTTTACTGGCCGATACCGAGCAGGTGATCGGTCCCTTGGCTGCCGCCCGGCAATATTTATGGGTGCCACATATACTCAGGGGCATCTCCCCTTGAAAAAGCAACTTCATCTGTGGGCGAAACACGCGTCGGGGGTTGTGCTTGTGGATCCCATCCGGTGTGCCCCGTCCTGGTGCCTCGCATTGGTAAGAGCTGCTTTCACAAACCTGTCACTTCACGCCGTTAGGCATTTTATATGTATAGCTTGACATGGATTCATAGTAGCAGGTCTCTTCCACTATTGGTATGCATGTTGGCTCCTTAGACGGCGCACACCGGGGGATACCCACTTACTTTTTATCATCCTTGAGCACTGTATTTAATTGTATATTTTCTATATATTGTCTGCACTTCAAAATTAATATGTAAATTATATGTGAATTAATAAAGTATTATTATTATCTAAATTACCTATATGCTCCTAGTGTACTCCTATTCTCAAAGTTAAGCTCAGTAGAGTTATATGGTTACCTACGTTCAGTTATGCTGAGTTGTATTGTGCATACATAAAGGCAAAAGAGAGCTATAAATATCCTATTGTTTGGTATGGATAAATCCTGATAATAATAGTTTAAACTTTTACATCATGAAAATACAAAATATCTTTATTAATAAAAAAAAGTTTGACACACAAACAGTTAGTGCACATAAAATCTATACTATAGTGCATAGTAAAACAGGTGGGCAACATTGTAGCTATCGAGCAATGGAAAGCATCACATGCGACCACATGGTGAAAGCAGAGGGAAATCAAACATTAAAGTGCATAGTGCATGAAAAAAAGATATACATGCGCTCAGGTAAAACACCACAGGTCGCATGATGGGCTAGAGGATCATAAGAATTATTATTTAAATAGTATCTGTGAGCCAGTATGACTATCATTCAAAAATAACATCAACCATAAAGATAATGACCAGTAGTGGCCAAATAAAGTGCCATACAGGCTAATACAATTCAAAAAGTCACAGTCCCTTACTCATTTGGATGCCAAACCACTTGCACAGTGCCCCGACACACGTTTTGCTTGTTGCTTCCTTGGGGGGCGGTGTACATGTGTCTCAAATGCCGCTTTATATATCCCATGGCGAGCATTAATACCCAATGGCAGCAGTGGGTGGGAAAAACCTCTGACCACATTCATCGTGTGAATGGAGGCGGGACCTACGCCACTACCACATCACATCCGGCATCACAGGAGCGGTGCATATAGGGAACAAGTGTCCCGTCTGACATCAGTGGAACGCACCATCCCATACAGATGCCTTCTGACATGCAGGCTGAAAGGAAGCACCGCAAACATGCATCACTCATGGTAGGTTAGAGGTGACCCATCCACAAATATATGCAAAAAAGAGGTGGCCATATTTATTGTGGGCAACACATAGGGCAAATACATATAAATACATATAAATAGCACTAGTCATTGCCTAAAACACAGACTATTAATTATTATTACAATTTGTAAAGCCAAACCATAAATCCAAGGTTGAGACACAGAAATAATCCCTTATAGACAGTGCTGAGTGCATAATTAATAAATCCTATGCATTCAATCCTCAAATCCATATTTTAGCCAGCTTGGTGGATCCTCGAAAATGGGGTATTCAGTTAGAGAATATAAATAGGCACACATTCCAATTGTTGAAAGAGATCCTGCTAAATAAAATAAAAGGAAAAAACAGAAAAAAGAGAGAGACACACATTAAAAAGAATGAATTAAAAATATATCAGCATTCCAGAGGCATGAATTTCACTACAGGGTCAAATAAATCTGTACACATGATTAGCCTGCAATCCATATCTATTGAAGATACATGGTATTGATAGGTTACATGGTGGTATTAGAGGGGGTGATCTGAAGTGCAGGCTGGCGCAGCTTGAGTGTCATTGTATTCTAAAGCTGGACACTCTGACCCCTTTGGGTCTAAATGAAAAGTTGAGCTTTTCATTCTTTTTATAATGTGTACAGATTTATTTGACCCTGTAGTGAAATTCATGCCTCTGGAATGCTGATATATTTTTAATTCATTCTTTTTAATGTGTGTCTCTCTCTTTTTTGTTTTTTCCTTTTATTTTATGTAGCGGATCTTTTCCAGCAAATGAAATGTGTGCCTTTTTTATAATCTCTAAGTGAATATCCCATTTTTGAGGATCCACCAAGCTGGCTAAAATATGGATTTGATTACTGAATGTATAGGATTTATTAATTATGCACTCAGCACGGTCTATAAGAGATGATTTGTGTGTCCCAACCTTGGATTTATGGTTTGGCTTTACAGATGATAATACTAATTACTAGTCTGTGTATTATGCAATGACTAGTGCTATTTATATGTATTTCCATGTATTTGCCCTATGTGTTGCCCACAAATATGACCACCCCTTTTTGCATATATTTGTGGATGGGTCACCTCTAACCTACCATGAGTGATGCATGTTTGCGGTGCTTCCTTTCAGCCTGCATGTCAGAAGACATCTGTATGGGAGGGTGCGTTCCACTGATGTCAGACGGGACACTTGTTCCTTATACTTACGGCTCCTGTGATGCTGGATGTGACGTGGTAGTGGCGGAGGTCCCGCCTCCATGCACACGATGAATGTGGTCGGAGGTTTTTCCCACCCACTGCTGCCATTGGGTAGTAATGTTCACCATGGGATATATAAAGCTGCATTTGAGACACATGTACACTGCCCCCCGAGGAAGCAACAAGCAAAACGCGCATCGGGGCACTGTGCAAGTGGTTTGGCATCCAAATGGGTAAGGAACTTTGACTTTTTCAATTGTATTAACCTCTATGGCACTTAATTTGGCCACTACTGGTCATTATCTTTATGGCTGATGGTTATTTTTGAATGATAGCCATACTGGCTCACAGACACTATTTAAATAATAATTCTTATTGTCCTCTAGCCCATTATGCGACCTGTGGTGTTTTTACCTAAGCACATGTATATCTTTTTTTCATGCACTATGCACTTTAATGTTTGATTGCCCTCTGATTTGACCATGTGGTTGCATATGATGTTATCCCTTGCTCTATAGCTACATTGCTGCCTGCCTGTTTTACTATGCACTATGGTATGGATTTTATGTGCACTAACTGTTTGTGTGTCAAACTTTTTTGATTAATAAAGATATTTTGTATTTTTATGATGTGAAAGTTGGGACTATTATTATCAGGATTTATCCATACCAAACAATAGGACATTTAAAGCTCCCTTTTGACTTTATGTACTGTATGTTCTATAGTCTTTTTGAGAGTAATCCTTAATCTTGTTTTATTACATTGGTTCTGGTATGTCTTTATGAGTTAATTCAGTTCAGTAGAGTTTTATGATGATCTAAGTTCAGTTCTGCAGAGTTGTAGAGTGGTCTAAGTTCAGTTGAGTAGAGTTATAATGTGAACTAATTTCAGTCAACAGTTATTTGATGGTGTAGGTTCAGTTCAGTACATTACAATAGTAATTTAGGTTTAGTTCTGAAGAACCAGCTGATTCATATTTGGGCAACTGATTCTAATTGAAGAACTATGGGCGCTCTCAGTACTGGGGACAAAACTTGCAGTGATTTTATGGGCTTAGTCAAATTTAATCCATGTTGGACCAGATCAGGTACATGAGACAATTATGTGACTTACTGTGTTCCATGGAGATCCTGTAGTCCAAAAATTCTACAAGTCAGAGATAACGAGTAACAGAAAACTCTATTTGTGGCCATAACTTTTTGGATTTTTTCAAGTTTACAAAATAGGAGCCTAATCCACACATAACAAAATGGCAGGAGTTTCCTTCTCTCAAAAGTTCATGAATTGTTAATGGAAGGTCATTCCAAAAATGTCCAAAAAGGTTATGTTGGAGATCTGTGTGACTTATAAAGTGCAGAGAGTGTGTAAAATAGTAGTATATAAAAGTGGAAAGGGGAAATCACACACATGACAGCTACATCCACCCCCAGCTCCAACAACTGAGCATATTGCATTGAAGTGGACCTGGCTAATGGCATATGAAAAAAATTGTAATGCACAAGAAATAAAATACCTTGTCTTTTTATGATATGAATTATCCCTTCATATCTTCCTTTGAATGTTCTGATGCCTTCCTATTCCCATATGTGACCAATGCTTGGAATATTTCCTACTCGGCTGTCCAATTTCCATGGCCATCACATGCTTCAGCTACCCTAAGCTAGCCAAAATTATGAAAAAAAAGAACCCATACCACTCCATAGTTGACCTGAGAAAATCTATTGAAATGGTCAGATTAATTAGTTTTTCATGTCTTGTCTAACGAATAGCTATCCAATAACCTGGAATAATTTTAAACTTATACGTTTTATTTTTACATATTCATTAAAAAGTTATTTTAGAATGTTTGTTTGCTTTTTTCCTGCTTTTGTTTGTCCCGCCCATGAGGAGCAAAAATACTTTACATGTTAATAATATAGGTTGCCATTAGAAAAACAGAAATGTATTTATTTAGAGAGAGGTTTCAGAAAATGATCACATCAAAAATAGTTACAAAAGCAGGGTGTAAGAAATCAAAAAGTAAGCAGATGCTCTATTCAACTTCCCACTGAGTTCCAAATTTAATAATTCAGGATATATCCAAGGATACAACATTGTGACTAAGTGCTGAATAGTTTTTGCTTGGAGATACATTGAAATTGTTTTGATAAGGTAGATGACTACTTATTCTGGGAATTACGAGCTTCCTCAGCTGTTTTTTTCTCAGCACTTCGCCATTGCATTTGCAAATTAATCAACCTTCCACCAGAAACAAAAGAAAAGTCAATCACATTCTATAGATTGGTAAGGGGCTCCAATAATGACACATCCTACAGATGTAAAATTAAACATTTGAAAAGCCCTTTAATAGCCCCATGAAAAACATACTTTTGTGGCAGCAACTTGATTTTAGGTTAATTCCTCTTCCTGTTTGAAAAACCCAAACTTGCAAAACACACGAATGCCAACACTATAAATAAGTAATTAACGTTTTCTATATTTAATATCAATTTTACTGTTCTGTGGTTAACACCTTCATCAGTTCCTCCCAATCATATGTAAACAGGATGTTGTGTAACTGTCCATTGTTTCCATAGTCCCAGCAACGGTCAGGTATGAAACTTGCAGACTGATTTAATAAACATTAACTCTTAGATGCCATTGCATAGAGGAAATTGCAAGGATGCTGGTTGATGTTTCCCCATGTACCCTATACTGGTAAAGAGACAGAATTATTAGATAAAATTTGTACCCCTTTCTCTAACTGCATTTTCTGTTTAAGAAACCAGACTCTTGTTAAGTTGCAGCAATTTAGTTTTGAATCTGCTGAAATTCCATATGGTAGTTCGAATAGAATTTGACCAGGAAAATTGCATCTAACTTATTTGCTTACAAAACCTACAAAAAACAAAATTAGCAAAAACCCTGCGGTAACTAAATAAGTTAAAAGCGAAAATGCATCTAAATAACACAGGGCTCTTAGTAATATTGTTTTTGATCAAAAATAGCAGAAAAGCCATTCTACCGTTGACAAGGTGACCCTGATCGGGACAGTCCTACACTGTCTAATATTAAAAACCTTAGCATGTGTCAGAGTTGACCTCAGTGTGTTCTTTTTTATTTAAAGGGATTCTGTCACCACTTTTTTGGGCTACCAGGTACAAATACCATTCAATTCAGTGCCCCTTATGCGTTACACAAATACTTCTGATACCCCCTGACTCCCCACGTATGATCCATAAATACCTTTTTTATTCCTCCCGCGCTGTATGTTAATATGGTCGGTCGCTTGGGCAGGGCTTAGTGTTCTTTTCTCCCCCCTCCTCGCTTGCTTCTACGCGTTCTTTGTGGTGAATTTTGGCGATTGCGTAGTTTTCATGCATGCGCATTCCAAAGGCATCTCACACATGCGCAGTATGCTTTGCCCAACAGTGGGCAAAGCAGAAAAGCTGTATTGTCCATGTGCCGGCATATGCGATTGATTTCTATGTACCGGAAGTATTTTGCTTCCATTTCTGTGTTCCGGGCTATAGAAAGCAATCGTGTATGCCGGCACATGCGCAATACAGCTTTTCTGCTTTGCCCACTGTTGGGCAAAGCATACTGCGCATGCGCAAGATGCCTTTGGAATGCGCATGTATGAAAACTACGCAATCGCCGAAATTCACCGGAAGGAATGGGTAGAAGCAAGTGAGGGGGGAGAGATGGACACTAAGCTCCGACCATGGGACCAAACCGACCATATTAACATACAGTGCAGGAGGAATAAAAAAGCTATTTATGGATCATACGTGCGGAGTTACAGGGTATAGGGGCACTGAATTGAATGGTATTTTTATCTGGTAGCCCAAAAAAACTGGTGACAGATTCCCTTTAAGTGGTGAAAAAAATCCAAAGTTTGTTAAAAACAAAAATTGCATCATTTTCCGAGACCTGTAGCATTTCCGATTTTTGTGATCTCGGGTTCAGTGAGGACTTATTTTTTGCATGCTGAGCTGATGTTTTTATTGATACCATTTTGGTGCAGATACAATCTTTTGACCGCCCATTATTGCATTTTAATGCTGTGTCGTGGCAACCAAAAAAACATAATTCTGTCATTTAGACTTTTTTTCTCACTACGTCGTTTAGCGATCAGATTAATATTTTTTTTATTGATAGATCGGGCCATTCTGAATGCAGCGATACCAAATATGTGTATGTTTGACTTTTTCATTGTTTTATTTTGAATGGAAAAAGGCGGGTGATTCAAACTTTTATATATTTTTATTTTTTTTATATTTCTAAAAACTTTTTTTTACTTTTGGCATGCTTCAATAGTCTTCATGGGAGACCAGAAGTTGCCATAACCCGATTGCCTCTGCTACATAGAGGTGATGATCATTTCACCTGTATGTAGTAGAATTGCTGACTTGCTATGAGCGCCACTGGGCGGTGATCATAGCAAACCGGCACTGACAACCATAGAAGTCTCCAGGAAACCTCTGGTTGTCAAGGCAACCCACCCGTGACCCATGATCATGTGACAGGGGTCACCCGATGGCTGGAAGCAGACATTAAATGCCGTTAAATGCAAAGTTTGACAGCCGCATTTAACTAGTTAATAGCTGTGGGTGGATCGCGATTCCAGCCAAGACTCTTCTGGGCACGTGTCAGCTGTTCAAAACAGTTGACATGTCCCTGGAAAGATGTGGGCTCAGCTCCGGAGCCCACATCAAAGTGAGAGAAGCGACCTCCGCAGTACTAGTACGGCGGACATCATAAAGGGGAAAAAGGGCAGACAAAAGGACCAGGTCTTGACCTGTAGACACCAGTTTGGGGAAGCCTTCAAATGTAATTCCCAGCTCAGGAGAGGGAGTCCACATCCTGACTTGCACAGAATGCAAAAATACGAAGAAAAAACACAAAACTGTTGCTTGGTTTAAGTTGGTATTCATGCAGCACATAAGCGCATTATCACATTGGCCACATAGCAAATAAAACCTACAAGAAACAAAATGAGCAAAAACCCTGCAGTAACTAAATAAGTAAAAAGCAAAAATGCATCTAAATAGCACAGGGTTCTTAGTAATATTATTTTTGATAAAAAATAGGATAAAAACCATCTCACCATCGACAAGATGACCCTGATCAGGACAGTCCTACGCTGTCTAATATTACAAACCTTACCGTGTGTCAACATTTACCTCAGTGTGTGAATAAGGGCAGACAAAAGGATTGGGTCCCAACCTGTGGACACCAATCTGGGGAAGCCTTTAAATGTAATTTCCAGCTCAGGAGAGGGAGGCCACACCCCAGCTTGCACAGAATGCAAAAATATAAAAGAAAAAACACAAAAATTGAGCTTTGTTTAAGTTGGTAGACATGGAGCACATAAACGCATGTTCACATTGGCCATATAGCAAACAAAACCTACAAGACCCCAGAGAACATGACTCAGGTCGGTTTTTACTGACCCAGGGTTGTGATCGCCGGTAATTAACCGTTTACCGGCGGTCGCAAAATAAAACCAACTCGATTTCCCATTTAATTTCTCTGTCCTCCGATGTGATCACACATCAGAAGACAGAGAAATGGGGTCCCCAATCACCCCCAATACTTACCCAAGTCCCCCAACGCTCCTTGTTGCTCCCGATGGGCGATGCCATCTTCTTCCAGGAAAAAAATGGTGGGTGCATGTGCAATGTACCCGCCGGCTGGCACCCGGCAGATCTTTGGGGTCTCTGCTACCCCTGGCAGCCGAGACCCCAAAGAACATGTTCAGGGTCGGTTTTTACTGACCTCTGTTTTGTGATCACCAGTAATTAACCGTTTACTGGCGACCACAAAAAAAACAACTGTGTCATTCTCTGTCCTCTGATGTGATCGCACATCAGAGGACAGAGAAATAGGGGGATGAGGGACCCTGTTATACTTACTGGTGTCCCTGGGTCCTCCTGTGTCCCCTCCTGGCTGCCGGCTTCTTCCTCCGGGAAGAAAATGGCAGGTGCATGCGCAGTGCGCCGACGTGATCTGCCGGCCGGCAGAGGAAGATTCTTCCTCTTGTTTTATTTTGGTCACTGTGAGATTCTATCACAGTGATCAAAATAGAAAAAATTATAAATACACTAAAATAAAAAAAGTATGTATTTCCATTTTCCAATTAGGGTTAGGGTTAGGTTGGGGTTAAAGTTAGGGTTAGGGTTGGGGCTAAAGGTAGGGTTGGTGCTAAAGTTAAGGTTAGGGTTGGGGCTAAAGTTAGTGTTAGGGCTAGGGTTAAGATAGGATTAGGGTTGGTGCTAAAGTTAGGGTTAGGGTTGGGGCTAAAGTTAGAGTTAGGGTTAGGGCTAGGGTTAGTGTTGGTGCTAAAGTTAGGGTTAGGGTTGGGGCTAAAATTAGGGTTAGGGTTAGGGTTGGGGCTAAAGTTAGAGTTAGGGTTAGGGCTAGGGTTAGGGTTAGGGCTAGGATTAGGGTTAGAGTTGGTGCTAAAGTTATGGTTAAGGTTGGGGCTAAAGTTAGGGTTGGGGCTTAAAGTTAGGCTTAGGGTTCAGGCTAAAGTTAGGGTTAGAATTGGGATTAGGGTTAGGGTTGGAATTAGGGTTTGGATTAGGGTTAGGGTTGGTATTAGGGTTAGGGTTGGAATTAGGGTTAGGGTTGGAATTAGGGTTAGGTTTGGCATTAGGGTTACGTTTGGGATAAGGGTTAGGATTGGGATTAGGGTTAAGGTTAGGGTTGGGATTAGTGTTAGGGGTGTATTGGGATTAGGGTTGGGATTAGGGTTGGGATTAGGGTTAGGTTTGAGGTTAGGGTTGAGATTATGATTAGGGGTTTGTTGGGGTTAGGGTTTTGATTAGGGTTAGGGTTGGGATTAGGGTTTGGGGTGTTTTGGGGTTAGGAAGTAAGAATTGGGGGTTTCCACTGTTTAGGAACATCAGGGGTCTCCAAGCGCGACAGCCAATTTTGCGCTCAAAACAAATGGTGCTCCCTCCCTTCTGAGCTCTGCCGTGCGCCCAAACAGTGGTTTACCCCCACATATGGGCCATCAGCATACTCAGAACTAATTGGACAACTTCTGGGGTCAAGTTTCTCCTGTTACCCTTACAGGATTCACTCCAACCCAATATCCTCCCAGAGGTCCACTCAATATGTGGGGAGTGGAATAAGGTGGATCTAATTGTTTAATTTGTTACCTACTTTTATTATGGTATCAGGAGATCTCCAAGCATAATAAGCAAATAAATTAAGAAAAATCACAAAAATTGAGCTTGGTTTAACCCCTAATGACCGAGCTAATTTTTACAATTCTGTCACTTTACTACCACTAAATTCTACCACTCTCACTTTATGAGGTTATAACTCTGGAATGCTTTAACGGATCCTGCTGATTCTGAGATTGTTTTTTCATGACATATTGGACTTCATGTCAGTGGTAACATTTTTTCGATATTACTTGAGATTATTTATGAAAAAACGGAAATATGGCGAAAATGTTTAAAATTTTGCAATTTTCAAACTTTGAATTTTTATGCCCTTAAATCAGAGAGATATGTCACACTAAATAGTTAATAAATAACATTTCCCACATGTCTACTTTATATCAGCACAATTTTAGAAGCAACATTTTTTTTTGTTAGGAAGTTATAACGGTTAAAAGTTGACCAGCGATTTCTCATTTTTACAACAAAATTTACAAAACCATTTTTTTAGGGACCATCTCACATTTAAAGTCACTTTGAGGGGTGTACATGACAGAAAATACCCAAACTTGACACCATTCTAAAAACAACACCCCTCAAGATGCTCAAAACCACATTCAAGAAGTTTATTAACTGTTTACGTGATTCACAGGAACTGAAACAATGTGGAAGGATAAAATGAACATTTATCTTTTTTTTGCAAAAATTTTACTTCAGAACCAATATTTTTTTATTTTCACTAGTGTAAAAATAGAAAGTGAACCACAAAATTTATTGTGCAATTTGTCCTGTGGGGGTGAACCACTGTTTGGGCACACGGCAGGGCTTGGAGGAGAAGGAGCACAGTTTGACTTTTTCAATGAAGAATTGGCTGGAATTGAGATCTGACGCCATGTCGCGTTTGGAGAGCCCCTGATATGCCTAAACAGTAGAAACCCCCCACAAATGACACCATTTTGGAAACTAGACTCTTTATGGAACTTGTCCAGATGTGTGGTGAGCACTTTAAAGCCCCAGGTGCTTCCCAGAAGTTTATAATGTAGAGCCATGAAAATAAAAAATCGCATTTTTTCCACAAAAATGATATTTTCGCCCCCAAATTTTTATTTTCACAAGAGTAACAGGAGAAATTAGACCCCAAAAGTTGTTGTACAATTTGTTCTGAGTATGCCGATACCCCATATGTTGGGGTAAACCACAGTTTGGGCACAAAGCAGAGCTTGGAAGAGAAGGAGTTCCGTTTGACCTTTTCAATGCAAAATTGGCTGGAATTGAGATTGGACGCCATGTCTCGTTTGGAGAACCCCTCATGCGCCTAAACAGTGGAAACCCCCCACAAATGACACCATTTTGGAAACTAGACCCATTAAGGAACTTATCTAGATGTGTGGTGAGCACTGTGAAACCCCAAGTGCTTCACAGAAATTTATAGCGTAGAGCCGTGAAAATAAAAAATCCTTTTTTTTCCTCAAAAATGATTTTTTAGCTGGCAATTTTTTATTTTCTCAAGGGTAACAGGAGATATTGGACCCCAAAATTTGTTGTCCAGTTTGTCCTGAGTATGCTGATACCTCATATGTGGGGGGACCACTGTTTTGGCACACATTGGGGCTCGGAAGGGAAGTAGTGACGTTTTAAAATGCAGACTTTGATGGAATGGTTTGCGGGCATCATGTTTCATTTGCAGAGCTCCTGATTTACCTAAACACTAGAAACCCCACAAAAGTGACCCCATTTTAGAAACTAGACCCCCCATGGAACTTATCTAGATGTGTGGTGAGCACTTTGAACGCCCAAGTGCTCCACAGAACTTTACAATGCAGAGCCGTGAAAATAAAAAATCCTTTTTTTTCCCCAAAAATGATTTTTTTTAGTTCGCAATTTGTTATTTTCTCAAGGGTAACAGTTGAAATTGGACCCCAAAATCTGTTGTACAGTTTGTCCTGAGTATGCTGATACCTCATATGTGGGGGGGACCACTGTTTGGACACACATCAAGACTCGGAAGGGGAGTAATGATGTTTTAAAATGCAGACTTTGATGGGATGGTCTGTGGGCATCATGTTGCATTTGCAGAGCTCCTGATGTACCTAAGCAGTAGAAACCCCCACAAGTGACCCCATTTTGGAAACTAGACCCCCAAAAGAGCTTATCTACATGTGTGGTGAGTACTATGAACCCCCAACTGCTTCACAGAAGTTTATAATGTAAAGCAATGAAAATAAAAAATCATATTTTTTCCACAAAAATGATCTTATCACCCCCAAATGTTGACTTTCACAAGGGTAACAGGAGAAATTGGACCACAAAATGTATTGTGCAATTTATGCTGAATACGGTGATACCCCATATGTTGGGGGGACTACTGTTTGGGCGTATGGCAGAGCTCAGAAAGGAAGGAGCGCCGTTTTGGAATGCAGACTTTGATAGAATGGTCTGCGGGCATTATGTTGCATTTGCAGAGCCCCTGATGTACCTAAACAGTAGAATCCCCCTACAAGTGACCCCACATTTTGGAAATTAGACCTCCCAAGGAACTTATCTAGATGTGTGGTGAGCACTTTGAACGCCCAAGTGCTTCACAGAACTTTATAATGCAAAGTTGTGAAAATAAAAATACTTTTTTTTCCTCAAAAATTATTTTTTAGCTCGCAATTTGTTATTTTCTCAAGAGTAACAGGAGAAATTGGACTCCAAAATGTGTTGTCCAGTTTGTTTTGAATACGCTGATACCCCTTATGTTGGGGTAAACCACAGTTTGGGCGCATGGCAGAGCTTGGAAGAGAAGGAGTTCCGTTTGACTTTGTCAATGCAGAATTGGCTGGAATTGAGATCGGACACCATGTCGCGTTTGAAGAGCCCCTGATGTGAGTAAACAGTGGAAACCCCCCAACAAGTGACACCATTTTGGAAACTAGACTCATTAAGGAACTTATGTAGATGTGTGGTGAGCACTTTGAATGCCCAAGTGCTTCACAGAAGTTTATAATGCAGAGTTGTGAAAATAAAATAAAAAATTTCTTCCACAAAAAATGATTTTTTTAACCCCCTATTTTTTTTTATTTTCCCAAAGGTAACAGGAGCAATTGTGTTAGGGCTAGCGAAACGCACGAGTAAAATAGATGTTTATTATGAATGGTGCGTTCGCAGCCTGGGGTCCACCGTGCAGGAGGAACCTGCTGCTAGTGAATGGCGGCACTGTATGGCGGTATAGACTAGCTCTGTTACCTCACAGAGGAGCCTCGAGAGGAAAGCACTGCGCCCTGTTAGCCTCACGGGAGCACAAGCTTACTGCCGGACTGATAGCAGTCAGTGGTTATGCACACACGCAATCTCGTCACCGGAGGTGAGTATTCTAGGGGCTTATTTCAGCCTGGTCTCTGAATCACGTTCACACAATCTCCTCGCCGGAGGTGCCAGCATTCTAGGGGCTTATTTCAGCCAGGTCCCTGAACACAAACATACATAACCACACTGGCGCAAAGCACATATTAGAATTGATACTGGCGCATGGCCGTGCGGCCATGCGAGCCTTAAATAGCTGCAGCACGTTTAGGACCTTCCAAAGAAGGACCAATGGAGTTGCCGCAGTACCTGAGCATGTGACCCCAGATCTCCACTGAGAGATCTTACCCTGGGCATGTTCAGAGTGCAAAGAAGGATTTAGTCCTAGCACCTACAAGGACCTTAGCTACAGTATCTGATCATGTGACCCTCGATCTCCACTGAGAGATCTTACTCTGGGCATGCTCAGAACGTGAAAAGCAGGACTCAGACCCAGAAACGTCTGCTCGCCGCTGTCCAGCACTGACTTCAATGGCAGAAGCAGGAAATGCAGCAGTAACTCTCAGCACAGAGTCAGACTGAGCGAGACGCTAGTATGGACGTCTCCGCTGAGCAGGCTCCACTGCGGCAGGAGAAGAATGGGAGACTGCAGCGGAGATGGCCCAAGATTCCCCCTGTGCAGAGGCAAGAACTCGACCCCTAACATTACCCCACTTCCTAGGACCCCCGCCTTGGGCCTCGCTACGTTCGAAGGCAGCAATGAGCTACGGAGCCCGAATGGGCTCAGCAGGCTCCCAGGACCTATCCTCAGGGCCATAATCCTTCCAGTCCACCAAATAAAATTTTTTGCCACGTACCACCTTGCACCCCAAAATAGCATTCACCTTGAAATCGTCCGTAGACGAACCTGATGTTCCGGCAGATGACTCAGAAAACGGGGACATGTATACGGGCTTAAAGAGGGACACATGAAAGGTGTTGGTGATACCAAGGCATGGAGGAAGGGCTAAACGGTAGACCACAGGATTAACCTGTTCAAGGACCTTGAAGGGACCCAAGTAGCGAGGTGCAAACTTAGTGGACTCTACACGTAGCTTGATGTTACGGGCGGAGAGCCACACTAAATCGCCAGGAGCAAAAGTCAGGGCAGGGCACCGATGTGCATCGGTGGAGGACCTCATTCTCTCCTTGGAGGCCCGAATGGCATCCTGAGTGCGGTCCCAAATGTCCCGTGCCTCCACTGCCCAGCCTGCCACCCAGGAGTCAGCAGAGGACTCGGGCATAGGCACAGAGAACACGCGGATGCTGGCCATAATTAAGGAGGAAAGGAGTCTGACCAGTGGAGTCGGCTACAGCGTTGTTAAGGGTGAACTCTGCCCATGGTAATAAAGATTCCCAGTCATCCTGCCTGGCAGAAACAAAATGTCGCAAATATGTGACCAGAGTCTGATTGGCCCTCTCTACCAACCCATTCATCTCGGGATGATATGCGGAAGAGAGATTTAACTCAATGCTGAGAAGACGACAAAGCTCTCTCCAGAACCGAGATGCAAACTGGAGACCCCGGTCACTGACAATTTTGTCTGGCATGCTGAGTAGGCGAAAGATGTGTCTTATGAACAACGCTGCCAAGGCCCGTGCAGAAGGTAACCGTGGAAGCGGCACCAAATGCACCATTTTCGAGAAATCATCGGTAATAACCCAAATGATGGTACAGCCGCGAGACTTGGGCAAACCCACTACAAAGTCCATCCCGACCATCTCCCGGGGCCTTTCTGCCACAGGCAAGGGATAGAGTAACCCAGCCGGCCGTTGTCGAGGAGACTTATTTTTGGCGCATGAGGCACACGCCAGAACGTAATCTCTGACATCTCGGAGCATATGCGGCCACCAGTATGTCCTCGCCAGCAGCTCAGATGTCCTCTTTGTCCCAAAATGTCCAACCACCCTGGACGAATGAGCCCAAGAGAGAACCTCTGGTCGCAAATTAGTAGGTATAAAAGTCTTGCCCGGAGGCACTGACTCTAGCGAAACCGGACATTGGAGATTATATTCGGGCATGTGTCTCCTGCGCCAAAAATAAGTCTCCTTGACAACGGCCAGCTGGGTTGCTTTATCCCTTTCCGGTGGCAGACAGGCCCTGGGAGATGGTTGGGATGGACTTTGTGGTGGGCTTACCCAAGTCTCATGGCTGCACCATCATTTGGGTTATCACCGACCATTTTTCTAAAATGGTGTACTTGGTGCGCCTTCCACGGCTACCTTCTCCACGGGCCTTGGCAGCATTGTTTATAAAACACATCTTCTGCCTACACGGTATGCCGGACAAAATTGTCAGTGACCGGGGTCCCCAGTTTGCATCTCGGTTCTGGAGAGAGCTTTGTCGTCTTCTCAGCATTGAGTTGAATCTCTCTTCTGCATATCATCCCGAGACGAATGGGTTGGTAGAGAGGGCCAACCAGACCTTGGTCACATATCTGCAACATTTTGACTCAACCAGGCAGGATGACTGGGCATCCTTCCTATCGTGGGCGGAGTTTGCGCTGAACAACACCATAGCTGACTCCACTGGACAGACCCCATTCCTCCTTAACCCCTTTCTGACATTGGACGTACTATCCCATCGAGGTGGGGTGGGCCCCTATGACCACCGACGGGATAGTACGTCCAGCGCGATCGGCGGCGCTCACGGGGGGAGCGCGGCCGATCGCGGCCGGGTGTCAGCTGCCTATCGCAGCTGACATCCGGCACTATGTGCCAGGAGCGGTCACGGACCACTCCCGGCACATTAACCCCCGGCACATCGCGATCAAACATGATCGCGATGTGCCGGCGGTGCAAGGAAGCGTCGCTTAGGGAGGGGGCTCCCTGCGGGCTTCCCTGAGCCCCCCGCAGCAACGCGATGTGATCGCGTTACTGCGAGGGTCATACCTCCCTCCCTGCCTGCTCCAGACCCGGATCCAAGATGGCCACGGATCCGGGTCCTGCAGGGAGGGAGGTGGCTTCACAGAGCCTGTTCAGAGCAGGCACTGTGAAGCAGCCTGCACTGCTATCAGATCGGTGATCTGACAGAGTGCTGTGCAAACTGTCAGACCACCGATCTGTAATGTCCCCCCAGGACAAAGTAAAAAAGTAAAAAAACATTTTTCCAAATGTGTGAAAAAAAATTAAAAAAAATATTCCTAAATAATGAAAAAAAAATATATATTATTCCCATAAATTCATTTCTTTATCTAAATTTAAAAAAAAACTATAAAAGTACACATATTTAGTATCGCCGCATCCGTAACGGCCCGACCTGTAAAACTGGCCCACTAGTTAACCCCTTCAGTAAACACCGTAAGAAAAAAAAAAAAAAAGAGGCAAAAAGCAACCCTTTATTATCATACCGCCGAACAAAAAGTGGAATAACACGTGATCAAAAAGATAGATATAAATAACCATGGTACCGCTGAAAACATCATCTTGTCCCGCAAAAAACGAGCTGTCATACAGCATCATCAGCAGAAAAATAAAAAAGTTATAGTCCTGAGAATAAAGCGATGCAAAAACAATTATTTTTTCTATAAAATAGTTTTTATCGTATAAAAGCGCCAAAACGTAAAAAAAATGATATAAATGAGGTATCGCTGTAATCGTACTGACCCAAAGAATAAAACTGCTTTATCAATTTTACCAAACGCGGAACGGTATAAACGCCTCCCCCAAAAGAAATTAATGAATAGCTGGTTTTTGGTCATTCTGCCTCACAAAAATCGGAATAAAAAGCGATAAAAAAATGTCACGTGCCCAAAAATGTTACCAATAAAAACGTCAACTCGTCCCGCAAAAATCAAGACCTCACATGACTCTGTGGACCAAAATATGGAAAAATTATAGCTCTCAAAATGTGGTAATGCAAAAAATATTTTTTGCAATAAAATGCGTCTCTCAGTGTGTGACGGCTGCCAATCATAAAAATCCGCTAAAAAACCTGCTATAAAAGTAAATCAAACCCCCCTTCATCACCCCTTTAGTTAGGGAAAAATTAAAAAAATGTATTTATTTCCATTTTCCCATTAGGGCTAGGGCTAGGGTTAGGGCTAGGGTTAGGGCTAGGGTTAGGGTTAGGGCTGGGGTTAGGGCTAGGGTTAGGGTTAGGGTTAGGGCTAGGGTTAGGGCTAGGGTTAGGGCTAGGGCTAGGGTTAGGGCTAGGGCTAGGGCTAGGGTTAGGGCTAGGGTTAAGGTTAGGGTTGGGGCTACAGTTTGGGTTGGGGCTAAAGTTAGGGTTAGGGTTGGGGCTAAAGTTACAGTTAGGGTTTAGATTACATTTACAGTTGGGAATAGGGTTGGGATTAGGGTTAGGGGTGTGTCAGGGTTAGAGGTGTGGTTAGGGTTGCTGTTGGGATTAGGGTTAGGGGTGTGTTTGGATTAGGGTTTCAGTTATAATTGGGGGGTTTCCACTGTTTAGGCACATCAGGGGCTCTCCAAACGCGACATGGCGTCCGATCTCAATTCCAGCCAATTCTGCTTTGAAAAAGTAAAACAGTGCTTCTTCCCTTCCGAGCTCTCCCGTGTGCCCAAACAGGGGTTTACCCCAACATATGGGGTATCAGCGTACTCAGGACAAATAGGACAACAACATTTGGGGTCCAATTTCTCCTGTTACCCTTGGGAAAATACAAAACTGGGGGCTAAAAAATAATTTTTGTGGGAAAAAAAAAGATTTTTTATTTTCACGGCTCTGCGTTATAAACTGTAGTGAAACACTTGGGGGTTCAAAGTTCTCACATCACATCTAGATAAGTTCCATGGGGGTCTAGTTTCCAATATGGGGTCAATTGTGGGGGGTTTCTACTGTTTAGATACATTAGGGGTTCTGCAAACGCAATGTGACGCCTGCAGACCATTCCATCTAAGTCTGCATTCCAAATGGCACTCCTTCCCTTCCGAGCCCTCCCATGCGCCCAAACGGTGGTTCCCCCCAACATAAAAGCGTACTCAGGACAAATTGGACAACAACTTTTGGGGTCGAATTTCTCCTCCTACCCTCGGGAAAATACAAAACTGGGGGCTAAAAAATAATTTTTTGGGGAAAGATTTTTTTTTTTAATTTTCACGGCTCTGCGTTACAAACTGTAGTGAAACACTTGGGGGTTCAAAGCTCTCACAACACATCTAGATGAGTTCCTTAGGGGGTCTAGTTTCCAAAATGGTGTCACTTATGGGGGGTTTCTACTGTTTAGGTACATTAGGGGCACTGCAAATGCAATGTGACACCTGCAGACCATTCCATCTAAGTCTGCATTCCAAATGGCACTCCTTCCCTTCCGAGCCTTCCCATGCGCCCAAACAGTGGTTCCCCCCCACATATGGGGTATCAGCGCACTCAGGACAAATTGTACAACAACTTTTGGGGTCCAATTTCTCCTGTTACCCTCGGGAAAATACAAAACTGGGGGCTAAAAAATAATTTTTGTGGGAAAACATTTTTGTTTTATTTTTACGGCTCTCCATTATAAACTTCTGTGAAGCCCTTGGTGGGTCAAAGCGCTCACCACACATCTAGATAAGTTCCTTAGGGGGTCTACTTTCCAATATGGTGTCACTTGTGCGGGGTTTCAATATTTAGGCACATCAGTGGCTCTCCAAACGCAACATGGCGTCCCATCTCAATTCCTGTCAATTTTGCATTGAAAAGTCAAACGGCGCTCCTTCCCTTCCGAGCTCTCCCATCCGCCCAAACAGTGGTTTACCCCCACATATGGGGTATAAGCGTACTCAGGACAAATTGTGCAACAACTTTTGCAGTCCAATTTCTTCTTTTACCATTGGGAAAATAAAAAATTGGGGGCAAAAAGATAATTTTTGTGAAAAAATATGATTTTTAATTTTTACGGTTCTACATTATAAACTTCTGTGAAGCAGTTGGTGGGTCAAAGTGCTCACCACACCTCTAGATAAGTTCCTTAGGGGGTCTACTTTCCAAAATGGTGTCACTTGTGGGGGGTTTCAATGTTTAGGCACATCAGGGGCTCTCCAAACGCAACATGGCGTCCCATCTCAATTCCTGTCAATTTTGCAGTGAAAAGTCAAACGGCGCTCCTTCCCTTCCGAGCTCTCCCATCCGCCCAAACAGTGGTTTACCCCCACATGTGGGGTATTGGCGTACTCAGGACAAACTGTACAACAATGTTTGGGGTCCATTTTCTCCTGTTACCCTTGGTAAAATAAAACAAATTGGAGCTGAATTAAATTTTTTGTGAAAAAAGTTAAATGTTCATTTTTATTTAAACATTCAAAAAATTCCTGTGAAGCACCAGAAGGGTTAATAAACTTCTTGAATATGGTTTTGAGCACCTTGAGGGGTGTAGTTTTTAGAATGGTGTCACACTTGGGTATTTTCTATCATATAGACCCCTCAAAATGACTTCAAATGAGATGTGGTCCCTAAAAAAAAATGGTGTTGTAGAAATGAGAAATTGCTGGTCAACTTTTCACCCTTATAACTCCCTAACAAAAAAAAATTTTGGTTCCAAAATTGTGCTGATGTAAAGTAGACATGTGGGAAATGTTACTTATTAAGTATTTTGTGTGACATATCTCTGTGATTTAATTGCATAAAAATTCAAAGTTGGAAAATGGCAAAATTTTCATAATTTTCGCCAAATTTCCAATTTTTCACAAATAAACGCAGGTACTATCAAAGAATTTTACCATTGTCATGAAGTACAATATGTCACGAGAAAACAATGTCAGAATCACTGGGATCTGTTGAAGCGTTCCAGAGTTATAACCTCATAAAGGGACAGTGGTCAGAATTGAAAAATTGGCCCGGTCATTAACGTGCAAACCACCCTTGGGGGTAAAGGGGTTAACTACAGTCAGCATCCGCGGGTTCCTGTGCCTATGCCCATGTCTTCCGCCAACTCCAGGGTGGCAGACTGGGCTGTGGAGGCACAGGACTTTTGGGACCGCACTCAGGATGCCATTCGGGCCTCCAGCGAGAGAATGAGGTTCTCCGCCGATGCATATCGGTGCCCCACTACGACCTTTGCTCCTGACATCTTAGTGTGGCTCTCCGCCTGTAACATCAAGCTGCGAGTTGAGTCCACTAAGTTTGCACCTCGCTAATTGGGTCCCTTCAAGGTCCTAGAACAGGTTGACCCTGTGGTCTACCGTCTGGCCCTTCTGCCACCTTTCATATGTCCCTCCTGAAGCCCGTATACATGTTCCGGTTTTCCGAGTCATCTACTGGGACATCGGGTTCGTCTACGGATGATTAAGAGGGGAACGCTATTTTGTTGTGCAAGGTGGTACATGGCAATACATTTTTCTTGATGAACTGCAAGGGTTATGGTCCTGAGAGCCTGCTGAGCACATTCAGGCTCCGCAGCTCATTGCTGCCTTCGAGAATAGCGAAGTCCAAGGAGGGGGGTCCTATTAGGGGTCAAGTTCCTGCCTCTGCACAGGGGGAATCTCAAGCCATCTCCACTGCAGTCTCCCATTCTTCTCCTGCCGCAGTGGAGCCTGCTCAGCGGAGGTGTCAGTCCCAGCGTCTCGTTCAGTCTAATACTGTGCAAAGGGTTACTGCTGTGTTTCCTGCTTCTGCCATTGTAGCCAGTACTGGTCAGTGGTGAGCAGATGTCTTTGGGACTAAGTCCTACTTTTCCCCTTCTGAGCATGCCTAGGGTAAGATCTCTCATTGGAGATCAAGGGTCAGATGCTCAGGTACTGCAGCAACTCCCATAGGTCCTCTAGGAAGGTCCTGAAGTTGCTCAAGTTCTGTGGCAGCCTCCCATTGGTCCTTCTGGGAAGGTTCTAAGGTTGCTGCAGCTATAAAAGGTTCGCATGGCCGCACGGCCATGTGCTAGTATCAATCTATGCTATGTGCCTTGCGCCAGTGTGGTCTTGTGTGTATGTATTTAGGGCCGCAGCTGAAATAAGCCCCTAGAATACCGGCACCTCCGGTGAGGAGTTTTGTGCGTATGTATTCAGGGTCCTAGCTGAAATAAGCCCCTAGAATACCGGCACCTCCAGTGAGAAGTTTTGTGTGTATGTATTCAGGGTCCTGGCTGAAATAAGCCCCTAGTATACCGGCACCTCCAGTGAGGAGTTTGTGTGTGTGCAAGACCACTGACTGCTATCAGCTTAGCAGTTACCTGTGTACTCCTGTGAGTCTAACAGGGCACAGTGCTTTCTTTTGTCGGCGACTCTGTGAAGTAACAGAGTTCACTTATACCGCCATATAGTGCCATTTGCTAGCAGCAGGTTCCTCCTGCATGGTGGACCCCAGGCTGCGATTGCACCAATAACTTCATCTATTTACTCGGTGCGTTCCGCTAGCCCTAACACGGGGTTTATAAGTGTATTGCTCAGCTGCGGCTGGGAATAATTATATTACTACATGGCAGTGAGCCCTATAGCCAGTACATGAGCAGGCAGCGTTTCTTGCGACTAATTATCCTAGGTGCAGTTCCCTGACTGTCCTTAGGGTAAGGGGGGCACCAGAGAGCTGCAAGTTCCAAACTGGAACTGGGAAGTGGGATCTAAATAAATCCCTGCAGAACAAACTAGGGGCAACCAAACACCCCTGGTTCATGACAGCTTTTCTCTTGGGTTTTACATTACCCACACAGCAAGTGATTGGTAGCAGTAGTTATTTATGTCTCAGAACTTCAACGATAGACCCAACAGAACAGAGACAGGTTGGGGACCAGGAAGCATTGAAACGAAAGTGGCATGGGATTGCTAGTATATTCAGCTTGCATCATACAGCTCTGATTAAGCTTACATGTTCACACTTTAAAGGGAACCTGTCACCCCGTTTTTTCAGATTGAGCTATAAATACTGTTAAATAGGGCCTGCGCTGTGTGTTACTATAGTGTATGTAGTGTACCCTGATTCCCCATGTATGCTGAGAAATACATTACCAAAGTCGCCGTTTTCGCCTGTCAATCAGGCTGGTCAGGTCGGGTGGGCGTGTTCACAGCGCTCTTTTCTTCCCCAGCTTTCCGTTGGTGGCGTAGTGGTGTGCGCATGTCCAAGGTCCGAATTCCCTGCGCCCACGTGAAGACACAGCGCGCGATCTGCGCTGTCATCCCTTTCATCGGTGGGGGCGGCCATCTTCCTGGGGCTGCGCGTGCGCAGATGGAGTGCTCTGCTGCACGGGGCTTCAGGAAAATGGCCGCGGGATGCCGCGCGTGCGCAGAAGAGATCGCGGCGGCCATTTTCCCAAAGCCGAGATGCAAACTCCCTTAACCCCGGAGCTTTTTTCGGTTTTGCATTTTTGTTTTTGGCTCCCTTCCTTTTCAAAGCCATAATTTTTTTTTATGTTTCAGCCAATATGGCCATGTGAGGGCTTATTTTTTGTGGGGTGAGTTGTACTTTTGAACTACGCCATTGTTTTACCATGTCGTGTACTAGAAAGCGGGAAAAAAATTTCAAATGCGGTGAAAAAGCAAAAAAAAAACAATCCCACAATTGTTTTTTCTTTGGCCTTTTTGCCAGGTTCAGTAAATGCAAAAACTGACCTGTCATTATGATTCTACAAGTCATTACGAGTTCATAGACACCAAACATGTATAGGTTATTTTTTTATGTAAGTGGTGAAAAAATTCCAAACTTTGCTAAAAAAAAAAAAAATTGTGCAACTTCCCAAGATCCGTAGAGTCTCCATTTTTCGGGATCTCGGGTCGGGTGAAGGCTTATTTTTTGTGTGCCGAGCTGATGTTTTTAATGAAACCATTTTGGTGCAGATACGTTCTTTTGATCGGCCCTTATTGCATTTTAATGCACTGTCATGGCGAACACAAATGCATAATTCTGGCATTTGGAATTTTTTCTCGCTATGCCGTTTAGTGATCAGGTTAATCCTTTTTTGAAAGATCGGGCGATTCTGAACGCAGTGATACCAAATATGTGTATGTTTGTTTTTTTATTGTTATTTTTGAAGGGGCAAAAGGGGGTGATTTAAACTTTTATTTTTTATATTTTTTTCACATTTTTTAAAACTTTTTTTTTTTACTTTTACCATGCTTCAATAGCTCTGCTACATAGGAGCGATGCTCAGATCGCTCCTATGTAGCAGATTTACTGCATTGCTATGAGCGCCGACCACAAGGTGGCGCTCACAGCAATCTGGCATCAACAACCATAGAGGTCTTCAATAGACCTCTGGTTGTTATGCCAACTCACCGATGACCCCCGACCATGTGACGGGGGTCACCGGTGCGCTCATTTTCAGTCGGATGGCCGGAAGCACTTGTTAAATGCTGCTGTCAGCTGCATTTAACTAGTTAAAGGCACACTGTCACCTGAATTTGGAGGGAACAATCTTCAGCCATGGAGGCGGGGTTTTTGGGTGTTTGATTCACCCTTTCCTTACCTGCTGGCTGCATGCTGGCTGCAATATTGGATTGAAGTTCATTCTCTGTCCTCCATAGTACTCGCCTGCGCAAGGCAATCTTGCCTTGTGCAGGCATGTACTACGGAGGACAGAGGATGAACTTCAATCCAATATTGCAGCCAGCATGCAGCCAGCAGGTAAGGAAAGGGTGAATCAAACACCCAAAAAACCCCGCCTCCATGGCTGAAGATTGTTCCCTCCAAATTCAGGTGACAGTGTCCCTTTAATAGCGGTGAACGGATCGTGATTGCATCCGCTGCTATTGCAGGCATATGTCAGCTGTTCAAAACAGTTGACATGTTCCAGCTTTGATGTGGGCTCACCACCGGAGCTCGCATCAAAGCAGGGGATCTGCCATCGGACGTACTATTCCGTCCGATGGCAGAAAGGGGTTAATATTTTAAAAACACAATATTACAAGGATATTTAAATATCATACATTAATGTCATGAATGTGATAAATTAAAACTGAGCTACATACAAGCAGGGCCGGACTGGCCATCGGGCACTTCTTGCAAATACCAGAAGGGCCGGTGCCAGTCATGGGCCGCTCGATCCGCCTCCCCCCGCCGCCGCCGAGTCACCCCCCTGCCGTCGCATTCAACTATACCGGCGTCTATCACTATACCTTTCTGAATCCTGCCCATACAGGTATTATTAGTGATGAGCGAACACGCTCGCCACTACTCATTATTCGCCTGAGTATCACGGTACTCGTCAAACTCAGCGAGCACTGAGCATTTCCGGGATTACTCGGCGGTAACTGGTGTCTCCACCCAGCATTTTTGGCAGACTTTATAGACCCAATCACACTGCAGGGATTGTCTACCGGGCCATGAAAGGCCGCAGCCATCTTTGTTGTGGTTGTGGCAGTGATTGGCTTGGCTGCACAGCATCATCACGAGTATAAGAGACCTGGTGCCGCCCTGCTCGCAGCATTCAGCTGCGGATTCAGCGAGTGTAGGGAGAGCTGCTGCCGAGATAGGGTCAGAATCGTGCTTTTAAGGGCTCCTTTTCACTTGCGAGACATAAGGCCGTGTCTCCCAGGTTAAAACCCTCCTCTGGAGCCGGCACTTGGGAGTGGAGCGTTCAGCTCCATGTGTTGCTATGCGGCTGCACGCTCCGCTCTGGAGTGCCTGCGCCAGAGGAGGGTTTTAACCTGCGAGACACGGACGTATGTCTCGCAAGTGAAAAGGAGCCCTTACAGTTAGTGTAGGTATGCAACTGTTCAGTCCACAACTCCTGAGAAATCAACAGTCCTTTTTAGGGCTAATTCGTGGGTCCCGAGATTTCAGCACTAGGTAGGCAGGTCACAGCATATCCACATCATTGCAAGGCCTGCAGGCACTGTCATAGCTCCCACTGCATCCCTCCCAAAGCTCCATAACTATCTGCTGCTGCTGCTTATTTACTATATACCTAGCTGCAGTTTTTTTTTTTTCAAAAATTCACCCAAATTTTTTTTAATACAGTCTGTTATGCCAGACTGAGGCCTGGTGTATCTGTTTAAAAATCGTAGTTTTGCAGGCATTCGTAGCATAGTTCTGTGTGCTAGCCTTGTTCTACTCTACTATATATATATATATATATATATATATATATATATATTCACCCAAAGGCAAAAAAAGGGCTTAGCGCTGGTATTTCTGTTTTTGAAAAATTGTATTTCTGCAGGCATACGTTGCATAGTTCTGTATGCTAGTGCAGCGCCCCAGAGTTCTGGTCGTTGCAGAAATGTTGTTCTTCCACCAGGGGGAGTGATGTTACGTCTGAAGGCAATAAAGGAGATCTTCCTACCAGGTATCACAAACCATACACCACACTTCACACTCCAGTCCACCAGGGGGAGCCTTGCTCCTATCTACTAGGGCACTCCTCACAATTAGGTAAAACTGGTGGGCTGGATAGAAAGTGAGGGAGAAGCTGACTGGGCTTTGCCCAGGCAAGATCCTGTCAGGCAGACAGGGGAAAGGAGGAACATCTGAGCTGCAGACAGAGGGTCCCTGACAGGGGTGGGATCCTGTCAGAGGCCTAGATAGAGGGACAAGGAGCTGCACCTGCCCCACGTGCGGCAGCATCCTAAGAAAGGACACGAAGAGAATTATATTGTAGCGGGTGAGAAACAAAGTCATAGCACAAGGAGAGAAAACCAGAGGGAGTTCTGCCCTGCAAAAGGCTGCCTCCTTCTGAGGCGCAGAATCCGGTGGCCGGAACACCGAGGGAGCAATCGTCTCCAAGCCTTGCTCCAGAGACTAGCAGGACAGTCAATTCCACGTTGGCTGCCCGACCATATACCCAGGAGGCACGGTGGCAACTTGTGGGGGCTGGGGCATCTCTAGAGTCCCTGTAAAAAGCCTCAGGCCACCAGTCACACGGGTTTGTCCTATCCACACCATCTGGGGGACAGAGAGGAAGAAATAACACCTAGAACATCTACAATAGTTGTGAGGACCTTACCGAGAAGCTCAGCAGGGAGGTACTACAACACACAGGTGCTAGAGGAAGACTACTGATTTCCACCTGGATAAGGGGACTCTGGATTTGCCTTCGGACTCTGCCTACCCTGTGGTCTGTACCCTGGACTGTGGATGCTGAAGAGGTAAAGAAACTGCAACCTTGTGTCCTTGTTATTCACTGCATCTTACATCATCCAATCACCACCATCTACACTTCTGGGAAGCCCTGGAGATACACTTCACCTGTGGGAAGGTATATCATCTAGCTGCAATCACATCACCCCAGCGGACCCCTAAGCAGCGTTGGTCACCCTGACTGAATACCACAGGTGGCGTCACGAACTAACCCTTTAAAGACCTTTCCCAAAACCATAAAAGAATCTTTTCTTTACTGGACGTCCCTCAAAGGGCCACGGACCGGGTCAGGCCACCGTGACATCCCCTGAACCGAAGGACCCGGTGCCGAGTACCCCATTGCCCTTACGTGGGGGCGCTCCACTAGCCTTTTGCCACTATTTTTTTTTTTTAGATTTACCCAAAAGCCAAAAAAATGTAACAAAGTCCAATATGTCAGGCTGAGGGCTGGTGTTTCTGTTTTTGAAAAATTGTATTTCCTCACACATACGTAGCATAGTTTGGTGGTGCTAGCCTTGTGGCACTCTTTTTTAAATTCACCCAAAAGTTAAAAAAAATTGAATACAATCTGTTATGTCAGTCTGAGTGTTAGGTGTCAAGGTCCCAACGCTGCATAGGGGGAATCTCGAACCATGTCCGCTGCGGTTTCCCATTCTCCTCCAGCCACAGTGGTACCTGCTCAGCAAAGACATCGATCCCAGCATCTGGCTCAGGCTGATACTGTGCGCTTGGTTACTGCTGGCTTTCCAGGCTCTGCCTCTGTAGCCAGCACTGATCAGTAGCAATCAGGCATTTCAGCGACTAAGTTCTGCTTTTCCCACTCCTATTGGACCATCAGGAAGGTCCCCTGCTACTATAAAAGGTTCGCATGGCCGCTCGGCCATGCGCTAGTGTAAACTTGTGTGTGTGAATGTATGCCTGTCGATGGATGAAAGCTCCGAATTATTCCCATCCCTAGTCTTGTTGCCTGCTCGCAAATGGTGGAGCTACCTAGCGCCCGACAGTGCTATCCTGCACATTAGGGCTCCTCCACTTGCGAGTTAAACGTCCGTGTAGGGTTGAGCGAAACGGGTCGTTCATTTTCAAAAGTCGCCGACTTTTGGCAAAGTCGGGTTTCATGAAACCCGATCCGACCCCTGTGCGGGGTCGGCCATGCGGTACGCGACTTTCGCGCCAAAGTCGCGTTTCAATGACGCGAAAAGCGCCATTTCTCAGCTAATGAAGGTAAACGCAGAGTGTGGGCAGTGTGATGACATAGGTCCTGGTCCCCACCATCTTAGAGAAGGGCATTGCAGTGATTGGCTTGCTGTCTGCGGCGTCACAGGGGCTATAAAGGGGCGTTCCCGCCGACCGCCATGTTACTGCTGCTGATCTGAGCTTAGGGAGAGGTTGCTGCCGCTTCGTCAGAAGCAGGGATAGCGTTAGGCAGGGTCCATTAACCACCAAACCGCTTGTGCTGTAGCGATTTCCACTGTCCAACACCACCTTTGTTTGCAGGGACAGTGGAAGCTACTTTTTTTTTTCCTCAGCGCTGTAGCTCATTGGGCTGCCCTAGAAGGCTCCCTGATAGCTGCATTGCTGTGTATACGCCGCTGTGCAAACCAACTGCTTTTTTCAAAGCACAAATCCTCTTGTTCCTTCCTTTCTGCACAGCTATCTTGTTTGTTTGTCCACACTTTTTATTTAATTTCTGCATCAGTCCACTCCTTATTGCTGCCTGCCATACCTGGCTGAGATTACTGCAGGGAGATAGTAATTGAAGGACAGTTGCTTTTTTTTTTTTTTTTTTGTGGGAGATTAAGATTGGCATTTCTGCTAGAGTGCCATCCCTGTCTGTGCCATCTCTCACTCAGTGGGCCATAGAAAGCCTATTTATTTTTTTGCTTGATTTGGGTTCTAAAATCTACCTGAAAAAATCACTACATCAATCAGTGGGAGAAAAATATTGGCCCCAGGGCTTGTGTGCCACTCCTGACTCCTGTGTGTGCCATCTCTCAGTCAGTGGGCCATAGAAAGCCTATTTATTTTTTTGCTTGATTTGGGTTCCAAAATCTACCTGAAAAAATCACTACATCAATCAGTGGGAGAAAAATATTGGCCTCAGGGCTTGTGTGCCACTCCTGACTCCTGTGTGCATCATCACTCACTCAGTGGGCCATAGAAAGCCTTTTTTTTTTTTTTTGCTTTATTTGGGTTCTAAATTCTACCTGAAAAAATCAATAAATCAATCAGTGGGAGATTAATATTGGCCTTTGGGCTTGTGTGCCAGTCCTGAGCGTGCCATCTCTCTCACAAATAGTGGGCCATAGAAAGCCTATTTATTTATTTTTTTTGGTTTTATAAATTCTCCCTGAAAAAAAAAGGGAGATTAATATTGGCCTTTGGGCTTGTGTGCCAGTCCTAAGCGTGCCATCTCTCTCTCTCAGATAGTGGGCCATAGAAAGCCTATTTATAATTTTTTTTATTGGGTTTATAAATTTTCCCTGAAAAAAAAAAAAAAAAAAGTGGGAGATTAATATTGGCCTCTGGGCTTGTGTGCCAGTCCTGAGCGTGCCATCTCTCTCACAAATAGTGGGCCATAGAAAGCCTATTTATTTATTTTTTTTGGTTTTATAAATTCTCCCTGAAAAAAAAAGGGAGATTAATATTGGCCTTTGGGCTTGTGTGCCAGTCCTAAGCGTGCCATCTCTCTCTCTCAGATAGTGGGCCATAGAAAGCCTATTTATAATTTTTTTTATTGGGTTTATAAATTTTCCCTGAAAAAAAAAAAAAAAGTGGGAGATTACTATTGGCCTCTGGGCTTGTGTGCCACTCCTGACTCCTGTGTGTGCCATCTCTCAGTCAGTGGGCCATAGAAAGCCTATTTTTTGTTTTATTTGTTTTCTAAATTCTCCCTGAAAAAATCATTTTATTTTATTTGGTTTCTAAATTCTTCCTGAAAAAAATCATTTTTTTTTTATTATTTTTTTTTTATAAAGTCTCCCTGAAAAAAAAAAAATCAAATCAGTGGGAGATTAATATTGCCCTTTCTGCTTGTGTGCCAGTCTTGACTCCTGGGTGTGCCATCTCTCTCTCTCTCTCTCCAATTGTGGGCCATAGAAAGCCTATTATTTTTTTAGCTTGATTTGGGTTCCAAAATCTACCTGAAAAAATCACTACATCAATCATTGGGAGAACAATATTGGCCTCTGGGCTTGTGTGCCACTCCTGACTCCTGTGTGCGTCATCTCTCACTCAGTGGGCCATAGAAAGCCTATTTTTTGTTTTATTTGTTTTCTAAATTCTCCCTGAAAAAATCATTTTATTTTATTTGGTTTCTAAATTCTTCCTGAAAAAAATCATTTTTTTTAATTATTTTTTTTTTCTAAAGTCTCCCTGAAAAAAAAAAAAAAACAAATCAGTGGGAGATCAATATTGCCCTTTCTGCTTGTGTGCCAGTCTTGACTCCTGGGTGTGCCATCTCTCTCTCTCTCTCCAATTGTGGGCCATAGAAAGCCTATTATTTTTTTTGCTTGATTTAGGTTCCAAAATCTACCTGAAAAAATCACTAAATCAATCAGTGGGAGATAAATATTGGCCTCTGGGCTTGTGTGCCACTCCTGACTCCTGTGTGCGTCATCTCTCACTTAGTGGGCCATAGAAAGCATATTTTTTGTTTTATTTGTTTTCTAAATTCTCCCTGAAGAAATCATTTTATTTTATTTGGTTTCTAAATTCTTCCTGAAAAAATCATTTTATTCTATTATTTTTTTTTTCTAAAGTCTCCCTGAAAAAAAAAAAAAATCAGTGGGAGATTAATATTGCCCTTTCTGCTTGTGTGCCAGTCTTGACTCCTGGGTGTGCCATCTCTCTCTCTCTCTCCAATTGTGGGCCATAGAAAGCCTATTATTTTTTTAGCTTGATTTGGGTTCCAAAATCTTCCTGAAAAAATCACTACATCAATCATTGGGAGAACAATATTGGCCTCTGGGCTTGTGTGCCACTCCTGACTCCTGTGTGCGTCATCTCTCACTCAGTGGGCCATAGAAAGCCTATTTTTTGTTTTATTTGTTTTCTAAATTCTCCCTGAAAAAATCATTTTATTTTATTTGGTTTCTAAATTCTTCCTGAAAAAATCATTTTATTCTATTATTTTTTTTTTCTAAAGTCTCCCTGAAAAAAAAAAAAAAAAAATCAGTGGGAGATTAATATTGCCCTTTCTGCTTGTGTGCCAGTCTTGACTCCTGGGTGTGCCATCTCTCTCTCTCTCTCTCCAATTGTGGGCCATAGAAAGCCTATTATTTTTTTTGCTTGATTTGGGTTCCAAAATCTACCTGAAAAAATCACTACATCAATCATTGGGAGAAAAATATTTGGCCTCTGGGCTTGTGTGCCACTCCTGACTCCTGTGTGTGGCATCTCTCACTCAGTGGGGCATAGAACGCCTTTTTTTTTTTTTTTTTGGTTTCTAAATTGTCATTGGAAAAATCATTTTATGTTATTTGGTTTCTAAATTCTTCCTGAAAAAATCATTTTATTTTATTTTGTTTCTAAAGTCTCTCTGAAAAAAAAAATAAAAAATAAAAAAAAACAGTGGGAGATTAATATTAACATTTGTGCTTCAGTGACAGTCCTGCGTGTGTGGCATCTCTCTCATTTGGTGCCACCAAAAACAGAGTGTGTAACATTGTGCCTGATTTTCGTTGTGGTCTCACCCACCTGTAAAGGGGTAGCTAAATCATACTGAAGTTATAGCTCACCGTGTAAGTTGTGTGACAGCAACAAATACCGTTAGTTTGGTTAAGTTTTTAAAACAATGAGGAAGTCTGGTGGAAGAGGTCGTGGCCGGGGGCGATCATTGTCAGCTGGTAATGAGGGTAGTGGTAGTGGTGGAGCATCAGGTGGTCGTGGGAAAAAAAATATTGCACCTAAGTCTGGAGCTGTGGAGCCAGGTTCGTCGTCTGGCTACACAAGGCCTCGAACGCTCCCTTTTCTGGGAGTAGGAAAACCGCTTTTAAAGCCGGAGCAGCAAGAGCAAGTTTTGGCTTATCTTGCTGACTCAGCCTCTAGCTCTTTTGCCTCCTCTCGTGAAACTGGTAAATGTAAAAGCAGCGCGTCGTTAGTGGATGTTCACGGTTAGGGACAAGTCGCTTCCTTGTCCTCTTCAGCAAAAACAACAACAGAGAAGAATGCAGCAGGCGACACAACGGGTTACTCCATGGAGCTCTTTACACATACCATCCCTGGCTTAGAAAGTGAAGCAGTTAACAGTCCATGCCCATTACAAGTTGAATCTGACATGGAGTGCACTGATGCACAGCCACAGCCAGACTACTATGCTGGTCCTTTGACTCAGACCACAACATTGCCCTCGCAGTGTAATGATCAAGAATCAGACCCTGATGAGACTATGTTGCCCCATCACGAACGCTATACCACCGACCGACACGGTGACACAGACGAAGTTGCACACGAGCTACAAGAAGAGGTAATAGATGACCCAGTTCTTGACCCCGATTGGCAGCCATTGGGGGAACAGGGTGCAGGCGGCAGCAGTTCTGAAGCGGAGGAGGAGGGGCCGCAGCAGGCATCAACATCGCAACAGGTTCCATCTGCCGGGCCCGTATCTTGCCCAAAACGCGTGGCAAAGCCAAAACCTGTTGGAGGACAGCGTGGCCATCCGGTTAAAGCTCAGTCTGCAATGCCTGAAAAGGTATCCGATGCTAGAAAGAGTGCAGTCTGGCATTTTTTTAAACAACATCCAATTGATCAGCGCAAAGTCATCTGTCAAAAATGTTCAACTACCTTTAGCAGAGGGCAGAATCTGAAAAGTCTCAATACAAGTTGCATGCATAGACATTTAACCACCATGCATTTGCAAGCTTGGACTAACTACCAAACGTCCCTTAAGGTTGTAGCACCCTCGGCCAATGAAGCTAGTCATCAACGCAACATCCCTTCCGGCAGTGCAGGGCCACCATTTTCCGCACCACCTGCAGTATCTGTGCAGGTTTCTTTGCCAGGCCAAAGCAGTCATGGTCAGGGAATCACCAGTTTTGTAGTAGGAAACACTGCATCTAGGGCACCGGCGGCAACAATACCATCTCCCACCGTCTCTCAGTCTGCCATGTCCATCGGCACCCCCGCTAGTTCCACGATCTCCAGCTCTCCAGTCCAGCTCACCCTACATGAGACTATGGTTAGAAAAAGGAAGTACTTAGCCTCGCATCCGCGTATACAGGGTTTGAACGCCCACATAGCTAGACTAATCTCGTTAGAGATGATGCCCTACCGGTTAGTTGAAAGCGAAGCTTTCAAAGCCCTGATGGACTACGCTGTACCACGCTACGAGCTACCCAGTCGACACTTTTCCAGAAAAGCCATCCCAGCCCTCCACCAGCATGTTAAACAGCGCATCGTTCATGCACTCAGGCAATCTGTGAGCACAAAGGTGCACCTGACAACAGATGCATGGACCAGTAGGCATGGCCAGGGACGTTACGTGTCCATCACGGCACACTGGGTGAATGTTGTGGATGCAGGGTCCACAGGGGACAGCAAGTTTGGGACAGTTCTGCCTAGCCCACGGTCTAGGAAACAGTTGGCTGTAGCCGTTCGCACCCCCTCCTCCTCCTCCTCGTCCTCCTGCAGAAGCGAGAGCTCGTCCACAGACCGCAGTCGCACAACCACTCCATCCGCAGCTGCCACTGTTGCACACCAGGTCTCCCATTATGGGGCAGCTACTGGCAAACGTCAGCAGGCTGTATTGGCTATGAAGTGTTTGGGCGACAACAGACACACCGCAGAAGTTCTGTCCGAGTTCTTGCAGAAAGAAACGCAGTCGTGGCTGGGCACTGTAGATCTTGAGGCAGGCAAGGTAGTGAGTGATAACGGAAGGAATTTCATGGCTGCCATCTCCCTTTCCCAACTGAAACACATTCCTTGCCTGGCTCACACCTTAAACCTGGTGGTGCAGTGCTTCCTGAAAAGTTATCCAGGGTTATCTGACCTGCTCCTCAAAGTGCGTGGACTTTGCTCACATATCCGCCGTTCGCCCGTACACTCCAGCCGTATGCAGACCTATCAGCGTTCTTTGAACCTTCCCCAGCATCGCCTAATCATAGACGTTGCAACAAGGTGGAACTCAACACTGCACATGCTTCAGAGACTGTGCGAACAGAGGCGGGCTGTTATGTTTTTGTGGGAGGATACACATACACGGGCAGGCAGTAGGATGGCAGACATGGAGTTGTCAGGTGTGCAGTGGTCGAAGATTCAAGACATGTGTCAAGTCCTTCAGTGTTTTGAGGAATGCACACGGCTGGTTAGTGCAGACAACGCCATAATAAGCATGAGCATCCCCCTAATGCGTCTGCTGATGCAAAGTTTGACGCACATAAAGGATCAGGCGTCTGCAGCTGAGGAAGAGGAAAGCCTTGATGACAGTCAGCCATTGTCTGGCCAGGGCAGTGTACAGGACGAGGTAGCGGGCGAAGAGGAGGAGGAGGACGAGGAGGATGATGGGGATGATTATATTTTTAATGAGGAAGCTTTTCCGGGGCCACTGGAAATTGTTGGTGCGGCAAGGCTGGGTTCTGGTTTTTGGAGGGACACAAGTGACGTGGATTTGCTTTAAACTGCCCCTCAACCAAGCACAACCGCAGATTTGAGAACTGGAACTTTGGCCCACATGGTGGATTATGCCTTACGTATCCTCAAAAGGGACACACGCATTACTAAAATGATGAACGATGACGATTACTGGTTGGCCTGCCTCCTTGATCCTCGCTATAAAGGCAAATTGCAAAATATAATGCCACATGACAACTTGGAAATAATATTAGCAACCAAACAATCAACTCTTGTTGACCGTTTGCTTCTGGCATTCCCTGCACACAGCACCCGTGATCGTTCTCACACGAGCTGCAGGGGCCAGCAGACCAGAGGTGTTAGAGGGGCAGAAATCAGAAGTGGCGTTGGCCAGAGGGGTTTTCTGACCAGGTTGTGGAGTGATTTTGCTATGACCGCAGACAGGACAGGTACTGCAGCATCAATTCAAAGTGACAGGAGACAACATTTGTCCAGTATGGTTACAAACTATTTTTCATCCCTTATCGACGTTCTCCCTCAACCGTCATTCCCATTTGATTACTGGGCATCCAAATTAGACACCTGGCCAGAATTGGCAGAATATGCATTGCAGGAGCTTGCTTGCCCGGCAGCTAGTGTCCTATCAGAAAGAGTATTCAGTGCTGCAGGTTCAATACTAACAGAAAAAAGGACTCGTCTGGCTACCCAAAATGTAGATGATCTAACCTTCATTAAAATGAACCACAACTGGATTACGAAATCTTTTGCCCCACCTTGCCCGGCTGACACCTAGCTTTCCTATGAAAAGGTCTTGCCTGTGGACTATTCTGAATGACTTTTCCAATCTCGTAATTTTCTGCACCTGATTGTCCAGCATACGACTTGTTTACACCTCACTAAATGGCCAAACTCCCCACACGGGGCCGTGGTATCGCCACTTGGCGCCAGCACCCGTGAGAGTGCTGTTTGTCTGAAGAGGTGGGTGTGCCCGCTTTTGGTCGACGGCACTGCCACTGGGTCCCTCATAGTACAATAAAGTGTCTCTGGCGGTGGTGGTGCGCACCCAACGTCAGACACACCGTTGTAATATGAGGGGCCCTGGGCCTTTACCGCCGGCCACAAGACAGTTCCCCCCCCCCCAGCTCAAACAGTGCTCTACCACTTGCAAAATTATCTCTCACAGCTTCACCAATGTTTAGTCTATGCGCTGACATCCTTCAATGCCTGGCACTGACAATACCATTGTATTGACATTTTTGTTATGTTAGGCCTTCGAAGCCTGTCTGCGGTCCCTCCTTCCACTAGGCCTCCACTGACCATTGTACTGCTGCCCTTGTACCACTGGAACCAATTTAAAATTGCCTATAGCCAGTCCAATTTTATTATGTTAGGCCTTCGAAGCCTGTCTGCGGTCCGTTCTTTCTACTACTACTACAGTGACCAGGCCACTGCTGCCCGTGTTCCCCTGGAACCAATTTAAAATTGTCTACAGCCATCTGTTATTATGTTAGGCCTTCGATGCCTGTCTGCGGTCACTCCTTCCACTAGGCCTCCACTGACCACACCACTGCTGCCCGTGTACCCCTGGAACCAATTTAAAATTGCCTACAGCCATCTGTTATTATGTTAGGCCTTCGAAGCCTGTCTGCGGTCCTTCCTTCCAATAGTTCTCCACTGACCAGACCAATGCTGGCCGTGTACCCCTGGAACCCAGCTGAAAGTGCATGTAGCCTCCTTTTTTTCTTTGTTTTATATTTAGAAAGCCCAGATGAACTACGCTTTGCAACGGTTCAAGCTACCCAGTCGACATTTCTTTTGTGAGAAAAGCCATCCCAGCCCTCCAGCGGCATGAAAAAGTCTGCAATGTCATAGCACTCAGGCAATCAAACAGTAGAAAGGTGCACCTGACAAGAGACGCATGGACCAGTAGGCATGTCCACAAAAAGTTACGTGTCCATTATGGCGCACTGGGTTAATGTGTTGGATGCATGGTCCACAGGGGACAGCCTACAAAGTCTGTCTGCAGTCCCTAATTCCAATTATCCTCCGCTGACCACACCACTGCTGCCCGTGTACCCCTGGAACCAATTTTACAGTGTCTACAGCCTAATTTTGTTATGTTAGGCCTACTACGCCTGTCTGCGGTCCCTCCTTCCAATACTCGTCGACTGACCACACCACTGCTGCCCGTGGACCCCTGGAACCTATTTTTAATTGCGTAGAGCATCCTTTTTTTAATAGTAGGCGTACAAAGTCTGTCTGCGGTCCACTATTGAAATTGTCCTCCACTGCCCAGAGCACTGCTGCTTGTGTACCCCTGTAACTTTTTTAAGCTGCAGTGAGCCACATTTTTGGTTTAAGTCCTACTACCTGTGTCTGTCTGCGCCACTCAATTCAGCTGTGTTCCTTTGAAAAAAGCTGAGCGTCAATAGTATTGTTTTCAGCCTCTAGGAATTTTAAAACTGCATTGGGGGTACAACTTTGGTAGGGCCTACTAACGGTGTCTGCCTCCCCAAGGTATGCCCCAGGTTTCCTCGCCATTGCTTCGATCTTAATGCTCTCGTTTAGTAGTTGTTGGAAACTACACTGCATTAGGCCTACAAATTGGGTATGGGGTGTAGAGAGATGGTGTGTTCCACTCCAAGGTGTTCCCCAGGTTTCCTCTCCATCGCTTCAATCTTCATGCTCTCGTTTAGTAGTTGTTGGAAACTACACTGCATTAGGCCTACAAATTGGGTATGGGGTGTAGAGAGATGGTGTGTTCCACTCCAAGGTGTTCTCCAGGTTGCCTTTCCTGAGCTTCGATCTTCCGGCTCTCGTTTAGTAGTTGTTGGAAACTACACTGCATTAGGCCTACAAATTGGGTATGGGGTGTAGAGAGATGGTGTGTTCCACTCCAAGGTGTTCCCCAGGTTTCCTCTCCATTGCTTCGATCTTCATGCTCTCGTTTAGTAGTTGTTGGAAACTACACTGCATTAGGCCTACAAATTGGGTATGGGGTGTAGAGAGATGGTGTGTTACACTCCAAGGTGTTCCCCAGGTTTCCTCTCCATTGCTTCGATCTTCATGTTCTCGTTTACTAGTTGTTGGAAACTACACTGCATTAGGCCTACAAATTGGGTATGGGGTGTGGAGAGATGGTGTGTTACACTCCAAGGTGTTCCCCAGGTTTCCTCTCCATTGCTTCGATCTTCATGCTCTCGTTTAGTAGTTGTTGGAAACTACGCTGCATTAGGCTTACAAATTGGGTATGGGGTGTAGAGAGATGGTGTGTTCCACTACAAAGTGTTCTCCAGGTTGCCTTTCCTGAGCTTCGATCTTCCGGCTCTCGTTTAGTAGTTGTTGGAAACTACACTGCATTAGGCCTACAAATTGGGTATGGGGTGTAGAGAGATGGTGTGTTACACTCCAAGGTGTTCCCCAGGTTTCCTCTCCATTGCTTCGATCTTCATGCTCTCGTTTAGTAGTTGTTGGAAACTATGCTGCATTAGGCCTACAAATTGGGTATGGGGTGTAGAGAGATGGTGTGTTCCACTCCAAGGTGTTCCCCAGGTTTCCTCTCCATTGCTTCAATCTTCATGCTCTCGTTTAGTAGTTGTTGGAAACTACGCTGCATTAGGCCTACAAATTGGGTATGGGGTGTAGAGAGATGGTGTGTTCCACTCCAAGGTGTTCCCCAGGTTTCCTCGCCAATGCTTCGATCTTCATGCTCTCGTTTAGTAGTTGTTGGAAACTACACTGCATTAGGCCTACAAATTGGGTATGGGGTGTAGAGAGATGGTGTGCTCCACTCCAAGGTGTTCCCCAGGATTCCTCTCCATTGCTTCGATCTTCATGCTCTCGTTTAGTAGTTGTTGGAAACTACACTGCATTAGGCCTACAAATTGGGTATGGGGTGTAGAGAGATGGTGTGTTACACTCCAAGGTGTTCCACAGGTTTCCTCTCCATTGCTTCGATCTTCATGCTCTCGTTTACTAGTTGTTGGAAACTACACTGCATTAGGCCTACAAATTGGGTATGGGGTGTAGAGAGATGGTGTGTTCCACTCCAAGGTGTTCCCCAGGTTTCCTCGCCAATGCTTCGATCTTCATGCTCTCGTTTAGTAGTTGTTGGAAACTACATTGCATTAGGCCTACAAATTGGGTATGGGGTGTAGAGAGATGGTGTGTTCCACTCCAAGGTGTTCCCCAGGTTTCCTCTCCATTGCTTCGATCTTCATGCTCTCGTTTAGTAGTTGTTGGAAACTACACTGCATTAGGCCTACAAATTGGGTATGGGTTGTAGAGAGATGGTGTGTTCCACTCCAAGGTGTTCCCCAGGTTTCCTCTCCATTGCTTCGATCTTCATGCTCTCGTTTAGTAGTTGTTGGAAACTACGCTGCATTAGGCCTACAAATTGGGTATAGGGTGTAGAGAGATGGTGTGTTCCACTCCAAGGTGTTCTCCAGGTTGCCTTTCCTGAGCTTCGATCTTCCGGCTCTCGTTTAGTAGTTGTTGGAAACTACACTGCATTAGGCCTACAAATTGGGTATGGGTTGTAGAGAGATGGTGTGTTACACTCCAAGGTGTTCCCCAGGTTTCCTCTCCATTGCTTCGATCTTCATGCTCTCGTTTAGTAGTTGTTGGAAACTACGCTGCATTAGGCCTACAAATTGGGTATGGGGTGTAGAGAGATGGTGTGTTCCACTCCAAGGTGTTCTCCAGGTTGCCTTTCCTGAGCTTCGATCTTCTGGCTCTCGTTTAGTAGTTGTTGGAAACTACACTGCATTAGGCCTACAAATTGGGTATGGGGTGTAGAGAGATGGTGTGTTCCACTCCAAGGTGTTCCCCAGGTTTCCTCTCCATTGCTTCGATCTTCATGCTCTCGTTTAGTAGTTGTTGGAAACTACACTGCATTAGGCCTACAAATTGGGTATGGGGTGTAGAGAGATGGTGTGTTCCACTCCAAGGTGTTCTCCAGGTTGCCTTTCCTGAGCTTCGATCTTCCGGCTCTCGTTTAGTAGTTGTTGGAAACTACACTGCATTAGGCCTACAAATTGGGTATGGGGTGTAGAGAGATGGTGTGTTCCCCTCCAAGGTGTTCCCCAGGTTTCCTCTCCATTGCTTCGATCTTCATGCTCTCGTTTAGTAGTTGTTGGAAACTACACTGCATTAGGCCTACAAATTGGGTATGGGGTGTAGAGAGATGGTGTGTTACACTCCAAGGTGATCCCCAGGTTTCCTCTCCATTGCTTCGATCTTCATGCTCTCGTTTACTAGTTGTTGGAAACTACACTGCATTAGGCCTACAAATTGGGTATGGGGTGTGGAGAGATGGTGTGTTACACCTTAAGGTGTTCCCCAGGTTTCCTCTCCATTGCTTCGATCTTCATGCTCTCGTTTAGTAGTTGTTGGAAACTACGCTGTATTAGGCCTACAAATTGGGTATGGGGTGTAGAGAGATGGTGTGTTCCACTCCAAGGTGTTCTCCAGGTTGCCTTTCCTGAGCTTCGATCTTCCGGCTCTCGTTTAGTAGTTGTTGGAAACTACACTGCATTAGGCCTACAAATTGGGTATGGGGTGTAGAGAGATGGTGTGTTACACTCCAAGGTGTTCCCCAGGTTTCCTCTCCATTGCTTCGATCTTCATGCTCTCGTTTAGTAGTTGTTGGAAACTATGCTGCATTAGGCCTACAAATTGGGTATGGGGTGTAGAGAGATGGTGTGTTACACTCCAAGGTGTTCCCCAGGTTTCCTCTCCATTGCTTCGATCTTCATGCTCTCGTTTAGTAGTTGTTGGAAACTACGCTGCATTAGGCCTACAAATTGGGTATGGGGTGTAGAGAGATGGTGTGTTCCACTCCAAGGTGTTCCCCAGGTTTCCTCTCCATTGCTTCGATCTTCATGCTCTCGTTTAGTAGTTGTTGGAAACTACACTGCATGAGGCCTACAAATTGGGTATGGGGTGTAGAGAGATGGTGTGTTCCACTCCAAGGTGTTCCCCAGGTTTCCTCGCCAATGCTTCGATCTTCATGCACTCGTTTAGTAGTTGTTGGAAACTACACTGCATTAGGCCTACAAATTGGGTATGGGGTGTAGAGAGATGGTGTGTTCCACTCCAAGGTGTTCCCCAGGTTTCCTCGCCAATGCTTCGATCTTTATGCACTCGTTTAGTAGTTGTTGGAAACTACACTGCATTAGGCCTACAAATTGGGTATGGGGTGTAGAGAGATGGTGTGTTCCACTCCAAGGTGTTCTCCAGGTTGCCTTTCCTGAGCTTCGATCTTCCGGCTCTCGTTTAGTAGTTGTTGGAAACTACACTGCATTAGGCCTACAAATTGGGTATGGGGTGTAGAGAGATGGTGTGTTACACTCCAAGGTGTTCCCCAGGTTTCCTCTCCATTGCTTCGATCTTCATGCTCTCGTTTAGTAGTTGTTGGAAACTACGCTGCATTAGGCTTACAAATTGGGTATGGGGTGTAGAGAGATGGTGTGTTCCACTCCAAGGTATTCTCCAGGTTGCCTTTCCTGAGCTTCGATCTTCCGGCTCTCGTTTAGTAGTTGTTGGAAACTACACTGCATTAGGCCTACAAATTGGGTATGGGGTGTAGAGAGATGGTGTGTTACACTCCAAGGTGTTCCCCAGGTTTCCTCTCCATTGCTTCGATCTTCATGCTCTCGTTTAGTAGTTGTTGGAAACTACGCTGCATTAGGCCTTCAAATTGGGTATAGGGTGTAGAGAGATGGTGTGTTCCACTCCAAGGTGTTCTCCAGGTTGCCTTTCCTGAGCTTCGATCTTCCGGCTCTCTTTTAGTATTTGTTGGAAACTACACTGCATTAGGCCTACAAATTGGGTATGGGGTGTAGAGAGATGGTGTGTTCCACTCCAAGGTGTTCCCCAGGTTTCCTCTCCATTGCTTCGATCTTCATGCTCTCGTTTAGTAGTTGTTGGAAACTACACTGCATTAGGCCTACAAATTGGGTATGGGGTGTAGAGAGATGGTGTGTTCCACTCCAAGGTGTTCCCCAGGTTTCCTGTCCATTGCTTCGATCTTCATGCTCTCGTTTAGTAGTTGTTGGAAACTACACTGCATTAGGCCTACAAATTGGGTATGGGGTGTAGAGAGATGGTGTGTTCCACTCCAAGGTGTTCCCCAGGTTTCGTCCACATTGCTTCGGTCTTCCGACTCTCGTTTAGTAGTTGTAGAAAACTACACTGCATTAGGCCTACAAATTGGGTATGGGGTGTAGAGAGACGGTGTGTTACACTCCAAGGTGTTCCCCAGGTTTCGTCCACATTGCTTCGATCTTCCGACTCTCGTTTAGTAGTTGTTGAAAACTACACTGCATTAGGCCTACAAATTGGGTATGGGGTGTAGAGAGATGGTGTGTTACACTCCAAGGTGTTCTCCAGGTTGCCTTTCCTGAACTTCTATCTTCAGGCTCTCATTAAATTGTGGTTAAATGGAACAACTGCATTTGGCGTACTAGTTGGTTTGGGGCCTACTATCGGTGTCTGCCACTCCTTGCTGTTCTCCTGGTTTCCTGTCCTGAAATTCCATTTTCAGGCTCTCGTTAAGTAGTTGTTAATGTGAGACTGCATTTGGCTTACTAGTTGGGTTGGGGCCTACTATCGGTGTCTGCCACTCCTTGCTGTTCTCCTCCACTGAACAAAGCTGTGCCGCCTGTTTACTACGGTTGCCAATTTTGAACTGCATTTCGACTACTTACTGATTTGGGCCTACTCTCTGTGTCAGCCTCTCATTCCAGTTGTCCTCCACTGCAATGCCCCCTGGTTAGTCCTGTGTTACCAATTTTGAACTGCATTTAGCCAACTTTATTCTTTGGGCCTATATCTGTGTTTCCTCCTCATCCTGCCCATTGCCCAGCCAGTGATAGATGAGTCTGCTGGTACATTGACCCATAACGCAAAATTCCCCGTGCACGCTACACAGCAAGATTGTGACCCTGCTGAAAGTCAGGTTCCTCTTCCCGCATACCATACCACCTTACACGGGGACAAAGAGGAAGGTGCAGATGAAAGTGCAGGTTCCTACATCAGGTGGGGGGAGGAATACTAGTTGGCGACGTCACTGGCACAGGGCCTCTCATAGTACGCAAAAGTGTTGCTGCCGGTGGGAGGCGCCCCCGCCGTGCAAACACACCGCTGTACTTTGAGGGGCCCTGTGCCAGTGCCAATGCCAACGAGTGGGCCCCCCCTGCTTGCTCAGGATCGCAGCACTTGCAAAGTTGAAATACTTACCTCTCCCTGCTCCACTGCCGTGACGTGGTCCAGATTTACTGGGCCCACTAATTACTTGAACCAGCCCTATCCCCCACAACTTTAGCCAAATGACCCCCAATTTCAAATGCCTTCCAATTATTATAAGCTAAATTACGATTGACAAGCTTCTGTAACAAGAATGGATGTTTTTGGGCAGTGTAGGTGTTTTCCTGGCCTCCACTCACTGCCGACTATGCTCCCCCATTGACTTGCATTGGGTTTCGTGTTTCAGGCGATACCCGACTTTTCGCCATAATCGGCCGATTCCACTCGACTCGACTTCTAAGATAGTCGGGTTTCGCGAAATACGACTCGACTCTAAAAAGGTCAAAGTCGCTCAACCCTACGTCCGTGTCTTGCATGTGAAATCCAAGCTGTGGGGCCGGCACTACAGAGCTGAGAGTGCAGCTGCATAGCAACACATGCAGCCGCATGCTCCGCTCCCAAGTGCCACCGCCAGAGCTTGGTTTTCACATGCGAGACACGGACATTTATCTCTGAAGTGGAAAGGGGCCCTTAGCACAAGATACTGAATCTAGCTAGCAGCGATTGTCAGAGCGGCGCTGTGTGCAGATAGTGCGCTTTCCCGGCCCTTGTTAGGGTGGTTAGTGGCGTCCGCCAGAGCGGCGCTGCATGCACTCTTGTGCGGTAAATGTTTAGTTTAATTGATTCCCTGGCACCACAGTAGTGGTGTCAAGCGCAAGAGATCTAGAGGGACTCTTAGGGCTGTTTTCCACTTGCGAGATACACGTCCGTGTCTTGCATGTGGAAACGAAGCTCTGGCGCCGGTAATCCAGAGCGGATCGTGTGGCTCCATGTGTTGCTATGCAGCCGCACACTCCGCTCTGGATTGCCGGCGCCAGAGCTTCGTTTCCACATGCGAGACACGGACGTGTATCTCGCAAGTGGAAAACAGCCCTTACCCTGAGTCTTGGCGCAGAGTTGTGTGTCACCTTGCTTGCGATCTCTGTGCGGTATCGCAGCCCTGTGACGCAACAGGGTTTGCTTCCTTCATAACGGGTGAAGCTAACCAGTGTGCAGGGCCGGTGTTAAGCACAGGCAGACCAGGCAGCTGCCTGGGGCCCCCGCTCCTCCAAGGGCCCCCTGCTGGTTCTACAATGGAGCTTGCTTACAATTAAAATAGCACAAGGCAGTGCTTCGCTTTGCAGAAGGGGCGGACATAAGTGCATCTGTCTTATCTGTTCTGCAATGTGAGCATTTCCTGGTGGTGCTGCAGCCTGCACTGCCTTGTGTTATCTATTGTAATGTCGGTTGCAATCCCCGAGGCAGAAGCAGTCAGGCGTGTTCTACTGACCTGACCTGCGCTCTGCATGATCTCGTGTTCTTCCGCTATGGCCGTCCATCCTCACTCTGCAGCAGGCTTCAGGGTTATAATTTATACTGTGTCCTGGGCTGGCAGCTGCTGTTCAGCGGCAGGAACTTCCTATGTGACACCTGACCACTGACGTTAACCTGACGCTGCACAGCAGCTGCCTGTGTCAGGACACAATACAGGAGCTGTGCCACCCGGAATAACCATGGAGGGAAACCAAAACTCTGGCACTTTACCAAAGCAGTCTCTTGTCCTGAACTGCCTGGTGCAGCTCAAGGGAGACTGATGGGTCATGATCCGTGGAAAAAGGTATGCACATTAGAAGAATGAGAGCTTTCTCTCTGTTGCCACATATCGAAGTGCCAACTTCTGGAGAAGAACTAATTTATATTATAAATGCAAAGCTGCCTATAAGGATTGCCAGATAATGGGCAGCACAGTAGAACTTATTATATATGGTGAGTAACCTAGGGTTTTTGGTAAATTGTTTTTACTTTCAAGGTGATGTCACAGTGCTGCCGGCAATAACAGACACTGGGAGAAGCCGCAGAAACTCAGCACTGGACCCGATTACGGCGAGAAAGGCAAAATTAAAAAAAAAAAAAAAAAACGCCTGGAGACATGGATTTTTGAAACCAGAAAACCTCTTTAGAGGACTTGGCAATTTTCTGTTTTTGCACTTTGATTTTTTTATCCAAGAGCCATAACATTTTGATTGTTCCATTGAATTGTAGATTTGAATGATATTAACTTTACCATAAAATGTTCTGGAACAATATGCAATTCCACATTGGTCCCCATCATTATTCCTCAGCCGGTGTACAGAGGCTGGGAAATAAGTGTCAAATGACCTCAATATTGTTGATCACACTCGTTTAGTGGCCTGAAATCAGCGCATGTAGCTACAACCAAAATGTTTCTGTGTGATGTGCAATATGTTAGTATTTGGGGCCCCATTTTAAACTTTTGCCTAGGGCCCCACTTTGCCTAAAACCGGCCCTGCCAGTGTGTACTCACATAATACCGCCATATAGTCCGTCATTGCCAAGCAGCAGGTGTCTTAGCTGCACTGTGGACCCCGGACTGCAAACGCACCTTACATCATCTCAAATTATTATTGGGTGCGTTCCGCCAGTCCTAACACTGAGGGCTGGTGTTTCTGTGTTTGAAAAATCGCATTTCGGAAGGCATACGTAGCATAGTTCTGTGTGCTAGCCTTGGTCAATTTTTTTTTCATTAAACTCACCAAAGCAAAAAACACATTAATACAGTCTGTTCTGTCAGGCTGAGTGCTGGTGTATCTGTTTTTGAAAAATCGTATTTCCGCAGGCATACGTTGTTAGGACTGGTGGAACGCACCAAGTAAGATGATATAGATGCGTTCGCAGTCCGGGGTCCACCGTGCAGGCGAAACCCGCTGCTAGTGAATGACAGACTATATGGCGGTACTAAAAGTATAAACACGTGGGTTAAACCTCACCCAACGTGAAGAAAGCGATCCTGTTAAGTCACAGGACCGCGGTACCGCACATAGAGCGCGAGCAAGTAGTCAGCGAACTTAACCCCGAAAGGGATTGAAGTCCGATTAGACCCTTGCTGGCACAACACCGCAACTGTGTGTGTAATGAACCTTATTAGTAATAAATGAGCACAAGAGTGCGTGCGATGCCGCACTGACGGACGCCACTAACCACCCAGGCTTGGGTATGGGAAGCGCAAGGCAAGCGCACGGCGCCGTACTGGCAGGCACAGCTATAGGACGCTGTGATGTGTGTAACATACAGATGGATAGTCGGGCGCTAGAGAGCTACCATCATCCGCGAGCAGTCAACAACTCTAGGGAGGGATACTTAGGAGCTTTCATCCATCGACATACATCCATCTACACACACACACATAATAATTGTACACTAGCGCATGGCCGTGCGGTCATGCGCAGTTTATATAGTTGCAGGACAGGAATTTGCCACAGAAACTTTGCCCTTCCAAGACCTGCCAAGAGGACCAATGGAATGCGCTGCAGAGCCTGAGCACATGACCCTCGATCTCCAACGGGAGATCTTGCCCTGGGCATGCTCAGTGTGCGCAAATAAGGACTTAGTCCCAGAGAAGTCCGCTCGTTGCTGACCAGCACTGACTTTAATGGCAGGAGCTGAAGAAGCAGCAGTAACTCTCCGTACAGAGCGAGACCGAGCAAGACGCTGGGACCGACGTCCCTGCTAAGCAGACTCCACTGCGGCTGGATAGGAATGGGAGACCGCAGCATAGACGGCCCGAGATTCCCCCTGTGCAGAAGTGGGAACTCGAGACCTAACATACGTAGCATAATTCTGTCTGCTAGCCTTGTTCCACTCTTTTTTTTATTTTAAAAATTCTCAAAAAAAAAAACCCAAATTTAATACAGTCTGTTATGTCAGGCTGAAGCCTGTTGTATCTGTGGTGGAAAAATCATAGCTTCGCAGGCATAAGTTTCATAGTTCTGTCTGCTAGCCTTGGTCCACCCTTTTTTTTATTTTAAAAATTCTCCAACCCCCCCAAAAATGTAATACAGTCTGTTATGTCAGGCTGAGGCCTGTTGTATCTGTGGTGGAGAAATCGTAGCTTCGCAGGCATAAGATTCATAGTTCTGTCTACTAGCCTTGTTCCACTCTTTTTTTTATTTTAAAAATTATTCAAAACCCCCCAAAAATGTAATACAGTCTGTTATGTCAGGCCGAGGCCTGTTGTATCTGTGGTGGGAAAATCGTAACTTCGCAGGCATAAGTTTCATAGTTCTGTCTGCTAGCCTTGTTCTACTCTTTTTGTTTATTTTACAAATTCTCCAGAACCCCCCAAAAATGTAATACAGCCTGTTATGTCAGGTTGAGGCCTGTTGTATCTGTGTTGGAAAGATCGTAGCTTCACAAGCATAAGTTTCATAGTTCTGTCTGCTAACCTTGTTGTACTCATTTTAAATTTTTTGCCAAATTTCACATACAAGAGAAAAAAATATATACAGTCTGTTATCTGTGTCTGGGGCCTGTTGTATCTGTGGTGGAAAACTTGTAGCTTTGAAGGCATACTGGTCAGATATAATTTAACTCCTAATAAATACTTTTGTGTTGAGCTGTTGAAATAATTCAGTACTCCATTTAAAATGGGCAAGTCAAGGGGCAAGGGACGGGGAAGTGGACGTGATGCTGATGGTGCATGAAGAGGATAAGGCCGTGGCCAAGCTGAAAGTGGACCACAACAAAGACCCACATCTTCTCCCTAAACCTTCCTGTCCCAGTTTCTAGGGGATCGCAGCACACCACCATTGAAGCCTGAGCAATGTGAAATGGTTGTTGGTTGGATAGCGAATAATGCTTCCAGTCACTTAGCCACCACCACCACCATGTCTTCCACGTGGTCAAGTCTGAGTAGCTGTGAGTGTGGACCGGATATTCCTCACCTTGTATTAGGGCTAGCGGAGTGCACCAAATAATAAGACAGATAGAGTATGGTGCGTTCGCAGCCCGGGGTCCACCGTGCAGAGATGGAACCTGCTGCCAAGTAATGACGGACTATATGGCGGTACAAAGTGAATACACACACGGGTTAACCTCACCCTGTGTGAAGGAAGCAAACCCTGTTGCATCACAGGGCCGCGGTACCGTACCAAGAGCGCAAGCAAGGAGTCTCAGAACTCAAACCCAAGACACAGGATTTGAGTACATAGACCTCATGCGCTCGACACCACTACTGGGGTGTCAGAGTGACAGCAATAGAAGCATAAGAGTGCATGCAGTGCCGCACTGGCGAACGCCACTAACCACCCAGGCTTGGGTCAGGAAAGCGCTGCGAAAGCGCACGGCGCCGCACTGGCGGTCACAGCAATAAGACGCTGTATTGTGTGTTTACATGCTGATGGCTTAGTCGGGCGCTAGATAGCAATCCTTCATTCGCGACCAGTCAACAACACTAGGAATGGGAATGATTTAGGAGCTTTCATCCATCGACATACATCCATCAACACACACACATTATCAAATCTATATTAGCGCATGGCCGTGCGGTCATGCGCAGCTTATATAGTTGCAGCACGTTCAGGACCTTCCAATAAAGGACAAATGGGAAGCTGCTACCGAAGTTTTGCCCTTTCAGGACCTTCCTGGAGGACCAATGGGATGTGCTGCAGTACCTGAGCATGTGACCCTCGATCTCCAATGGGAGATCTTGCCCTGGGCATGCTCAGGAAGAGAAAAGCAGGACTTAGCCCCAAAAGCATCTGCTCGCTGCTGCCCAACACTGACTTCAATGGCAGAAGCAGGAAAAGCAGCAGTAACTCTTTGTACAGAGTGAGACTGAGCAAGATGCTGGGACTGACATCTCTGCTGAGCAGACTCCACTGCGGCTGGGGAAGAATGGGAGACAGCAGCGGAGATGGCTCGAGATTCCCCTTGTGCAGAAGCGGGAACTCGACACCTAACATTACTCCCCCTCCTTGGACCTCACTACGCTCGAAGGCAGCAATGAGCTGTGGGGCCCGAATGTTTTCAGCAGGCTCCCACGACCTGTCCTGTGGGCCATAACCCTTCCAATCCACCAGATAGAACTTTTTGCCACGTACCACCTTGCACCCCAAAATAGCGTTCACCTCGTAATCGTCCGTAGACGAACCCGATGTCCCGGCAGATGACTCGGAAAACCAGGACATGTATACGGGTTTCAAGAGGGACACATGAAAGGTGTCGGTGATACCCAAGCGTGGAGGAAGGGCCAGACGGTAGACCACAGGGTTAACCTGTTCAAGGACCTTGAAGGGACCCAAGTAGCGAGGTGCAAACTTATTGGACTCAACACGCAGCCTGATGTTACGGGCGGAGAGCCACACTAAGTCGCCAGGAGCCAAGGTCGGAGCAGGGCGCCGATGAGCATCGGCGGAGGACCTCTGTCATGATCCCAATGGCAGGGGATCACTAAAGGACAAGCACAGATACAAACAAGCTCTAGGGCGATGGAACCTAAGCTGACCGCGACCCTGAACCTAACACACAAATAAAAGTAGCCGGGGAACGTGCCTACGATGATCCTAGACGTCTCGCTCCAGCCGAAGATCTAACTTCCCCTATTAGAAGAAACACAGACCTCTCTTGCCTCCAGAGAAATACCCCACAGAAATAGCAGCCCCCCACATATAATGACGGTGAAATGAGAGGAAAGCACATACGCAGTATGAAAACAGTTTCAGCAAAATGAGGCCCGCTAAAGCTAGATAGCAGAGGATACAAAAGTGAACTGCGCGGTCAGCGAAAAACCCTTCAAAAAACCATCCTGAAATTACTTGAACTCATGTGCCAACTCATGGTACATGAGGAGCAATTTCAGCCCACTAGAGCAACCAGCAGCAAAGAATCACATATCTGCAGGCTGGACTAAAAAACCAAATAAAGCAAAACACCAAAACAGGAAAATCCAAACTTAGCTTGACCAGAAGGTTCTAGGAGCAGGGAGCAGAGGTAACAAGACACACTGGATACATTGATAACCGGCGAGGAAATGCCAGCAAAGCCAGGTTAAATAGGAAACTCCCATATCCTGATGGAACAGGTGGAACCCAGAGACCCAGGAAAGACAAGTCACCCAGTACCATCAGTAACCACCAGAGGGAGCCCAAAAACAGAACTCACAACAGTACCCCCCCCTTGAGGAGGGGTCACCGAACCCTCACGAGAACCACCAGGGCGACCAGGATGAGCCCTATGAAAAGCGCGAACCAAATCATCAGCATGAACATCCGAGGCAACCACCCAAGAATTATCCTCCTGACCATAACCCTTCCACTTGACCAAATACTGGAGTTTCCGTCTGGAAACACGAGAATCCAAGATCTTCTCCACAACATACTCCAATTCTCCCTCCACCAGCACTGGAGCAGGAGGCTCAAGCGAAGGAACAACAGGTACCTCATACCTCCGCAACAACGACCGATGGAACACATTATGAATAGCAAACTATGCCGGGAGATCCAAACGAAACGACACAGGGTTAAGAATTTCCAAGATCCTATAGGGACCGATGAACCGAGGCTTGAACTTAGGAGAAGAGACCTTCATAGGAACAAAACGAGAAGACAACCACACAGAGTCCCCAACAAGAAGTCGAGGACCCACGCGGCGACGGCGATTAGCAAACTGCTGAGCCTTCTCCTGGGACAACTTCAAATTGTCCACCACATGACTCCAAATCCGATGCAACCTATCCACCACCATGTCCACTCCAGGACAATCAGAAGGTTCCACCTGACCAGAGGAAAAACGAGGATGAAACCCCGAATTACAAAAGAAAGGAGAAACCAAGGTAGCAGAACTAGCCCGATTATTAAGGGCAAACTCGGCCAGCGGCAAAAAGGTAACCCAGTCATCCTGATCAGCAGAAACAAAACACCTTAAATAAGTTTCCAAGGTCTGATTAGTTCGTTCAGTCTGGCCATTCGTCTGAGGATGGAATGCAGACGAAAAGGACAAATCAATGCCCATCTTAGCACAGAACGTCCGCCAAAATCTAGACACAAACTGGGATCCCCTGTCAGAAACGATGTTCTCAGGAATCCCATGCAAACGAACCACATTCTGAAAAAACAGAGGGACCAACTCAGAAGAGGAAGGTAACTTAGGCAAGGGTACCAGATGAACCATTTTAGAAAAGCGATCACACACAACCCAGATGACGGACATTTTTTGAGAGACAGGGAGATCCGAAATAAAGTCCATGGAAATGTGCGTCCAAGGCCTCTTCGGGATAGGCAAAGGTGACAACAATCCACTGGCCCGAGAACAGCAAGGCTTAGCCCGAGCACAAACCTCACAAGACTGCACAAAAGAACGCACATCCCTCGACAAGGAAGGCCACCAAAAAGACCTGGCCACCAAGTCTCTAGTACCAAATATTCCAGGATGACCTGCCAACGCAGAAGAATGGACCTCGGAGATGACTCTACTGGTCCAATTATCCGGAACAAACAGTCTCTCAGGCGGACAACGATCAGGTTTACCCGCCTGAAACTCCTGCAAAGCACGTCGCAAGTCTGGGGAGACAGCAGACAAAATCACCCCATCCCTAAGGATACCAGAGGGCTCAGAATTTCCAAGGGAGTCAGGCACAAAACTCCTAGAAAGAGCATCCGCCTTCACATTCTTTGAACCTGGCAGGTATGAAACCACAAAATTGAAACGAGAGAAAAACAGTGACCAACGAGCCTGTCTAGGATTCAGACGCCTGGCAGACTCAAGGTAAATCAAATTTTTGTGATCAGTCAAGACCACCACACGATGTCTAGCACCCTCTAGCCAATGACGCCACTCCTCAAATGCCCACTTCATGGCCAAAAGTTCCCGATTACCAACATCATAATTCCGCTCAGCCGGCGAAAACTTTCTAGAAAAAAACGCGCATGGCTTCATCACTGAGCCATCGGAGCTTCTCTGTGACAAAACCGCCCCCGCTCCAATCTCGGAAGCATCAACCTCAACCTGAAAAGGGAGCGAAACATCTGGCTGACGCAACACAGGAGCAGAAGAAAACCGGCGCTTAAGTTCCTGAAAGGCCTCCACAGCCGCAGGAGACCAATTAGCAACATCAGCACCCTTCTTAGTCAAATCCGTCAAAGGCTTAACAACACTAGAAAAATTAGTTATAAAACGACGATAGAAATTAGCAAAGCCCAAGAACTTCTGTAGACTCTTAAGAGATGTAGGCTGCGTCCAGTCACAAATAGCCTGAACCTTGACGGGATCCATCTCAATAGTAGAAGGGGAAAAAATATACCCCAAGAAAGAAATCTTCTGGACTCCAAAGAGACACTTTGAGCCTTTTACAAACAAGGAATTGGCCCGCAGGACCTGAAACACCTTCCTGACCTGCTGAACATGAGACTCCCAGTCATCAGAAAAAACCAAAATATCATCCAAATACACAATCATAAATTTATCCAGATATTCACGGAAAATATCGTGCATAAAGGACTGGAAGACTGAAGGAGCATTAGAAAGTCCGAAAGGCATTACCAAATACTCAAAATGGCCCTCAGGCGTATTAAATGCGGTTTTCCACTCATCACCTTGCTTTATTCGTATAAGATTATACGCACCCCGAAGATCAATCTTAGTGAACCATTTAGCCCCCTTAATGCGAGCAAACAAATCAGTCAACAATGGCAAAGGATACTGATATTTTACGGTAATCTTATTCAAAAGACGATAATCTATACAAGGCCTCAAGGAACCATCTTTTTTGGCCACGAAAAAAAAACCTGCTCCCAAAGGGGACAAAGATGGACGGATATGTCCCTTTTCCAAGGACTCCTTAACATAATCCTGCATAGCAGTATGCTCTGGCACTGACAGATTGAACAAACGACCTTTTAGGAAATTTACTGCCTGGAATTAAATTTATAGCACAATCGCAATCCCTGTGAGGAGGAAGCGAACTGAGCTTAGGCTCCTCAAAAACATCCCGATAGTCAGACAAAAACACAGGAATCTCAGAAGGAGTAGATGAAGCGATAGAAATCGGAGGTGCATCATCATGAACCCCCTGACAACCCCAGCTTAACACAGACATCGATTTCCAGTCAAGGACTGGATTATGAGTTTGTAACCATGGCAGACCAAGCACTAGGACATCATGCAAATTATACAGTACCAGGAAGCGAATCACCTCCTGATGAACAGGAGTCATACGCATGGTCACTTGTGTCCAGTACTGAGGTTTATTCATAGCCAAAGGTGTAGAGTCAATTCCCTTCAAAGGAATAGGGACTTCCAGAGGCTCCAGACTAAACCCACAGCGATTGGCAAATGACCAATCCATAAGACTCAGGGCAGCGCCTGAATCCACATAGGCATCGACGGAAATGGATGATAATGAACAAATCAGAGTCACAGACAGAATGAACTTAGACTGTAAAGTACTAATGGCAACAGACTTATCAACCTTTTTTGTGCGTTTAGAGCATGCTGATATAACATGAGCTGAATCACCACAATAAAAGCACAACCTTTTTTTCCGCCTATAATTTTGCCGTTCACTTCTGGACTGAATTCTATCACATTGCATTATCTCAGGTGACGGTTCAGACGACACCGCCAAATGATGCACAGGTTTGCGCTCCCGTAAACGCCGATCAATCTGAATAGCCATAGTCATAGACTCATTTAGACCAGTAGGCGCAGGGAACCCCACCATAACATCTTTAATGGCCTCAGAAAGGCCATCTCTGAACTTTGCAGCCAGGGCGCACTCATTCCACTGAGTTAGCACCGACCACTTCCGAAATTTTTGACAATAAATTTCTGCTTCCTCTTGCCCCTGAGAGAGGGCCAACAAAGCTTTTTCAGCCTGAATCTCTTGGTTAGGTTCCTCATAGAGCAAACCCAATGCCAGAAAAAACGCATCCGCATTAAGCAACGCAGGGTCCCCTGGTGCCAATGCAAATGCCCAATCCTGAGGGTCACCCCGCAGGAAAGATATAATAATGCTGACTTGCTGAGCAGGGTCTCCAGAGGAGCGAGATTTCAAAGAAAGAAACAACTTGCAATTGTTCCTAAAATTCAGAAAACGAGATCTATCTCCAGAAAAAAACTCTGGGACAGGAATTCTAGGTTCAGACATAGGAGCATGTACAACAAAATCCTGTATATTTTGAACCTTAACGGCAAGATTATTCAGGCTGGAAGCCAAACTCTGGACGTCCATGATAAACAGCTGGGATCAGAGCCATTCAAAGATTAATAGGAGGAGGAAGTAGCCAGGCTGCAATAAGGCTAGGCAGCAAACTCTGAGGGAAAAAAAAAAAAAAAAAAAAAAACTTCCTCAGACTACTTATCCTCCTACTTCAGCCAATACAATTAACACTTTGTGGGCCGGTTATACTGTCATGATCCCAATGGCAGGGGATCACTAAAGGACAAGCACAGATACAAACAAGCTCTAGGGCGATGGAACCTAAGCTGACCGCGACCCTGAACCTAACACACAAATAAAAGTAGCCGGGGAACGTGCCTACGATGATCCTAGACGTCTCGCTCCAGCCGAAGATCTAACTTCCCCTATTAGAAGAAACACAGACCTCTCTTGCCTCCAGAGAAATACCCCACAGAAATAGCAGCCCCCCACATATGACGGTGAAATGAGAGGAAAGCACATACGCAGTATGAAAACAGTTTCAGCAAAATGAGGCCCGCTAAAGCTAGATAGCAGAGGATACAAAAGTGAACTGCGCGGTCAGCGAAAAACCCTTCAAAAAACCATCCTGAAATTACTTGAACTCATGTGCCAACTCATGGTACATGAGGAGCAATTTCAGCCCACTAGAGCAACCAGCAGCAAAGAATCACATATCTGCAGGCTGGACTAAAAAAACAAATAAAGCAAAACACCAAAACAGGAAAATCCAAACTTAGCTTGACCAGAAGGTTCTAGGAGCAGGGAGCAGAGGTAACAAGACACACTGGATACATTGATAACCGGCGAGGAAATGCCAGCAAAGCCAGGTTAAATAGGAAACTCCCATATCCTGATGGAACAGGTGGAACCCAGAGACCCAGGAAAGACAAGTCACCCAGTACCATCAGTAACCACCAGAGGGAGCCCAAAAACAGAACTCACAACAGACCTCATTGTCTCCTTGGAGGCCCGAATGGCATCCTGAGTGCGGTCCCAAATGTCCCGTGCCTCCACAGCCCAGTATGCCACCGTGGAGTCAGCGGAAGACACAGGCATGGGCACAGGGACACGCGGATGCTGGCCGTAATTAAGGAGGAATGGAGTCTGACCGGTGGAGTCGGCTTCGGCATTGTTAAGGGCAAACTCTGCCCACGGTAGCAAGGATGCCCAGTCATCCTGCCTGGCAGAAACAAAATGTCGTAAATATGTGACCAAGGTCTGGTTGGTTCTCTCTACCAACCCATTCGTCTCGGGATGATATGCCGAAGAGAGATTCAACTCAATACTGAGTAGACGATAAAACTCTCTCCAGAATTGAGACGCAAACTTGGGACCCCGGTCACTAACAATTTTGTCTGGCATACCATGTAGGCGAAAGATACGTTTGATGAACAAGACAGCCAAAGCCCGTGCAGAAGGTAGCCGTGGAAGAGGCACCAAGTGCACCATTTTGGAAAAATGGTCGGTGATCACCCAGATAATGGTGCAGTTACGAGACTTGGGTAAGTCCATCCCGACCATCTCCCAGGGCCTGTCCTCCACTAGCGGAGGGTAAAGCAAACCAGCTGGCCGTTGCCGAAGGAACTTGTTCTTGGCGCAAGAGACACACGTCCGAACATATTCTGTGACATCACGAGCCATATGCGGCCACCAGTATGTCCTCGCCAGTAATTCAGATGTCCTTTTGGAACCAAAATGCCCACCCACCCTGGACGAGTGTGCCCAAGAGAGAATCTCCGGTCGCAAACTGGATGGTACAAAAGTTTTGCCCGGAGGCAAAGACTCTAGCGAAACCGGGGCCACAGTTCTCAAGCTCTCGGTGGGGACAATAAGCCGAGGCTCCACTTCCTCCTCCACAGATGACACAACGGAGTGAGAGAGAGCGTCGGCCCGAATGTTCTTCTCCCCAGAGAGAAAATGGAGGGTGAAATGAAACTGGGAGAAGAATAAGGGCCATCTGGCCTGGCGAGAATTCAATCGCTGGGCTGTCTGCTGGTACACCAAATTTTTATGATCTGTGAAGACTTGGAAGGGAAAACGAGCTCCCTCCAAGAGATGTCTCCACTCCGAGAAAGCCAACTTCATTGCTAGCAACTCCCTGTCCCCGATGGAATAATTCCTCTCTGCTGGTGAGAAGGTCTTAGAAAAGAAGAAGCAAGGATGCTTCCGACCTTGAGCATCCTTTTGGAAGAGGACTGCTCCAGAACCAACAGAAGAGGCATCCACCTCCATGATAAATGGCTTATCAACATCGGGGCGATGTAGGATGAGAGCGCTAGCAAAGTGTGACTTTATGGAGTTAAAGGCCTTGGAGACCTCCTCAGACCACAATTTGGGATTTGCCCCCTTCTTGGTGAGGGCAACCAAGGGAGCTACCAAAGTTGAGAAGTGTGGAATGAACTGGCGATAATAATTAATGAACCCCATAAAGCGCTGCACCGCTTTAAGAGAATGGGGTTCTTGCCAGTCCATCACAGCCTGTAGTTTGGCAGGATCCATAGCCAATCCCTGGGCAGAGATGATATAGCCTAGGAAAGGTAAGGACTCCTGCTCGAACATACACTTCTCCAACTTGGCATAGAGGGAGTTTGCCCGTAGAAGGTCGAAGACTTTGCAAACATCTCTCCGGTGGGAGTCAATATCTGGAGAGTAGATGAGAATATCATCCAGATAGACTACGACCGAGGTGGAAAGCATATCCCGGAAGATGTAGTTCACAAAGTCTTGGAAAACGGCTGGGGCATTACAGAGCCCGAAGGGCATCACCAGATATTCATAGTGCCCATCCCTGTTGTAAAAAGCCGTCTTCCATTCGTCCCCCTCACGGATGCGAATCAGGTTGTAAGCACCCCGCAGATCTAATTTAGTAAATACCCTTGCTCCCCAAAGCCTATCAAAGAGCTCAGATATCAAGGGCAAAGGATACTTATTCTTAACGGTGATGGTGTTAAGACCCCTGTAGTCTATGCATGGACGCAATTCCCCATTCTTCTTCTGCACGAAGAAGAACCCTGCCCCAGCAGGTGACACTGACTTCCTAATGAATCCTCTTGCTAGATTTTCCTGGATGTACTGTGACATTGCCTCCGTCTCCGGGAGAGATAACAGATAGACTCGACCCCGGGGAGGCTCAGCACCAGGCAAGAGATCAATAGGACAGTCATAGGGGCGATGGGGCGGAAGGGTCTCCGCCGCCTTTTTGGAGAACACGTCTGCATAAGACCAATACTGCTTGGGGAGAGAGGATAGATCTGCGGGTACCTCTTTAGTAGCAACCTGAATGCACTCCCTCTGACATCCACCACCACAAGATTCACCCCATCCCAGAATTCTGCCTGAGGACCACTCGATATGAGGAGAGTGGTACCGTAGCCAAGGTATTCCCAACAGGACCTCATCAATTCCCTCAGGAATGATGAGCAGAGATATAATCTCCTGATGAGATGGCGACATGGACAGAGTAAAAGAGATGGTCTGGTGTGTTATCTGTGAGGGCAGTGTCGACCCATTCACCACTTGTACCGTTACTGGTTGGGCTAGCATAACCAGGGGTATTGCATGACGTTGGGAGAAGGCAGAAGACATAAAATTGCCCTCCGCCCCAGAATCCACGCAGAGCTCTACCGAGTGGGAGAATGAGCCTATAGTAATTGTCCCCTTAAAGGACAATTTGGAGGCAAACGTCGCCGTGTCTAGTGTACCTCCACCTACTACCACTAGACGCTGACGTTTCCTCGACCGCTGAGGACATCTGGTGGCTAGATGTCCTGACTGCTGGCAAACATGACAGACCTTGAGTGCACAAGCGGTCCGGGACTTAGATCCCGCTCGTGACACTTCCATGGCCTCATGTGACTCAGGAACCAGGACCGGAGATTCCAGAGGTTTGGCGAAGGTAGGAGCCAGCCAAAACCTCTGCCTACACTGGGCTCGCTCTAACCTCCGCTCGTTAAAACGGAGGTCAATTCGAGTGGAGACAGTTATTAACTCCTCCAGTGTGGCAGGAATCTCCCTAGTGGCCAGAGCGTCCTTAACGTGATCAGCCAGGCCCCTCCAAAATATGGGGATATGGGCTTTATCCGACCACTCCAGCTCAGAAGCTAAAGTGCAGAATTGGACGGCAAAATGACTGACCAAGGACTCACCCTGAGTTAATGCCAGCAGTTGGAGCGCAGTATCATGGGTGACTTGAGGTCCTAAAAATACCTGTTCAAAGTGCTCAGGAACAGCGGAGCACTCTGCACCACATGACCGCCACGCTCCCACAGCGGCGTAGCCCATTCCAATGCCCTGTCCGACAAGAGAGACACTATAAATCCCACCTTAGCCCGCTCTGTGGGAAAACGTGCAGCCAGGAGCTCGAGGTGAATAGAGCACTGACTCACGAATCCCCTACAAAATTTGCTATCACCAGAAAATTTTTCTGGCAGCGGGAGGCGAGATAATGTCGGAACAGGGGTGACAATGGACAAGGTTGCTGCAGCCACGCTAGCAGCCTGTACAGCAACTGCGGTAACATCCACAGCTGAGGTTGAGCTCTCGAGAGCCGCCAACCTACCCTCCAGCTGCTGGATATACCACAAGGATTGCTGTTTGTCCGTCATTACTAGCCAGACCCTGGCGCTAGTATAATGTTAGGGCTAGCGGAACGCACCAAGTAATAAGACAGATAGAGTATAGTGCGTTCGCAGCCCGGGGTCCACTGTGCAGAGATGGAACCTGCTGCCAAGTAATGATGGACTATATGGCGGTACAAAGTGAATACACACACGGGTTAACCTCACCCTGTGTGAAGGAAGTGAACCCTGTTGCGTCACAGGGCCACGGTACCGTACCAAGAGCGCAAGCATGGAGTCTCAGAACTCAAACCCAAGACACAGGATTTGAGTAGATAGACCTCATGCGCTTGACACCACTACTGGGGTGTCAGAGTGACAGCAATAGAAGCATGAGAGTGCATGCAGTGCCGCACTGGCGAACGCCACTAACCACCCAGGCTTGGGTCAGGAAAGCGCTGTGAAAGCGCACGGCGCTGCACTGGCGGTCACAGCAATAAGACGCTGTATTGTGTGTTTACATGCTGATGGCTAAGTCGGGCGCTAGATAGCAATCCTTCATTCGCGACCAGTCAACAGTACCTGAGCATGTGACCCTCGATCTCCAATGGGAGATCTTGCCCTGGGCATGCTCAGAAAGAGAAAAGCAGGACTTAGCCCCAAAAGCATCTGCTCGCTGCTGCCCAACACTGACTTCAATGGCAGAAGCAGGAAAAGCAGCAGTAACTCTTTGTACAGAGTGAGACTGAGCAAGACGCTGGGACTGACGTCTCTGCTGAGCAGACTCCACTGCGGCTGAGGAAGAATGGGAGACCGCAGAAAAGATGGCTCGAGATTTCCCTTGTGCAGAAGCGGGAACTCGACACCTAACACTGCATGGCTGACTTTATGTTGTGACGTTTCCTGTGACCCTCACATTATTAAAATTTTCGGGGACACTCATTACTGGTTGGTTACACTTCTAGACCCACACTACAAGGAGAACTTTCAATCTATTCTTCCAAAGGCAGACAGGTGTACAAAAATGTTGCTGTACCAGAGGGCCCTTGTGGGGAATTACTGAAAAAATTCCCATGTGAGATCGCTGGCAGAAGATGTCAGAGTTTGTTGTACAACTAAGGAGTCCAAGCGAGAGAGACAGAAGTACAATCAAGCTCAGGCAATGGCAAAGTTCTGGGACAGTTTGCTCAGACCCTCCCATCGTGCCAACACAGAGGCAAGGGGTGCTGGCACAATAAGTGCAATGTTTGGGAAAATGCTGAGGGAGTACCTTGCAGATCGTACAAACATCCTCTGTCATTCCTCTGTGCCTTTTAACCCCTTCATGACCCAGCCTATTTTGACCTTAAAGACCTTGCCGTTTTTTGCAATTCTGACCAGTGTCCCTTTATGATGTAATAACTCAGGAACGCTTCAACGGATCCTAGCGATTTTGAGATTGTTTTTTCGTGACATATTGGGCTTCATGTTACTGGTAAATTTAGGTCAATAAATTCTGCTTTTATTTGTGATAAAAACGGAAATTTGGCGAAAATTTAGAAAATTTCGCAATTTTCACATTTTGAATTTTTATTCTGTTAAACCAGAGAGATATGTGACACAAAATAGTTAATAAATAACATTTCCCACATGTTTACTTTACATCAGCACAATTTTGGAAACAAAATTTTTTTTTGTTAGGAAGTTATAAGGGTTAAAATTTGACCAGCGATTTGTCATTTTTACAACAAAATTTACAAAACCATTTTTTTTAGGGACCACCTCACATTTGAAGTCAGTTTGAGGGGTCTATATGGCTGAAAATACCCAAAAGTGACACCATTCTAAAAACTGCACCCCTCAAGGTACTCAAAACCACATGCAAGAAGTTTATTAACCCTTCAGGTGCTTCACAGCAGCAGAAGCAACATGGAAGGAAAAAATGAACATTTAACTTTTTAGTCACAAAAATTATATTTTAGCAACAATTTTTTTATTTTCCCAATGGTAAAAGGAGAAACTGAACCACGAAAGTTGTTGTCCAATTTGTCCTGAGTACGCTGATACCTCATATGTGGGGGTAAACCACTGTTTGGGCGCACGGCAGGGCTTGGAAGGGAAGGAGCGCCATTTGACTTTTTGAATCTAAAATTGGCTCCACTCTTTAGCGGACACCATGTCACGTTTGGAGAGCCCCCGTGTGCCTAAAAATTGGAGCTCCCCCACAAGTGACCCCATTTTGGAAACTAGACGCCCCAAGGAACTTATCTAGGTGCATAGTGAGCACTTTGAACCCCCAGGTGCTTCACAAATTGATCCGTAAAAATGAAAAAGTACTTTTTTTTCACAAAACAATTCTTTTAGCCTCAATTTTTTCATTTTCACATGGGCAACAGGATAAAATGGATCCTAAAATGTGTTGGGCAATTTCTCCTGAGTACGCCGATACCTCATATGTGGGGGTAAACCACTATTTGGGCACATGGTAAGGCTCGGAAGGGAAGGAGCGCCATTTGACTTTTTGAATGAAAAATTATTTCCATCGTTAGCAGACACCATGTCGCGTTTGGAGAGCTCCTGTGTGCCTAAATATTGGCGCTCCCCCACAAGTGACCCCATTTTGGAAACTAGACCCCCCAAGGAACTTATTTAGATGCCTAGTGAGCACTTTAAACCCTCAGGTGCTTCACAAATTGATCTGTAAAAATGAAAAAGTACTTTTTTTTCACAAAAAAATTCTTTTCGCCTCAATTTTTTCATTTTCACATGGGCAGTAGGATAAAATGGATCATAAAATTTGTTGGGCAATTTCTCCCGAGTATGCCGATACCTCATATATGGGGGTAAACCACTGTTTGGGCACACGGCAGGGCTCGGAAGGGAAGGCGCGCCATTTGACTTTTTTAATGGAAAATTAGCTCCAATTGTTAGCAGACACCATGTCGCGTTTGGAGAGCCCCTGTGTGCCTATGCATTGGAGCTCCCCCACAAGTGACCCCATTTTGGAAACTAGACCCCCCAAGGAACTTATCTAGATGCATATTGAGCACTTTAAACCCCCAGGTGCTTCACAGAAGTTTATAACGCAGAGCCATGAAAATAAAAAATAATTTTTCTTTCCTCAAAAATGATTTTTTAGCCTGGAATTTCCTATTTTGCCAAGGGTAATAGGAGAAATTGGACCCCAAATGTTGTTGTCCAGTTTGTCCTGAGTACGCTGATACCCCATATGTGGGGGTAAACCACTGTTTGGGCGCACCGCAGGGCTCGGAAGGGATGGCACGCCATTTGGCTTTTTAAATGGAAAATTAGCTCCAATCATTAGCGGACACCATGTCACGTTTGGAGAGCCCCTGTGTGCCTAAACATTGGAGATCCCCCAGAAATGACCCCATTTTGGAAACCAGACCCCCAAAGGAACTAATCTAGATGTGTGGTGAGGACTTTGAACCCCCAAGTGCTTCACAGAAGTTTATAACGCAGAGCCATGAAAATAAAAAAAAAAATTATTTTCTCAAAAATGATCTTTTAGCCTGAAATTTTTTATTTTACAAAGGGTAACAGGAGAAATTTGACCCCAAAAGTTGTTGTACAGTTTCTCCTGAGTACGCTGATACCCCATATGTGGGGGTAAACCACTGTTTGGGCACATGCCGGGGCTCGGAAGTGAAGTAGTGACGTTTTGAAATGCAGACTTTGATGGAATGCTCTGTGGGCGTCACGTTGCATTTGCAGAGCCCCTGATGTGGCTTAACAGTAGAAACCCCCCACAAGTGACCCCAGTTTGGAAACTAGACCCCGAAAGGAACTTATCTAGATGTGTGGTGAGCACTTTCAACCCCCAAGTGCTTCATAGAAGTTTATAATGCAGAGCCGTGAAAATAATAAATACATTTTCTTTCCTCAAAAATAATTATTTAGCCCAGAATTTTTTATTTTACCAAGGGTTAAAGGAGAAATTGGATACCAAAAGTTGTTGTCCAGTTTCTCCTGAGTACGCTGATACCCCATATGTGGGGGTAAACCACTGTTTGGGCACATGCCGAGGCTCGGAATTGAAGTAGTGACGTTTTGAAATGCAGACTTTGATGGAATGCTCTGCGGGCGTCACATTGCGTTTGCAGAGCCCCTGATGTGCCTAAACAGTAGAAACCCCCCACAAGTGACCCCATTTTGGAAACTAGACCCCGAAAGGAACTTATCTAGATGTGTGGTGAGCACTTTGAACCCCCAAGTGCTTCATAGAAGTTTATAATGCAGAGCCGTGAAAATAATAAATACGTTTTCTTTCCTCAAAAGTAATTATTTAGCCCAGAATTTTTTATTTTCCCAAGGGTTACAGGAGAAATTGGACCCCAAAAGTTGTTGTCCAGTTTCTTCTGAGTACGATGATACCCCATGTGTGGGGGTAAACCACTGTTTGGGCACACGTCGGGGCTCAGAAGGGAAGTAGTGACTTTTGAAATGCAGACTTTGATGGAATGGTCTGCGGGCGTCACATTGCGTTTGCAGAGCCCCTGGTGTGCCTAAACAGTAGAAACCCCCCACAAGTGACCCCATTTTAGAAACTAGACCCCCCAAGGAACTTATCTAGATATGTGGTGAGCACTTTGAACCCCCAAGTGCTTCACAGACGTTTACAACGCAGAGCCGTGAAAATAAAAAATCATTTTTTTTTCCTCAAAAATGATGTTTTAGCAAGCATTTCTTTATTTTCACAAGGGTAACAGGAGAAACTGGACCCCAGTAATTGTTGCGCAGTTTATCCTGAGTATGCTGGTACCCCATATGTGGGGGTAAACCACTGTTTGGGCACACGTCGGGGCTCGGAATTGAGGGAGCACCATTTGACTTTTTGAATACGAGATTGGCTGGAATCAATGGTGGCGCCATGTTGCGTTTGGAGACCCCCTGATGTGCCTAAACAGTGGAAACCCCTCAATTCTAACTCCAACACTAACCCCCCCACACCCCTAACCCTAATCCCAACTGTAGCCATAACCCTAATCACAACCCTAACCCCAACACACCCCTAACCCTAATCCCAACTGTAGCCATAACCCTAATTCCAACCCTAACCCTAAGGCCATGTGCCCACGTTGCGGATTCATGTGAGATTTTTCAGCATCATTTTTGAAAAATCCGTGGGTAAAAGGCACTGCGTTTTACCTGCGGATTTTCCGCGGATTTCCAGTGTTTTTTGTGCGGATTTCACCTGCGGATTCCTATTGAGGAACAGGTGTAAAACGTTGCGGAATCCGCACAAAGAATTGACATGCTGCGGAAAATACAATGCAGCGTTTCCGCGCGGTATTTTCCGCACCATGAGCACAGCGGATTTGGTTTTTCATATGTTTACATGGTACTGTAAACCTGATGGAACACTGCTGCGAATCCGCAGCGGCCAATCCGCACCGTGTGCACATAGCCTAATTCTAAAGGCATGTGCACACGCTGCGGAAAACGCTGCGGATCCGCAGCAGTTTCCCATGAGTTTACAGTTCAATGTAAACCTATGGGAAACAAAAATCGCTGTACACATGCTGCAGAAAAACTGCACGGAAACGCAGCGGTTTACATTCCGCAGCATGTCACTTCTTTGTGCGGATTCCGCAGCGGTTTTACAACTGCTCCAATAGAAAATCGCAATAGTAAAACCGCAGTGAAATGCGCAGAAAAAACGCAGTAAATCCGCCATAAATCCGCAGCGGAAAAATCCGCAGAGGACCAGAATACGTGTGCACATACCGAAACCCTAACCCTAGCCCTAACCCTACCCCTACCCCTAACCCTAACCCTACCCCTAACCCTAACCCTACGCCTACCCCTAACCCTAACCCTAACCCTAACCCTATTCTAACATTAGTGGAAAAAAAAAATTCTTTATTTTTTTATTGTCCCTACCTATGGGGGTGACAAATGGGGGGGGGTCATTTATTATTTTTTTATTTTGATCACTGAGATATAATCTATCTCAGTGATCAAAATGTACTTTGGAACGAATCTGCCGGCCGGCGCCCAGGGAGAAGACGGACGGAGCCCCGCAGGATCGGTAAGTATGATGGGGTGGGGGGGAGCATGGGGGGGGATCGGAGCATGGGGGGGGAATCGGAGCGCGGCAGGCGTGGAACGGAGCATGGGGGGCGTGGAACGGAGCACGGGGGGGCTGGAACGGAGCACGGGGGGTGGAACGGAGCACGGGGGGTGGATCGGAGTGCAGGGGGGTAATTGGAGCACGGGGGGGTGATTGGAGCACGGGGGGAGCGGACAAGAGCACGGGGGGGAGCGGAGCACTGGACGGAGGGGAGCCGGAGCAGTGTACCGGCCAGATCGGGGGGCTGGGGGGGCGATCGGTGGGGTGGGGGCACATTAGTATTTCCAGCCATGGCCGATGATATTTCAGCATCGGCCATGGCTGGATTGTAATATTTCACCCGTTATAATAGGTGAAATATTACAAATCGCTCTGATTGGCAGTTTCACTTTCAACAGCCAATCAGAGCGATCGTAGCCACGAGGGGGTGAAGCCCCCCTGGGCTAAACTACCACTCCCCCTGTCCCTGCAGATCGGGTGAAATGGGAGTTAACCCATTCACCCGATCTGCAGGGACGCGATCTTTCCATGACGCCACATAGGCGTCATGGGTCGGATTGGCACCGACTTTCATGACGCCTACGTGGCGTCATGGGTCGGGAAGGGGTGAATTATTGGGTATCCAAGCTGGACACATGGTAGGAACTGTCTCTCTATACCTTGGAGGTCCTGGCCTGCCCTGCTGCTAGCGTTCTGTCAGAGCAAGTGTTTAGTGCCGCTGGTGGAATTATAACAGATAAGCGTATCCGCCTGTCAACTGACTATGCTGACTGGCTGACTCTTATAATAATGAACAAGGGCAGGATTGGCAAGACTTCTGTACACCACAGAATGAAAACAGGTAAACATAACCTCAAATACAGTGTCTTTTTTGTGGAGGTGTATTGTCATGCACCTCTTCCCAACCACACATGGGTATACGCTTCCTGATTTGGTTTGTGTAACGGGGTCTGCTGTGCTGGAGTACCTCTTTCAGTACCATCCCGTGGTTCAGGAGGTCCACTCTGCTTTAGCTGGATTCTGAATGAAGGACACTGACTGGAATTCCATGATTACATGGGCGCATATAAAATATCACTGCTTCTCCACATATTTCCAGTGTGACAACTCTTTACTCACAGAACACAGAATATATATCACAACAGATACAGAGGGCAGGCCCTTTCAAAAGCGGCAGGCCAGACATACATTACAATAGCCGCAGGTGGCCGGAGACTGCTGAAATTTACTGTGGGAATTACAAAGGTGGGGGAGGTCAGAAGGGGATATCTTGTCTCCTCTGCCCAGGGGCGCAGCCTGTGGGCTGATGCATTAGGGACATATATCTCACATGGAACCTATTATGTATACAAATAACTGCATAACATATTCTGGGTGCTGTGGGGTTCTGTAACACGGCTCCCCCTTTCAGCGACGCGATCGGCATACACAGTCTGATCCTTAACGGATTGGTTTGGGAATGACCGAAGTTTATGGGGTTGGTACAAGTTCCGTTTGTCGACTTAGCCCATCGGCATTACCCTTTTGTTTGCCGGGTCTGTAGTGGATGGTGAAGTTCAGAGGTTGTAGAGCTAAACTCCACTGCAGTAATCTGACGTTGTCTCCGGAGACCCAATTAAGCCAGACTAGGGGATTATGGTCCATTAGGAGGGAAAACTGTCGTCCATACAAATATGGTTGTAACTTTTTGAGTGCCCATACTACTGCCAGGCACTCCTTCTCGATGGCCGCATAGCTTACTTCACGGGGCAGTAGTTTCCGACTCAGGTAAGCTACCGGGTGTTCTTGGCCGTCCAGCCCGACTTGGCTCAGTACTGCTTCAATCCAAACATAGAAGCGTCTGTGTGAACGTTTAGTTGGATCGGGTGCGGCCAATACAGGGGTATTGGTGAGGGCGTCCTTTAGCTGGCGGAAGGCTTCCTCACACTCTGGGGTCCAGGTTACTTGGCGGGGTTGGTTCTTACGGGTCAGATCAGTGAGGGGCTTGGCTATGCTGCTGTAATTGGGGATGAATTTCCTGTAATACCCTGCTGTCCCTAGAAATACCATGACCTGGGTTTTAGTGCATGGGGTGGGCCATTTGGCAATGGCCTCAATCTTGGCTAGTTCTGGTCGCTGTTTCCCACTTCCCACCCAATGTCCTAAATACTGAACCTCCGCTTTGCCCACGTGACACTTGTTTGGGTTCAGGGTGATTCCGGCCTTGTGGATCCTGTCTAATACTGTCTCTAGGTAATTTAGATGCTCTTCCCATGTCGCACTGTAGATGGCGATGTCATCCAGGTAGGCACAAGCATAGTCCTGGAGACCATCCAGAAGCCGGTCAGCCAGCCTCTGGAAGGTCGCAGGGGCATTCTTCATCCCGAATGGCATAACTCAAAACTGGAATAAGCCAAACGGGGTGACAAATGCAGACTTGGGAATAGCGTCAGGACTAAGGGGAATCTGCCAGTAGCCTTCGCATAGATCGATGGTGGTCAAATACTTTGCCCCCGCCAGCCGGTCTAAGAGCTCATCCACGCGCGGCATGGGATACGCATCCGTCACCATTTTCTCATTGAGCATGCGATAGTCTACACAAAATCGTGTAGTCCCATCCTTCTTGGGCACTAACATTACGGGGAATGCCCAGGGACTATCTGATTCTTCAATGACCCCTAAACGCAACATCTCTCGTATCTCTTGTCGCATCCCTTCTCGTACAGACTCAGGGACATGGAAGGGAGGTTGTCTCAGGGGGGTCTGATCCTGGGTCTCAACCTTGTGCCAGGTGCCAGGTGGGTGTACCCCGGTCTCCCTGAAAACATACTCTGTCGCTGCCTCAACAGCGCCTCTGCCTGCTGTCTCTCCTGGGGACCTAGGTCTTCACCCCAGTGTACCTGGTCCCATGTTTTAGACTGAGTCCTCTCCCCTAAGAAATCAGGCAAGGGAGGTCCGGCTACATCCTCTGTTTCAGGTACACAGATGGCTACTACCTCTTCAGGGCGCTCCCGGTTGGGCTTCAGCATGTTCATGTGGAACATGCGGATAACCCTGGGGTCGTCATAATCGGCGACATTATAGGTGGTGTCGGCTATTTTCCCCACTACCTGGTAGGGCCCCTGCCATGCAGCTTGGAACTTGTTCTGCCTAGTGGGTTCTAACACCAGGACCTTCTGTCCTATCTCAAAGGTGCGTTCTCTGGCCCTCCGATCGTACCATACGTGCTGGCGCTGTTGGGCCACCTGTAGGTTCCCATGTACAGCCTGGGTCAGCTCCTGTAGGCGGTCCCAGAATACCAGCACATAGGGTACAATAGGTACCCCTTCTATGGTGCCCTCCCCTTCCCAGTGTTCTAGCACTAAGTCTAGGGGTCCCCTTACCCGCCCCCCGTATACCAGTTCAAACGGGGAGAACCCTGTGGCAAGAATTTCTCCCAGTCCCTATAGGTCCTGGTAAAAGTCCCAATGAGTTGTTTCAACGTTCCGTTAAAGCGTTCACACAACCCATTGGTTTGCGGGTGGTACGGGGCGCTCCTAATGGACTTTACGCTGCACAGCTTCCACAGTTGGTTGGTCACTTCTGCTGTAAACTGGGTACCCTGGTCTGAGATAATCTCCCGGGGAAATCCAACCCGTGAGAAAACCAGGAGCAGGGCAGCCGCCACCATCTCTGCCAATATGTTAGGTAACGCAACCGCCTCTGGATACCGTGTGGCATAATCTACCACCGTCAATATATACCTTTTCCCTGATGGACTGGGTTTGGCTAACGGCCCTATCAGATCGACCGCTACTCGGCTAAATGGTTCCTCCACAATGGGGAGGGGGCATAATTTGGCCTTGCATCGATCTCCCCTCTTGCCAATGCGCTGGCAACTGTCACAGGTCTGGCAGCACTGACGAACATCATAGGTTACCCCCGGCCAAAAGAAGTTTTGTGTCAGACAATGCCTGGTGCGACTGATGCCAAAATGCCCGGCCAAGGGTATGTCATGAGAGATTCGCAGTGACTCCTGCCTGTACTTCTTGGGAACTACCAGCTGTCGTTTTATAGTGGGGCTCGTCCCTGTGTGGTGCTGTTCGGTAACCTGGTAGAGCAGTCCTTGCTGCCATACAAACTGCTCCCCTTCCAGTACTCCTCTCGCCTCCTGTGCCTTCCCACGATATCCCTCTATTGAAGGATCCTCAAGTAACTCCTTCTTAAATTCAGCTGGGGTGGCCCAAGAAATGTGTCTGGCTATGGGAATACGTGTAGGGCTGGGGTGTCTTACCTGGGCCTCCTCTGAGTGTGATTCCCCGTCCGCAGCTCGAGCTTGTCTCCAGGTGGTCACAGGATATGTCTCAGCCAGAGGGCCGACCGAGAAGGCAGACAACATAGGCCCCAAGTCATTTCCCAGCGAGATGTCTGCAGGCAATTCCTCCATCAAACCAACCTTAACCAGACCATCCCCGACTCCCCAGTTCAGGTGAATCCTGGCAGTGGGCAGTCGATGTATGGCTCCCCCTGCTACACGGACTGCCACTGTCCGGTCCATCTTCTCTTGGTCCCGGACGAGATGAGACTTCACAAGGGTCAAACTTGCTCCGGAATCTCTTAGTCCCTGCATACGTTTCCCATTAACCCACACGACCTGTCGATGCTGTTGTCGATTGTCTGCCCGGGCCGCCTGCACAGGGTCTACTTCATGCAGCACTTCCTCCATCTCTTCCATCTCCTGGTTAGTCATAGCCCCCAATGCTGGATCACCTTCACCTTGGTAGCAGTGTACAGCGGCCCGGCTGAAGGTAGCTGTTCCCGCCTTTGGCCACTGGGTACACTGAGACCGGTTGGGACATTGTCTTTGCAGGTGGCCCAGCTGATGGCAGGTGTGGTATCGCGCCCCAGGGGGACTGTGGTAGGTCAGGTTTTGAGCTGGTCCCCCGACAATCTTCTGTGGTTTGGGGGCTTCCAGACCCATGGGAGGACCTCACTCGTGACCATCTTTGATCCGGCCGACTGAGACCTCCTGGCATCATGGTATTCGTCGGCCAGACGAGCGGCCTCTTCAAGAGTCATTGGTCGTCTGTCCCGAAGCCATTCCTGTGTCTTGGGGGTTAGTCCATTAAAGAATCGCTCTAACAAGAAGCACTGGAGGACGTCCTCCTTAGTGGTTGCTTGGCTCCCTTGTACCCATTGTAGCAGTGACCGCCGTAATTTACAGGCCCATTCAGCGTGGGTATCGGTTACCCATTTTATAAGTTCGCGGAACTTTTGATGGTATGCCTCTGGTGTCAGCGCATACCGGGCCAAGATCACTTCTTTGATCCGCTCATAGTCCATACAGTCCTCATCAGGTACCATGCGATAGGCGTCCACTGCCCGGCCTGTCAGCTTGCTGGCCAGAATCTGAACCCGTTCCTCCGGCTTCACTTGATGAAGGGCACACTGCCGCTCAAAGTCCTGCAGAAAGCCATCAATGTCTTCCTCTGCCTCCCCCAACTGTCGGAAGGCATTATACTGGATCTTTTTGTGGCTTACTGTTGAAGGTACCTGGGCGGAGGCCAGAGCTCCCCCTGCTCGCTGACTCTCCTCTCTCCGCTCTGCTATCTCCATCTTGGCCAGCTCCACTTTGGTCCGCTCTGCCATCTCCATCTTGCCTAGCTCTATCCTGGTCTGCTCGGCCATCTTTTCCTTCAGATCAGTACGCACATCAGCCATCACCTCTCGTATGATCTCTACTGCAGGGTTTGGGCCATAGAACGCCAGTCTGTTCTTTACCTCCCTCTGGAATTCAGTCTCCTCCACGTTCACATTGGGGGGCGCTGCACTGTCGTGTTCCATGATGGCTGCTATCAAATCTTCTTTTGTTTTGTTGCTGGCAATTAACCCTCGAGCTTCCACCAGGTCTTTTAATGAAGTCCTCTTTAACCTCTGGTAGTTGTTTTCCATTCATTCCTTTCATCCTGTAGATGGGGTATCACATCCCACTGTCTGCCACCAGTGTAACGGGGTCTGCTGTGCTGGAGTACCTCTTTCAGTACCACCCAGTGGTCCAGGAGGTCCACTCTGCTTTGGCTGGATTCTGAATGAAGGACGCTGACTGGAATTCCTTGATTACATGGGCGCATATAATATATCACTGCTTCTCCACGTATTTCCAGTGTGATAACTCTTTACTCACAGAACACAGAATATATATCACAACAGATACAGAGAGCAGGCCCATTCAAAAGCGGCAGGCCAGACATACATTACAATAGCTGCAGGTGGCCGGAGCCTGCTGATATTTACTGTGGGAATTACAAAGGTGGGGGAGGTCAGAAGGGGGATATCTTGTCTCCTCTGCTCAGGGGCGCAGCCTGTGAGCTGATGCATTAGGGACATATATCTCACATGGAACCTATTATATATACAAATAACTGCATAACATATTCTGGGTGCTGGGGGGTTCTGTAACAGTTTGTTTGGTGTTATCCTCCTCCTTATCCTCATCCTCATCATCCACAACCAGCACAACACCAGGGTGAATGTATTCCGTGATGCAAAAGTCACTCAATTTTTGTGCAAGGGTGTTTTTATGATGCCCATTACTAATTAGAAACCAAAACAAATGTTACTCCCCCAGGGGGGAACTGTCATCAAAATAATATATGCATATTCCTCCCATTTATTCTTATATTTTCTAGTTTTACTATCTCTGGACCATCCTTTTATGACCTAGTGTATTCCTCTACAATAAAAAATATTTAAATACTATTGTATTAAAATTGTATTATTATCCCTGTCTCTGAGTTGTTGCTAGGGACAGACAAATCTCGTTGGACACATTCTGGCTTTTGTTATTTACTTTCATAGGTGGATTCACATCCTTTATTTGTTTTATTTCAGTATGATTTCTCTTTATGTCTCCTAATTCTCCACCAATAGATCACCAGAGTTAACGTGTTCTGTGCTGCTACAGGCAGTCCAATTTTTGGCAAGGGTGTCTATGATGCCCATAGTATATTTTTTAAAAATGTATCCCCCTCGGGGAACTGTTTGTCAGCCCATGCACGTGCATGGGCATTACAAGTATAGGAGACACACTCCTTTACATTGGGCCTAGTTTTTAATGAGGCCTTCAGCAATGTCTCCTCATTCTCTACCACTAGATCACCGGGGTTAATGTGTTCTGTGCTGCTACAGGCAGTCCAATTTTTGGCAAGGGTGTCTATGATGCCCATAGTATATTTTTTTTAAATGTGTCACTCTTGGGCAAATGTTTGTCAGCCCATGCACTGCGTATATGGGCATTACAAGTATAAAAGAGACACACTCCTTTACATTGGGCCTAGTTTTTAACTTTGGGTCAAGGTGGCCCTTGCATTCAATGCATAAGGAAACAGTATGTCAGGACCAACTGAAGAATGTGAAGTGGGTTTCCTGTGGCCATCCAGTACCTGGGTTCAAAGGCTTATTGGGGTGCATATTGCTTGATAGCAGGGCAGGCCTTGTATTCAATGCAACTTTTTTCAGGAGGCTCTCCTCTACCTCTCATGAAAGGGGTATTGGGGTGTGTTGTAATTCTTGGCACCCCAGCTACTCACTGCATAGGCAATAACAGCATAGGAGACCCACTGTTTAATAATGGCCCTTTAAGAATATTAATGCCGCCTGATGCCCCTCTAAAAATAGGCTCTTTTCTTAAGAGTCCCTCCTTCATAAATGAAACAAGATGTGTCCCCTTATATGTCACACACCACATGGCCAGCTAGGGTTGTTAAATGTTACAATGACATTTCCCAGTGAATGCATTTGTATTGGTTGAAAGCAATGTTGAGGTTGAAAAAACCCATCAAAAACGCTGCATGTGAACATAGCCCAAGTGGTGGAGGAACATTTTGGTCTGGGGTTAATTATTTTGCCTTATACACAAGTCATTAGCCTGGAAAGGATGTACCTTAGCATATTTCCCAGCAAAATCCATTTTGGTTACGTTTTTATATGTTTTTTGGTGCACCTGTTAACTGTAAAAATGGCGTGAAACTCTGAACATTGCTTACACCTGTGACCTAGGAGTCAGAAATGCTCCAGGGGCGATTCCTATGATGTTCCTGTGTAATTTCTGCAATGTTTCCATCATTTTCAGATGTTTTTAGACCTTAAAAGGACCCCCGGGGGTATCGCGGTAAAAATACTCGAGTTTCCCATAGACTTACATTGGGCTCGTTGCTCGGGTCGAGTACCCGAGTATTCCACTTTGCTTGACCCGAGCAATGAGAATCCGAGCATTTTAGTGCTCACCCATCACTACTGTGTACGTTATCCTAATAGTGTGACATCACTGTGCACCTTATCCTAGTACTGTGATATCACTTTCTTTATTATCTCATAGTAATGACATAATGTTTTTATTATCTCTGTATTGTGGTATAACTCTGTATATTATTGTTCTGAAGAAATTGCTGTGTACATTATCCCTATAATGTGACATCACTGTACTTATTTTCTCTACTGTGAAATAATTGTTTATCATTCCTGGTCTGTGACATCACTGTGTGCATTATTCCTGTAAAGTGACATCACTGATGACAATTATCCCTGTACTGTGAGATCACTGGGTTCATTATCCTTATACTAGAAAAATATTTAGAATTGAGAGTCCTCAGTGGTTGATACCTTTTAATGGCTAACTGAAAAGATGGTAACAAATTGCAAGCTTTCGAGACTACTCAGGTCTCTTCATCAGGCATAGACTAAAGCAAGTTCTTGCAATTTGTTACCATCTTTTCAGTTAGCCATTAAAAGGTATCAACCACTTAGGACTCTTAATTCTAAATATTTTTCTATCCACTGGCTAACACAGTACCAAGATATGTATTTTTCCTTATCCTTGTACTGTGATATCACTGTGCATTACCCCTGTACTGTGAGATCACTGTGTTCATTATCCCTGTACTGTGAGATCACTGTGTTCATTATCCCTGCACTTTGACATCACTGTGTGTATTATCCCTGTACTGTGATATCACTGTGTATTATCTCTGTACTGTGAGATCACTGTGTTCATTATCCCTGTACTGTGAGATCACTGTGTTCATTATCCCTGCACTTTGACATCACTGTGTGTATTATCCCTGTACTGTGAGATCACTGTTTTCATTACGCCTGTACTGTGAGATCACTATGTTCATTATCCCTGCACTTTGACATCACTGTGTGTATTATCCCTGTACTGTGATATCACTGTGTATTACCCCTGTACTGTGAGATCACTGTGTTCATTATCCCTGTACTGTGAGATCCCTGTGTTCATTATCCCTGCACTTTGACATCACTGTGTGTATTATCCCTGTACTGTGAGATCACTGTTTTCATTACGCCTGTACTGTGATATTACTGTGACATCACTGGGTGCATTATTCCTGTACTATGATATCACTGTGTGCGTTATCCCTGCACTATGACATCACTGGGGACAAATATCTCTGTACTGAGGCATCACTGTGAGCATTATCCCTGTAGTGTGAAATCACTGTGTGCATTATCCCTGCACTGTGGCATCACTGTTAGTGATTAGTGAGTATACTCGTTGCTCGGGTTTTTCTGAGCACGCTCGGGTGATCTCCTAGTATTTGTGACTGCTCAGAGATTTAGTTTTTGTTGACACAGCTGCATGATTTACGGCTGCTAGCCAGCCTGAGTACATGTGGGGGTTGCCTGGTTTCTAGGGAATCCCCACATGTATTCAGCCTTTCTAGCAGCCATAAATCATGCAGCTGTGTCAACAAAAACTAAATCTCTGAACACCAACAAATACTCAGAGACCACACTAGCGTGCTTGCGAAAACCCGAGCAACGAGTATACTCTCTCATCACTAATCACTGTGTGTATTATCCTTTTACTGTGACATCACTGTTTTCATTACCCCTGTACTTTGATATTACTGTGATGGTGCAATATGTTAGCATTTGAGGCCCCACTTTAAACTTTTTCCAAGGTCCCCACTTTGTCTAAAACTGGCCCTGGCTCCATTAGTATACATAGAAAACTGTTAATTCAAGTTTAATCACCAAAGTTCTGAGTCCCTGAGCTACAGTTTAGTGTAAAATAGGGCAGGTCATTTCCTATAGTTACTAATGTAAGATTTGGGGTACTGTTGTGATACTATGTGTCACTAATCCAGGCTCGCTGCCTAATGCTGGTGTGTTAGTTTTTGACATAAACTATGCCCTAAAAAGTTCCAAATTACGAAAAAAAAGATGTTGTTTACATTTTTTACCTAAAGTTGACAGCGTTACAAGCAGGGATGAGGCCAACAACTTATAGACATAAGCCAAAAAATGTTCCAGAATTTGATAAGATTTGTATTATATTTGTATAAAAAGTCACAGAAAAACATTTCGGTAAAAATATTTTTATTAAAGAAACCTCACATATCAGTTTGTAATATTTGCAAATTTGGAACTACATAACTAAAATAACTCACAATTTTCCACAGATGTGTCACTGTTTCCAGAACAAACTAATAGTCATGTCTTCCATATTCATAATGAACCCTATAAAAATAATCTGAATGGCCACTTTATTAGAGACACTTACCCTTTCTCCGATAGAGCTTCCCTGTATGAAATTGCGGTCCTTGACCCCGGGGGGTCCAGCAAAAAATATAGTGAACAAGTTTTTTCATGAATGAGTTTCAACATGAGTCCAAATTAGAAATAAAAAATCAAATAGTCTTAACGACTTCGATTGAGATTTGGCCATCGATAGCAAACTAGCAAGGGCCAGAAATTCAGAAACTGCCAACTTTGTTGGTTTTTTTTCATTTTTAAAATGTGGAGAGTATATACAGTGGGGCAAAAAAGTATTTAGTCAGTCAGCAATAGTGCAAGATCCACCACTTAAAAAGATGAGAGGCGTCTGTAATTTACATCATAGGTAGACCTCAACTATGGGAGACAAACTGAGAAAAAAAAATCCAGAAAATCACATTGTCTGTTTTTTTAACATTTTATTTGCATATTATGGTGGAAAATAAGTATTTGGTCAGAAACAAAATTTCATCTCAATACTTTGTAATATATCCTTTGTTGGCAATGACAGAGGTCAAACGTTTTCTGTAAGTCTTCACAAGGTTGCCACACACTGTTGTTGGTATGTTGGCCTATTCCTCCATGCAGATCTCCTCTAGAGCAGTGATGTTTTTGGCTTTTCGCTTGGTAACACGGACTTTCAACTCCCTCCAAAGGTTTTCTATAGGGTTGAGATCTGGAGACTGGCTAGGCCACTCCAGGATCTTGAAATGCTTCTTTCGAAGCCACTCCTTCGTTGTCCTGGCGGTGTGCTTTGGATCATTGTCATGTTGAAAGACCCAGCCACGTTTCATCTTCAATGCCCTTGCTGATGGAAGGAGGTTTGCACTCAAAATCTCACGATACATGGCCCCATTCATTCTTTAATGTACCCGGATCAGTCGTCCTGGCCCCTTTGCAGAGAAACAGCCCCAAAGCATGATGTTTCCACCACCATGCTTTACAGTAGGTATGGTGTTTGATGGATGCAACTCAGTATTCTTTTTCCTCCAAACACGACAAGTTGTGTTTCTACCAAACAGTTCCAGTTTGGTTTCATCAGACCATAGGACATTCTCCCCAAACTCCTCTGGACCATCCAAATGCTCTCTAGCAAACCTCAGACGGGCCCGGACATGTACTGGCTTAAGCAGTGGGACACGTCTGGCACTGCAGGATCTGAGTCCATGGTGGCGTAGTGTGTTACTTATGGTAGGCCTTGTTACATTGGTCCCAGCTCTCTGCAGTTCATTCACTAGGTCCCCCCGCGTGGTTCTGGGATTTTTGCTCACCGTTCTTGTGATCATTCTGACCCCACGGGGTGGGATTTTGCGTGGAGCCCCAGATCGAGGGAGATTATCAGTGGTCTTGTATGTCTTCCATTTTCTAATTATTGCTCCCACTGTTGATTTTTTCACTCCAAGCTGGTTGGCTATTGCAGATTCAGTCTTCCCAGCCTGGTGCAGGGCTACAATTTTGATTCTGGTGTCCTTTGACAGCTCTTTGGTCTTCACCATAGTGGAGTTTGGAGTCAGAGTGTTTGAGGGTGTGCACAGGTGTCTTTTTATACTGATAACAAGTTTAAACAGGTGCCATTACTACAGGTAATGAGTGGAGGAAAGAGGAGACTCTTAAAGAAGAAGTTACAGGTCTGTGAGAGCCTGAAATCTTGACTGTTTGTTTCTGACCAAATACTTATTTTCCACCATAATATGCAAATAAAATGTTAAAAAAACAGACAATGTGATTTTCTGGATTTTTTTTTCTCAGTTTGTCTCCCATAGTTGAGGTCTACCTATGATGTAAATTACAGACGCCTCTCATCTTTTTAAGTGGTGGAACTTGCACTATTGCTGACTGACTAAATACTTTTTTGCCCCACTGTAGATGATGGTGTGAGAAAGGAAAAGAAGCTAATATGTGATACTGTAGATGTAAAGTACAAGATGTAAAGGTTGTAAAGAATCACTCTAATGAAATCGGCCAGAGGAGGATGTAATGAATTATTCTCGCGAATTGGGTCGGAGGAGCATGTGAAGAATAATTTTGCTGAAAGGATCAAAGGAGGATGGGAATCATTTTGCTGAAAGGATCATAGAAGGATATGAATCATTTTGGTGAAAGGATCAGAGAAGGATGAGAATCATTTTGACAAAAGAATCAGAGGAGGATGTGAAAATTTGTCTCAATAAAAGGGTCAGATAGGATGTAATGAATTATGCTGATGGAAGAAGCCAAAAGAGGACATAGTTCATTGATCTAATTAAATGGGTCAGATGAAGATATGAAGAATCGATCTGATGAAAGAATCAGAATATGTGAAGAATTGTTCTGATAAAAGTGTCAGAGGAGGATGTGGAGAATCTTTCTGAAGAGTTTTTCTTTTTTGCACGACGCCAGAAAGGTTGAACTTGTAACCAGATGAATGTCTCTAATAAAGTAGCCATTTATGTATGTCTGAAGTAATTATTGCAGATGTCAGGTGAAATTACTTATTGATATTTGTATAGTTGAAATAAGAACATTCTCAAAGCATACGGTACCTTAAGAAAATGTATTCAATTTATGAAGTGCAACAACAAGTTGTGCATTTTCACGTCAAGGTTCACGACAGCAAATTAGAGAGCAATCCAATATTGACATATTCCATTTCATCCTTTTAGCAAAGCCAATATAACTTGAGGGCATCAATTACCCAGTCCAAAATCCTTACAGATTTCCTTGGCCATTGTGACCACCACTCTGTGACTTCATAATGATAGCAATTTCATAGAAATCTAACCGGAAACATTGTCGTCTTCCAGTTTACAGCAGCTCAAATTTGACTCCCAGTGACATGACTATAGATGAGAATTTTCTTGTTGTTGAATTTAAATCTGACACCCAACATGCGTGTGTTATAGGAAGTCTAGACCATAGTAATAATCCTCTAGCACTCAGGAGAGGAAAAACCTCCAGTGAAGGAAACCTCTAGGGAACCATGGCTGGAGGATTGCCCTTCCCTTGGGCTGATAAAGCTAGTGTATACAGGAAAACCATCAAAGCAAAAAAAGAAATACAAAATTACACAGTACTCGAGGTGTACAAATTATACATAAATACAAAACAGACATAGATACACATACATGTTAACACTACACAGATATGTTACAAAGAGAAATGTTTTTGCCACTTTTGGTGAAAGGGGAAATGAGAATGAAACAGGAAGTTACATCACTTCATAAACCCTACCCCTGCGGAACTCAATCGCACATACAGACACCTATTTCTAGAAATGACCTTATCCCAGCATATACATATAATTATATGTATTATAAAGCATCTACAGATCTTAAACTTTGATACCTCCCACAGTCATCTGTCATATGTTTTTACATTCCTTAGAAAGAAATTGTGAAATGTTGTTCTTGTTACTTGAAAATCAAATCATCTAAAGAAACAAATTCATGCTTTTCAGTTATTGTTATTTACAATATATAATGTAATATATACTTTAGGGGTGAATATTAAGAACAGAGGTTCTGATGTTCTATAACAGATCGAATGCAACCTTATGGAATAAGGGGTTTAAATACTGACAAACAAAAAATGGAGAATTCCCATGAGGTCACCAAGGGCAAGATTATAGGCTAATATTAACACATTAAAATACCCCTAACCAAAATAAATATATAAATAATAAAATAAATACTAGTAAATATAGGTGGGGATAATCTTTTTTCTTGCTTTGCATGACCAACTACATGACTAAGTGGTATGACGTAGAAATGAGCATATTTTTTCAAATTAGCCATTTTTGCCATGAAATTCAATTACCGTATATACCCGAGTATAAGCCGACCCGAGTATAAGACAAGACCCCGAACTTTGCCACAAAAACCTGGGAAAACTTAATGACTCGAGTATAAGCCTAGGGTGGAAAATGCAGCAGCTACCGGTAAATTTCAAAAATAAAGATACGTACCAATAAAAGTAAAATTATGGTCCCATAAGATGCTCCATAGAGATATTTGCCCCATATAATGCTGCACAAATGTTGATCATGACCCCATAAGATGCTCCATAGAGATTTTTGCCCCATATGCTGTTGCTGTGATTAAAAAAAAAATGACATACTCACTTCTCGTCGCTCAGGCCCCCAGCACTTGCAATGTTCACCTGTCTTCGTTCCACCGCCGGGCGCCGCTCCATCTTCTGTGTCCTCTGCACTGATGTTCAGGCAGATGGCGCGCACTAACCACGTCATCGCGCCCTCTGACCTGAACGTCACAGCAGAGGACGCGAAAGATGGAGCGGCGCCCAGCGGTGGAACGAGAACAGGTGAATATCGCACAATGCTGCTCACCCTCCCCAGTATACTCACTTGCTCCCGGCGCGGTCCCTGGCAGCTTCCCTGATTGTCTTCTCCGGGCGCTGACAGCTTCTTCCAGCATTGAGCGGTCACATGGTACCGCTCATTACAGTATTGAATATGCGGCTTCACCCCTATGGGAGTGGAGTTGCGTCCATATTCATTACTGTAATGAGCGGTACCATGTGACCACTCAACGCTTGAAGAAGCTGTCAGTACCCGGAGACCATCGAAGATGCAGGGACCATGCCAGGAGCAGGTGAGTATGTCACAGCTGCCGCTCCCCCTCCCCCGCCAACCCCCCTGGGACAATGACTCGAGTATAAGCCGAGAGGGGCACTTTCAGCCTAAAAAAAATGGGCTGAAAATATCAGCTTATACTCGAGTATATACGGTAGCTACAAATCAAAATAATTGAAAATCCATTGATTGCCCTGACAAAAGTTATATGACTCTCCTATAACTGTCTCCCTTTAAATTAAATCTGTATTTTTCTATATTCCTCACTAATCTTCTTAACTGCTGCGCTGTCATACACTATTTGTTTATTCAATGCTTTATGGCTTTCTCTCTTTATCTTCATGGCAAAGCTGTGAGATGTGATGTCCTCTCACTATCCAGATTCACCAAAATCCCTGCTATAACATATGACTTGAGCTCTGAGACTGAGACTACATTATCCTTCTCCGACTGCTGTAATCTTATGCAATTGTAGTAGCTATTTTAGGCAATTTGCAAAAAAAATATTTGAATTCACCTTGTTAGGAAAATCCTAAAAACCTCTCAAAAATTGATTTGCATTGAATCAATTGGCTCATATCTAATATGGAGTTATCTGCTTTGGTACATCACTCGAAATCTTGATCTTATAGGTGAAGGCACCACTGTGCTCCCATCCATATCAGTGCTAGTCACAATAGCACCATTGCAATGTCCTCTTAACAAACCAAGTTGTCTGCAAATGTTCTAAGAAAAAGAGTAAAGCTGGCCATACACGTGAGATAGCTGTCAGCCAAACATTAGTTCAGCAGGTAACTATCTCACCCTACTACTTTATACAAATGAGTGCTTGGCTCGGTCAGGATCTCTTGTGCTTTCAATAGACAGGGAGAAAAAGGAGCTACTAGACACTTGAAAACAAAAGAATCAGATATTTAAATGAACCGATCTTTCTCTTCACTGGACTTCAACTGTTGGGAGAGAGTCTGGAGGTCCCCATACAAATCAGATGATTTGCTGATCGCATTAAATTAGTCAGGTTCAAATAATTTCCATCGTATAATAGGATCACGTAGAAAGGCAGTCCTGAAAATGGTCAAAGAGAAATGAAGAAGCCTTTAAGTGGATCATATGCCCTCAGCCTTGAGTTGAAGTTCACTAGGGCAGAAGCACCACTGGTTGCCAAAGTAAGCATCAGATAATCGAGGGATTTCCTACTTAGAAAATCCCTATGGAAGGATAGTCAGGTCAACTCAGGTGTGAATATAGCAGTAGACGCTGTCACTATGTCTCCATATTTAGCGAGAAAGTCACAAGAGATAATCTTTTCCTGGTCCAAATTCAGTTGATATCCTTCAGCATAGACCAACGTTTAAATACCCTAAAGTACAAAAGACAAATCCTTTCTGGTCCACTCAAGCAATAATGTATAAAGAAGTGTTGGATTTTTTTCATAGATCACTGCAAAAGAAGAATGAAACTAAGATATACTGTAAAATGAAATGGTCATAAATAGTGATGCGCGAACTCCTGGATATTCAGGTCAGGCGGGTTCGACCGAACAGTTAAAAAAAGCTTGGTTTTATTTACCAGAAGAGCACCCTAACCCAAACCCGGACCTCATTCACAAGAATGGGGGGTCCGAACATCATGGGCATAACAGCATGACAAACACTGCCTGTGATCGGCAGTAAGATTAAGAGAGCTGTGATTCCCACGCTGTCAGATGACAGCCGGTGTACCTCGCAATGTCACGCAGATGACAGTGCGAGAAACACCCAATGTTCAGGGTGCTGAATCTGAACAGTAGCAAGGACTTCCTGGTGAAGTTTGTGGTTGGGGTCCATGCCCGAACAGTAGATGTTCTGTATGGACCACAAACTTTACTGTGCGGGTTCGCCAATATCTAGTCATAAACTAACTAGAGATGACGAAGCATCATACAAATCAGCATAAAATGTCTAGATTAACTAAACTCAAATACATTACTGTATGCCCTACTAGGGGATATGGACATTGAACGGATCCCCCTTTACAACTCAGAGTAGATAGGATAGAGTGTCTTACACTCTGGAAGACCCACCCTGTCCGTGTATCAAACAGTCAACTACTCATGTGAGAGGCCGGCATGTAATGCTACACTTTACCTGTAGTGGTCACTGCTGGTTAGTTGTATATTCAAAGCTTTCTGGGTGATAACAGCTGATCCAGGAACTGGGCTCAAGATGATTCCTTTTGTTGGCTAATGGATGAAACCTTAAACAAAAACACAAAATTCACTAAAAGAAATGTGATCTTTAATTTTATTCACAGGAACTAGAGACACAAAATCAGATAATAAGCTGATAATTAGCATATAGCACTCTAGAATTGCAAAAGTTTTTTGTTGTTATTGTTCTTCATTATTTGATGATGGTGGTGTTAAATGTGGACTAAATGTAATGCTGACACGACTATTTGCTGTAGGCAAGGACTGATTACAATATATGGGGGTGATGTGAGCTCTGTGTATAATATAGAATTCGGAAAAGAAGGGAATACAATGCAGGACAGGTGTTTATGGGATTGGTGTACATGTAGGGTGTGCGAACACTTACCATCATTGCTTTCTGGCAATGAGAGTCGCGGTCCGATGGTCTGACCGTATGATGAGCTTGGTCCGGAAGGACCATGTCCTGCACACACTCCCAGAGGGCAGTGGCTTCTGTCTGTGAATAACACAAGACTGAGGCTATCAGTTCAGGAAGGACAGATCCACAGGTAGAGATGAATGACTCCAAAGTCTACACTTGCAATTGAAACAACAAAGAAAACCATCCAAGTCCCTCGCTCTTGTCTCCCACCTCCCGATTCCTTTAAGTGGAAAAAGAGTTGAGTTTCCTTCCCACTATAAAGGAGGAAGTGTTTTTAATCCATCTCCTGTTCCTCTTATCCAGCTGCCAACCATCCAGGGCATCAAAGAGGTAGAGTTAGGTGGCAACCCAACTTCTGTGGTTTAGAGGGTTAGAGGGACCCTTTCAAAAGCACACTGTCATGCCTTGGCAGTCAAAAGCAAAGTACCAGAGCAATGACCTGACTCTACTATAGTCATATTTTAAACCTAAGAAGGTTACAGATTTTCATTTTTTAAATACTTCCTCATAATAAACATTTTGAAAGCAGAAAACCAATAGTTTTCCCATTATCACATTGTCACTTACCTCTAGGAATTAGAGTTTACCTGACATATTCTCTCATCAGTAGAAACTGATGATGTCATTATATTACATAGGGTACTGCAAAATACAAACCCTCCAAATGCAAGAAAAAAACATCAAAAATAAATCTACATGGTGCACACTTTACAGTTATGACTAGCAGGGGGGCAGTCAGTTAATCAAAAGGAGTCCAACCTTGAAATACATTACAAACCTCAAACACCTGGTGTCTTAAGGATTGCTTCATGTAACCTTACGTCAGGGAGTTGTGGTCCCTCAACCCACCCTACAGCAAATTTATGAGGCTGGTTTAGGCAAGTTGCCAGAGCAATATGAGAGACTATTAACAAATGATCAAAAAATGTCATCCAAAATACACTGGACCTCAACAGGTACATTTTCCAAAGGTTTTCCAGATGTCTTTACTTTAACGTATCTGAAACCAGCTCAAGTTTAGCCATCAAGAGTTCTTTACATTTCTGGCAACTTCTGGACAAATTACACTGGTCTACAAAAAATATATATATATATTTTCTGGCATGGACTTTAAGAACAGTTTTAGACTAATTTGAGGGTGCTGAATTCAAATCTGATCTTATAATTTCTCTATCACATCACGTTTTTGCGCTATAGGTATATAGCCCATTTTCATGAATTCCATTATAAATATAGGTAGTGTATGAAAAGTGCCGGTTTATACGGTTCACTAAGGTAAATTTAGTTTTCATTTAGTCTCCCAATAAATGTGAGAATATCTTTGTTTTCTTTGAACATGCATAATTCCCATTTGTTATGATAAGAAAGTAACCTAACAGTTTTCAACATACACAACAGTCGTGTGCAGGTACTGTTTTATTTATTGAAATTTTCATTGAATTTTGATATTTTTTGTTTTATCCTGCTGTTTTTCTGTTTTTTGTTTGTGAATCAATACCTAAGGTGTGTGTGTGTGTGTGTGTGTGTGTGTGTGGGGGGGGGAAACAGAAATTCAATGAACAACTCAGGTAACTAACAAATTTTATCTTGTATTTCTCTGCAGGATGTTTTGCTGATCTAACAATGGCCTCTACATCTCGCAGAAGACAGTGCTCAAATGATCCAAATATTTTTTGTTACATCTGTGGAAACTTTACTCTGAAGACTCAGAGGCGCAACATTACTGACTTTGTTAAGAGGGTGTATTTTGCGTACTTCAAAGTAAAACTTGGAGACCAAGACGAGCATTGGGCTCCTCACAAAGTGTGCAAAACCTGTATTGAGAGCTTGAGATCATGGTCTCAAGGAAAGAATGCTAAACTTCAGTTTGGAGTTCCTATGGTTTGGAGAGAACCAAGCAATCATTTAGAAGACTGCTAATTCTGCCTTGTCAATGTAAAAGGTTTCAATAAGAAAAACAAGCAATATCTGAGTATCCCTTCAGCTATTTACTGCACTTCCAGAAAACGTTGACACAGAACTCTCCTCACATTGTTATACTGATGAAGAAGACAGTCAAGATATTGTTCAGCCATGTGATGAAGAGTGTAACAAACCAATTCTGTTTACTCAGTCTGCTTTGAATGATCTGGTTAGAGATCTTTTGTTAGGGGTCGAATTCCCACCTCTGCACAGGGGGGAATCTCGGGCCATCTCCTCTGCGGTCTCCCATTCTTCTCCTGCCGCAGTGGAGCCTGCTCAGCGGAGATGTCTGTCCCAGCGTCTCGCTCAGTCTGAATCTGTACAAAGAGTTACTGCTGCCTTTCCTGCTTCTGCCATTGAAGTCAGTGCTGGGCAGCGGCGAGCAGATGCTTCTGGGACTAAGTCCTGCTTTTCTCGTTCTGAGCATGCCCAGAGTAAGGTCTCTCAGAGGAGATCAAGGGTCACATGATCAGATACTGCAGCTAAGGCCATTGGTCCTTCAGGAAGGTCCTGTAGGTGCTCACGCTCTGTGGCAGCCTCTCATTGGTCCTTCTTGGAAGGTCCTGTACGTGCTGCAACTATTTAAGGCTCGCATGGCCACACGGCCATGCGCTAGTGTTCTTTGTTATGTGCTTTCCGCCAGTGTGGTCATGTGAGAGTGTGTTCAGGGATCCGGCTGAAATAAGCCCCTAGAATGCTGGCACCTCCGGCGAGGAGTTTGTGTTTGTATGTATTCAGGGACCCGGCTGAAATAAGCCCCTAGAATGCTGGCACCTCCGGCGAGGAGTTTGTGTTTGTATGTATTCAGGGACCTGGCTGAAGTAGCCCCTAGAATGCTGGCACCTCCGGCGAGGAGTTTTGTGGTTTTGTGTGCATGCGTAACCACTGACTGCTCTCTGTTTGGGCAGTTAGCCTGTGCCTCTGTGAAGTCTAACAGGGCACAGTGCTTTGCTTTCACGGCTACTCGGTGAATTAACTGAGTTAGTCCAAACCGCCATATAGTGCCGCCATTTGCTAGCAGCAGGTACTCCTGCACGGTGGACCCCGGGCTGTGAACACACCAATATCAATAAAAACATCTCTATTTACTCGGTGCGTTCCGCTAGCCCCAACATCTTTATCTATCAAAAGAGTCTCCTGAACTATTGGCTTCAAGACTACAAGAGAATCGAATGTTAAAACCCGGTACAAGTGTCTCATTTTATCTTAACAGGGAAGCAGAACTGCGTAAGTACTTCCATTCAGATGGCCAGCTTGTCTATTGTACTGATGTTGAAGGGCTACTTCTCTTTATGGGACTTCCAGAATATGATTCAAGGGATTGGAGGCTTTTTATTGATAGTTCCAAAAGAAGTTTAAAATGTGTTCTGTTACACAATTGAAATAAGTATGGCTCTGTACCAAAAGGTCATTCTGAAAAACTTAAAGAAGAATATAAAAACATCAAGATTGTTCTAGAGAGGTTACAATATAATGTTCATGGGTGGTTAATTTGTGTTTGAAAATGGTTAACTTTCTCTTGGGTCTGCAAGGAGGGTACACAAAACACTCTTGTTTTCTGTGCTACTGGGACAGTAGAGCTACAGCAGAGCATTGGGTGAAAACTGAATGGCCTCAGCGACAGTGTTTGGCATCTGGCGATAAGAATGTCATCCATGATCCTCTAGTAGATAGGAAGAACATTGTCTTTCCTCCCTTACACATAAAACTTGAATTGATGAAGCAGTTCGTCAAAGCTCTCAATCACAGTGGAAAATGCTTTAACTATATATGTTTAACTTTTCCTGGTCTTAGTGAAGAGAAGAAAAAGGCTGGAATATTTGATGGACCTCAAATAAGAACACTTATGAGAGACCCAAATTTTATCACATCAATGAATGAGACGGAAGAAAGAGCTTGGAATGCATTTTGTAATGTGGTGCAGAATTTTCTAGGGAATAAGAAGGCAAACAACTATGAAGAGATTATGGAAGAGCTACTAACGAGTCTGCGAAATCTGGGATGTAGAAGGAGTATTAAAGGGAACCTGTCACCTGAATTTGGCGGGACCAGTTTTGGGTCATATGGGCGGAGTTTTCAGGTGTTTGATTCACCCTTTCCTTACCCGCTGGCTGCATGCTGGCCGCAATATTGGATTGAAGTTCATTCTCTGTCCTCCGTAGTACACGCCTGTGCAAGGTAATCTTGCTTTGCGCAGGCGTGTACTACGGAGGACAGAGAATGAACTTCAATCCAATATTGCGGCCAGCATGCAGCCAGCGGGTAAGGAAAGGGTGAATCAAACACCTGAAAACTCCGCCCATATGACCCAAAACTGGTCCCGCCAAATTCAGGTGACAGGTTCCCTTTAAGATTCACTATTTACACAGCCATTTGGACTTTTTTCCAGAGAACCTTGGGGATGTGAGTGAGGAACAAGGGAAGCGTTTTCATCAGGACATTAAAACAATGGAAGAACGGTATCCAGGCTGGTGGGACTCACATATGATGGCTGACTATTGCTGGAGCTTGATGAGAGACAACCCAGAAGCTGTACATCACAGATCAGCCAAGAAAAGAAAGTTCAAAGAACTGCCATTTGCCATTCATCTGTGTAGCATATATATATGTGTTTTTATATTTTGTAGTTTAATTCTGTAAGTATATTTGATTTGCTGTACATAGACTTTATAATCTTTGTTATTCCTTGATTAAAAATATACAAAATGTAGTACCGAAAATCATGTGTTTTTATCATAAAACATTAGAAAGGAGTAATTTTCATCAAAAATTGAAAATATCTCGAAATCCTGATGTGATAGCCAAAAATGGAGTTCATATTCGTAATCAGCAGCCAAAATTGACTTACCGTATATACTCGAGTATAAGCCGAGATTTTCAGCCCATTTTTTGGGGCTGAAAGTCCCCCTCTCGGCTTATACTCGAGTCATACCCGGGGGTCGGCAGGGGAGGGGGGGCGGGGGCTGTCTAATTATACTCACCTACTGCTGGCGCGGTCCCTGCGCATCCCTGCTTCTTCCAGCGCTGCATATTCTTCCTGTACTGAGCGGTCACATGGTCCCGCTCTTTACAGTAATGAATATGTGGCTCCACCTCCCATAGAGGTGGAGCCGCATATTCATTTCGGTAATGAGCGGTAACTGTGACTGCTCAATACAGGAAGATGATGAAGCGGTGGAAGAAGCAGGGACTGCACAGCGCCAGCAGTAGGTGAGTATACAGCGCTGCGCGATATTTACCGATCCTCGTTCCAGTGCGGCTCAGTCATTAGCATCCTCTGGCTTTGACGCTCAGGTCAGAGGGCACGGTGACGTAGTCAGTGCGCGCCAACTGCTGAATGTCAGTGCTGAAGATGGAGCCGCACGAGGAGCAGGTAAATATTGAAAGTGCCGGGGTCCTGAGCGAAGAGTGGTGAGTATGTGATTTTTTTTTTATTGCAGCAAAAGCATATGGGGCAAGTGACTGTACGGAGCATCTTATGGAGCCATAACACTTGTGCAGCACTATATGGGGCAGTGACTGTACGGAGCATCTTATAGGGCCATAACGATTGTGCAGCACTATAAGGGGCAGTGACTGTACAGATCATCTGTATGGGGCCAAAAGATTGTGCAGCACTAAAAGGGGTAAGTGACTGTACGGAGCATCTTATGGGGCCATAAAGCTTGTGCAGCACTATATGGGGCAAGTGACTGTATGGATGATCTTATGGGGCCATAACGCTTGTGCAGCATTATATGGGGCAAGTGTCTGTATGGAGCATCTTATGGGGCCATAACACTTGTGCAGCATTACATGGGGCAAGTGTCTGTATGGAGCATCTTATGGGGCCATAACACTTGTACAGCATTATATGGGGCAAGTGTCTGTATGGAGCATCTTATGGGGCCATAACGTTTGTGCAGCACTATATAGGGCAAATATCTCTATGGAGCATCTTATGGGGCCCTTATTACCCTTTATGCAGGATTATTTGGGGCATATTTTAATAAGGAGCATCTAATGGGGCCCATCAAACTTTATGGAGCATTATATGGGGCTCCTGATTCAATATGGATATTCAAAAACACTTAACCTACTGATGTCTCAATTAATTTTACTTTTATTGGTATCTATTTTTACTTTTGAAATTTACCGATAGCTGCTGTATTTCCCACCCTAGGCTTATACTCGAGTCATTAAGTTTTCTGAGTTTTTTGTGGCAAAATTAGGGGGGTCGGCTTATACTCGTGTCGGCTTATACTCGAGTATATACGGTAAATTATGTTTTAAAACCTTTTGCCAGAAAAATTGCGTTGACCAGTGTTATCAATGTGGAGGACTTTGAGATCCCCATATTCAGTAGATTAAAGTCAGCCAAACCTGCTGATTTCAGGAATATCAGACAACTAGGTAATATGGATGTTCAATTGACAGATATTGGGGAGCTAAGGATCGAAGCATTTGGAAATGAACTGCCTGATCCATTAGTCTAGTGGGAAAATAAGCAGATTGGCCAAGTTATCTAATGTGTAAGGCCAGCCTTAGTTTGGTCTTATAGAGGGACATAAAATGCTGCATTTATGGAGATCTATCCATAGCATGGTCAAGATGCCATGTTGTATTGTAGGGTGACTTCTAGTCCCTGGCCAACTGCAATGTGATGAGTTTAGGTTATATGGGCATCAGATCACTTGCCTTATCCTGTAATGCGCCCTGCACTTTTAAGTTCGATGTGCATTAGGTCATTTAGCTCGTCTCATCATGTGCCACGTCTTTTATTTTAATTTATTTATTTAAAAAAAAAGTTTTACATATCTTTACATAGCCTTTTAGGAACAGAAGGCATCACATCATTAGGATTGTTTTGTGTCCATTGATCTGGTTTTCAATGCTGTTGTGACATCTGTAAAATGTAACACATGACATGTTAGTACTGCTCATCCAAATATTATAAAACAACAGAAAACAAACATAACTTATGGGAGAAGAGAAGGTGAAGTGTGCAGGTGGTTAACCTGAAGGCTCCTCCGCATAACTAATTGTGGCCCATCTCATCCATGAATCTGCTTGAATAGAATTTCTGGCAAACGCTCAACTCCAGTTGTTAGGACTGGCGGAACACACCAAGAAAGATGTAATAGATGCGTTCGCAGTCCGGGGTCCACCGTGCAGGTGAAAAAATGCTGCTAGTAAATGGCAGCGTAATATGGCGGTAGAAGTGAACCCGGTAAAGCCACAGGTCCGCAATACCGCACTAAAGAGTGCAAGCAAGGAGTCAGCGAACACAACCCCAAGACACAGGATTGAAGTCCGATTAGACCACTTGCTGACACAACACCGCAACTGGGTATGTTAGGCAACTATAGTAATTAGAGCACCGAAGTGCGAACTGTGCCGTGCTGGCAGACACCACTAAGAACCCAGACGCGGGTCAGGAAGCGCACTACTGGCGCGTGGCGCCGCACTGGCGGTCACAGCAATAGACGCTGATACGTGTGTGACACATTGAGTGGTTAGTCGGGCGCTAGATAGCAGCCATACTCCATACGCGAACAGTCATACAATAGGGTAGGGGTATTTAATGAACGACTTGCACTCACAACAAACACACGTATACAATTGTACACTAGCGCATGGCCGTGCGGTCATGCGCAGTTTATATAGTTGCAGCACAGGAAGTAGCTACAGAAGTTTTGCGCTTTCAGGACCTGCCAAGAGGACCAATGGGATGTGCTGCAGTGCCTGAGCATGTGACCCTCGATCTCCAACGGGAGATCTTGCCCTGGGCATGCTCAGTGTGTGCAAATAAGGACTTAGTCCCAGAGAAGCCCGCTCGCTGCTGCCCAGCACTGGCTTTAATGGCAAAAGCTGGAGAAGCAACAGCAAGCCTAAGCACCGAGTGAGACTGAGCCAGACGCAAGGACCGTCGTCTCTGCTGAGCAGGTTTACCTGCGGCAGGAGAGGAATGGGAGACCGCAGCAGAAGCGGCCCGAGATTCCCCCTGTGCAGAAGCGGGAACTCGACCCCTAACATTACCCCCCCTCCTAGGGCCCCCCCCCCTTGGGCCTCGCTATGTTCGAAGGCAGCAATAAGCTGCGGAGCCCGAATTGTCTCAGCAGGCTCCCAGGATCTATCCTCAGGACCGTAACCCCTCCAGTCCACCAAATAACATTTTTTGCCACGAACCACCTTGTACCCCAAGATAGCGTTCACCACGTAATCGTCCGTAGACGAACCCGACGTCCCAGTAGATGACTCAGAAAACCGGGACATGTACACGGGCTTAAGGAGGGACACATGAAAGGTGTCGGTGATACCTAGGCGTGGAGGAAGGGCTAGATGGTAAACCACAGGATTAACCTGTTCGAGCACCTTAAAAGGACCTAAGTAGCGAGGTGCGAACTTAGTAGACTCAACTCGCAGCCTGATGTTACGGGCGGAGAGCCACACCAAGTCGCCAGGAGCAAAGGTCGGAGCTGGGCGCCGATGTGCGTCGGCAGAGGACCTCATTCTCTCCTTGGAAGCCCGAATGGCATCCTGAGTGCGATCCCAAATGTCCTGTGCCTCCACAGCCCAGTCTGCCACCCTGGAATCGGCGGAAGACACGGGCATGGACACAGGTACCCGCGGATGCTGACCATAGTTAAGGAGGAATGGGGTCTGTCCAGTGGAGTCAGCTACAGCATTGTTAAGAGCAAACTCCGCCCACGGTAGCAAAGATGCTCAGTCATCTTGCCTAGCAGAGACAAAATGTCGCAGATATGTGACCAAGGTCTGGTTGGCTCTCTCCATCAACCCATTCGTCTCGGGATGATAGGCAGAAGAGAGATTTAACTCAATAGTGAGAAGATGACAAAGCTCTCTCCAGAACCGAGACGCAAACTGGGGACCCCGGTCACTGACAATCTTGTCTGGCATACCGTGAAGGTGGAAGATGTGTTTAATAAACAACGCTGCCAAGGCCCGTGCAGAAGGTAGCCGAGGAAGCGGCACCAAATGCACCATTTTAGAAAAATGGTCGGTGATTACCCAAATGATGGTACAGCCACGAGACTTGGGCAAACCCACCACAAAGTCCATCCCGACCATCTCCCAGGGCCTGTCTGCCACCGGCAGAGGATATAACAATCCAGCTGGCCATTGACGAGGAGACTTATTTTTGGCACAGGAGACACATGCCCGGACATAGTCTCCAACATCACGAACCATATGCGGCCACCAGTACATTCTCGCCAGCAACTCAGATGTCCTCTTTGCCCCAAAGTGTCCACCCACTCTGGACGAATGAGCCCAAGAGAGAACCTCCGGTCGCAAATTGATGGGAACAAAAGTCTTGCCCGGAGGCACAGACTCTAGCGAAACCGGAGCTACGGTTCTCAGACTCTCTGAAGGGACAATAAGCCGAGGCTCCTCTTCCTCCTCCTCAGTTGACACAAGGGAGCGAGAGAGAGCGTCAGCACGAATGTTCTTCTCCCCGGCGAGATAATGGAGAGTGAAGTGGAACCGGGAGAAAAACAAGGACCATCTAGCCTGACGAGAATTCAGCCGCTGGGCTGTACGCAAATAGACCAAATTTTTGTGGTCCGTGAAGACTTGGAAGGGAAACCGAGCACCTTCCAAAAGATGTCTCCACTCCGAAAAAGCCAACTTCATTGCTAGCAACTCCCTGTCCCCGATGGAGTAATTTCTCTCCGCTGGTGTGAAGGTCTTTGAGAAGAAGAAGAAGCATGGATGCTTCCGACCTTGAGCATCCTTTTGATAGAGGACTGCTCCAGCACCAACGGATGAGGCATCCACCTCAATAAGGAATGGCTTATCCACATCGGGACGATGTAAGATGGGAGCGCTAGCAAAATGGGACTTTTTAGAAGTGAAGGCCTTGGAGACCTCTTCCGACCACAATTTGGGATTCGCTCCCTTCTTGGTGAGGGATACCAAGGGAGCTACCAAAGTTGAGAAGTGGGGGATGAACTGGCGATGGTAATTTATGAACCCCATAAAGCGCTGCACCGCTTTAAGAGAATGGAGTTCCTGCCAGTCCATCACAGCCTGTAGTTTGGCAGGATCCATAGCCAATCCCTGGGCCGAGATGATATAGCCCAGGAAAGGTAAGGACTCCTGCTCAAACACACACTTCTCCAACTTAGCATAAAGGGAATTCGCCCATAGGAGTTCGAAGACTCTGCCAACATCTCTCCGGTGGGAGTCAATATCTGGAGAGAAGATGAGGATATCATCCAGATAGACTACAACCGAGGTGGAAAGCCTATCCCGGAAGATATCGTTGACAAAGTCCTGAAAAACGGCTGGGGCATTACAGAGCCTGAAGGGCATCACCAGATACTCATAGTGCCCATCCCTGGTATTAAAAGCCGTTTTCCATTCGTCCCCCTCACGGATGCGAATCAGGTTGTAGGCACCCCGCAGATCTAGTTTGGTGAAAACCTTCGCTCCCCTTAGCCTGTCAAAGAGCTCAGATATCAGGGGCAACGGGTACTTATTTTTAATGGTGATAGCATTAAGACCCCTGTAATCAATGCAAGGACGTAATTCCCCGTTCTTCTTCTGTACGAAGAAGAATCCCGCACCTGCAGGAGACACTGACTTCCTAATGAACCCTCTTGCCAAATTCTCCTGATTATATTGAGACATAGCCTCCGTCTCTGGGAGAGAGAGGGGATATACCCTTCCCTGAGGAGGTTCAGCTCCAGGCAAGAGGTCAATAGGACAGTCGTAGGGGCGATGAGGCGGTAGAGTCTCAGCAGCCTTTTTAGAGAATATGTCAGCATAGCACCAATAGCACTTGGGAAGAGAAGAAAGGTCTGCGGGTACCTCGGTAGTAGAAACCTGTACACACTCACTCACACACCTGCCCATACAAGACTTACTCCAACCCAATATTCTCCCTGAGGACCACTCAATATGTGGGGAGTGGAAACGGAGCCAGGGTATTCCCAGCAAAATCTCATCCATTCCCTCGGGAAGAACAAGAAGGGAAATAATCTCCTGGTGGGAAGGGGACATGGACTGCGAGAATGGAACTGTCTGGTGTGTGATTTGCAGTGGAAGTGTCGCCCCATTCACAACTCTAACTGTAACAGGTTTGGCGAGCATGACTAGTGGTATAGCGTGGCGCAGAGCAAAAGCAGAGGACATGAAGTTTCCCTCTGCTCCTGAATCCACACAAAGCTCGACTGATAGAGTGGAGGAGCCTAACAGGATTGTCCCTTTAAAGGACAGTTTGGAGGAAAATGCAGCTGTGTCTAGTGAACCTCCCCCAATGGTTACTAGACGCGATCATTTCCCGACCGCCGTGGACATTTATTGGCGTAATGTCCTAGTTGATGACAGTTTTTACAAACCATGAGTACTCGAGCGGCATGAGACTTAGGTCCCGCTCGAGAAACCTCCATGGCCTCATGGGAGTCGGACGCCAAGACAGGAGATTCTAGAGGTTTGGCGAAGGTGGGAGCCAGCCGAAACCTCTGCCTACACTGGGTCCGCTCTAACCTCCGCTCGTGAAAACGGAGGTCGATGCGGGTAGATACAGAAATAAGCTCCTCCACGGGTATCTCCCTGGTGGCCAAGGCGTCCTTCACGTGGTCTGCCAGTCCCCTCCAGAACACCGGAATAAGAACTTTGTCTGGCCACTCTAACTCTGAAGCTAGAGTCAGGAACTGGATGGCAAACTGGCTGACCACGGACGAGCCCTGAGTAATAGTCAACAACTGGAGCGCGGTATCGTGGGTAACACGAGGTCCTAAAAAGACCTGCTTCAGAGCGCCCAGGAAGAGAGGAGCACTCTGTACCACACGATCATCTCGCTCCCAAAGTGGCGTTGCCCAATCCAACGCCCTGCCCGACAAGAGAGAGAGAATAAATCCCACTCTCGCCCGTTCCGTAGGGAAACGTGACGCCAGGAGCTCAAGGTGTATGGAGCACTGGCTCAAGAATCCGCGACATAGTTTACTGTCGCCAGCAAACTTGTCAGAAAGCGGGAGACGGGATAAAGTCGGAGCAGGGGTGGCAGCGGACAAACTGGCTGCGGCTACACTTGCAGCTTTAACAGCGACAGCAGTGACATCCACAGCTGAGGTTGAACGCTCAAGAGCCGCCAACCTTCCCTCCAGCTGCTGGATGTACCGCTGTAAACGCTGATTGTCCGCCATTTACTAGCCAGACCCTGGCGCTAGTGTTCTGTTAGGACTGGCGGAACGCACCAAGAAAGATGTAATAGATGCGTTCGCAGTCCGGCGTCCACCGTGCAGGTGAAAAAATGCTGCTAGTAAATGGCAGCGTAATATGGCGGTAGAAGTGAACCCGGTAAAGCCACAGGTCTGCAATACCGCACTAAAGAGTGCAAGCAAGGAGTCAGCGAACACAACCCCAAGACACAGGATTGAAGTCCGATTAGACCACTTGCTGACAACACCGCAACTGGGTGTGTTAGGCAACTATAGTAATTAGAGCACCGAAGTGCGAACTGTGCCGTGCTGGCAGACACCACTAAGAACCCAGACGTGGGTCAGGAAGCGCACTACTGGCGCGTGGCGCCGCACTGGCGGTCACAGCAATAGACGCTGATACGTGTGTGACACATTGAGTGGTTAGTTGGGCGCTAGATAGCAGCCATACTCCATACGCGAACAGTCATACAATAGGGTAGGGGTATTTAATGAACGACTTGCACTCACAACAAACACACGTATACAATTGTACACTAGCGCATGGCCGTGCGGTCATGCGCAGTTTATATAGTTGCAGCACAGGAAGTAGCTACAGAAGTTTTGCCCTTTCAGGACCTGCCAAGAGGACCAATGGGATGTGCTGCAGTGCCTGAGCATGTGACCCTCGATCTCCAATGGGAGATCTTGCCCTGGGCATGCTCAGTGTGTGCAAATAAGGACTTAGTCCCAGAGAAGCCCGCTCGCTGCTGCCCAGCACTGGCTTTAATGGCAAAAGCTGGAGAAGCAACAGCAAGCCTAAGCACCGAGTGAGACTGAGCCAGACGCAAGGACCGTCGTCTCTGCTGAGCAGGTTTACCTGCGGCAGGAGAGGAATGGGAGACCGCAGCAGAAGCGGCCCGAGATTCCCCCTGTGCAGAAGCGGGAACTCGACCCCTAACACCAGTATTTAATTATTCCAATTTTGGGGGGGATAAGAGCAAATATTATGTTGGTTACTTCTAATCCCTTAGGCCATTTTTTATTGTTCAACCCCGTTCTACATATTCTATGCCTCTAAAATCCACAACTAATGTCATGTAAGGGAAATATCACATGCATAATATACCACCAAATCATTTCATTTTTTTTTTACTTACAATCAGTAATTATAGTAAATATTGCAAAAATTGCCAAACAGTCATTACTCTTCACATTGCTGAAGAAGAGACACACAACAATCATAGTAATGCATTGTCAGTATAGGACTGCAATAGTGAGCAAATCACTAAATATTACAGGGTGCTGTTTGGAGATACCAATAATCTGTATAAAGTTATTATGAAGAACTACATAGTTCTTGTTAAAATAATCCTTCAAGGGAAGATCATGTAATATTTATCTCTGACTCTCTGAGAATAATAGGATTGAGCAAATTAAATTTAACATGTCTGATCCTTTGTTTACAAGGAAAATAAGCTTCTGCCAAGGGTGTGTGGCAGTGGCCTACTAACTTCTCCCTCTTTAAGACAGACATGCACTCACCAAAGTGTGGAGCTTGTCCATCCCTTCTAAAAGTCAGGCTGAACTTCAATAGTTAAGAAGCAAAAAAAAAACAATTGAGTTTGGGTTGAAGTTGGCATACATGCAGCACATAAACACATGTTCACATTGGCCAATAAACAGACAAAACCTACAAGAAACAAAATGATCATAAACCCTGCTGTAAGTGTTATCTTTCACCCAAGCTCAATGTCTTTTGTGTTTTCTCTTGGTATTTTTGCATTTTTTGCGTGTCGGGATGTGGCCTCCCTTCCTTGAGCTGGACATTACATTTAAATAGCTTCCCATGGCTGGTGTCCACAGCTCGGGACAAGGTATTTTGTCTGCCCTTATTCACATTGAGGTCAATTCTGACACATGGTAAGGTTTTTAATATTTTAAAGTGTAGGACCATCCCGAACAAGGTCACCTTGCCGCTGGTGGGATGGCTTTTATGCTTTTTTGATCAAGAACGGTGTTTCATAAGAACCCTGTGTTATTTAAATTCACTTTTGCTTTTTACTTATTTAGTTACATCAGCCTTTGTGATCGGTTTGTTTCTTGTAGGTTTTGATCGACTAGTTAAAACTAAAAATTAAAAAAAAATGTATGTTGATTTATCAATCTTCTAATGGGTTTTGAAAATGCCGACTAAGTTCCCCTCCAGACTCCTTGTTTCCTCTATCGGTAGGAACAACTCGTGAATACCACACACAATCTGTGTTGATCACCTCTGCAACCATTGACTAGCTGCAGTAGTCACCAGAGATGAGCAAATCAGCTTGAGGCAAATTAAATTTGCTTCAGATTTTCCAAAGAGATGAGATATTTTTAAGGTATTTTTTTGTAACTCCCTTTGAGTGAATTCTGAAAATAGAATTGTTTATCTGTAGAAGGATGAAAAAATGGGTGGTAAAATTAATCTTTCCTCACACCTGTCCAGCACCACAAGTCCCTGTCCAATTAACCATGCTAATAACCTCTTCACCACTGTCAGCTATTTCAGCATCTCCACTGGAAGTTCCAAAATCCCAAGCACACAACGTGCATTACCCTGAGGTGATGCCTGGGGCAATGAACATTATGATGTCAGAATGTGCATTGTGATGTCAGAAGGCTATCAAATATTTGATTTGCATCTAATAAATCTGATCCGTATCAAATTTTCTGACCAACTTGAATAGAGCTTCAAATTTTGAATTTCGGCAGATTCACTCATCATTAGTCATAAGAGGAAACAAGAAGATCAGTGGGGTCAGTGTTATGGAGAAGTCATAGATGAGGAAATAAACAATGGAGCCTAACAGAAGCATACAGATTTTTAGCATTGGCTAAAGTTTCCACTTTGTCACCCATGGAACTTCACCTCCTCCAGAAATATTACTATAGTGATCATATTTGGAAGAATATATTCTATTCTATGTACTGGTTTGACTTTCATAGAATTTATGTTTCACTACTTCTACATCATATTTACCTGTTTTTTCAAGAAGAGAACTTCCTTCATCGTCCTTATCGTCATTTTTTTTCTCATGTTCTTCCACTGCATCATTTCTCACTATGTCATCCCAATCACCTGAGAATAACAGCAAATGTAATACTTGACAATTTTTTAGAAACATTTCCAGAGAACTGGTTGTCACAGGAACAAGTAATATGTAGATTGGAGTGTGAGAGAGGCTATCAATGTGGCATCTGTTGGCCACTTGTAGGCCTCATGCAGGTTCGTTAGGCTATTAATTAAAATAAATTACCTGCATGACCCTCTGCATACCTGTCCCACTACCACAGCAAATCCTCCATACAGCTCTTCTATCTCTTGTCTTGTATCTTTCTCCTAACTAGGTCTTCCATTTACTACGCCCCATGTCACCATATGGGCCATAACGCAAGTCATTGATAAGCTTTGCTTCTCAAGTGACAGCATGGGGCTTAGTGAATGGAAGAACAAAACAAGTAAGACAGAAGAGCCAATTGCTGGATTTTGTCCTTTTGAATACAGGGTAGTTTGGGGAGAATACTGCTGCAGACAGTTATCTTTTTCTATTTTGTGCACTTTTTTAGTATATTGTAAAGTCTACTCAAGTAATATAGGGGAATTCTGAGCAACACCCCTCTCTAAAAAGTCCATATACCTGAGATGCGTATATCTCTGACTATTTGATTTGAGAAGATTTGCTCAATTGAAAGTGGAAATTTGATTTGCACTTTTTAACTCTCCTTAGCAATATGTGTACTTTTCCATCTGCCACCGCCAATCCTGCAAACCACTCTTCTTTTTATCATCCACCCAGTTGGGTCTTTCTTTCACTAGGCCATTCAACACGTAGGCTGTGTTGTCCATATGTGATGTTCGCTGTGCAAGACGTGATGGCATGTGACTAAATGAATGAAAGACCAAACAGCTAGAAAGATGAAAGTAGATAGAAGAGTTGATCAGTGAATCGGCAGTGGGACAGGTACAGTGAGGGACTAAAAGATGTTAGTATATGATTGATTTTAACCCCTTACCATCAAGCCACATTTCTACTGGATTTGCCAAAGTGAATTGCAAAAAATTCAGATTTGGGTGAATCAAATTGATTCTCTCATCTCTAGAGACAGATCCTTTTAACCTGAATATAATAGCATTTAGATTTCTCTTACCTAAATATTTACTAAATGTTACGTTATTTCATTTACATTTCTATATAAGGGATTAGTGCCCTCTTTTTCTCAAAAAGAGCTTGAAATCCCCTGCATAGACTTTGTGACGGACCGTACAGGGGAAGGGGTGTGTCAACTTCACTCATCTGGAGAGGGGAGAGAATGACCCAGCAGGGATCGGCTCTCTGGTACCACCACTTACCCCAGGTCAGTCAGGGAACTGCACTGAGGGCAAATAGTCGCCAGAAAGGCTTCCCTTATAGGTATGAGTTATTGAGGTGTTCCCAGTGAGGGGGGATATACTGTATATCACCAGTCCAGGATGGGGCTAGATATATATATAAACCTCCCGGCTATCACTGGCAGAGTTCCTCACCAACACAGTACGGTATGCTGCCACCAGTTTCTCATCAGATATAAGCCCCGTCCGAACAACAGGGTTATATTGGGTCAGAAACCAACCGCGGGGTAGAGTATAATAACCAACCGACCTTGAGGATGTGGGGATTCGTGAATTGAGACAAAAGAGCAGCCCAAGATTAATTTTGTATTTAATCGCTGAAATGTGCACTAGAAATATACAAGTATATGTATACATATACAAGACCAGTATACAAGCATACAGTCAGGAGTGTAGTACAAGGGTAGAGTACAGATAGAATTATGTAGCATGTGACCGTCGACACTCTAAATGGGACAGCGGCAGTGCCACTGGGTTCTGCTGGATTTTATCTGTGCAGGGAGACCAAATATGGCTACCGTATTTAATTCCTGGAAGCCATGCTTTAAAACTGAATAACGCATAGTTCTTGAAGTGGCTGAACGATATGGGCTTGTGGGGAAGGAATGTAGATTCCAATTATGTGCTCAGCTAGGTTCAGAGATATTGCATTATTTTATTATAGGTAATTTTCTAGATTCAAAATCTCAGAGCCTTATGCCATTGAGCCTGGAATCTGCGGGGCCAATATGTCTGCGTGTCAGCTTGAGTTTAACAAAGGAAGCCTGTTGGCTGGTAACTGCACAAGCGTTCACACCCTTGTCATAATTCCCAGACTTGGTGCTGGGGACACAGGGTCCATGCCTTTTGAACCCCCGGGGAGAGTTTCTAAGGAATATTTGCTTGAGTTAATTAAAAAAACGTTGGTCTGCTTTGTCCAAGGAAGTGACTTTGGTGGATAATGAGGTCTCATTGTTTGACGTGCATTTGACTTCCCTTTTGGCCTGTGGGAATGCCAAAGGTGGGGGCTGAGTATGGGAGCAAGTACTTTGGGCTAAACTGTATCTTTTAGGGAATTCCATCAGATAGCAAAATTATATCAATTAGATATTATTTTCCCATATCTCACAGACTTTATTTGCCATCACTCAGAATATCTGGGAGATTTCTAGAAAAAGGAAACGCTCATGGACTCTCAAAAGAGTCAGCCATTCCCTTGAAACCCCTTGAAATCAGCCAAAATATCCCAAAATCTGTAATTCTGAAGGTTTTTGTGTCCCAATGGATCAAGGCAGCAATGAAGGGATAAGGCAAAGAATAGCCAGGAACGAGTATGGAGAGGGCACATCCTCTAAAAGGGTTATGACTGCGTCCTATCACTTCTGTTTAATTTCCACAATGTCAGCTGTGGACCTTAAGCTCCTCCAGAAACATCAATGACATTTTTTATGATAATTTAATCTACTTGTTTGATCTCTGCTGGATTCCCCGTGGCCACTGCTCTCTCATTTACTTGGTAACATTGTCTTACTTGTGTCTTGGAAATCAATTTCTCTATTTTCATCTTTGTTCCAATGTTCATCCTCCGTCTTATGTTTCTTCACTTCATTTTCTTTCTTGCCTGTAGTCCACACCCTGTGTATTCCTGTGAATTTCAGTAAATTGCCATTATTTATTTAAAATTATTTCCAATATTTAAAGAGAACGTGTCACTGAATTTTTAAAAAGAAACAAAGTACCTCCTCTAATTCCCTATGCCCCACTGATTCTGGAACAGCTTTTCTATTACTTCTGTGCCTCTCCTTTTCTAAATTATGCCCCGGGTATTAATGAAGCAAATTTTCTCTTCAACTAACCGTGCATATACCACAGCACTACTCTGTGGCATGGCCATGTTGTGATTGGTCAGCATCAAGGGAGAAAAAGAAAACACACAGAAAAGTTTTTCAGTACATGCCTATTTAGTTGAAAGGTAAATTTGCATCATCATTACATGGTGGCATAACTTTTGAACAGATGGAAACAGAAGAAAAAATAAAACTGTTCCAGAATTAGCTGAGCAGTGGCAATTAGAGGAGGTATTCACTTTAAATATAAAAAATCCAGTGAAATTTCCCTTTAAAAGACACTTTTGTATTTGGAGTATAGATCATATAAGGTACATATAGTTGATGCAGCCACATCCTTCCCATAAGACATAGTAAACAGTCTTGTGTCTCCAAAACAAGATCCTGCAGAAATCCTGCAATAAGTATGAAATACATTGTTCAAAATTCTTAGGTACTTTTATAACACTGTACGATGTTGCTTTAATCTGTTCACTTTGGGGGCATTTAAATATATTTGAATAAATAAGAAATGTATACATACAGGTGCTGGATCATGTGTTTACAAAGACTGCTTGGATCTCACAGACTTCAACTCCTACTATCTGGTGGCCGACAGGTTCCCTGCACTTTGAGACACGCATTGGACATGCTATGGTGAGCTACAGTTTTCCTCGCTCTTTGACTCTTTATTTTACCCATAGACATAACATTTTTCAGAAAATATGAATTCCTTTTACTGACCTTTACATGGCTTTCAATAGATATTGCCCGATCATCTGGTTCATAATGAAGTCTTACCTATTTCTGGAACAGGATGCGTTAAGTTATCTTCATTCTGGTGTTCATCTTTCCTCTTATGTTCCTTCGTCTTGTTTTCATCCTCTTCTTCTTGTCCCTTATCTTGGTCATCTGGGAAAGATAAACCCATAGAAATCAATGCAATCAGAGTGAGGTGATCAGCAGTAATTTCTGGGGTCACCTAGTACAAGTGTCTATTTCTCCTATTGTGCCCCCACCGTGAATATGAAACATTACACTGTAATCATTACATCACTGAACTGTTTCTGTAATACATGAATGTGTTGGATCGCTTGTGATGAAAGATGCTTTATTTAGACCCTTTGTATGAATGTCTTTAGAAAGATATTACCTCTCTATTAAACAGATGCTTAGTTTAAAAATGTGCTATCCAAATGTAGCAAAATAAAAAAAATCATACTGACCTGCTGGACAATTGCTTCTACGGTCTACTGCTGATGTTCCTCACTGATCTTGTGACTTTCTCTTCTGGCAGGAAAGGAGTCTCAGGTGACTAAATCAGTGGCCACTGATTGGCTGCAGTGGTCACCAACTGTGTGAGGTGGAAGAATTAGTCTCCAAGCTTTTTCATGATGTTGGCTGGAATGTGATCACTGCTTCCAATTAGTGTCCGCTGATTTTCTTCAGTGTTCAACTGATGTCTGAGCCGACCACCTACAGGACTCTGAGTAGTTCTGGTCAATCATCTGTTCTACTTGGACTCTTGCTGCTTCTTCATTCTGCTGCTGATATCTCTCACTGATCTCATGGCTTTCTCTTCTGGCAAGGAAGCCTTCAGGCGACTAATCAGTCAATCAGTGGCACTGACTGAATGAAGTGGTCTTGATCTGTGTGAGCTTGAAGAAACAATTTCCAAGCACTTGGATACGGAATGTGTCCACTGAAGCAAATCAGTGGCTGCTGATCGACTGCAGTGGTCACCTGTAGGGTTGAGCGAAACGGGTCGTTCATTTTCCAAAGTCGCCGACTTTTGGCAAAGTCGGGTTTCATGAAACCCGATCCGACCCCTGTGCGGGGTCGGCCATGCGGTACGCGACTTTCGCGCCAAAGTCGCGTTTCAATGACGCGAAAAGCGCCATTTCTCAGCCAATGAAGGTAAACGCAGAGTGTGGGCAGCGTGATGACATAGGTCCTGGTCCCCACCATCTTAGAGAAGGGCATTGCAGTGATTGGCTTGCTGTCTGCGGCGTCACAGGGGCTATAAAGGGGCGTTCCCGCCGACCGCCATGTTACTGCTGCTGATCTGAGCTTAGGGAGAGGTTGCTGCCGCTTCGTCAGAAGCAGGGATAGCGTTAGGCAGGGTCCATTAACCACCAAACCGCTTGTGCTGTAGCGATTTGCACTGTCCAACACCACCTTCGGTGTGCAGGGACAGTGGAAGCTACATTTTTTTTTCCCTCAGCGCTGTAGCTCATTGGGCTGCCCTAGAAGGCTCCCTGATAGCTGCATTGCTGTGTGTACGCCGCTGTGCAAACCAACTGCTTTTTTCAAAGCACAAATCCTCTTGTTCCTTCCTTTCTGCACAGCTATCTTGTTTGTTTGTCCACACTTTTTATTTAATTTGTGCATCAGTCCACTCCTTATTGCTGCCTGCCATACCTGGCTGAGATTACTGCAGGGAGATAGTAATTGAAGGACACTCCCTGTTTTTTTTTTTTTTTTTTTTTGTGGGAGATTAAGATTGACATTTCTGCTAGAGTGCCATCCCTGTCTGTGCCATCTCTCACTCAGTGGGCCATAGAAAGCCTATTTATTTTTTTGCTTGATTTGGGTTCTAAAATCCACCTGAAAAAATCACTACATTAATCAGTGGGAGAAAAATATTGGCCTCAGGGCTTGTGTGCCACTCCTGACTCCTGTGTGTGCCATCTCTCACTCAGTGGGCCATAGAAAGCCTATTTATTTTTTTGCTTGATTTGGGTTCCAAAATCTACCTGAAAAAATCACTACATCAATCAGTGGGAGAAAAATATTGGCCTCAGGGCTTGTGTGCCACTCCTGACTCCTGTGTGCATCATCACTCACTCAGTGGGCCATAGAAAGCCTATTATTTTTTTTTGCTTTATTTGGGTTCTAAATTCTACCTGAAAAAATCAATAAATCAATCAGTGGGAGATTAATATTGGCCTTTGGGCTTGTGTGCCAGTCCTAAGCGTGCCATCTCTCTCTCTCAGATAGTGGGCCATAGAAAGCCTATTTATTATTTTTTTTATTGGGTTTATAAATTTTCCCTGAAAAAAAAAAAAAAAGTGGGAGATTAATATTGGCCTTTGGCCTTGTGTGCCAGTCCTGAGCGTGCCATCTCTCTCACAAATAGTGGGCCATAGAAAGCCTATTTATTTATTTTTTTTGGTTTTATAAATTCTCCCTGAAAAAAAAGGGAGATTAATATTGGCTTTTGGGCTTGTGTGCCAGTCCTAAGCGTGCCATCTCTCTCTCTCAGATAGTGGGCCATAGAAAGCCTATTTATAATTTTTTTTATTGGGTTTATAAATTTTCGCTGAAAAAAAAAAAAAAGTGGGAGATTAATATTGGCCTCTGGGCTTGTGTGCCACTCCTGACTCCTGTGTGCGTCATCTCTCACTCAGTGGGCCATAGAAAGCCTATTTTTTGTTTTATTTGTTTTCTAAATTCTCCCTGAAAAAATCATTTTATTTTATTTGGTTTCTAAATTCTTCCTGAAAAAATCATTTTTTTTTATTATTTTTTTTCCTAAAGTCTCCCTGAAAAAAAAAAAAAAAAAAAAATCAGTGGGAGATTAATATTGCCCTTTCTGCTTGTGTGCCAGTCTTGACTCCTGGGTGTGCCATCTCTCTCTCTCTCTCCAATTGTGGGCCATAGAAAGCCTATTATTTTTTTTGCTTGATTTGGGTTCCAAAATCTACCTGAAAAAATCACTACATCAATCATTGGGAGAACAATATTGGCCTCTGGGCTTGTGTGCCACTCCTGACTCCTGTGTGTGGCATCTCTCACTCAGTGGGGCATAGAAAGCCTTTTTTTTTTTTTTTTTATTTGGTTTCTAAATTGTAATTGGAAAAATCATTTTATTTTATTTTGTTTCTAAAGTCTCCCTGAAAAAAAAATTAAAAATAAAAAAAAACAGTGGGAGATTAATATTAACATTTGTGCTTCAGTGACAGTCCTGCGTGTGTGGCATCTCTCTCATTTGGTGCCACCAAAAACAGAGTGTGTAACATTGTGCCTGATTTTCGTTGTGGTCTCACCCACCTGTAAAGGGGTAGCTAAATCATACTGAAGTTATAGCTCACCGTGTAAGTTGTGTGACAGCAACAAATACCGTTAGTTTGGTTACGTTTTTAAAACAATGAGGAAGTCTGGTGGAAGAGGTCGTGGCCGGGGGCGTTCATTGTCAGCTGGTAATGAGGGTAGTGGTAGAGCATCAGGTGGTCGTGGGAAAAAAAATATTGCACCTAAGTCTGGAGCTGTGGAGCCAGGTTCATCGTCTGGCTACACAAGGCCTCGAACGCTCCCTTTTCTGGGAGTAGGAAAACCGCTTTTAAAGCCGGAGCAGCAAGAGCAAGTTTTGGCTTATCTTGCTGACTCAGCCTCTAGCTCTTTTGCCTCCTCTCGTGAAACTGGTAAGTGTAAAAGCAGCGCGTCGTTAGTGGATGTTCATGGTCAGGGACAAGTCGCTTCCTTGTCCTCTTCAGCAAAAACAACAACAGAGAAGAATGCAGCAGGCGACACAACGGGTTACTCCATGGAGCTCTTTACACATACCGTCCCTGGCTTAGAAAGTGAAGCAGTTAACAGTCCATGCCCATTACAAGTTGAATCTGACATGGAGTGCACTGATGCACAGCCACAGCCAGACTACTATGCTGGTCCTTTGACTCAGACCACAACATTGCCCTCGCAGGATAATGATCAAGAATCAGACCCTGATAAGACTATGTTGCCCCATCACGAACGCTATACCACCGACCGACACGGTGACACAGACGAAGTTGCACACGAGCTACAAGAAGAGGTAATAGATGACCCAGTTGTTGACCCCGATTGGCAGCCATTGGGGGAACAGGGTGCAGGCGGCAGCAGTTCTGAAGCGGAGGAGGAGGGGCCGCAGCAGGCATCAACATCGCAACAGGTTCCATCTGCCGGGCCCGTATTTTGCCCAAAACGCGTGGCAAAGCCAAAACCTGTTGGAGGACAGCGTGGCCATCCGGTTAAAGCTCAGTCTGCAATGCCTGAAAAGGTATCCGATGCTAGAAAGAGTGCAGTCTGGCATTTTTTTAAACAACATCCAATTGATCAGCGCAAAGTCATCTGTCAAAAATGTTCAACTACCTTAAGCAGAGGGCAGAATCTGAAAAGTCTCAATACAAGTTGCATGCATAGACATTTAACCACCATGCATTTGCAAGCTTGGACCAACTACCAAACGTCCCTTAAGGTTGTAGCACCCTCGGCCAATGAAGCTAGTCATCAACGCAACATCCCTTCCGGCAGTGTAGGGCCACCATTTTCCGCACCACCTGCAGTATCTGTGCAGGTTTCTTTGCCAGGCCAAAGCAGTCAGGGTCAGGGAATCACCAGTTTCGTAGTAGGAAACACTGCATCTAGGGCACCGGTGGCAACAATACCATCTCCCACCGTCTCTCAGTCTGCCATGTCCACCGGCACCCCCGCTAGTTCCACGATCTCCAGCTCTCCAGTCCAGCTCACCCTACATGAGACTATGGTTAGAAAAAGGAAGTACTTAGCCTCGCATCCGCGTACACAGGGTTTGAACGCCCACATAGCTACACTAATCTCGTTAGAGATGATGCCCTACCGGTTAGTTGAAAGCGAAGCTTTCAAAGCCCTGATGGACTACGCTGTACCACGCTACGAGCTACCCAGTCAACACTTTTTTTCCAGAAAAGCCATCCCAGCCCTCCACCAGCATGTTAAAGAGCGCATCGTCCATGCACTCAGGCAATCTGTGAGCACAAAGGTGCACCTGACAACAGATGCATGGACCAGTAGGCATGACCAGGGACGTTACGTGTCCATCACGGCACACTGGGTGAATGTTGTGGATGCAGGGTCCACAGGGGACAGCAAGTTTGGGACAGTTCTGCCTAGCCCACGGTCTAGGAAACAGTTGGCTGTAGCCGTTCACACCCCCTCCTCCTCCTCCTCGTCCTCCTGCAGAAGCGAGAGCTCGTCCACAGACCGCAGTCGCACAACCACTCCATCCGCAGCTGCCACTGTTGCACACCAGGTTTCCCATTATGGGGCAGCTACTGGCAAACGTCAGCAGGCTGTATTGGCTATGAAGTGTTTGGGCGACAACAGACACACCGCGGAAGTTCTGTCCGAGTTCTTGCAGAAAGAAACGCAGTCGTGGCTGGGCACTGTAGATATTGAGGCAGGCAAAGTAGTGAGTGATAACGGAAGGAATTTCATGGCTGCCATCTCCCTTTCCCAACTGAAACACATTCCTTGCCTGGCTCACACCTTAAACCTGGTGGTGCAGTGCTTCCTGAAAAGTTATCCGGGGTTATCCGACCTGCTCCTCAAAGTGCGTGGACTTTGCTCACATATCCGCCGTTCGCCCGTACACTCCAGCCGTATGCAGACCTATCAGCGTTCTTTGAACCTTCCCCAGCATCGCCTAATCATAGACGTTGCAACAAGGTGGAACTCAACACTGCACATGCTTCAGAGACTGTGCGAACAGAGGCGGGCTGTTATGTTTTTGTGGGAGGATACACATACACGGGCAGGCAGTAGGATGGCAGACATGGAGTTGTCAGGTGTGCAGTGGTCGAAGATTCAAGACATGTGTCAAGTCCTTCAGTGTTTTGAGGAATGCACACGACTGGTTAGTGCAGACAACGCCATAATAAGCATGAGCATCCCCCTAATGCGTCTACTGATGCAAAGTTTAACGCACATAAAGGATCAGGCGTCTGCAGCTGAGGAAGAGGAAAGCCTTGATGACAGTCAGCCATTGTCTGGCCAGGGCAGTGTACAGGACGAGGTAGCGGGCGAAGAGGAGGAGGACGAGGAGGATGATGGGGATGATTATATTTTTAATGAGGAAGCTTTTCCGGGGCCACTGGAAATTGTTGGCGCGGCAAGGCCGGGTTCTGGTTTTTGGAGGGACACAAGTGACGTGGATTTGCCTGAAACTGCCCCTCAACCAAGCACAACCGCAGATTTGAGAACTGGAACTTTGGCCCACATGGCGGATTATGCCTTACGTATCCTCAAAAGGGACACACGCATTACTAAAATGATGAACGATGACGATTACTGGTTGGCCTGCCTCCTTGATCCTCGCTATAAAGGCAAATTGCAAAATATAATGCCACATGACAACTTGGAAATAATATTAGCAACCAAACAATCAACTCTTGTTGACCGTTTGCTTCTGGCATTCCCTGCACACAGCGCCCGTGATCGTTCTCACACGAGCTGCAGGGGCCAGCAGACCAGAGGAGTTAGAGGGGCAGAAATCAGAAGTGGCGTTGGCCAGAGGGGTTTTCTGACCAGGTTGTGGAGTGATTTTGCTATGACCGCAGACAGGACAGGTACTGCAGCATCAATTCAAAGTGACAGGAGACAACATTTGTCCAGTATGGTTACAAACTATTTTTCATCCCTTATCGACGTTCTCCCTCAAGCGTCATTCCCATTTGATTACTGGGCATCCAAATTAGACACCTGGCCAGAATTGGCAGAATATGCATTGCTGGAGCTTGCTTGCCCGGCAGCTAGTGTCCTATCAGAAAGAGTATTCAGTGCTGCAGGTTCAATACTAACAGAAAAAAGGACTTGTCTGGCTACCCAAAATGTAGATGATCTAACCTTCATTAAAATGAACCACAACTGGATTTCAAAATCTTTTGCCCCACCTTGCCCGGCTGACACCTAGCTTTCCTATGAAAAGGTCTTGCCTGTGGACTATTCTGAATGACTTTTCCAATCTCGTAATTTTCTGCACCTGATTGTCCAGCATACGACATGTTTACACCTCACTAAATGGCCAAACTCCCCACACGGGGCCGTGGTATCGCCACTTGGCGCCAGCACCCGTGAGAGTGCTGTTTGTCTGAAGAGGTGGGTGTGCCCGCTTTTGGTCGACGGCACTGCCACTGGGTCCCTCATAGTACAATAAAGTGTCTCTGGCGGTGGTGGTGCGCACCCAACGTCAGACACACCGTTGTAATATGAGGGGCCCTGGGCCTGTACCGCCGGCCACAAGACAGTTCCCCCCCCCCAGCTCAAACAGTGCTCTACCACTTGCAAAATTATCTCTCACAGCTCCACCAATGTTTAGTCTATGCGCTGACATCCTTCAATGCCTGGCACTGACAATACCATTGTATTGACATTTTTGTTATGCTAGGCCTTCGAAGCCTGTCTGCGGTCCCTCCTTCCACTAGGCCTCCACTGACCATTGTACTGCTGCCCTTGTACCACTGGAACCAATTTTAAATTGCCAACAGCCCTATTCTTTTATGTTAGGCCTTCGAAGCCTGTCTGCGGTCCCTCCTTCCACTAGGCCTCCACTTACCATTGTACTGCTGCCCTTGTACCACTGGAACCAATTTTAAATTGCCAACAGCCCTATTTTTTTATGTTAGGTCTTCGAAGCCTGTCTGCGGTCCCCCCTTCCACTAGGCCTCCACTGACCACACCACTGCTGCCCGTGTACCCCTGGAACCAATTTAAAATTGCCGACAGCCAGCCCAATTTTATTATGTTAGGCCTTCGAAGCCTGTCTGCGGTCCGTTCTTTCTACTACTACTACACTGACCAGGCCACTGCTGCCCGTGTTCCCCTGGAACCAATTTAAAATTGCCTACAGCCATCTGTTATTATGTTAGGCCTTCGATGCCTGTCTGCGGTCACTCCTTCCACTAGGCCTCCACTGACCACACCACTGCTGCCCGTGTACCCCTGGAACCAATTTAAAATTGCCTACAGCCAGCCCAATTTTATTATGTTAGGCCTTCGAAGCCTGTCTGCGGTCCGTTCTTTCTACTACTACTACACGGACCAGGCCACTGCTGCCCGTGTTCCCCTGGAACCAATTTAAAATTGCCTACAGCCATGTGTTATTATGTTAGGCCTTCGATGCCTGTCTGCGGTCACTCCTTCCACTAGGCCTCCACTGACCACACCACTGCTGCCCGTGTACCCCTGGAACCAATTTAAAATTGCCTACAGCCAGCCCAATTTTTTATGTTAGGCCTTCTAAGCCTGTCTGCGGTCCGTTCTTTCTACTACTACTACACTGACCAGGCCACTGCTGCCCGTGTTTCCCTGGAACCAATTTAAAATTGCCTACAGCCATCTGTTATTATGTTAGTCCTTCGATGCCTGTTTGCGGTCACTCCTTCCACTAGGCCTCCACTGACCACACCACTGCTGCCCGTGTACCCCTGGAACCAATTTAAAATTGCCTACAGCCATCTGTTATTATGTTAGGCCTTCGAAGCCTGTCTGCGGCCTTTCCTTCCAATAGTTCTCCACTGACCAGACCAATGCTGGCAGTGTACCCCTGGAACCCAGCTGAAAGTGCATGTAGCCTCCTTTTTTTCTTTGTTTTATATTTAGAAAGCCCAGATGAACTACGCTGTGCAACGGTTCAAGCTACCCAGTCGACATTTCTTTTGCGAGAAAAGCCATCCCAGCCCTCCAGCAGCATGAAAAAGTCTGCATTGTCATAGCACTCAGGCAATCAAACAGTAGAAAGGTGCACCTGACAAGAGACGCATGGACCAGTAGGCATGTCCACAAAAAGTTACGTGTCCATTACGGCGCACTGGGTTAATGTGTTGGATGCATGGTCCACAGGGGACAGCCTACAAAGTCTGTCTGCAGTCCCTAATTCCAATTTTCCTCTGCTGACCACACCACTGCTGCCCGTGTACCCCTGGAACCAATTTTAAAGTGTCTACAGCCTAATTTTGTTATGTTAGGCCTACTACGCCTGTCTGCGGTCCCTCCTTCCAATACTCGTCCACTGACCACACCACTGCTGCCCGTGGACCCCTGGAACCTATTTTTAATTGCATAGAGCATCCTTTTTTTAATAGTAGGCGTACAAAGTCTGTCTGCGGTCCACTATTGAAATTGTCCTCCACTGCCCAGAGCACTGCTGCTTGTGTACCCCTGTAACTTTTTTAAGCTGCAGTGAGCCACATTTTTGGTTTAAGTCCTACTACCTGTGTCTGTCTGCGCCACTCAATTCACCTGTGTTCCTTTGAAAAAAGCTGAGCGTCAATAGTCTTGTTTTCAGCCTCTAGGAATTTTAAAACTGCATTGGGGGTACAACTTTGGTAGGGCCTACTAACGGTGTCTGCCTCCCCAAGGTGTGCCCCAGGTTTCCTCGCCATTGCTTCGATCTTAATGCTCTCGTTTAGTAGTTGTTGGAAACTACACTGCATTAGGCCTACAAATTGGGTTTGGGGTGTAGAGAGATGGTGTGTTACACTCCAAGGTGTTCCCCAGGTTTCCTCTCCATTGCTTCGATCTTCATGCTCTCGTTTAGTAGTTGTTGGAAACTACGCTGCATTAGGCCTACAAATTGGGTATGGGGTGTAGAGAGATGGTGTGTTCCACTCCAAGGTGTTCTCCAGGTTGCCTTTCCTGAGCTTCGATCTTCCGGCTCTCGTTTAGTAGTTGTTGGAAACTACACTGCATTAGGCCTACAAATTGGGTATGGGGTGTAGAGAGATGGTGTGTTACACTCCAAGGTGTTCCCCAGGTTTCCTCTCCATTGCTTCGATCTTCATGCTCTCGTTTAGTAGTTGTTGGAAACTACGCTGCATTAGGCCTACAAATTGGGTATGGGGTGTAGAGAGATGGTGTGTTCCAATCCAAGGTGTTCTCCAGGTTGCCTTTCCTGAGCTTCGATCTTCTGGCTCTCGTTTAGTAGTTGTTGGAAACTACGCTGCATTAGGCCTACAAATTGGGTATGGGGTGTAGAGAGATGGTGTGTTCCACTCCAAGGTGTTCCCCAGGTTTCCTCTCCATTGCTTCGATCTTCATGCTCTCGTTTAGTAGTTGTTGGAAACTACACTGCATTAGGCCTACAAATTGGGTATGGGGTGTAGAGAGATGGTGTGTTCCACTCCAAGGTGTTCCCCAGGTTTCCTCTCCATTGCTTCGATCTTCATGCTCTCGTTTAGTAGTTGTTGGAAACTACACTGCATTAGGCCTACAAATTGGGTATGGGGTGTAGAGAGATGGTGTGTTCCACTCCAAGGTGTTCCCCAGGTTTCGTCCACATTGCTTCGGTCTTCCGACTCTCGTTTAGTAGTTGTAGAAAACTACACTGCATTAGGCCTACAAATTGGGTATGGGGTGTAGAGAGACGGTGTGTTACACTCCAAGGTGTTCCCCAGGTTTCATCCACATTGCTTCGGTCTTCCGACTCTCGTTTAGTAGTTGTTGAAAACTACACTGCATTAGGCCTACAAATTGGGTATGGGGTGTAGAGAGATGGTGTGTTACACTCCAAGGTGTTCTCCAGGTTGCCTTTCCTGAACTTCTATCTTCAGGCTCTCATTAAATTGTGGTTAAATGGAACAACTGCATTTGGCGTACCAGTTGGTTTGGGGCCTACTATCGGTGTCTGCCACTCCTTGCTGTTCTCCTGGTTTCCTGTCCTGAAATTCCATTTTCAGGCTCTCGTTAAGTAGTTGTTAATGTTAGACTGCATTTGGCCTACTAGTTGGGTTGGGGCCTACTATCGGTGTCTGCCACTCCTTGCTGTTCTCCTCCACTGAACAAAGCTGTGCCGCCTGTTTACTACGGTTGCCAATTTTGAACTGCATTTCGACTACTTACTGATTTGGCCCTACTCTCTGTGTCAGCCTCTCATTCCAGTTGTCCTCCACTGCAATGCCCCCTGGTTAGTCCTGTGTTACCAATTTTTAACTGCATTTAGCCAACTTTATTCTTTGGGCCTATATCTGTGTTTCCTCCTCATCCTGCCCATTGCCCAGCCAGTGATAGATGAGTCTGCTGGTACATTGACCCATAACGCAAAATTCCCCGTGCACGCTACACAGCAAGATTGTGACCCTGCTGAAAGTCAGGTTCCTCTTCCCGCATACCATACCACCTTACACGGGGACAAAGAGGAAGGTGCAGATGAAAGTGCAGGTTCCTTCATCAGGTGGGGGGAGGAATACTAGTTGGCGACGTCACTGGCACAGGGCCTCTCATAGTACGCAAAAGTGTTGCTGCCGGTGGGAGGCGCCCCCGCCGTGCAAACACACCGCTGTACTTTGAGGGGCCCTGTGCCAGTGCCAATGCCAACGAGTGGGCCCCCCCTGCTTGCTCAGGATCACAGCACTTGCAAAGTTGAAATACTTACCTCTCCCTGCTCCACTGCCGTGACGTGGTCCAGATTTACTGGGCCCACTAATTACTTGAACCAGCCCTACCCCCCACAACTTTAGCCAAATGACCCCCAATTTCAAATGCCTTCCAATTATTATAAGCTAAATTACGATTGACAAGCTTCTGTAACAAGAATGTATGTTTTTGCCATTAAAATGGGCAGTGTAGGTGTTTTCCTGGCCTCCACTCACTGCCGACTATGCTCCCCCATTGACTTGCATTGGGTTTCGTGTTTCGGGCGATACCCGACTTTTCGCCATAAACGGCCGATTCCACTCGACTCGACTTCTAAGATAGTCGGGTTTCGCGAAACACGACTCGACTCTAAAAAGGTCAAGGTCGCTCAACCCTCGTCACCTGACGTTTGAGCTGACTCCCTAATGGACTCTCATTGCTCTTCTGTTTTGTTGCCACTGTCACCCACAGATCCCCTAGCTTCCAACAGAATACACCAACAGCAGTAATGAGAAGGTGCAGGGATATGGTAAGTGAATAAGTGTTGTTGTTGTTTTTTTATACACCATTGGTCTCTTTTTAAACTAAATAAAAGTAATACTGAATCAGTACTTTCAAGAGTATTAAACAACTTGATCATGGCAAGAGACAGGGTTGATGGTGCCACCATTCTGGCACTTTTAGATTTTTGTGCAGCGCTTAATATTAAGGAATTCTGCAAAATTGATTTCACAGTTCTTCAATGGTTCAGCTTCTTGCTGGCTGGAAGGCCATAAAGTGTATCTATTGGTTCCTTATTGTCCATGTCAATCCCCTAAAGCTATGGCATAGTTATTGGTATCATGTGGCCTGCAAGGGCGTAGCGCCCCCGTTTCTCCTTGATTGGCTGCACATGGAGGACTCAGGCTGAAGAAAATGATTCTTTGTGCTCAGTCATTTTCTCCAGTCCCATTCTTCCATGATGGCTAACTGAAGTCACCGGTATCGTGTGGCCTGCAAGGGTATAGCGCCCTCTGTTTCTCCTCGACTGGCTGCACATGGAGGACTCAGGCAGGAGCAAATGATTCCTTGTGCTCAGTCATTTTCTCAAGCCTCAGTGTTCGGTGAACAGTCAACTGAGGAGAAGTTTTATTTCTTCTCATGTCACAGCCCTGCTTTGGCAGCTCATGGGCTACAGTTTGTCATTTGAGATACAGATCACAGTAGCTGTGTTTCCTCTGACTAATGACATGCAACTATGATGTACTGCAGTTTGAGCTACATGACAAGGGGCGTCTTTTTCACATTTTTGGAGAACCCATTTAATAACCAATCAACTTTGACATTCTCCAATAATAACAATTGTCATCACTGGATACATTTATATTATTACTCAAAGCGCATCTCTACATCAAACTTCATACCAAATTAACAAACATATTCCCTTGACTGCTGCGCTATGAGCTCATTCTAATAAAAGTGAAATACAGATGTTTTGTTTGAACATTATATGGGTAACTCCAACTACTGTGTTATCATCCAGTTCATAATGTTTTCTTACCTATGTACTGAGCAGAATCTCTCAAATATTCTTCATTCTTGTTTTTATAGTTGTCATCTTCCTCCACTGAGTTTTTCATTTGGCTTGTTTAGACCCAGCAAAATTGTTGCACCTCAACTCATTATTTTGCAAATGTATGAAATATGATGCTCAAGATGATACAACTGTCTCCTACCATATTAGTCAGCAGTAGCAGCTATTAAAGGGAATCTACTGGGTTTTTGTCACCCCATCTGACAGCAGCATGATGAAGGGGCAGAGACCCAGATTTCAGTGATGTATAGCTTAGTTTACTGGTTGCCGCAGTTGTGATACAATCACAGTTTTCTCAGTTGCACATCTAGCGGTGCTTGAATGCTGAGCTGTATATAACTCCGCCCACACCACTGGTTGGCTGCTTACCCATACTCAGTGCTGATAGATTCCCTTTAATTCATATGATCCGTCAGACCACATCAAATTGTTATAGCTTTTGACACCATACCCTTGGCACGCTTTAAAAAGTTAATGACTTATGTAGAGACACATATGACAGGATAGGAGCTGTGAGCCCCAAATGGTAGATTTTTAATAGTTTCTGGGCAAAGTTGGTAGGTTTTTATTTTTGATGCACTGACGTAGAAATAAGGAAGTTAGAAGGAAGGAAGGAGCAGAGCATGCAGACTACGGATTGAATAAGCTTTTGGCATCCAGGGCAGAGGTTTTAGAACATACTCCACCGTCTTTTCTTTGTAAACATGAGCATTAGAGTCTTGACTAGTGTTGAGCGATACCTTCCGATATTTGAAAGTATCGGTATCGGATTCTATCGGCCAATATCCGAAAAATATCGGATATCGCCGATACCGATATCCGATACCAATACAAGTCAATGGGACACAAATATCGGAATGTATCCTGTAATGGTTCCCAGGGTCTGAAGGAGAGGAAACTCTCCTTCAGGCCCTGGGATCCATATTCATGTGTAAAATAAAGAATAAAAATAAAAAATATTGATATACTCACCCTCGGACGCGCCCTGGTTGTAACCGCTGCAACCGCCATGCTTCCCTTCCTAAGAATGAGCGCGTGAAGGGCCTTCGATGACGTCGCGGCTTGTGATTGGTCGCGTGACCGCTCATGTGACCACTCATGCAACCAATCACAAGCCGCGACGTCATCGCAAGTCATTCACACGCTCATTCTTAGGAAGGGAAGCATGGCAGTTGCAGGGGTTACAACCAGGGCGCGTCCGAGGGTGAGTATATCAATATTTTTTATTTTTATTCTTTTTTTTTTTTTACACATGATTCTTCTTCCCGATACCGATTCCCGATATCGCAAAAATATCGGAACTCGGTATCGGAATTCCGATACCGCAAATATCGGCCGATACCCGATACTTGCAGTATCGGAATGCTCAACACTAGTCTTGACCCCTTTTCCACTACTTTAAATTATAAATTTTAGCTCTTCTAATAATGCCCTCGGTAATGTCCTACTTTGCCTACTCCTCATCCTTGCACTGTTCTGGACGTATAGTAGCTGCAATTACACTATTGCCTCAAAGGACAATGCTGCTTTAACTAAAGCATATAATAAAAACACCAAGAAAAAGGTAGAGATGCTTACCTGCCCAGGCCTCGAATTGAATGCACTAACAGGGCACAGTAGACCCAATTAAAGGTGGCAGCTACACAGGTGCCTCTCTGTCTTTTTCTTGTTCTTTTTATTATAGATTTTTGGAGGATTTTCAAGTCCTCTTTTTGTGGTTTTGATTTAACCAAAGCATGACATGAACATTTAGTGTCCTGATGCGTACAATTGATCTTGTGATTTAATCAAACATCCTGGGGACACATTCTCCTCTGGAGATAGGTTTACCTTGCTCAGATGTGTTCGATGATCTGTAAGAAAATTTGAAGCGCCATACCCAAAATGCGGCCACCACAAGAGCCACCACAGGAAGCACCACCCCTATGGCAATGGATGTAGTGTTTGATTTCATTTCTGTCATGAGAAAAAAAAAACAACAGATTTAAATTCATACTACAGAATGTAATGAAGGAACCACAATATATCGATCACGTACCCCGTAATGGAATACTTGTATTAAGCCATTTAATGGAAGAAATAAGTGGCACTTCTTACATGGAAACAGAACAACAAGATGTAAGTATGTGCAGGATTTTATGAGAAGTAAGTTTATATATTCTCACTTTGCTATAAAAGTGCAGATCTGTTAAAATCCAGAGCCTCTTCCACCACATCTGGGGTTTTTCTCTAATATTTAGCATTTGCATTTCAGCCATTTTATCATAAATAATTGCAGTCATAATGACACATAAAGTGCAACCACGGTGTTATAGGTCACAGACAGCCATAGAGTTTCCATATATTGTCAACCACATAGCCCTAGCCCTATACACTACCACCCTCAAGGCCCTCATATACCATCATCCAAAGAAGCTTATAAACTACTGGCTTCCGACCTCCATAAACTGCCACCCTCAATGCCGTCATCCACTACTAGCTATAAAGCCGCATAGACTGCTAGTCTCAGTGCCTTCACTCACTGGTAGTTATACAGTTCCCATTCATTGCGATCCTCAAGGTCGTCCAACCACATACATAGCCAGTCACAGAGCCCTATACAGCACCAGCCAGACCCCTAATACATTGCCAGCCACCGGACACCCCCACACACAGATGCCGACCAGGTGGCCACTGAGTCGCTAAACACGGGGTCCTCATAGAATGTTACGTTCAAGGCACCTAAAAATTTAATGTTACAGGGGCTTCATGTATTGTTAGCAAAAGAGCCCCATATGCTGCTATTCAGAAAGCCCCCATATTGCCCCCATTCTGGCCTTCTCCTGCTCCTCATATACTGTCAGTCACATTTCCCCAAACACTGCTAGCCACAGGACCCCAAACATAGCCAGGATAAGGGCCCACATATTTCAACACATACTGACCCCATACGCTGTCATTCACTAACCCCTTCAACAGGGGCAGTTGTAGGGCCCTCATACACTATCTATACACTATCAGACACAGAGCCTCTATATACTGCCACCAAAACAATGACAAGATACTGTCAGTCATGAATCCCATACACTGCTGGCCTACCCTTGTAGTCCCTAAGTACGGACATCTGCAAGGCTCTCATAAAGTACCAGCCACAGGGTCCCCATTCAGTGTGAGGCACAGGGTCGCAATACATTGCCAGCCACAGAATTTTACACTGTCGTTTCTACCAGTGTTTATTGAAAGCTTTTAATTCCACAAACCTTCAACCTACTTATGGGTCGGCATATTATATTAGTTAGGTTTCTTTTATATGGAACTCTCAGTGATCACTGGTTTAAAAACCAGACCGTTTAATAAGATTTCTAGCCCCTACCTGAACAATACTTTACATGGACAGTGGCATTCTTGTGGTCAGCCGGGTTTTGGACTTTGCACATGAATTCTGTGTCCTGGTGATCCAGTGGTATCCGAACTGTATTTACAGTCTCATTTATATTCTGATACTCAGAGTCATGGTATCTGTATTTCCAGTTGTAAAAAAAAACATCTGTATTTGATGGGATGGAACATTTCAGACTAACATAGCACTGATCCCCAATTCTCTCCACTTCACTTTCGATCTTTGGAGTGGGAACAGGATCTGTAACAAAAAAACAAGTATAATTGATTTGCAGTATATAGTTTAACAGGTTATTTCAAATGGACGGACTCTATAAGGGAACCCCACATGTAATATTACAGATCTAGACATCAAGTCTATCGTATGAATTCATTCTTGCTAATGTAAAGAGGCAACGTAATGTAAGGATTATCAAAGCGTGTTTGTTAATTTAGCACTTTTATCCTGAGTTCCCAAAGATATTAAATTGCTCTTAGCAATCCTAACACATGCAGACTGGCCTATCAGAAGTCCACTAAAAGATCAAAGGTTCCTCACTTAAGCCAAGGCTTTGGGGCCACAATGTTATCTATATGTCCAGAAAGAGACAAAGCCATCCACACTGGATTGCAAAGCTGGTCAAGTAGTTGGTTATTGGTAATCTGAAAGGCTATTTCAAATGATCACTAGGGTTTCTTCTAGGAGACCAGAAATTCACTAGAATACAAGCCCAAAGGTTCCTCATGTAAGCCATGTCTCCAAAGCCGCAACAGGGTTATACAAGGTCCAGAAGTAGACAAAGTCATTTACACCTCGCTGGAAAGCTGATCAAATACTTCATTATTGAGTGCCTGAAGATCTACATCACATTATCCCATAGCTTTGCTTGTGAGTGTTGAAAGTCCATAGATCTGATGTCTTGTTTTATCATCAGTGCTATTCACTATAGGTGACTATTCTGTCTATGAGTAGGAGGCCATCAACTTTTGTCCACCTAATGGGAAAGGAAGGGAGAGGTGGCACCTCTTGTGCATGTCTCTCTATTCTATGGGAAATACAGAAACATCCTAGAAAGCTTGGTCATCTTTTTTTGAAAGGTTCAAAAGAATGGATTGAAAGATGGCTATATCAATGAGTGGTAATAAATGGTTGCACATCTAATTGGAAAAGTGTTTCAAGTAGGGTACCACAAAACTATGTCCTGGTCTCAGTTTTGTTCAACATTTTTATAAATGATCTAGATAAGGGAACTGAAGGTAAACTAATTAAATTTGTAGACAATACAAAGCTAGGAATGATAGCTAAAGGTACCGTCACACATAACGATATCGTTAACGATATCGTTGCTTTTTGTGACGTAGCAACGATATCGTTAAGGAAATCGTTATGTGTGACAGCGACCAACGATCAGGCCCCTGCTGGGAGATCGTTGGTCGCTGAGGAAAGTCCAGAACTTTATTTTGTCGCTGGACTCCCTGCTGACATCGCTGGATCGGCGTGTGTGACGCCGATCCAGCGATGTCTTCACTGGTAACCATGGTAAATATCGGGTTACTAAGCGCAGGGCCGTGCTTATTAACCTGATGTTTACCCTGGTTACCAGCGTAAATGTAAAAAAAAAAAACACTACATACTTACCTTCCGTGTCTGTCCACCGGCGCTGTGCTTTCCTGCACTGACTGGGAGCGCCGGCCAGCCGTAAAGCACAGCGGTGACATCACCGCTCTGCTTTTCGGCTGACCGGCGCTGACAGTGCAGAGGAAAGCAGAGCACCGGAGGACAGACACGGAAGGTAAGTATGTAGTGTTTGTTTTTTTTACGTTTACGCTGGTAACCAGGGTAAACATCAGGTTACTAAGCGCAGCCCTGCGCTTAGTAACCCGATGTTTACCCTGGTTACCAGGGGACTTCGGGATCGTTGGTCGCTGGAGAGCTGTCTGTGTGACAGCTCTCCAGCGACCAAACAGCGACGCTGCAGCGATTGACATCGTTGTCGGTATCGCTGCAGCGTCGTTTAGTGTGACGGTACCCTAACACTAGTGAAGACAGAGGAAGGATTCAGAAGGATCTAGATAAGCTTAAACAATGGGCAGTAACTAATAGAATGGTGTTTAACAGGGAAAAATGCAGGATTCTACATCTGGGCATGAAAAACAAGCATTACATGTCCAGAATGGGAGGAATAGATCTAAAGGCACCGTCACACATAACGATATCGTTAACGATATCGTTGCTTTTTGTGACGTAGCAACGATATCGTTACCGAAATCGTTATGTGTGACAGCGACCAATGATCAGGCCCCTGCTGGGAGATCGTTGGTCGCTGGGGAATGATCAGGACTTTATTTTGGTCGCTGATCTCCCGCTGACATCGCTGAATCGGCGTGTGTGACGTCGATTCAGAGATGTCTTCATTGGTAACCAGGGTAAATATCGGGTTACTAAGCGCAGGGCCGCGCTTAGTAACCCGATGTTTACCCTGGTTACCATTGTAAATGTAAAAAAAAAAAACACTACATACTTACATTCCGGTGTCTGGTCACGTCCCTCGCATTCAGCTTCCAGCACTGACTGAGCGCCGGCCAGCTGTAAAGCAGAGCACAGCGGTGACGTCACCGCTCTGCTTTACGGCCGGCCGGCGCACCTCTCACAGTCAGTGCGGGAAGCTGAAGGCGAGGGACGTGACCAGACACCGGAATGTAAGTATGTAGTGTTTTTTTTTATTTTAAATTTACAATGGTAACCAGGGTAAACATCGGGTTACTAAGCGCGGCCCTGCGCTTAGTAACCCGATGTTTACCCTGGTTACCCGGGGACTTCGGCATCGTTGGTCGCTGGAGAGCTGTCTGTGTGACAGCTCTCCAGCGACCAAACAGCGACGCTGCAGCGATCGGCATCGTTGTCTATATCGCTGCAGCATCGCTTAATGTGATGGTACCTTTAGGAACAACATGTGTGAAAAAGGCTTGGATATACAAATAGATCACAGACTGCACATGAGTCAACAGTGTGATGCAGCAGCAAAAAAGGCAAATACCATTCTGGGATGAATTAAGAAAAGCATACAGTCTAGATCACTTGAAGTAATTATCTCCCTCTACTCCTCCTTGGTCAGGCCTTATCTGGAATACTGTGTCCAGCTCTTGTCACCATATTTTAAAACAGACATAGAAAAACTGAAGCAAGTTCAGAGAAGAGCTACCAGAATTGTAAACGAACTGCAAAGTATATCCTACGAGGAACGGTTAAAGGATCCGGGAATATTTAGCTTGCAAATAAGAAGGCTAAGAGGAGACTTACTATACCTATAAATTCATAGGAAGCAGATGCCAAGTAGGTTAAAAATTACAAGAATCTTTATTAAACACTGTAGAACAAACACTTAAAAAATTTATTTTTATATTTTTCAGTGGGTACACACTAAATGGATCTGCAAACACAGGAATATTCTTGACAAAATATATGTGTACAATATTATTTTCTTTTAGATAAGTTGGTCTCTTGTTGCTAAGTTACGACAAAAGAGGAATCGACATTAATACAATCCAATTTTTGAAAAAATGTTCATGCGGTTAGTGCTTGTAAGGTTCGACGTAAGTACATGTATACAGGATTTTCCAATAAGTAATGACTCCCTACATCACAAAACTTCTTAAAGGAATAAATTCAAGTGATTTAACCCTTTAGTGACAGAGCCAATTTGGTACTTAATGACCGAGCCAATTTGTACAATTCTGACCACTGTCATTTTATGAGGTTATAACTCTGGAACGCTTTAACGAATCCTGCTGATTCTGAGCATCTTTTTTCGTGAAATATTGTACTTCATGTTAGTGGTAACATTTCTTTGATATTACTTTCAATTATTATGAAAAAAACGGAAATATGGCAAAAAAAATTAAAATGTTGCAATTTTCAAATTTTGAATTTTTATGCCCTTAAATCAGAGAGATAGGTCACACAAAATAGTTAATAAATAACATTTCCCACATGTTTACTTTACTGTTGTGAATTCTGTTGTCGGGCTCCCTCCTGTGGTTATGAATGGTACTTCGGCTGGTTCTGTCCATGGACTTCCTCTGGTGGGAGTTTCTGAGTTTCCTTCCACAGGTGACGAGGTTAATTCGTTAGCTGCTGCTCTATTTAACTCCACTTAGATCTTTGCTCCATGCCACCTGTCAATGTTCCAGTATTGGTCTAGTTCTCTCCTGGATCGTTCTTGTGACCTGTCTTCCCAGCAGAAGCTAAGTTCCAGCTTGTATTTCTTTGGTTTGCTATTTTTCTGTCCAGCTTGCTTTTTTTATTGTTGTCTTGCTTGCTGGAAGCTCTGGAACGCAGAGGGAGCGCCTCCGCACCGTGAGTCGGTGCGGAGGGTCTTTTTGCGCCCTCTGCGTGGTCTTTTTGTAGGTTTTTGTGCTGACCGCAAAGTAACCTTTCCTATCCTCGGTCTGTTCAGTAAGTCGGGCCTCACTTTGCTAAATCTATTTCATCTCTATGTTTGTATTTTCATCTTTACTCACAGTCATTATATGTGGGGGGCTGCCTTTTCCTTTGGGGAATTTCTCTGAGGCAAGGTAGGCTTTATTTTTCTATCTTCAGGGCTAGCTAGTTCCTTAGGCTGTGCCGAGTTGCATAGGGAGCGTTAGGCGCAATCCACAGCTATTTCTAGTGTGTTTGATAGGATTAGGGATTGCGGTCAGCAGAGTTCCCACGTCCCAGAGCTCGTCCTTATTATCAGAAACTATCAGGTCATTCCGTGTGCTCTTAACCACTAGGTCCACTGTTGTCCTGACCACTAGGTCATAACAGTACAGGTGGCCCAAAGTACTAATGCATCTCAATAGAGGGATAAGAGAAGTTCTGAGACCATTTTTTTTTCTTTGCAGAGTTTTTTGTCTCTCTTTTCCCCTTTACCTCTGGGTGGTTCAGGACACTGGTGTAAACATGGACAGTCAAGGTCTGTCCTCTTGGATGGATAATCTCACTACAAGGGTACAAAACATTCAAGATTTTGTGGTTCAGAATCCGATGTCAGAGCCTAGGATTCCAATTCCTGATTTGTTTTTTGGTGATAGATCTAAGTTCTTGAATTTCAAAAATAATTGTAAATTGTTTCTTGCCTTGAAACCTCGCTCCTCAGGTGACCCTGTTCAACAAGTAAAGATCATTATTTCTTTGTTACGTGGTGACCCTCAAGACTGGGCATTTTCCCTTGCGCCAGGAGATCCGGCATTGCGTGATGTTGATGCGTTTTTCCTGGCGCTTGGATTGCTTTATGACGAACCTAATTCAGTGGATCAGGCAGAGAAAATCTTGCTGGCTCTGTGTCAGGGTCAGGATGAAGCGGAGATATATTGTCAGAAGTTTAGAAAGTGGTCTGTGCTCACTCAGTGGAATGAATGTGCCCTGGCAGCAATCTTCAGAAAGGGTCTCTCTGAAGCCCTTAAGGATGTCATGGTTGGTTTTCCCATGCCTGCTGGTCTGAATGAGTCTATGTCCTTGGCCATTCAGATCGATCGACGCTTGCGTGAGCGTAAAGCTGTGCACCATTTGGCGGTACTATCTGAGCATGGGCCTGAGCCTATGCAATGTGATAGGACTTTGACCAGAGCTGAACGGCAAGAACACAGACGTCGGAATGGGCTGTTTTTACTGTGGTGATTCCACTCATGCTATCTCCGATTGTCCTAAGCGCACTAGGCGGTTCGCTAGGTCTGCCATCATTGGTACGGTACAGTCTAAATTTCTATTGTCTGTTACTCTGATTCGCTCTTTGTCATCCTATTCTGTTATGGCATTTGTGGATTCAGGCGCTGCCCTGAATTTGATGGACTTGGAGTATGCTAGGCGCTGTGATTTTTTCATGGAGCCCTTGCAGTATCCTATTCCATTGAGAGGAATTGATGCTACGCCTTTGGCCAAGAATAAGCCTCAGTACTGGACCCAATTGACCATGTGCATGGCACCTGCACATCAGGAGGATATCCGCTTTCTGGTGTTGCATAATCTGCATGATGTGGTCGTTTTGGGGTTGCCATGGCTACAGGTTCATAATCCAGTATTGGACTGGAAATCTATGTCTGTGTCCAGCTGGGGTTGCCAGGGGGTACATGGTGATGTTCCATTTTTGTCTATTTCATCTTCCACTCCTTCTGAAGTTCCAGAGATTTTGTCGGATTATCGGGATGTATTTGATGAGCCCAAAGCCAGTGCCCTACCTCCTCATAGGGATTGCGATTGTGCAATTAATTTGATTCCTGGTAGTAAGTTTCCTAAGGGCCGATTGTTCAATTTATCTGTGCCAGAACACGCCGCTATGCGGAGTTATATAAAGGAATCCTTGGAGAAAGGTCATATTCGCCCGTCGTCATCACCGTTAGGAGCAGGGTTCTTTTTTGTGGCCAAGAAGGATGGTTCTTTGAGACCTTGTATTGATTACCGCCTTCTTAATAAGATCACAGTCAAATTTCAGTATCCTTTGCCGTTGCCGTCTGATTTGTTTGCTCGTATTAAAGGGGCTAGTTGGTTCACCAAGATAGATCTTCGAGGGGCGTATAATCTTGTGCGTATTAAACAAGGCGATGAATGGAAAACAGCATTTAATACGCCCGAGGGCCATTTTGAGTACCTGGTTATGCCATTCGGGCTTTCCAATGCTCCATCAGTATTTCAGTCCTTTATGCATGACATCTTCAGAGAGTACCTGGATAAATTCCTGATTGTGTATTTGGATGATATTTTGGTCTTTTCGGATGATTGGGAGTCTCATGTGAAGCAGGTCAGAATGGTGTTCCAGGTCCTTCGTGCGAATTCCTTGTTTGTGAAGGGGTCAAAGTGTCTCTTTGGAGTTCAGAAGGTTTCATTTTTGGGGTTCATTTTTTCCCCTTCTACTATCGAGATGGACCCTGTTAAAGTCCAGGCCATTTACGATTGGACTCAGCCGACATCTGTGAAGAGCCTGCAAAAGTTCCTGGGCTTTGCTAATTTTTATCGGCGCTTCATCGCTAATTTTTCTACTGTTGCTAAACCGTTGACTGATTTGACCAAGAAGGGTGCTGATGTGGTCAATTGGTCTTCTGCGGCTGTAGAGGCTTTTCAGGAGTTGAAGCGACATTTTTCTTCTGCCCCTGTGTTGTGCCAGCCAGATGTTTCGCTTCCGTTTCAGGTTGAGGTTGATGCTTCTGAGATTGGAGCAGGGGCTGTTTTGTCGCAAAGAAGTTCTGATGGCTCGGTGATGAAGCCATGTGCTTTCTTTTCTAGAAAGTTTTCGCCTGCTGAGCGTAACTATGATGTTGGTAATCGTGAGTTGTTGGCCATGAAGTGGGCATTCGAGGAGTGGCGTCATTGGCTGGAAGGAGCCAAGCATCACGTGGTGGTCTTGACAGATCACAAGAATTTGACTTATCTTGAGTCTGCCAAACGGTTGAATCCGAGACAGGCTCGATGGTCGTTATTTTTCTCCCGTTTTGATTTTGTGGTTTCGTACCTTCCGGGCTCTAAGAATGTGAAGGCTGATGCCCTGTCAAGGAGTTTTGTGCCTGACTCTCCGGGTGTTCCTGAGCCGGCGGGTATTCTCAAAGAAGGGGTAATTTTGTCTGCCATCTCCCCTGATTTGCGGCGGGTGCTGCAAAAATTTCAGGCTGATAGACCTGACCGTTGCCCAGCGGAGAAACTGTTTGTCCCTGATAGATGGACTAGTAGAGTTATCTCTGAGATTCATTGTTCGGTGTTGGCTGGGCATCCTGGAATCTTTGGTACCAGAGATTTGGTGGCTAGATCCTTCTGGTGGCAGTCTTTGTCACGGGATGTGCGTTCTTTTGTGCAGTCCTGTGGGACTTGTGCTCGGGCTAAGCCCTGCTGTTCTCGTGCCAGTGGGTTGCTTTTGCCCTTGCCGGTCCCGAAGAGGCCCTGGACGCATATTTCTATGGATTTTATTTCGGATCTCCCCATCTCTCAAAAGATGTCGGTCATTTGGGTGGTTTGTGATCGCTTTTCTAAGATGGTCCATTTGGTACCTTTGTCTAAATTGCCTTCCTCCTCTGATTTGGTGCCATTATTTTTCCAACAAGTGGTTCGTTTACATGGTATCCCGGAGAACATCATTTCTGACAGAGGTTCCCAGTTTGTTTCGAGGTTTTGGCGATCCTTTTGTGCTAGGATGGGCATTGATTTGTCTTTTTCCTCGGCTTTCCATCCTCAGACAAATGGCCAAACCAAACGTACCAATCAAACTTTGGAAACATATCTGAGATGCTTTGTTTCTGCTGATCAGGATGATTGGGTGTCCTTTTTGCCGTTGGCTGAGTTCGCCCTTAATAATCGGGCCAGCTCGGCTACTTTGGTTTCGCCGTTTTTCTGCAATTCTGATTTCCATCCTCATTTCTCTTCAGGGCAGGTTGACTCTTCGGACTGTCCTGGTGTGGATACTGTGGTGGATAGGTTGCAGCAGACTTGACATTGTCCCAGGAGAAGGCTCAACGTTTCGCTAACCGCCGGCGCTGTGTGGGTCCCCGACTTCGTGTTGGGGATTTGGTTTGGTTGTTGTCTCGTTATGTTCCTATGAAGGTTTCCTCCCCTAAGTTTAAGCCTCGTTTCATTGGTCCGTATAAGATTTCTGAGGTTATCAATCCTGTGTCATTTCGTTTGGCCCTTCCTGCTTCTTTTGCCATCCATAATGTGTTCCATAGGTCGTTATTGCGGAGATACGTGGCGCCTGTGGTTCCATCTGTTGATCCTCCTGCCCCGGTGTTGGTTGAGGGGGAGTTGGAGTATGTGGTGGAGAAGATTTTGGATTCTCGTGTTTCGAGACGGAAACTCCAGTACCTGGTCAAGTGGAAGGGTTATGGTCAGGAAGATAATTCCTGGGTTTTTGCCTTTGATGTTCATGCTGCCGATCTGGTTCGTGCCTTTCATTTGGCTCATCCTGGTCGGCCTGGGGGCTCTGGTGAGGGTTCGGTGACCCCTCCTCAAGGGGGGGTACTGTTGTGAATTCTGTTGTCGGGCTCCCTCCTGTGGTCATGAATGGTACTTCGGCTGGTTCTGTCAATGGACTTCCTCTGGTGGGAGTTTCTGAGTTTCCTTCCACAGGTGACGAGGTTAATTCTTTAGCTGCTGCTCTATTTAACTCCACTTAGATCTTTGCTCCATGCCACCTGTCAATGTTCCAGTATTGGTCTAGTTCTCTCCTGGATCGTTCTTGTGACCTGTCTTCCCAGCAGAAGCTAAGTTCCAGCTTGTATTTCTTTGGTTTGCTATTTTTCTGTCCAGCTTGCTTTTTTTATTGTTGTCTTGCTTGCTGGAAGCTCTGGGACGCAGAGGGAGCGCCTCCGCACCGTGAGTCAGTGCGGAGGGTCTTCTTGCGCCCTCTGCTTGGTCTTTTTGTAGGTTTTTGTGCTGACTGCAAAGTAACCTTTCCTATCCTCGGTCTGTTCAGTAAGTCGGGCCTCACTTTGCTAAATCTATTTCATCTCTATGTTTGTATTTTCATCTTTACTCAGAGTCATTATATGTGGGGGGTTGCCTTTTCCTTTGGGGAATTTCTCTGAGGCAAGGTAGGCTTTATTTTTCTATCTTTAGGGCTAGCTAGTTCCTTAGGCTGTGCCGAGTTGCATAGGGAGCGTTAGGCGCAATCCACGGCTATTTCTAGTGTGTTTGATAGCATTAGGGATTGCGGTCAGCAGAGTTCCCACGTCCCAGAGCTCGTCCTTATTATCAGAAACTATCAGGTCATTCCGTGTGCTCTTAACCACTAGGTCCATTGTTGTCCTGACCACTAGGTCATATCACTTTACATCAGCACAATTTTGGAAACAAAATTTTTTTTTTGTTAGGAAGTTATAATAAGGGTTGAAATTTGACCAGCGATTTCTCAATTTTACAACAATATTTACAAAACCATCTTTTTAAGGGACCATCTCACATTTAAAGTCACTTTGAGGGGTGTACATGACAGAAAATACCCAAACTTGACACCATTCTAAAAACTACACCCATCAAGGTGCTCAAAACCACATTCAAGAAGTTTATTAACCCATGACGTGCTTCACAGCAACTGAAACAATGTGGAAGGAAAAAATGAACATTTTACTTTTTTTGCAAACATTTTACTTCAGAACCAATTTTTTTTATTTTCACAAGGGTAAAAGAGAAAATGAACCACAAAATGTTTTGTGCAATTTCTCCTGAATACGCTGATACCCCATATGTGGGGGTAAACCACTGTTTGGGCGCACGGCAGGGCTTGGAAGAGAAGGAGCGCCGTTTGACTTTTTCAATCCAAAAATTGCTGGAATTGAGATCGGATGCCATGTCTCGTTTGGAGAGACCCTGATGTGCCTAAACATGTGCTCCTTCTCTTCCAAGCCCTGTCGTGCAAGCAAACAGTGGTTTACCCCCACATATAGGGTATCAGCGTATTCAGGAGAATTTGCACAACAAATTTTGTGGTTCATTTTCTCTTTTTACCCTTGTGAAAATAAAAAAAAATTGGTTCTAAATAAAATGTTTGCAAAAAAATTTACAAAAATGATCTTTTCGCCCCCAAATTTATATTTTCACAAGGGAACAGGAGAAATTATACCCCAAAAGTTGTTGTGCAATTTGTCCTGAGTAGGCTGATACCCCATATGTGGGGGCAAACCACCACCACCACCAGTTCCGTTTGACTTTTTCAATGCAGAATTGGCTGGAATTGAGATCGGACGCCATGTCGCGTTTGGAGAGCCCCTGATGTGACTAAACAGTGGAAACCCCCCACAAGTGACCCTATTTTGGAAACTAATCCCATTAAGGAACTTATCTAGATGTGTGGTGAGCACTTTGAACCCCCCAAGTGCTTCACAGAAATTTATAACGTAGAGCCGTGAAAATCCTTTTTTTTTCCCACAAAAATGATTTTTTAGCTCACAATTTTTTATTTTCTCAAGGGTAACAGGAGAAATTGGACCCCAAAATTTGTTGTCCAGTTTGTCCTGAGTACGCTGATACCCCATATGTGGGGGGGGACCACTGTTTGGGCACACATCGGGGCTCAGAAGGGAAGTAGTGATGTTTTAAAATGCAGACTTTGATGGGATGGTCTGCGGGTGTCATGTTGCTTTTTCAGAGCCCTGATGTACCTTAACAGTAGAAACCCCCCACAAGTGACCTTATTTTGGAATCTAGACCACCCAAGGAACTTATATAGGTATGTGTTGAGTATTTTGAACGCCCAAGTGCATCACAGAAGTTTTACGCAGAGCCATGAAATTAAAAAAACATTTTTTCCCCACAAAAATGATTTTTTAGCCCCCAATTTTTTTTGCACGAGGGTAACAGGAGAAACTGGACCCTAAAAGTTGTTGTCCAATTAGTCCTGAGTACGCTGATACCCTATATGTAGGGGTAAACCACTGTTTGGGCGCACGGCAGAGCTCAGAAGGGAGGGAGTACCAATTGAATTTTGAACCCAAAATTGGCTGTCGCTTTTCGAGACCCCCTGAGGTACTCTATCTCCAACCGTAACCCCAACACACCCCTAACACTAATCCCAACCCAATCCATAACCCTAATCAAAACCCTGACCCCAAAACACCCCTAACCCTAATCCCAACCCTAACCCTAATCAAATCCCTAAACCCAACACACCCCTAATCATAATCTCAACCCTTAACTCAAACCTAACCCTAACCCCAACCCTAACCTTGTCCCTAATCCCAAACCTAATCCTAATGCCAACCTTAACCCTAATACCAACCCTAACCCTAATCCCAACCCTAACCCTAACATTAACCCCAACTCTAATCCTAACTTTAGCCCCAACCCAAACCCTAATTTTACCCCAACCCTAACCCTAACTTTAAAACCAAACCTAGCCCTAACCTTAACTTTAGCCCCATCCCTACCCTAACCCTAGCCCTTACCCTAACCCTAGCCCTATCCCTAGTTGGAAAATAGAAATAAATACTTTTTTATTTTATCATTTTTTTCCTAACTAAGGGGGTGATAAAGGGGGTTTTTTTTACAATTTTTTTTTTATTTTGATCACTGTGATAGGATCTCACAGTGACCAAAATAAAACAAGAGGAAGAATCTTCCTCTGCCGACCGGCACATCACGGCGGGCTCACTGCGAATGCACCCACCATTTTCTTCCCGGAGGAAGAAGCCGGCGGCCAGGAGGGGACGCAGGAGGGCCCAGGGACACCGGTAAGTATGATAGGGTCCCCGAATCCCTCTATTTCTCTGTCCTCTGATGTGCGATCACATCAGAGGACAGAGAATGACACGCTGCTTTTTTTTTTCCTTTTTGCATTCGCCAGTAAACGGTTAATTACCGGCGATCACAAAACAGGGGTCGGTAAAAACCGACCCCAATCATGTTCTTTGGGGTCTCGGCTACCCCCGGCAACCGGGTGCACTGCGCATGCGCCTGCCATTTTTTCCCAGAAAAAGATGGCGGCGCCCATCGGGAGCCACGAGGAGCATCGGGGGAGATGGCTGAGTATTGGGGGGCTATCGGGGACCCCATTTCTCTGTCCTCTGATGTGCGATCACATCGGATAACAGAGAAATTAAATGGGAAATCGCGTTTTGTTTTGTTTTTTTTACGGCCGCCGGTAAATGGTTATTTACCGGCGATCGCAACCCGGGGGTCGGTAAAAACTCCCCAAATCATGTTCTCTGGGGTATCGGCTACCCTCGGCAACCGAGGCCTGATGCTATACACGTTTTCCACAGTGCCATTAATTAACAGTGCTATGGTTTAAGTACCCTTAACTGCCGCGTTAAAAGGCGCATTGGCGGTCGTTAAGGGGTTAATGATATTAAAGGAGGGTCAGTAAGCCATTTGTGCTAGTCTATTCATCAAATAATTTCCAACATAGCAGGATGAATCACATAGTAGTTGTCACGCCGTTTAAGGCGATAAAGGGGCAAGATGGCGTACTGGGACCCGAACCTGTCCCTGCCACTATAAGGGGCCCTGGCTTTCCCTTATCTCAGGGGTACCTATGAAGGTTAGGAGGCCTGAGCCACCAGCGTATCCCTGTCTCCTGTGCAGGCCCTATCAGTGACTCCCTCTCCCCCCAAGGGAGGTGAATTGCACCAGTATATAAATATTACAATAAACAGGTTATACAGACAAGGTAAAGGAAAACCACACTTAGCTTAATGCTGCAAGGCACAGCACAGCAGGAAGAAACACCAGATACAACGGACACAGCTGTAGAACAACAGTTCCCAGCTAGCTCCTACTCCCGGCTTGGTCGCTGAAGAATGAACTCACACTGACAGTCAGCTGATGAACCAGGTGACCTCTTAAAGGATGGAGGGAGTGGTCACCACAAACATCAGCTGACCCAGCAGCAATGCAATAACATCAGCGGCCACCGGGGGGAAAAAACTGCATTAACCCCCGATGGCCAGAAAGGAAAAAAGGTCTTAAACTGAGGCAAACCAGATCTGCCACAAATCCAAAATTAGATCCTGACAGTAGTGACGAGAACCAAAGAACTAAAAGGCACACTCCTCACACAAAAACAAAAAGGATCATCTTTATTCTCATTTGCACAAGGAAAATGAGAACCAATGGAATTAAACTGAAAGGGAGAAGACACAGATTAGATATTAGAAAAAACTTTTTGACAGTGAGGGTGATCAATGAGTGGAACAGGCTGCCATGAGAGGTGGTGAGTTCTACTTTAATGGAAGTCTTGAAATAGAGGCTGGACAGAAATCTGTCTGAGATGGTTTCGTGAATCCTGCATTGAGCAGAGGTTGGACACGATGACCCTTGAGGTCCCTTCCAATTCATTCTGCCTATTGAATGTATCAGCCAACTGGGTAGATCAAGGATCAGAGGATGACCGTTCTAAATTTAGATGTGAAAATGTTGTAAATGTCTGTAATGGAAACTTGTCTAAAAAAAACAATATAAAAACCTAAAGAGATAAACTGGAGTATAAGCTGGTATACATGCAATGTGTAGGCGCATGTACACACTGGCCACTAACCAGACAAAACCCAAGATAAAAAGAAAATGAGCAAATACCCTGCAGTAAATAAATAACACCAGTGCATGAAAATAACATACGGTGCTTAGTTAACATAATTTTGATTTAAAAAATCCATAAAAACCATTCCACCACATCAAGGCGACCTTTTTTGGGACAGTACTAAAATCTAGAATTAAAACTTATCTTATATCAAATGACGTAAATGTGAATAAGGACTGTTCAGGACGGTCACCCAGCCACGGGGAACTATATAAATGTAATGTTTAGTTCAAAGAAAAGGGAAGCCATACCCTTGTATGTACTGAGTGCAGAAACCTGAAACAAAAACCTGACATGAGTCATGCTTGAAATAATATTTAACCTAAAGGGTTACTCCACCACATCTATTACATGCCACTTTTTCTTGTATTTCTTGTATTTACCTACAATTTCCGCCTTTGAAATTCCCCTAAGGCACAGAGTTCTCTAGCCAAGCACATGTCCTATTGCAAAACCTGATATGCAAGCTAGATTTAGTCTCAGAATGTGTGCACGCAGTCTTTCAAGCAAATTTCACTGAGAATCCATCCCAGTAAGGTTAGAAAAACCTGGAAAAGTGACATATTCATTCTTATTTATACTCAACAGTAAAGACTAGTGAAAGATGGTGTAACTGAAAATTAATTTAAGGAAAATGACTGCCAGCCAGAGTTTTCCTGAAGCGGTTTTGTGTGGGAAAATTATAAATTATCTGACATTTAAATTACGCCATATGCAGATACCCTATGGGAGTTTTCACACTGAGTTTTTTAGGAGTTTGTGGAGCACAATCTCTGCAAATCTCCATTCAAAGCTTCTGTTATTTCAACTCCTGTTTTTTAACTATTCATGGTTTTCTTAGACTTCTTTCAGTAGTTTTTGGAGCAAAATATCTCCAAAAACCATGAGCATTTCAAAAAAAAACAAAATCTTTGGATGCAGAGTTGGAGAGTTCCTGCACAAGAAACTCCAGCAGGGGGGGGGCTGTAGAAACGCAGTTAAACGAAAGCCCCCCATGACTGCGTTACCAAGGGAACGCAGGGGAGCAATTTTTGAAATAAGGCAGGGACGAGGGTGATTGGTTTAAGGGATGGGGAGGGAAGGGGGTGGTCCGTGAATTATGGGGCGGGTTGTAGGAAAAGTGCGGGAAAGGGGGCCATTACCTTTTGGTAGCAGAGCTGAGAAGACGTGCACGATGTCCTCTGTCGACCAAATACTCGGGCAGCTGAGGGAGATGGCGCGGTCTCGGCGAGGAGGATGGCTGGAGGACCAGCTGGCGTCATTGCTGGGCAGTCCGGGAGCCCAAGGGACCAGATCCAGGAGGACCCGTCCCCCGGAGCGCTTGTCCCCGGAGCTTGGAGGGCGTGGCAGTGGTCACCTACCCTCCCCGGCCCGTCCTCCGGCAGGAATCCATAGGCCGGTGCTGCTGGCGCTGGGCGGCGGTCAGGAGCAGCGGCGGCGCAGGCCCGGAGAGAGGTGAAGGCCGCACCGGAAGTGCCTTCTGGAGTTCCGGGTCAAAGTGCCAACATGGCGGCGGTGAGTAGGAGCGGTACCCGGCGAGCAGCGGCGGTGTCTGCGGCGCCGGCAACGTCACCGGCAACGAGGAGAAAATCCCAGGGAGTGGCGTCGGGGCAAGTGTGCAGCAGCGGTGTGGCGGCAGGTAACTCGGGGTTTGACTCACCCCGGGTGCCTGGCAGGGGCGGCGCGGCAAGAGGCAGAGCGACGGGCAGGCGTACCCCAACCCCACAGCCTGGCCCAGCACGGCGGGGGCGCAGCTTGGCAGCGGCTGGGGCTCGTGGCAGAGCCCAGCAAGAAGACAGGTCCGGAGTCGGGCTGGCGGCGGCCAGGTCCAGGTCACCCAGGAGGTCCAGGGAGAGTTCCAGTTCGCCTGCTCCGGTCCCCCCTGGTGACGAGGAGGCCAGGGGCGCGGGCCAGGAGCAACACAGCGGCGCGGAGGATTCCGGATCCAGGAGCGACCCGCGGGAGTTTGGTGATCGCACGGCTGGCGGGGACACAGCACCTGCGCAGCTTAGTGAGTATGAGAATAATTCTGTTGTGGGGTGGGATAGTGGTGCTCGGGCTGGGGAGTTGGTACGGGGGGGTCGATTTGGCAGGGAGTGGAGGGCCTAGCACTGGGGGGGTCCTGGGGGTCAGGGAGCTTTTGGTGGGCATGTCCCAGATTTTGAGGAGATTGGATGGGGAGGGCCGGGATGGTGTGCGGTCGTCCCCGATAGGTGCATGGTTGCCGGCATCTGGTACTGGTTCGGGAGGGGTAGCCGGGTCCGATACGTCGAGTGGGGTAGAGCAGGCGACGGCAGGGGTGTCGGTGTCGGTACAGACTGACAAGGATAAAGGGGATAGGATTAAATTGAATGATAGAGCTAAGGGGGAGGTTTATGTGTGTTTTGAAGGGCCGTTGGGGGCTCATTTAAAGAAGGAGGTTAAAGAAAAGATATGGAAAGAAGAATACGTAGAGATTTTCTCCCTGTTGCCCCTGGAGAAGTTTAACTTAGACAAGGGTAAGAAGGAGGATAGTAAAAAGCAGGAGGAAGAAAAGAGGCGTTGGCGATTAATACCGCAGACGTTTGTGAATTGGCAGCAGGCGTTTTTCATTTTGGCAGGTGTTATTGGAGAAAAGTTCCCGGAGAACTGTTCAGGTCTGTTCTGCTACGTGGATGCGATAGGAGAGGCATACAGGGCGTATGGGGGCCAGGCGTGGTTATGCTATGACGAGCAATTTCGGCAAAGGAAGGCGATTAGGCCCGAGATAAAATGGGACCAGAAAGATATAGGGTTGTGGTTGAAGGTTATGGCTCCGACGCGGTTTGGGCAGTCCTTTCATGGGGGGGAGGGAGCAGTGGTCAGCAGTCAGGGCAAGGAGCTGGTGGACAGGGGTCACAAGGAGCTAAGGACAAAGCAGGGACGTGTTGGCAGTTTAATGACGGCCAATGCAAATACGGCAGTACATGCAAGTTCAAGCATGTCTGTTCTCACTGCGGAGGGGCCTCGCATGGAGTGGCCAAGTGTTTCAAGAAAGCAAGGGGCAAACCAGCAGTGGGAGGCGGTCAAGGGGGTGACACCAGTGAGGGTTCTAAAGATGGCCCCTTATCTAAGTAGGTATCCGGATAAGGAAAAGGCTAAGTTATTGTGGGATGGTTTTTCGGAGGATTTTCGGATTCCTCATCCGGCTCATACTATCCCCTTTTCTAAAAAGAATTTGAGGTCGGCTAACCTTCAGGCGGATGTGGTTACGGCTAAATTGGCAAAGGAGGTTGAGTTAGGGCGCATGGCGTGGCAGTTTAGTGATTTACCTGTGGAGGGGGTGGTTGTTTCGCCTCTGGGGGTTGTCCCTAAAAAAGAGCCTAATAAGTTTCGCCTTATTCAACATCTGTCGTATCCAAAGGGCCAGTCAGTTAATGACGGCATAGCGGAGGAGCTCTGTTCCGTGGTTTATACCTCCTTCGATGCCATGGTGCAATGGGTGCGTAGGTATGGCACTGGTGCATTAATGGCTAAGACACATGTTGAATCGGGTTTTCGTTTGCTTCCGGTTCACCCCGATAGTATCCCGCTGTTAGGATGTTTTTGGAACGGGGGGTTCTATCTGGACAGGTGTTTGCCTATGGGTTGTTCGTTTTCCTGCTCGTTGTTCGAGGCCTTTAGTACTTTTTTGGAGTGGGTTGTTCGGGATGTTTCCCAGGTTCCGTCTGTTATTCATTACTTAGATGATTTTTTGTTTGTTGGCCCCCCGGAGTCTTTGTTGTGTGGCAATTTGTTGGCTACGATGGAATGGGTGGCGGGACAGTTTGGTGTGCCCTTAGCGCGGAAAAAAACGGAGGGACCTGGAATGGTTTTGAGTTTTTTAGGTATTCTCATAGACTTGGAGAAGATGGAGTGCCGCTTGCCTGAGGAGAAGCTGTTGGCTCTACGGCAGAAGGTGATGAGATGTGAAAAGTTGCGCAAGGTTACTTTGAAAGATCTGCAGTCACTGTTGGGGCGTTTGAATTTTGTGTGCCGTATTATGCCTATGGGCATATTTTGCAGGAGATTGTCGAGGGCTACGGCTGGAGTGCGGTCAGCACATCATTTTGTACGGTTGAACAAAGATCACAGGGAGGATTTGGTAGTTTGGCGGCGTTTTTTGGACAATTATAACGGCAGGGCCCTTATCCAACAGGAGGATTTGAACGATTTTGATTGCAAAATTTTTACGGACGCGGCTGGTAGTGTTGGATACGGGGCTTATTGTGCTGGAAAATGGAGTGTTGGAGGGTGGCCTGATTGGTGGCGTGAAGCTGGTTTCACCAAAAATTTGGCGTTGTTGGAGCTGATTCCAATTGTGGTTTCGGTGTTCATTTGGGGCAGTACTTTTAAGGATAGGCGAATTTGTTTTCATTGTGATAGTTCGAGTGTGGTGTCGGTGATCAATAGTCTTTCTTCGTCCTCTCCCCCGGTAATCAGATTGGTTCAGGAGTTAGTTTTGCGGTGCCTGGAGTTGAATACATGGATTTCGGCAGTACATGTTCCCGGCGTTCAAAATTCTATAGCCGATGCTCTGTCTCGTTTTCAGTGGGAACGTTTCCGGGAGTTGGCTCCAGAAGCGGAAGATGCAGGAACGACATGCCCTTTTCATTTGTGGCAGATTGTTGCGGACGTGGAGGTCGGCTGATACAGTCCTCGGTGTCCGGAAGGACGTGGTCAGGTTATGAGGCGTCATGGCATCTGTGGGAAGGGTGGTTGGAGCAGTTGGGTTCAGTTGAATCGGATGGTGACAGGGTGATGGCGATTTTGCTTTTGATTGGGTCGGCGGAGGAATGGGGTTGGTCTGTGTCGAAGCTGAATAAATTTATAGCTGGTGTGGCTTTTGGTTTTAAGCTCCAGGGTGTCGTGGATGCTACTAAGGATTTCTTGATCCGGCAGGCGTTAAAAGGTTTTCGGAAGGGTTTTTCAACTTGCGATACACGAAGGCCCATATCTTCCGGGACGTTGGAGCGGTTGGGGGAAGCGTTGGGGGAAGTTTGTAGTTCTTACTTTGAGGCTGTTCTGTTTCGATTGGCCTTTTCGTTGGCTTTTTTCGGGGCGTTGAGAATAGGGGAGCTGGTGTCCCCTAACAGGTTTAAAGCCAGGGGTTTGTTGGCGGAGGATATTGAATTTTAGTCAGGTGGGATTGCCTTTTGGATCCGGCGGTCGAAGACCGATCAATTGGGAAAAGGAAGACGTGTGGTTTTAGGGAAGGTGGTTGGGGGTTCGATGTGCCCTCATCGGTGTTTGGAGGATTATTGGGGGCTAGAGCCGGATAGGTCAGGCCCACTTTTACGGCACCGTCAAGGTGAGTTTTTGTCGCGGTTTCAGTTCACGGCAGTTTGGAGACAGGCGTTGACATTTTTAGGCCTTGATCCCGTGTCATTTGGAACGCATTCATTTAGAATTGGGGCAGCATCTGAGGCTGCTGGTTTAGGGCTGGGACCGGATGTTATTCGTTGTATCCTATGTGCGTAATTGATTTTGTTACTTGCTGGGTGGGGTATTAATTATCGTTGTATTTTGCAGGTCTGACCCCACTTCTGGCGTGGATTTTCGGACATTCTTTTGTGCATTGGGGGGCGATTCGTGCCGATGTTAGATAAGATGGTAGGCAATTGGGTTTTCAGAGAGATGCGGTGGTGGTCCGATGGTTGGGTTTTCGGGGCATGTTGTGGCGCGGGTTATTGACCGAGTTTGCCCGATCTGCTAGTTTGGATCGTTCCCCGGATATTGTAGTTGTACATTTGGGTGGGAATGACTTGGGGTCTAAGCCGGTGAGGGAGTTAATTAGGGATATCCGGTACGATTTTTTAAGATTATGGGTATCCTTCCCAGGGATGGTTACAGTTTGGTCGGACATCGTGCCCAGGAAAACGTGGAGGGCAGCACGTTCTATGAAAGAGATCAATAGGGCCCGGGTAAAGTTGAACAGGGCTGTGGCGAGTTTTGTTTCCCGTAACGGGGGGGTGGCGGTTCGCCATTTTGAGTTGGAAGCTGGTGTGGGAAATTATTGGAGGAATGATGGCATTCATTTGAACGATATTGGCTTGGATTTGTGGATGTTGGCAATACAGGAAGGGGTGGAGAGGGCCATGGCGGTGGTGGGGCACTCGCGAGCCTGAGGTGTTCAGTGCTGCTCGTGGTTGGCGGGGGGCGGGGTTGTTGGAGTTGGTTTTATGGGGCTGATCTGGCTTTGGTTTACTGGCTCTGGACGGGGATTTTACCTCGGGAGCTTTAGGGTTGGTTTGCCCGGTAAACGGGTTACATGGTGCCCTCGAGCTGGTGGTTACGGCTGAGGGTAAAGAAGGGTTTTCGCTTCAAGTTGGTTTGGGCTTTTGCCTATTAGGTGCCAGATTTATTAGCTCCAAGAACCCTCCCCTCAAGTTTTATACAAATGTATAAATGGTTGTTTATGTTTGTTATTAATAAAATGGCCGCTGTGGCCAAATTATCCAAAGAAATAACTATCATGTCTTAATTTAGGGGTAGAAACATTCCTTTGGTAAAGGATCAGGGGGGTAAGTTTGGCGTGGTATCTCGGAGGTCCCATCTTGGGATACGCAGTCAAGCGGGGGGGCTGTAGGAACGCAGTTAAACGAAAGCCCCCCATGACTGCGTTACCAAGGGAACGCAGGGGAGCAATTTTTGAAATAAGGCAAGGACGAGGGTGATTGGTTTAAGGGATGGGGAGGGAAGGGGGTGGTCCGTGAATTATGGGGCGGGTTGGAGGAAAAGTGCAGGAAAGGGGGCCATTACCTTTTGGTAGCAGAGCTGAGAAGCCCACCCTCCCTTGTTTTTTGTTATTGCTTGGGGTGCTTGATATGGGTTAATGGGGGAGTAGTAAGGGAACTTAGGAGCTAATTTACTCATTTTACAGGGGTTTGAGTTGTACTGTTGTCACAGTGGCTGGTTGGCGGGGTTCTTGGAGTTGGTTTTATGGGGCTGATCTGGCTTTGGTTTACTGGCTCTGGACGGGGATTTTACCTCGGGAGCTTTGGGGTTGGTTTGCCCGGTAAACGGGTAACATGGTGCCCTCGAGCTGGTGGTTACGGCTGAGGGTAAAGAATGGTTTTCGCTTCAAGTTGGTTTGGGCTTTTGCCTATTAGGTGCCAGATTTATTAGCTCCAAGAACCCTCCCTCAAGTTTTATACAAATGTATAAATGGTTGTTTATGTTTGTTATTAATAAAATGGCCGCTGTGGCCAAATTAGCCAAAGAAATAACTGTCATGTCTTAATTTAGGGGTAGAAACATTCCTTTGGGATCAGGGGGGTAAGTTCGGCGTGGTATCTCGGAGGTCCCATCTTGGGATACACAGTCATGAAAAAAACCTTGGTGTGAACACACCAACATCTGGAATTTAAACTAACTTCTATAGATGTGGAGAGTTTGTACACTCTTATTTTAAATAGTAGAGGCATCCAGTGAGTCAAATGTGATCTAACAGTTCCCATACGCATTTGACTACAATTGGCCAAACCAGCCATTGTTGTTGGATTGGTTGACTCTCCAGTCTAATGTGTACAGGGCCTCCAGACTCTACAGCAATAGATGATGCCAGGTGGGAGGGGGGAAGAGATAGATCAGGCATGCTGAATTTTTGACAGTGGATACCTTGGTTCTCCAAAAGATAAGCAGCTGTCAGAGGAGTCTGGCAGAGGCTTTCTCATAGAGATCACTGGAGACCTTTGCCAAGCCAAATTTTTTGTGCATGGAGAATTCTAAGACATAGCTGTAGGCCAAAAGATTGTCCTCATAAATATTGCCTTTACGCTTTACAGCAAGTAGTACTATCAAGAATCAGGTACTGCAATGGGAACATCCCATGCCTACACCTACTGTATGTAAACATTTTTCTCTCAATATTTGAAGATATGTACATTTATAATTTAACTAACCCATCCTTGTAGTTTATCCACTTATAAGTTAAGGTTTTTGTTGACATTTTTATCATTTCTTCTGGTTCTGAAGACCAAGTTAAATCCTTCATAGGATTCATAGTCTTGACTATCCAAAGGTCACTATTGACCATGGCAACTTTAATGCCATACATTTCAGAAATTCTACTGCCTTGCCTTCCCTAGAACATCTTTAGAGATCCCAATACCTCATGTTACAAGATCACTGCGATATAGTCAATGTGATAATTCGGCAAATAAATAGTAGTGAAGGATGTTTTCATATGCAATCTGACTAATTAAAACTAAGACTGCTTTGGCAAGGCTCCTCTGCTAAGGACTTAGAAAGGTCGCTAAATTGAGCATAAAAAACAAACATAAAAATACACGAAATTGGAAAAAAGGTGAAAGAAACTGTTTTATGTTGTACACACTTAAAATTAATGATTGCTTTTAATGAAATCACAACCTTAGGAGTATTCACAGGTGTAACAGGTTTCGCATTACGACACTTAATTAGTTAGAGAACACTGTGCTCAAAGGCAATTTCAAATGTGGAAATTGTTTTGTAAATCTAAGTCAAAGCAGAATGTGACAACTTTCGGTGGAGTAAAGGTACCGTCACACATAGCGACGCTGCAGCGATACCGACAACGATCCGGATCGCTGCAGCGTCGCTGTTTGGTCGCTGGAGAGCTGTCACACAGACAGCTCTCCAGCGACCAACGATCCCGAGGTCCCCGGTAACCAGGGTAAACATCGGGTAACTAAGCGCAGGGCCGCGCTTAGTAACCCGATGTTTACCCTGGTTACCATCCTAAAAAGTAAAAAAACAAACGCTACATACTTACCTACCGCTGTCTGTCCTCGGCGCTCTGCTTCTCTGGTCTGGCTGTGAGCGCCGGGCAGCCAGAAAGCAGAGCGGTGACGTCACCGCTCTGCTTTCCGGCTGACCGACGCTCACAGCCAGAGCAGGAGGAGAGCAGAGCACAGCGCTGGAGGACAGATGGCTGTAGGTAAGTATGTACTGTTTGTTTTTTTACTTTTAGGATGGTAACCAGGGTAAACATCGGGTTACTAAGCGCGGCCCTGCGCTTAGTTACCCGATGTTTACCCTGGTTACCAGCAAAGACATCGCTGAATCGGTGTCACACACGCCGATTCAGCGATGTCTACGGGGAGTCCAGCGACGAAATAAAGTTCTGGACTTTCTTCCCCGACCAGCGATCTCCCAGCAGGGGCCTGATCGCTGCTGCCTGTCACACTGGACGATATCGCTAGCGAGGACGCTGCAACGTCACGGATCGCTAGCGATATCGTCTAGTGTGACAGTACCTTAACCCTTCAGGGTAAACATTGCTTTATGCAAAGCTCTTGGTCTATGCATTTCTTTTGTTCTTTTACATAGGGAAAAACTACACTCCTCCTGTACAAGAGGTCCTAGCCTAGGAACATGTTAAATCAATTACTGTAGAAGGAAGTTCCTTCATCTAATAAAACAATGCTGACATATTACGTTTTGCTGGCTGAGGTACAATCACACCTCTCCTGCAAGGGATTGTCATTAAAAACAAATCCTCAACAGATGCAATGAGCATTAGATCTAAAAGAGAAAAAAAAATGACTAAAGTTTTTTTTTTCTATAACATATAATAGGTTACCTTTATGATATTTATGATTTGCTGATGTTTAATGTAGACAGTTTGCCCTTACATTACTCCCACCGCTCCCTTGATTATTCTGTTTTTCAAAATCCACCACACTGTGCAGTTTTATTTTGTGCTAATTTTTATGGTCTTTACCTTGAGGGTGTAGCTCACAGGATGATTATGCAAAGCAGAATAAGCACACGCCCCAGAGGATTCTGTGAGCAATACCCTTGTGCTAGGTATCATAAAAATTGGCAATAAATATAAGAGTAAAAGCATTTTTGACCTGCTGACAGGTCCGCGTTAACTGTTTTTAATAAGCACTTTATATTTTTATACTATGATTGTGACAATCTTGCACAACATGCATGAAGACTGAGGCATAGACGTCATTAAACAGTTCAGACAAGACATAGGCAGCACAAAACGGATGTTGCCTACTGGCTGAGTTTTGTGTTTTTGAGAATAAAGCAAATGTTAGAAGATACCCCCTAGGTTACCACTGCTTTTCTTCTGCTTGCTTGTGGGTCTGTAATGGAAATTGCCATTTCATGTAGCCATTTTATTTAGACTAAACGTACCATAAATACATACCGTACACTGTAAGGTCAATGTTGTCTTCTTTCATGACATTATTCCACATGGTATTCACAGCCTTGTAGTTTCCACTATCACTTTTGGTCACATTATCGATGCCTAATACGGTTCCATTATGAGTCGGCTCATATCGGTTGTTTAGATTTTCAACCACTTGGCCATTTTGAATCTTGATGATACGATAATAATCTTGCTGGTTTTTAAAAATCCAGCTTAAGTCTTTGACATTAACTTGGTCAAAATCTGCTATCAATTTGATAGACGATTGTGAAAGCGCAATTACTTGACGTGACTGTTGTCCTGCAACTGAAAATATGAAAAGGTCATTTTTATTTATGGACGCTTTCCTTTTTATAAGTTCCCTCCTCAGATACATTGTATAAGCCAAGTAGAAGGAATAATATTTATTTTAGACATCAAAGGAGACAAATATACATCAGCTGTGCTGATGATGGAATTGACTGAAGGCAAATCAAATTTGTTTTGAATTTTAAAAATATTGGATTCGGACAGAACTCATCTTTTTTAGAGGGAAAATTTCAATTTGCATGAGTAAAGTAAAATGGCAGCTTACTGTCATTTTGCTGGATTTTCTTTGGAAGCATGAAAAGTAAAATAAAAACATCTTGCTTTCATCATGTCTTAGTAGTCCTAGTATTGCAGCTTTCCGCTCTTTTGGTTCACCCCCTTTCTGGCCTTCTCTTCCATCTTCACTATTTGGTGTCGCAGCCATTGGCTAGTCCTAAAGTGTCATGAAGGAGCTTGATTCCTACCTCATTAGTACTCGAGGTTCTGGTGAGTGATGATAAAAGAGAAGACCAGAAAGGAAGAGTAGGCCAAATGTCACACCTCCACGAGAGCCTAATCCTGCAAGTTCTGGTTGTGTCCCCAGGCACTGCCATATTCACTCTGCTGGCAGAACTAGAAGCTCTGAACAGCATAGGATTTGTACAACCACTAAGGTTAGGATGGGTATGATCTTCAGTACTGTCCAGTCTGACAGTATGGGTGTGGGTGCGCTGTCTAGCTGAAGTTATCAGATCCCTGCTCCAGCAATTGGAAAGCACAAGACACTTCTTAAGATTCTAGCAAACTGCTGGAAGCTGCCAGATATAGCTTTGTGCTTCCCTGGTTTAGGTCTATGTTTTCTACTTCAGTTTAGTATTGTGTTTTCCTGACTGTACCTTGGGTTGCTTACTGACATTTGTCCTGTCTGACCATTTTGTACCTTTGCTGCCCTCTTGCTTTAGTCCCAGCTACCTGACTATCCTTCTTAACAGCTTGCATTGCCGAACAGCAGCTGTCTATGTGGCACTTGAATAGAGACCACTGTGTAAGTCTACGTCACTGTATAAGGGTTAAAGGTTGAAGACCAGGCCGAACGCAGGGGTTTTGCAAACTGGAATAGCTTGAGCCAAGCCTGGCAGAGCCTCCATACACCAACAGAGCACCAGGGGTGAGTTGAGTATTAAATTTTTTTTTTCAACCTTTCTGCTTACCATGATTTGGGGTCTGATGAGACATCAGAGAATAACAAACATGTTTAACTGGCATTTTGATTTGCATTCAAGCTCTTTTGGTGAATTTGTATTTCAGCAGATTCACACATCTTTAGTCAACAGTGAGTTCCCAGGTTCTATATATCCCTGCTCTCAGAATTGCTTTGGGTCCAAGTGGTCAGACCCCCAGAAATAAGTAATAGGTTATTTGCCTACTTTTTGGGGAATGTAACCTCTGATATAATTTTATTTAGCAGTATAATATCATCCAGGGTTCTAAATAATACTGCGAAGCAGTACGCAAATAATGGTGCCATGTAGAGCCCAATGATGCCATATAGTAAGCAAATAGCAGTGCTTGGTGGAGTGGGAAGAGTTCCACATTAATGTGTACGATTAATAATTCTACATAATATAACATCTAAATATTATATACTCTATAATGTATCAATTTTTCTCACGGGCCAAGAGTCTATGTGGAAGCAATGGCAGATTTGGTCCGATGAACCAAAATAGTGGATATAAATGGCACACTGCTCCGACATTAGGAGGAGCACATGGAGATGCACTCGATTTGCGGATGTTACTGGCCCAAGATTTTGTAGGTCCATCTGAAACTGCCCTCAGTATGTTAGTGATGATATATGAGGGAATCGTAGTTAGAATCAGCTGTGAATTGTCCTGAAGTGGAGTTGTTGAGATTTGGGGGGCTTTGGGATGTTGGTTTTCTCTCCCCATACTATGATAGATAGCAGCTGATTAACATTCCTAACAATGTTCACTTTGACGTTTCTCGAGGCATAGTAAAGTGGCTAAAGAAGAGGGTGTGAATAGGGGATTTCCACGTCAGAGGAAAAACCGGATTATCGAGGGCAAAGTATACAAAAAAACAGCAAAGAAATTAGAAGCAAAACACTAACTATAAAGAAGACACACAAATAATATAAAATCTCTGAACTCTGCGAGAGATTTCTGGCACAACTTTAGGGTGACTTACCAGCAGCAGATACCATTAATAGCATTAATAAGTATGAAGTCTCCATGATGTACGTCCCGAAAAAGAAGTAGAAGCCGCTTTATGTTCTCACAGCTGCTAATCTTCTCCGACTAATTTGGATGAAAATCAAGTTTCTACTGCTTCTGGAAAAGCTGAAATAAAATGCATTTTTTTTCTGAGTTCATTTTTTTCAGATAGACAGACGTGAGACAGTAAGTTTAGGCAAAGGTCTGCTCTTACTGTGATGTATTGTACATAGTTTGTTTAGTGTCTTGTGCTTAGGTGCGAGGTAGACACAGTAGACACAGGTTTAGTTATGACTTACCTGTATTACCGCATACAAGTATGCCACAGGGGAAAAGGTTTTACACAATTGCAGGTACACAGGCAGGAGACACGGCAGGTCAGAGTAAACGTTAAGTTCAACATTAACCACAAACTGGTTCAGAGTCTCTGTTACTTCCCTTGCAAATGTAGATTAGCATGCAACAGAGTTCCAGTGTCCACAAGTGTCCCAGAGATCCACAGTAGGAGATGGAAGGAATACTAAGTCCAATACTTCCAGGAGCAGGTCACAGGCTGACTGCAGACATGATTGCACTGATTGAACAGCTGAGGCTGCTTATAAAGTCAAGAGGCGGAGAACAGGGCGGAAACATAGAAGCTAGAAACTCCATTCTGACAAGTAGCTGCAGCAGGACAAAGCAAAATGGCCGACGGAAAAGTTAGGTTTCAATAAGGCTACATTCAGATTAGCGTTGCGCGCCGCTCGAAAAAACGCGTGCAAACGCACGCAAAAACGCTGCGTTTTGCGACGCGTGCGTCGTTTTTTGACGAAAATCGGACGCAAGAAAAATGCAACTTGTTGCATTTTCTTGCGTCCGACGCTAGCGTCAAAAACGACGCACGTGTCGGAAAACGCAACAAGAAAAACGCATGCGTCCCCCATGTTAAACATAGGGGCGCATGACGCGTGCGTCGGGAAACGCTAATCTGAACGTAGCCTAACAGAAAACAACAGCAGATATAGCAAAAATACTGATAACCTTACACTTACCTTCTGTGATCTAGGTGGAAAGGATCACATTCTTACATAGTCCTCGTCATCTCGGCAGTGACCCAGGATTGGTTGAAATATTATTTCACTTACAGTAATAACATTGAAACCTTACAAACATGCCAAGTTGCAATAAGATTTTTCACAAAAGGTATTCTCATAGCGCATGACCTCTTTGACAGGCCATGCTCCTCCGTGACATTATGTCCTGTTTACAAGTTTTCTGAATGTATGTTTGGGATCCAAGAAGTATCGTTTCTCCTTGTGGAGAGTGACATGATAAGCATGTCGAGGTGAGGAGACTTAAAGCCGCAATGCTCCTCTGGGAAACATGCAAATTGTCTCTTCAGAGAGGAAGAGGACTAGAACTCTAGTGCCACCTATTGGAAGTAGCAATCCTAACAGTCAATGTCGACTCTTTAACGAGCCTTGTCACATGACTTAGGATAATAGCCAAACCAGAATCTCAATTTGCAGACACTGTGTTTTGGGGCACTGCGGCTTTAAGTCTCCTCACCTTGATATGCTTATTATGTCACTCTCCACAAGGAGAAATGATACTTCTTGGATCCCGGTCAGACGCCTCTCAATCAGCCAAACCAGATCTCCACTTTGCACTGACGAATGGGCAGTACCCCGAAACACACCAGATGTGTCCATCAAACGTATACTTCTATGTAAGCAAAATTACTCAAAATAATAAAAGGTGAAATAAGATAAGTGAGGACAAACAAGAAAGGTGAATAAAAAATGGTGTTTTAATAAAAAGATATTAGAACATGACAAAGTGATGTGAATTAAAACTACCCAGGAGGAAAACAACCTGAATCATACATATATAAATAGTTACATGTGAATAAATACTTTAGCTAACACTATGAAATCCCATTACTTTATGTGTTGTGAATATTAGGGCAGAGATTCCACTCACATAATATCAACAATTCAATCGCACATAGATTTCATTGTCCAAATCCCATCTACTATATCATTGTCTAAGGGTCACTTCTGTCTGTCTGTCTGTCTGTCATGGATATTCATTGGTCGCGGCCTCTGTCTGTCATGGAAATCCAAGTCGCTGATTGGTCGTGGCAAAACGTCCATGACCATTGCCACGACCAATCAGCGATGGCCATAGTCTGGCAGCAAAATGGGCGCTGCTTTACTGCCCTGCAGTCAGCGCTGAGTGCTCACATAGGGTTAATGCCAGCATTAACGGACCGCGGTGTAATGCACTCCGTTAACGCAGTTATTAACCCTGTGTGACCAACTTTTTACTATTGATGCTGCGTATGCAGCATCAATATTAAAAGATCTAGTGTTATAAATAATAATAACTAAAAAAAAGGTTATTCTCACCCTCCGACGTCACGCGCTGTTCTCGGCAGTGCAAGCGGCAGGTTCCGGTGCCAAGGATGCTATGCGAGAAGGACCTGCTATGACGTCACGGTCATGTGACCGCGACGTCATCACAGGTACTGCGCTCATACCAACCCTGGGACCGTAAGCTGCCGCATGCACCGCACACAGGTGCCAGGACTACAAGGGGCCTTCGGAAGGTGAATATATGTTTATTTTTTATTTTAAGTCTTTTTTAACTACGCATATAGTGCCCACATTGCTATCTACTACGTGGGCTGTGTTACATACTGCATGGGCTCTGTTATATACTACATCTCTGTGCTATATACTATGTAGCTGGGCAATATACAACGTGACTGTGCAATATACAATGTGACTGTCCAATATACTACGTGGCTGTCCAATATACTACGTTGTTGTGAATTCTGTGGCTGAATTCACTCCTGTGGTCACAAGTGGTACTGCAGCTTCTGAGCTTCCTCCCTCAGGTGTTCTGGTGAGCTCGTTGGCTGCTTTGTTATTTAACTCCACCTGATTCTGTCTTCCTTGCTCCTTGTCAATGTTCCAGTGTTGGATCTGAGCTTCTGGATCTTCCTGTGGCCTGCTGCTCTGCTTAGATAAGTGCTTTTTGCTTTTGTTGCTACTTTTTCTGTCCAGCTTGTCATTTCGTTTTGCTGGAAGCTCTGAGACGCAAAGGGTGTACCGCCGTGCCGTTAGTTCGGCACGGTGGGTCTTTTTGCCCCTTTGCGTGGTTTTTTGCTTTAGGGTTTTTTCGTAGACTGCAAAGTTCTCTTTGCTATCCTCGCTCTAGCTAGAATATCGGGCCTCACTTTGCTGAATCTATTTCATCCCTACGTTTGTCTTTTCATCTTGCTAACAGTCATTATATGTGGGGGGCTGCCTTTTCCTTTGGGGTATTTCTCTGAGGCAAGTCAGGCTTGTTTTTCTATCTTCAGGCTAGTCAGCTCCTCAGGCTGTGCCGAGTTGCATAGGTAGTGTTAGGCGCAATCCACAGCTGCCTTTAGTTGTGTTAAGGTTAGGTTCAGGTATTGCGGTCTACAGAGATTCCACGTCTCAGAGCTCGTTCTATCGTTTTTGGGTTATTGTCAGATCACTGTATGTGCTCTGATTGCTGGCACACTGTGTCACTGGATTGCCTACATAACAGTACAAGGAGCCACTTAATGATTCTCAATAGAGGGAAAAAAGAAGTTCTGACATCATTTTTTTTTCTCAGCTCTGTGTTCAGTCTTTTTTTTCCCCTAGACATTTGGGTGTTTCAGGACACAGGTGTGGACATGGATATTCAGGGTCTGTGCTCTTCAATGGATAATCTCGTTACACATGTACAAAGGATTCAAGATACTATTGATCAGAAATCTATGTTAGAACCAAGAATTCCTATTCCTGATTTGTTTTTTGGTGATAGAACTAAGTTTCTTAATTTCAAAAATAATTGTAAGCTATATCTGGCCTTGAAACCTCATTCTTCTGGTAATCCTATTCAACAGGTTTTGATTATTATTTCTTTTTTGCGCGGCGATCCTCAGGACTGGGCATTTTCTCTTGCGCCAGGAGACCCTGCATTGAGTAATGTCAATGCGTTTTTCCTGGCGCTCGTATTACTTTACGATGAGCCTAATTTAGTGGATCAGGCTGAGAAAAATTTGCTGGCTTTGTGCCAGGGTCAGGATGATATAGAAGTATATTGTCAGAAATTTAGGAAGTGGTCAGTACTCACTCTGTGGAATGAATCTGCGCTGGCAGCTTTGTTCAGAAATGGTCTCTCTGAGGCTCTTAAGGATGTCATGGTGGGTTTTCCTATGCCTGCTGGTTTGAATGAGTCTATGTCTTTGGCCATTCAGATCGGTCGACGCTTGCGCGAGCTTAAATCTGTGCACCATTTGGCGGTATTGTCTAAGATTAAATCTGAGCCTATGCAGTGCGATAGGACTATGACCAGAGTTGAACGGCAAGAACACAGACGTCTGAATGGTCTGTGTTTCTACTGTGGTGATTCCACTCATGCTATTTCTGATTGTCCTAAGCGCACTAAGCGGTTCGATAGGTCTGCCGTCATTGGTACTGTACAATCCAAATTCCTTCTGTCCATTACCTTGATATGCTCTTTGTCATCGTATTCTGTCATGGCGTTTGTGGATTCAGGCGCTGCCCTGAATCTGATGGATTTGGATTATGCTAAACGTTGTGGGTTTTTCTTGGAGCCTTTGCGGTGTCCTATTCCGTTGAGAGGAATTGATGCTACACCTTTGGCCAAGAATTAACCTCAGTACTGGGCCCAGCTGACCATGTGCATGGCTCCTGCACATCAGGAAGTTATTCGCTTTCTGGTGCTACATAATCTGCATGATGTGGTCGTGTTGGGGTTGCCATGGCTGCAAACCCATAATCCAGTATTGGATTGGAACTCTATGTCGGTATCCAGCTGGGGTTGTCAGGGGGTACATGGTGATGTTCCATTTTTGTCTATTTCGTCATCCACTCCTTCTGAGGTCCCAGAGTTCTTGTCTGATTATCAGGATGTATTTGAAGAGCCCAAGTCCGATGCCCTACCTCCGCATAGGGATTGTGATTGTGCTATCAATTTGATTCCTGGTAGTAAATTCCCTAAAGGTCGATTATTTAATTTATCCGTGCCTGAACACGCCGCTATGCGCAGTTATGTGAAGGAATCCCTGGAGAAGGGACATATTCGCCCATCGTCATCACCACTGGGAGCAGGGTTCTTTTTTGTAGCCAAGAAGGATGGTTCGCTGAGACCGTGTATTGATTACCGCCTTCTTAATAAGATCACTGTGAAATTTCAGTATCCCATGCCATTGTTATCTGACTTGTTTGCTCGGATTAAGGGGGCTAGTTGGTTCACCAAGATAGATCTTCGTGGTGCGTTTAATCTGGTGAGAATCAGGCAAGGAGATGAATGGAAAACTGCATTTAATACGCCCGAGGGTCATTTTGAGTATCTAGTGATGCCGTTCGGACTTGTCAATGCTCCATCTGTGTTTCAGTCTTTTATGCATGACATCTTCCGTGAGTATCTGGATAAATTCCTGATTGTTTACTTGGATGACATTTTGATCTTCTCAAATGATTGGGACTCTCATGTGAAGCAGGTCAGAATGGTTTTCCAGGTCCTGCGTGCTAATTCTTTGTTTGTGAAGGGATCAAAGTGTCTCTTCGGTGTGCAGAAAGTTTCATTTTTGGGGTTCATCTTTTCCCCTTCTACTATCGAGATGGATCCGGTTAAGGTCCAAGCCATCCAGGATTGGACTCAGCCGACATCTCTGAAAAGTCTGCAAAAATTCCTGGGCTTTGCTAATTTTTATCGTCGCTTCATCTGTAATTTTTCTAGCATTGCCAAACCATTGACCGATTTGACCAAGAAGGGTGCTGATTTGGTTAATTGGTCTTCTGCTGCTGTGGAAGCTTTTCAGGAGTTGAAGCATCGTTTTTGTTCTGCCCCTGTGTTGTGTCAACCAGATGTTTCTCTTCCGTTCCAGGTCGAGGTTGATGCTTCTGAGATTGGAGCAGGGGCAGTTTTGTCACAGAGAGGTTCTGGTTGCTCAGTGTTGAAACCATGTGCTTTCTTTTCCAGGAAGTTTTCGGCTGCTGAGCGTAATTATGATGTGGGCAACCAAGAGTTGCTGGCCATGAAGTGGGCATTCGAGGAATGGCGTCATTGGCTTGAAGGAGCTAAGCATCGCGTGGTGGTATTGACTGATCATAAGAACCTTACTTATCTCGAGTCTGCCAAGTGCTTGAATCCTAGACAGGCCCGTTGGTCGTTATTTTTTGCCCGCTTCGATTTTGTGATTTCGTACCTTCCGGGCTCTAAAAATGTGAAGGCGGATGCTCTGTCTAGGAGTTTTGTGCCCGACTCTCCGGGTTCATCTGAGCCGGCGAGTATCCTCAAGGAAGGAGTCAGTGTCTGCCATCTCCCCTGATTTGCGGCGAGTGTTGCAAAAATTTCAGGCGAATAAACCTGATCGTTGTCCGGCGGAGAAACTGTTCGTCCCTGATAGGTGGACTAGTAAAGTTATCTCTGAACTTCATTGTTCGGTGTTGGCTGGTCATCCTGGAATCTTTGGTACCAGAGAGTTAGTGGCTAGATCCTTCTGGTGGCCATCTCTGTCACGGGATGTACGTACTTTTGTGCAGTCCTGTGGGATTTGTGCTAAGGCTAAGCCCTGCTGTTCACGTGCCAGTGGGTTGCTTTTGCCCTTGCCAGTCCCAAAGAGGCCTTGGACACATATTTCGATGGATTTCATTTCTGACCTTCCCGTTTCTCAAAAGATGTCAGTCGTTTGGGTGGTCTGTGATCGCTTTTCTAAAATGGTCCATCTGGTGTCCTTGGTTAAATTGCCTTCCTCCTCTGATTTGGTGCCTTTGTTCTTCCAGCATGTGGTTCGTTTGCGTGGCATTCCTGAGAATATTGTTTCTGACAGAGGTTCCCAGTTTGTTTCAAGGCTTTGGCGAGCCTTTTGTGGTAGGATGGGCATTGACCTATCTTTTTCCTCGGCTTTCCATCCTCAGACTAATGGCCAGACCGAACGAACCAATCAGACCTTGGAAACATATCTGAGATGTTTTGTTTCTGCAGACCAGGATGATTGGGTGTCCTTTTTGCCGTTGGCTGAGTTCGCCCTTAATAATCGGGCCAGCTCGGCTACCTTGGTCTCTCCATTTTTCTGCAATTCTGGGTTCCATCCTCGTTTCTCTTCAGGACAGGTTGAGTCTTCGGACTGTCCTGGTGTGGATTCTGTGGTGGACAGGTTGCAGCAGATCTGGACTCAGGTAGTGGACAATTTGACCTTGTCCCAGGAGAAGGCTCAACTTTTCGCTAATCGCAGACGCCGTGTGGGTCCCCGACTTCGTGTTGGGGATCTGGTTTGGTTATCGTCTCGTCATATTCCTATGAAGGTTTCCTCTCCTAAATTTAAACCTCGTTTTATTGGTCCGTATAGGATTTCTGAGATTCTCAATCCTGTGTCTTTTCGTCTGACCCTCCCAGACTCCTTTTCCATACATAATGTATTCCATAGGTCGTTGTTGCGGAGATACGTGGCACCTATGGTTCCATCTGTTGAGCCTCCTGCCCCGGTTTTGGTGGAGGGGGAATTGGAGTATATTGTGGAGAAAATTTTGGATTCTCGTGTTTCTAGACGGAAACTCCAGTATCTGGTTAAATGGAAGGGTTATGCTCAGGAAGATAATTCCTGGGTTTTTGCCTCTGATGTCCATGCTCCAGATCTTGTTCGTGCCTTTCATGTGGCTCATCCTGGTCGGCCTGGGGGCTCTGGTGAGGGTTCGGTGACCCCTCCTCAAGGGGGGGGTACTGTTGTGAATTCTGTGGCTGAATTCACTCCTGTGGTCACAAGTGGTACTGCAGCTTCTGAGCTTCCTCCCTCAGGTGTTCTGGTGAGCTCGTTGGCTGCTTTGTTATTTAACTCCACCTGATTCTGTCTTCCTTGCTCCTTGTCAATGTTCCAGTGTTGGATCTGAGCTTCTGGATCTTCCTGTGGCCTGCTGCTCTGCTTAGATAAGTGCTTTTTGCTTTTGTTGCTACTTTTTCTGTCCAGCTTGTCATTTCGTTTTGCTGGAAGCTCTGAGACGCAAAGGGTGTACCGCCATGCCGTTAGTTCGGCACGGTGGGTCTTTTTGCCCCTTTGCGTGGTTTTTTGCTTTAGGGTTTTTTTGTAGACTGCAAAGTTCTCTTTGCTATCCTCGCTCTATCTAGAATATCGGGCCTCACTTTGCTGAATCTATTTCATCCCTACGTTTGTCTTTTCATCTTGCTAACAGTCATTATATGTGGGGGGCTGCCTTTTCCTTTGGGGTATTTCTCTGAGGCAAGTCAGGCTTGTTTTTCTATCTTCAGGCTAGTCAGCTCCTCAGGCTGTGCCGAGTTGCATAGGTAGTGTTAGGTGCAATCCACAGCTGCCTTTAGTTGTGTTAAGGTTAGGTTCAGGTATTGCGGTCTACAGAGATTCCACGTCTCAGAGCTCGTTCTATCGTTTTTGGGTTATTGTCAGATCACTGTATGTGCTCTGATTGCTGGCACACTGTCACTGGATTGCCTACATAACACTACGTGCTCTGTGTTATATACTACGTAGCTGTGCAATATACTATGTGGCTGTGCAATATACAACTTGGCTCTGTTATATACTACGTGGCTGTGCAATATACTACGTAGCTATGCGATATACTACGTGCCTCTACAATATACTACGTGGCTATGCTATATACTACGTGGCTCTGCTATATACTACGTCGCTGACCAATATACTACATAGCTGTGCAATACACTACATAGCTGTACAATACACTACGTGACTGTTATATACTACGTGGCTGTGCAATATACTACGTGGCTGTGCAATATACTACGTGGCTGTGCAATATACTACGTGGATCTACAATATACTACGTGGCTGTGTTATATACTACGTAGCTCTGCTATATACTACGTACGCTGTGTTACATACTACATAGCTCTGTAATATACTATGTAGCTCTGTTATATACTACGAAGCTATGTAATATACTACGTCGGTTGTGTAATATACTACGTCACTGTGCAATATAGTACGTAGCCTGTGCTATATACGGTACTACCTACATATTCTAGAATACCCGATACGTTAGAATCGGGTCACCATCTAGTTGATTCAATATTTACCCAGAGGAAAAATAAAACCAAACAAAAACAAATTAAGAACACTTCATGCATAGGATAGAATACTATTTAAGTCCACCACTACAGTGCTCAGCATATATACTGGCAACAATTATAGCCCACGAAAATCTTCCATCTTGATTAATATTGAATTACAGAAATCTTCTTTCTTGATTAATATAGGAAGTAATGATCGAGTCCGCCTTCAAACATACTAGAAGGGAGTATCAGCAGATATAGCAAACGCATAATATTTTCAGTCTTAATTCGTTTTTGCTGTGTTGGCACCGCATTCTTCAAATTCCCATCCGATGACAGAGTAGAAGCTGGAGTATGTAACCTGAAACATACGGCTTTCACATATGTGACCAAATAAGACCTAAATAGACAAATACCAATTAATATCTGTCAGCATGGAGGTAGCAGGCCAAATTGCCGGATACACAGCAGGGGATCACCTGACGTTACTGAAACCCAATAACTCGGCAGCAAGTGTTGACTGTGCAAACGGCACTTCCGGGCAGCAACTGGTGGTGTTGGAGCCCAGGGAATGCAGGAGAAGCAGAGTGTAGGCTGAGGCCTAATTGGAGCAAGTTGAAACGGAAACCTTTAACCCCCCAGGCGTTTGTAACTGAAAGAGCCACCTTGTGCAGCACTAATTCTGCACAAGGAAAAAGGTGGCTCTTTTATTTATGCTCCTTGCAAGCGCAGAACTAAACACTTATAAAATGTGTCCCCTCATACCGTGAAACTGTCCCAGAGGTGGGACTTTCCTTCATAATGAGACGCAGATGGCTATCTTTCATACCCCATTGGTAGCGGGCGCTGCCTCCTCAGCGTTGCTAGAATCTGTCCCGGAGCCTCCACTGTTATGTTAAACTTTGGGCATGGGCAGTTAGCGCTGCCCATCTTCTGACATGATTTGGTGTCAGGCAGACTGCGCTTGTGCGGCCGCGCTGCCCGAGATCATGCTCCACAGTGTCTTCTGATTTATTCACACTGCGGGGCAGGGATTTATGGGCATGTGCAGTGCATATCTTCACCTCTCACTCATCTCCTTCTGCCTTCTTCAGACTGTGCGGCGTCATTGCCTTGGCATGCGATTAGGGATCAGCTGATGGTGCACAGCAGGGGATCAGCTCACGTTACTGAAACCCAATAACACTGGGTCATGTGTTGACTGTGCAGATGGCACTTCTGAGCAGCAACTGGCAGTGTTGGAGCCAAGGGATTACAGTTCAGGTGGTAGAAACATGAACACAACAGGAGACCTGGATACTGTAGCCAACCAATTATTTAATCTGGAAGAGGAGTGGCAAATTCCTGGGAGATCCAGGACTTGTTCATTTTCAGAAAAGTAAGCCGGTCAATGTTGTCGGAGGATAGTCGCATACGACGGTCTGTTAGTACACCACCTGCGGCACTAAAAACGCGTTCCGATAATATACTAGCAGCAGGGCAAGCCAGCACCTCCAATGCATACTGGCTAAGCTCTGGCCATGTATCAAGCTTAGAGACCCAAAACTTGAAGGGGGAAGAGCCATCTGGGAGTACACTGAGAGGGCAAGACATGTAGTCTGTCACCATCTGACGGAAACATTGCCTCCTGCTGACTGGAGCCATCTGTGATGGTGTAGACATTTGTGGTGTGCACACAAAACTTTGCCACAGTTGGGTCATACTGGTCTTGCCTTGTGCTGAGGCACTGCTTCTGCTCCCTCTTTGTGCAGAGCTTCCTCCACTGCCTCAATGCACTGAGCTGCATTGTAAAGCACTAGCAGCACTGATCTCGATTGGACTGGAGAAGATGATGGTCTGCACCAGTGTGTCTTGGTACTCCTGCATTTTACGCTCCCGGTTCAACGGTGTTATGAGGCTTTGAAAGTTGTCCTTGTAGTGAGGATCTAGGAGGGTGTACACCCAATAATCAGCTGTGCTGAGAATGTAGGCGATGTGGCGGTCGTTTCTCAGGCACTGCATCATGAAATCAACCATGTGCTGCAGACTGCCAACTGGCCAAGAAACGTTGTCCCCTGCTTGAGGCGTGATCTCTGCCTTCTCAGCATCACCCCACCCTCGCTCTGCATACTGACTACTGGAGAATTGTGTAACTCCCTCCTCTGGACGGATGTCTTCCTCCTCCATTGACTCCTCCTCATCCTCCTCACAAAGTGTCCAATGCCTAGGACTTTGAGAGGAACCACGTTGCGCAGACTGTCCAGAAACAGATGGCATTTGTGACTTCTCATCCTCCACCTCTTCCACAACATCAACCCTTAGTGCTTGCAGTGTTCTTTCAAGCAGGCAGATAAGGGGTATAGTCATGCTGACTAGTGCATCACCTGCACTCGCCATACGTGTGAAATCATCGAAGGCATGCAAAACCTGGCAGACGTCCTTCATAGTGGCACACTCAGTAGTTGTGAAGTCAGAACGGCGCTCAGTGCGACTTCTTTGCGCCTGATGCAGCTGGTACTCCATTACTGCTGGCTGCTGCTCACACAACCGCTCCAACATATGTAACGTTGAATTCCACCTGGTGGGTAGGTCACATATGATGCGATGTTCTGGAAGGCGGAATCGGCGCTGCAGAGCTACAATGTGCGATCTTGCCATGCTGGAACGCCGCAAGTGAACACACTCTAGGCGGACCTTGTGCAGCAGTGCTTCAAGATCTGGATAGTCCCTCAAAAAGAGCAAAAAAGGGGAAGAAGCCAGCGCAGCCTAAGGTTAAGACGCAATACATAAAGTGCAAATGGACATATTAATTTCTAACTGTATTTTCAAAATGAGACATTTAGCAAACAATTGATCAATTCTTTGAGCCACCCCGCCTCTTCACGGCAATCTCATATTGGGGCAGTCCTACACTACGTTTTTTATATTCGCTGTGCCATAAAGGCCTCCTAAATGAACTAAAAGCAAGACCACATTAAAAGCATGCTGTACCTGGAGCATTACTGAGTCACCCCCATGGCGCCAGAGTAGGCAAGCGAGGATAAAGGTTGACCAGGTCCAGACAGACATTTCGGATCCAACCTCCACACTACCCATCCAGAGCCAGCATTCAGAGCCTGTGCTCGGGGGTGGTTTGCCGAGAATGGCCACCTTTTCTCCCATGCCTGTGCTACCGATGGCTGTAGACTGGGCTGGGAGTGTGAGGATGACTGGGAACGTGGTGCTGTGGGTGGAATTACACTGGGTCTCTGGACAACAGTGCCAGAGGTTCTTTCATTGCTATCCTGTGAGGAAGCCGAATCAGCTGTGTGTGAGCTGGAGGAAGAGGCTACAACACGAGCTGAAGAGGAGGTAGGTGCTGCTGTAGGTTGGCCTAGGTCTTCAGTGTGTTTTTGTAACTCAACCACGTGCTTGGTCCGCACATGATTCCACATATTTGTGGTATTGAGTAGATGTTAGGACTGGCGGAACGCACCAAGTATAAGGTGTAATGGTATTAGGTGCGTTCGCCGTCCGAGGTCCACCGTGCAGGTGAAAACCCTGCTGCTAGTAGAGACGGACGAGATGGCGGTACAATATGAATACACACTTGGGTTAACTTCACCCAGTTGAATATGTTCTCTTCAACATATTCATTAATGATCTGGTAGAAGGTTTACACAGTAAAATATCGATATTTGCAGATGATACAAAACTATGTAAAGCAGTTAATACAAGAGAAGATAGTATTCTGCTACAGATGGATCTGGATAAGTTGGAAACTTGGGCTGAAAGGTGGCAGATGAGGTTTAACAATGATAAATGTAAGGTTATACACATGGGAAGAAGGAATCAATGTCACCATTACACACTGAATGGGAAACCACTGGGTAAATCTGACAGGGAGAAGGACTTGGGGATCCTAGTTAATGATAAACTTACCTGGAGCAGCCAGTGCCAGGCAGCAGCTGCCAAGGCAAACAGGATCATGGGGTGCATTAAAAGAGGTCTGGATACACATGATGAGAGCATTATACTGCCTCTGTACAAATCCCTAGTTAGACCGCACATGGAGTACTGTGTCCAGTTTTGGGCACCGGTGCTCAGGAAGGATATAATGGAACTAGAGAGAGTACAAAGGAGGGCAACAAAATTAATAAAGGGGATGGGAGAACTACAATACCCAGATAGATTAGCGAAATTAGGATTATTTAGTCTAGAAAAAAGACGACTGAGGGGCGATCTAATAACCATGTATAAGTATATAAGGGGACAATACAAATATCTCGCTGAGGATCTGTTTATACCAAGGAAGGTGACGGGCACAAGGGGGCATTCTTTGCGTCTGGAGGAGAGAAGGTTTTTCCACCAACATAGAAGAGGATTCTTTACTGTTAGGGCAGTGAGAATCTGGAATTGCTTGCCTGAGGAGGTGGTGATGGCGAACTCAGTCGAGGGGTTCAAGAGAGGCCTGGATGTCTTCCTGGAGCAGAACAATATTGTATCATACAATTAGGTTCTGTAGAAGGACGTAGATCTGGGAATTCATTATGATGGAATATAGGCTGAACTGGATGGACAAATGTCTTTTTTCGGCCTTACTAACTATGTTACTATGTTACTATGTTACAGTGTGAAAGAATCAAACCCTGTTGAGTCACAGGGCCGCGGTACCGCACCAAGAGAATATATTTAGAGGCACGAGAGTGCGTGCGGTGCCGCACTGGCAGACGCCACTAACCACCCAGGCTTGGGTTAGGAAAGCGCAGAGAAAGCGCACGGCGCCGCACTGGCGGTCACAGCAATAAGACGCTGTAATGTGTGTACCGTGCTGATGGCTAAGTCGGGCGCTAGGTAGCAATCACCCACCTTCCGCGAGCAGTCATAAAATAGGGAGGGGATTTTAAAGAACGACTTTCACTCACAACACACACACATTTACAAAAGACAATAAAGTGCGGCCATGCGAGGCTTAAATAGCTGCAGCATGTTTAGGACCTTCCAAAGAAGGACCAATGGAGTGCTGCAGCACCTGAGCATGTGACCCTGGATCTCCACTGAGAGATCTCGCCCTGGGCATGCTCAGAGTGCAAAGCAGGATTTAGTCCTAGCAGCTACAAGGACCTTAGCTGCAGTATCTGATCATGTGACCTTTGATCTCCACTGAGAGATCTTACTCTGGGCATGCTCAGAATGTAAAAAGCAGGACTTAGCCCCAGATACGTCCGCTCGCCGCTGCCCAGCACTGACTTCAATGGGAGAAGCAGGAAACGCAGCAGTAACTCTAAGCACAGAGTCAGACTGAGCGAGACGCTGGGATTGACTGTTATGGCTGGCAATCAGGCAACACAGCGTGCAGTAATCAGCGCACATACAGAGATCTGGCAATAATCAAAAACAATAGGACGAGCTCTGAGACGTGGAATCTCTGTAGACTGCAGTACCTGATCTATCCTCACACAACTATAAGCAGCAGTGGATTGCGCCTATCACTACCTATGCAACTCGGCACTGCCTGAGGAGCTGACTAGCCTGAAGATAGAAATACAAGCCTGACTTACCTCAGAGAAATACCCCAAAGGAATAGGCAGCCCCCCACATATAATGACTGTTAGCAAGATGAAAAGACAAACGTAGGAATGAAATAGATTCAGCAAAGTGAGGCCCGATATTCTAGACAGAGCGAGGATAGCAAAGAGAACTATGCAGTCTACAAAAAACCCTAAAACGAAAACCACGCAAAGGGGCAAAAAGACCCACCGTGCCGAACTAACAGCACGGCGGTGCACCCCTTTGCTTCTCAGAGCTTCCAGCAAAAGTTAATAGCAAGCTGGACAGAAAAAACAGAAAACAAACTAGAAGCACTTATCTAGCAGAGCAGCAGGCCCAAGGAAAGATGCAGTAGCTCAGATCCAACACTGGAACATTGACAAGGAGCAAGGAAGACAGACTCAGGTGGAGCTAAATAGCAAGGCAGCCAACGAGCTCACCAAAACACCTGAGGGAGGAAGCCCAGAGACTGCAATACCACTTGTGACCACAGAAGTGAACTCAGCCACAGAATTCACAACAGTACCCCCCCCCTTGAGGAGGGGTCACCGAACCCTCACCAGAACCCCCAGGCCGACCAGGATGAGCCACATGAAAGGCACGAACAAGATCTGGGGCATGGACATCAGAGGCAAAAACCCAGGAATTATCTTCCTGAGCATAACCCTTCCATTTGACCAGATACTGGAGTTTCCGTCTAGAGACACGAGAATCCAAAATCTTCTCCACAATATACTCCAATTCCCCCTCCACCAAAACAGGGGCAGGAGGCTCCACAGATGGAACCATAGGTGCCACATATCTCCTCAACAACGACCTATGGAATACATTATGTATGGAAAAGGAGTCTGGGAGGGTCAGACGAAAAGACACCGGATTGAGAATCTCAGAAATCCTATACGGACCAATAAAACGAGGTTTAAATTTAGGAGAGGAAACCTTCATAGGAATATGACGAGAAGATAACCAAACCAGATCCCCAACACGAAGTCGGGGTCCCACACGGCGTCTGCGATTAGCGAAAAGCTGAGCATTCTCCTGGGACAAGGTCAAATTGTCCACTACCTGAGTCCAGATCTGCTGCAACCTGTCCACCACAGAATCCACACCAGGACAGTCCGAAGACTCAACCTGTCCTGAAGAGAAACGAGGATGGAACCCAGAATTGCAGAAAAATGGAGAGACCAAGGTAGCCGAGCTGGCCCGATTATTAAGGGCGAACTCAGCCAACGGCAAAAATGACACCCAATCATCCTGGTCAGCGGAAACAAAACATCTCAGATATGTTTCCAAGGTCTGATTGGTTCGTTCGGTCTGGCCATTAGTCTGAGGATGGAAGGCCGAGGAGAAAGATAGGTCAATGCCCATCCTACCACAAAAGGCTCGCCAGAACCTCGAGACAAACTGGGAACCTCTGTCAGAAACAATATTCTCAGGAATGCCATGTAAACGAACCACATGCTGGAAGAACAAAGGCACCAAATCAGAGGAGGAAGGCAATTTAACCAAGGGCACCAGATGGACCATTTTAGAAAAGCGATCACAGACCACCCAAATGACCGACATTTTTTGAGAAACGGGAAGGTCAGAAATGAAATCCATCGAAATATGTGTCCAAGGCCTCTTCGGGACCGGCAAGGGCAAAAGCAACCCACTGGCACGTGAACAGCAGGGCTTAGCCCTAGCACAAATTCCACAGGACTGCACAAAAGCACGCACATCCCGTGACAGAGATGGCCACCAGAAGGATCTAGCAACCAACTCCCTGGTACCAAAGATTCCTGGATGACCGGCCAGCACCGAACAATGAAGTTCAGAGATAACTTTACTAGTCCACCTATCAGGGACGAACAGTTTCTCGGCCGGACAACGATCAGGTTTATTAGCCTGAAATTTCTGCAACACTCTCCGCAAATCAGGGGAGATGGCAGACACAATGACTCCTTCCTTGAGGATACTCGCCGGCTCAGATAACCCCGGAGAGTCGGGCACAAAACTCCTAGACAGAGCATCCGCCTTCACATTTTTAGAGCCCGGAAGGTATGAAATCACAAAATCAAAACGAGCAAAAAATAACGACTAGGATTCAAGCGCTTGGCAGACTCAAGATAAGTAAGGTTCTTATGATCAGTCAATACCACCACGCGATGCTTAGCACCCTCAAGCCAATGACGCCACTCCTCGAATGCCCACTTCATGGCCAGCAACTCTCGGTTGCCCACATCATAATTACGCTCAGCAGCAGAAAATTTCCTGGAAAAGAAAGCACATGGTTTGAACACTGAGCAACCAGAACCTCTCTGTGACAAAACCGCCCCTGCACCAATCTCAGAAGCATCAACCTCGTCCTGGAACGGAAGAGAAACATCAGGTTGACACAACACAGGAGCACAGCAAAAACGACGCTTCAACTCCTGAAAAGCTTCCACGGCAGCAGAAGACCAATTAACCAAATCAGCACCCTTCTTGGTCAAATCGGTCAATGGTCTGGCAATGCTAGAAAAATTACAGATGAAGCGACGATAAAAATTAGCAAAGCCCAGGAATTTCTGCAGACTTTTTAGAGATGTCGGCTGAGTCCAATCCTGGATGGCCTGAACCTTAACCGGATCCATCTCGATAGTAGAAGGGGAAAAGATGAACCCCAAAAATGAAACTTTCTGCACACCGAAGAGACACTTTGATCCCTTCACGAACAAGGAATTAGCACGCAGTACCTGGAAAACCATTCTGACTTGCTTCACATGAGACTCCCAATCATCTGAGAAGATCAAAATGTCATCCAAGTAAACAATCAAGAATTTATCCAGATACTCACGGAAAATGTCATGCATAAAAGACTGAAAAACAGATGGAGCATTGGCAAGTCCGAACGGCATCACCAAATACTCAAAATGACCCTCGGGCGTATTAAATGCCGTTTTCCATTCATCTCCCTGCCTGATTCTCACCAGATTATACGCACCACGAAGATCAATCTTAGTAAACCAACTAGCCCCCTTAATCCGAGCAAACAAGTCAGAAATCAATGGCAAGGGATACTGAAACTTAACAGTGATCTTATTAAGAAGGCGGTAATCAATACACGGTCTTAGCGAACCATCCTTCTTGGCTACAAAAAAGAACCCTGCTCCCAATGGTGACGACGATGGGCGAATATGTCCCTTCTCCAGGGACTCCTTCACATAACTGCGCATAGCGGTGTGTTCAGGTACGGACAAATTAAATAAACGACCCTTAGGGAATTTACTACCAGGAATCAAATCGATAGCACAATCACAATTCCTATGCGGAGGTAGGGCATCAGACTTGGACTCTTCAAATACATCCTGAAAGTCAGACAAGAACTCTGGGATGTCAGAAGGAATGGATGACGAAATAGACAAAAATGGAACATCACCATGTACTCCCTGACAACCCCAGCTGGTTACCGACATAGAGTTCCAATCCAATACTGGATTATGGGTTTGTAGCCATGGCAACCCCAACACGACCACATCATGCAAATTATGCAGTACCAGAAAGCGAATAACTTCCTGATGTGCAGGAGCCATGCACATGGTCAGCTGGGCCCAGTACTGAGGCTTATTCTTGGCCAAAGGTGTAGCATCAATTCCTCTCAACGGAATAGGACACCGCAAAGGCTCCAAGAAAAATCCACAACGTTTAGCATAATCCAAATCCATCAGATTCAGGGCAGCGCCTGAATCCACAAACGCCATGACAGAATACGATGACAAAGAGCACATTAAGGTAATGGACAAAAGGAATTTGGACTGTACAGTACCAATAACGGCAGAGCTATCGAACCGCCTAGTGCGTTTAGGACAATTAGAAATAGCATGAGTAGAATCACCACAATAGAAACACAGTCTGTTCTGACGTCTGTGTTCTTGCCGTTCTACTTTAGTCATAGTCCTGTCGCACTGCATAGGCTCAGGTTTACTCTCAGACAATACCGCCAGATGGTGCACAGATTTACGCTCGCGCAAGCGACGACCGATCTGAATGGCCAAGGACATAGACTCATTCAAACCAGCAGGCATAGGAAATCCCACCATTACATCCTTAAGAGCTTCAGAGAGACCCTTTCTGAACAAAGCCGCTAGTGCAGATTCATTCCACAGAGTGAGTACTGACCACTTCCTAAATTTCTGACAATATACTTCTACATCATCCTGACCCTGGCATAAAGCCAGCAGATTTTTCTCAGCCTGATCCACTGAATTAGGCTCATCGTAAAGCAATCCCAGCGCCTGGAAAAATGCATCAACATTACTCAATGCAGAATCTCCTGGTGCAAGAGAAAACGCCCAGTCCTGTGGGTCGCCGCGCAAAAAAGAAATAATAATCAAAACCTGTTGAATAGGATTACCAGAAGAATGAGGTTTCAAGGCCAAAAATAGCTTACAATTATTTCTGAAGCTCAGGAACTTAGTTCTGTCACCAAAAAACAAATCAGGAATCGGAATTCTTGGTTCTAGCATCGATTTCTGATCAATAGTATCTTGAATCTTTTGTACATTTACAACGAGATTATCCATTGAGGAGCACAGAGCCTGAATATCCATGTCCACAGCTGTGTCCTGAAGCACTCTAATGTCTAGGGGAAAAAAAAGACTGAAGACAGAGCTAAGAAAAAAAAATGATGTCAGGATTTCTTTTTTCCCTCTATTGGGAATCATTGGTTGGCTCCTTGTACTGTTATGGCTGGCAATCAGGCAACACAGCGTGCAGTAATCAGCGCACATACAGAGATCTGGCAATAACCAAAAACAATAGGACGAGCTCTGAGACGTGGAATCTCTGTAGACTGCAGTACCTGATCTATCCTCACACAACTATAAGCAGCAGTGGATTGCGCCTATCACTACCTATGCAACTCGGCACTGCCTGAGGAGCTGACTAGCCTGAAGATAGAAATACAAGCCTGACTTACCTCAGAGAAATACCCCAAAGGAATAGGCAGCCCCCCACATATAATGACTGTTAGCAAGATGAAAAGACAAACGTAGGAATGAAATAGATTCAGCAAAGTGAGGCCCGATATTCTAGACAGAGCGAGGATAGCAAAGAGAACTATGCAGTCTACAAAAAACCCTAAAACGAAAACCACGCAAAGGGGCAAAAAGACCCACCGTGCCGAACTAACAGCACGGCGGTGCACCCCTTTGCTTCTCAGAGCTTCCAGCAAAAGTTAATAGCAAGCTGGACAGAAAAAACAGAAAACAAACTAGAAGCACTTATCTAGCAGAGCAGCAGGCCCAAGGAAAGATGCAGTAGCTCAGATCCAACACTGGAACATTGACAAGGAGCAAGGAAGACAGACTCAGGTGGAGCTAAATAGCAAGGCAGCCAACGAGCTCACCAAAACACCTGAGGGAGGAAGCCCAGAGACTGCAATACCACTTGTGACCACAGAAGTGAACTCAGCCACAGAATTCACAACAATCGACGTCTCTGCTGAGCAAGCTCCACTGCGGCAGGAGAAGAATGGGAGACCGCAGCGGAGATGGCCTGAGATTCCCCCTGTGCAGAGGCAGGAACTCGACCCCTATCATTACCCCCCGCCCCTCTTTGGGCCTCGCTACGTTCGAAGGCAGCAATGAGCTGCGGAGCCCGAATGTGCTCAGCAGGCTCCCAGGACCTGTCCTCAGGGCCATAACCCTTCCAATCCACCAAATAGAATTTTTTACCACGTACCACCTTGTACCCCAAAATAGCGTTCACCTCGTAATCATCCGTAGACGAACCCGATGTCCCGGCAGATGACTCAGAAAACCGGAACATGTATGCGGGCTTAAGGAGGGACACATGAAAGGTGTCGGTGATACCAAGGCGTGGAGGAAGGGCCAGACGGTAGACCACAGGATTAACCTGTTCGAGGACCTTGAAGGGACCCAAGTAGCGAGGTGCAAACTTAGTGGACTCTACACGCAGCCTGATGTTACGGGCGGAGAGTCACACTAAATCGCCAGGAGCAAAGGTCGGGGCAGGGCGCCGATGTGCATCGGCGGAGGACCTCATTCTCTCCTTTGAGGCCCGAATGGCATCCTGAGTGCGGTCCCAAATGTCCCGTGCCTCCACTGCCCAGTCTGCCACCCTGGAGTCAGCAGAGGACACGGGCATAGGCACAGGAACCCGCGGATGCTGGCCGTAATTAAGGAGGAAAGGTGTCTGACCAGTGGAGTCGGCTACAGCGTTATTAAGGGCGAACTCTGCCCATGGTAATAAAGATGCCCAGTCATCCTGCCTGGCAGAAACAAAATGTCGTAGATATGTGACCAGAGTCTGATTGGCCCTCTCTACCAACCCATTCGTCTCAGGATGATATGCGGAAGAGAGATTTACCTCAATGCTGAGAAGACGACAAAGCTCTCTCCAGAACCGAGACGCAAACTGGGGACCCCGGTCACTGACAATTTTGTCTGGCATGCCATGTAGGCGGAAGATATGTCTTATGAACAACGCTGCCAAGGCCCATGCAGAAGGTAACCGTGGGAGCGGCACCAAATGTACCATTTTCGAGAAATGATCGGTAATAACCCAAATGACGGTACAGCCGCGAGACTTGGGCAAACCCACTACAAAGTCCATCCCGACCATCTCCCAGGGCCTGTCTGCCACCGGCAAGGGATAGAGTAACCCAGACGGCCGTTGTTGAGGAGACTTATTTTTGGCACATGACACACATGCCAGAACGTAATCTCTGACATCTCGGAGCATATGCGGCCACTAGTACGTCCTCGCCAGCAGCTCAGATGTCCTTTTTGTCCCAAAGTGTCCACCCACCCTGGAGGAATGAGCCCAAGAGAGAACCTCCGGTCACAAATTTATGGGCACAAAAGTCTTGCCCGGAGTCACAGACTCAAGCGACACCGGAGCCATGGTTCTCAAGCTCTCAGAAGGAACAATAAGCCGAGGCTCTCCTTCCTCCTCCTCAGATGACACAACAGAGCGAGAAAGGGCATCAGCTCGAATGTTCTTCTCCCCAGTGAGATAATGGAGGGTGAAGTGGAATCGGGAGAAGAATAAGGACCATCTGGCCTGGCGAGAATTTATCCGCTGGGCTGTTTGCAAATATAGCAAATTTTTGTGGTCTGTGAAAACTTGAAAGGGAAAACGAGCCCCCTCCAAGAGATGTCTCCACTCTGAGAAAGCCAATTTCATCGCTAGCAACTCCCTGTCCCCGATGGAATAATTCCTCTCCGCTGGTGTGAAGGTCTTGGAGAAGAAGAAGCACGGATGCTTCCGACCTTGAGCATCCTTTTGGAAGAGGACTGCTCCAGCACCAACGGAAGAGGCATCCACCTCCATTATAAACGGCTTATCGACATCGGGACGATGTAGGATGGGAGCGCTAGCAAAATGAGACTTAGTAGAAGAAAAGGCCCTGGAGACCTCTTCAGACCACACTTTGGGATTTGCTCCCTTCTTGGTGAGGGCTACCAAGGGAGCTACCAGAGTTGAGAAGTGGGGAATGAACTGGCGGTAATAATTAATGAACCCCATAAAGCGCTGCACCGCCTTAAGAGAGTGGGGCTCTTGCCAGTCCATCACAGCCTGTAGTTTGGCAGGATCCATAGCCAATCCCTGGGCGGAGATGATATAGCCCAGGAACGGTAAAGACTCCTGCTCAAACATACACTTCTCCAACTTTGCATAAAGAGAGTTTGCCCGTAGGAGGTCGAAGACTCTGCCAACATCTCTCCAGTGGGAGTCAATATCTGGAGAAAAGATGAGAATATCATCCAGATAGACTACAACCGAGGTGGAAAGCATATCCCGGAAGATGTCGTTGACAAAGTCTTGGAAAACGGCTGGGGCATTACAGAGCCCGAAGGGCATCACCAGATACTCATAGTGCCCATCTCTGGTGTTAAACGCCGTTTTCCATTCGTCCCCCTCACGGATGCGAATCAGGTTGTAAGCACCCCGCAGATCTAGTTTGGTAAACACCCTTGCTCCCCGAAGCCTATCGAAAAGCTCAGATATCAAGGGCAAAGGATACTTGTTCTCAACGGTGATAGCGTTAAGACCCCTGTAGTCTATGCATGGACGTAGTTCCCCATTCTTCTTCTGCACGAAAAAGAACCCTGCCCCAGCAGGTGACACTGACTTCCTGATGAACCCTCTTGCCAGATTCTCTTGAATGTACTGAGACATTGCCTCCGTCTCCGGGAGAGATAATGGATAGACTCGACCCCGGGGAGGCTCAGCACCAGGCAAGAGATCAATAGGACAGTCATAGGGGCGATGGGGCGGAAGGGTCTCCGCCGCCTTTTTGGAGAACACGTCTGCATACGACCAATATTGCTTGGGGAGAGAGGATAGATCTGCGGGTACCTCTGTAGTAGCAACCTGAATGCACTCTCGGTGACACCTACCCCCACATGATTCACCCCATCCCAGAATTCTGCCTGAGGACCACTCGATATGAGGAGAGTGGTACCGTAACCAAGGTATCCCCAACAGGACCTCATCAATCCCCTCAGGAATGATGAGCAGAGATATAATCTCCTGATGGGATGGTGACATGGACAGAGTAAAAGGGATGGTCTGATGTGTTATCTGTGCGGGCAGTGTCGACCCATTCACCACTCGTACCGTTACTGGTTGAGGTAGCATAACCAGGGGTATTGCGTGACGTTGGGCGAAGGCAGAAGACATAAAATTGCCCTCCGCCCCAGAATCCACGCAGAGGTCTACCGAGTGGGAGGATGAGCCTAATGTTATTGTCCCCTTAAAGGATAATTTGGAGGCAAACATCGCCGTGTCAAGTGCACCTCCACCTACTACCACTAGACGCTGACGTTTGCTCGACCGCTGGAGACATCTGGTGGCAAGATGTCCTGACTGTTGGCAAACATGACAAACCTGGAGTGCACGAGCGGTCCGGGACTTAGATCCCGCTCGTGACACTACCATAGGCTCATGGGACTCAGGAGCCTGGACTGGAGATTCCAAAGGTTTGGCGAAGGTGGGAGCCAGCCAAAACCTCTGCCTACACTGGGCTCGCTCTAACCTCCGCTCGTGAAAACGGAGGTCAATACGAGTGGATACTGTTATTAATTCCTCCAGTGTGGTGGGAATCTCCCTAGTGGCCAGGGCATCCTTAACGTCGTCAGCCAGCCCCCTCCAAAATATAGGAATAAGGGCCTTATCCGACCACTCCAGCTCAGATGCTAAGGTGCGGAAGTGGACGGCAAACCGGCTGACCAAGGACGAGCCCTGAGTCAATGCCAACAGTTGGAGCGCCGTATCATGGGTGACACGAGGTCCTAAAAAGACCTGTTTCAGAGTGCTCAGGAATAACGGAGCACTCTGCACCACATGATCGCCACGCTCCCACAGCGGCGTAGCCCACTGCAACGCCCTGTCCGACAATAAAGATATGATAAAGCCCACCTTAGCCCGCTCTGTAGGGAAACGAGAGGCCAGAAGCTCGAGATGTATTGAGCACTTACTCACGAAACCCCTACAGGACTTACTGTCACCAGAAAATTTCTCTGGAAGCGGGAGGCGAGATAGCGTCGGTACAGGGGTGGCAGTGGACAAGGTAGCTGCAGCCACACTTGCAGCCTGAACAGCGACAGCAGTAACATCCACAGCTGAGGTTGAACGCTCAAGAGCCGCCAACCTTCCCTCCAGCTGCTGGATGTACCTCTGTGAACGCTGATCGTCCGTCATTACTAGCCAGACCTTGTATTATGTTAGGACTGGCGGAACGCACCAAGTATAAGGTGTAATGGTATTAGGTGCGTTCGCCGTCCGAGGTCCACCGTGCAGGTGAAAACCCTGCTGCTAGTAGAGACGGACGAGATGGCGGTACAATATGAATACACACTTGGGTTAACTTCACCCAGTGTGAAGGAAGCGAACCCTGTTGAGTCACAGGGCCGCGGTACCGCACCAAGAGAATATATTTAGAGGCACGAGAGTGCGTGCGGTGCCGCACTGGCGGACGCCACTAACCACCCAGGCTTGGGTTAGGAAAGCGCAGAGAAAGCGCACGGCGCCGCACTGGCGGTAACAGCAATAAGACGCTGTAATGTGTGTACCGTGCTGATGGCTAAGTCGGGCGCTAGGTAGCAATCACCCACCTTCCGCGAGCAGTCATACAATAGGGAGGGGATTTTAAAGAACGACTTTCACTCACAACAAACACACATTTACAAAAGACAATACTAGCGCATGGCCGTGCGGCCATGCGAGGCTTAAATAGCTGCAGCATGTTTAGGACCTTCCAAAGAAGGACCAATGGAGTGCTGCAGCACCTGAGCATGTGACCCTGGATCTCCACTGAGAGATCTCGCCCTGGGCATGCTCAGAGTGCAAAGCAGGATTTAGTCCTAGCAGCTACAAGGACCTTAGCTGCAGTATCTGATCATGTGACCCTCGATCTCCACTGAGAGATCTTACTCTGGGCATGCTCAGAATGTAAAAAGCAGGACTTAGCCCCAGAAACGTCCGCTCGCCGCTGCCCAGCACTGACTTCAATGGGAGAAGCAGGAAACGCAGCAGTAACTCTAAGCACAGAGTCAGACTGAGCGAGACGCTGGGATCGACGTCTCTGCTGAGCAAGCTCCACTGCGGCAGGAGAAGAATGGGAAACCGCAGCGGAGATGGCCTGAGATTCCCCCTGTGCAGAGGCAGGAACTCGACCCCTAACAGTAGAGTTGAGCGACTTTTACTTTTTTCGGATTGAGTTGGGTTTCGCGAAACCCAACTTTGTAAAAAGTAGGGTCGGGTGAAATCGGCCGATTATTGCGAAATGTCGGGGGCCGACTGAAACACGAAACCCAATGCAAGTCAATGGGGAATCAAAGTGGAGGACAGGAAAACACCTACAGTGCCCATTTTAATGCTAAAAACATAAATTCTTATTACTTAAGCTTGTCAATCTTAACTTTATAATAATAGTTAGGCATTGAAAACTGGGGGTCATTTTGCTAAAGATGTGGGGGGTAGGACTGGCTCAAGATTTTCTTGGGCCCAGAAAACGTGGAATACGTCACCGCGGTGGAGCAGGGAGAGGTAAGTATTTCAACTTTGCAAGTGCTGTAATCCTGAGCAAGCAGGGGGGCCCACTTGTTGGCACTGGCACAGGGCCCCTCATAGTACGGCGGTGTGTTTGACGGCGGGTGGCGCCTCCCACTTGCAGAGACACTTTTGTGTACTATGAAGGGCCCTGTGCCAGTGAAGTCACCAATGAGTATGCCCCCCCACCTGATGAAGGAACCTGCACTTTCATCTGCACCTTCCTCTTTGTCCCCGTGTAAGGTGGTACAGTATGCGGGAAGGGGAACCTGACTTTCAGCAGGGTCAGATTCTGGCTGTGTAGAGTGCAAGGGGAATGTAGTGGTCTGGGTCAATGTACCAGCAGACTCATCTAGCAGTGGCTGGGCAATGGGCTGGATGAGAAGGAAACACAGATATAGGCCCAAATAATAAAGTAGGCTAAATGCAGTTCAAAATTGGTAACAAAACTAAACAGGCGGCATTGCTTTGTTCAGTGGAGGAAAACTGTAATGAATGGCAGTCACAGTTAGTAGGCCCAAATAATAAAGTAGGCTAAATGCAGTTCAAAATTGGTAATAGGTAGTGTTGAGCATTCCGATACCGCAAGTATCGGGTATCGGCTGATACTTGCGGTATCGGAATTCCGATACCGAATTCCGATACTTCCCGCGTATCGGATACCGGAATCGGAAGTTCCCATAATTCAAACTGAACACAGCAGCCAATGAGGAATGAATGGAAGTGTGGGCACATCCTGTTTAGCATGGTGGGCATGTAAGTACTGGCAAGGCTGTGATTGGCTGCTGAAATGATGTCACTCTGCACTATAAAAAACGCTGCCGCCATTTTGCGCTCACTCTGCTGTGATTTCAGTTAGGGACAGGACGCTGTGTTCTAACTGAGGGCCAGTTGAGATAGCTAATTGCTTTATTTTGCTTTTCCAAGGCTAATTTAGCAAGCGATGTGTTCACTGTTCAGTTCACCTTGCTCTTGCCTTGCAGCGCTGTTTTAACAGTGTTCTGCAAGGTCTCAGTGTGTGTGTGTGTGTGTGTGCAGCTCACTCTGTAGTCTGTGTGCAGCCATATACCAGGTTGTATTCAGCTCAGGGGGGGGTTCACACTGCCTCACACAGTTCTATCCATTGTCCTTTTTTGCTCATAGTGCAGCCTGCTGCACATTTTTTCTAAAATTTCCTATTAGTGTCTTTCCACCCGTCTCCAGCCAAATAGTGGAAAAACACTAGATAGGATAACCTTTGGGGGGGGTTTTTGGGCCTTGCAGCGCCGTTTACGGTTGTCTGCACGGTCTCCGTGTGAGCGCAGCTCGTCCTGTAGTCTGTGTGCAGCCACAGCCGGTTGTATTCAGCTCAGGGTTTGTCACTGCCTCATACTGTAAAATAACTTGTCCTTTTTTCAAATAGTGCAGCCTGTTGAAAATTTTTTTTAAAATTTCCTATTAGTGTCTTTCCACCCGTCTCCAGCAAAATAGTGGAAAAACACTAGATAGGATAACCTAGAGGAGGGTTTTTGGGCCTTGCAGCGCCGTTTACGGCTGTCTGCACGGTCTCCGTGTGAGCGCAGCTCGCCCTGTAGTCTGTGTGCAGCCACAGCCCGTTGTATTCAGCTCAGGGTTTGTCACTGCCTCATACCGTTAAATAACTTGTCCTTTTTTTCAACTAGTGCAGCCTGTTTAAAACTTATTTAAAAAATTCCTATTAGTGTCTTTCCACCCGTCTCCAGCTAAATAGTGGAAAAACACTAGATAGGATAACCTAGAGGAGGGTTTTTGGGCCTTGCAGCGCCGTTTACGGCTGTCTCCACGGTCTCCGTGTGAGCGCAGCTCGCCCTGTAGTCTGTGTGCAGCCACAGCCCGTTGTATTCAGCTCAGGGTTTGTCACTGCCTCATACCGTTAAATAACTTTTCCTTTTTTTTCAACTAGTGCAGCCTGTTGAAAATTTTGTAAACAATTTCCTATTAGTGTCTTTCCACCCGTCTCCAGCAAAATAGTGGAAAAACACTAGATAGGATAACCTAGAGGAGGGTTTTTTGGCCTTGCAGCGCCGTTTACGGCTGTCTGCACGGTCTCCGTGTGAGTTAAACTCGCTCTGTAGCCCGATCTGCACAAAAAAAAAAAAAGTAAAGTTCACCAAACACCACTTAACACTTGTGTAGGCCACATTTTATCAATAATAAAGTCTAGTCCACACTTTACAACATTAATGTTTCTTACACCTGTTAGGAGGAGCATTTCAGGAATAAGCACACTAAGGCCTTAGTACTTTTCTGCTTATCTTTATCAACCAAGATGAAGAGGGCAGGGAGTAAGGGTCGTGGGCGTGGGCGTGGAGCAGGGAGAGGAGCAGGGAGAGGACGTGGTGATTCTGTGCCTGCTGCGGGCATCGGTGACTCATCATCACCCAGTTTCAGCAGGGAACAGTCCTTCATGCGCAGCTTTGTCGGAGAGCGCCGTGCACCGCTGCTGCGTGAAGATCAAATTGAAGCCGTTGTCGGATGGATGGCAGCTAATGCATCGACTTCAATGAGTGCCACATCCTCTCAGGCACAGACCACTGGAGAGCAGCCATCTGTCTCTTCACCACCTGCCAAATTGGCCAGGCAGTCAGAGAGCCCAGGACAGGAGCCGTCTCTACTTCTGTTCTCTGAATCTCTTGGCTTGGAAACAGAGGGCCAGCCAAGAAGTTTGGAGAAATGGAAGAAGAGGCAGTGTGCAGTGATGCCCAACAGCTTTGTCTCTCTGACTCTGAAGAGGCGGGTGGGTCAGTGCCTGCGGTGACCACAGCGCAGTACGCATCTGATGATTAAACTCAGGTGCCGCTTTCTGGTGCGTACTGTGCTGCCGAGACTACCCAGGAGGAGCAGTTGGTGGCAGAGGGTAGTGGAGATGATGAGGTCCTTGACCCATCGTGGCGTGAGGAACAGGAAGGTGGTGGGAGCAGCTCAGAGGAAGAGATTCCCCTAACGGGCCAAAGAGGGAGAGGGAGGGGGAAGACTGCGGAGCCTGTAGCCTCCACTTTGGCACCAGTTAGGAGCCTGTCTCTTTCAAAAGCCAAAAAGGGCGCTCCCAAGACTTGCAGTGCCTGGTCCTTTTTTGACACAGTTGCATATGACATTTGTTTTGTCAAATGCAAGCTGTGTCATCAGAAAGTAAAAAGAGGTAAAAGTGTCAGCAACCTCAATACCACAAATATGTGGAAACATGTGCGGACCAGGCACGCGGTGGAGTTCCAAAAACACACTGAAGACCTAGGCCAACCAACAGCGGCAGCTACCACCTCTTCAGCTCGTGTTGCTTCTTCTTCGTGTTGCACAGCTGGTTCGGCTTCCTCCTTGGATCGCCATGGAAGAACCTCTGGCACTGTTGTCCAGAGACCTAGTGTAATTCCACCCACAGCACCACGTTCCCAGTCATCCTCACACTTCCAGCCTAGTCTACAGCCATCGGTAGTACAGGCATGGGAGAAAAGGCGGGCATTTTCGGCAAACCACCCCCGAGCACAGGCTCTGAATGCAGGCATTGCCAAACTTCTGTCCCTGGAAATGCTCTCATTCAGGCTGGTGGAGACTGACAGCTTCCGTGACTTGATGGCATTGGCAGTCCCACAATACAAGGTGCCCAGCCGCTTTTACTTCAGCAGGCAAGCTGTCCCTGCCCTGCACAAGCATGTGGAGGGACAAATCAAACTTGCGCTACTGAACGCCGTCAGTAGCAAGGTCCACCTCACCACCGATGCGTGGACCAGTCAACATGGACAGGGGCGATACCTTTCCGTCACTGCCCATTGGTTTAATGTTGTTGAGCCGGGTACAGACCGTGCGAGTGGCGCAGGACGTGTCCTGCCCACTCCAAGGATTGCAGGAATCCAGTCTGTACGCATTGACTCCTCCTCTTACACCAGTTCCTCAGATTCATCGCTGCAGGATCCGTTACAGTCCACCTCCACATGGACCCGTGAACGTTTACCTGTTACGACTGACATGAGCACAGCCGTGGCCAAACGTCAGCAGGCCGTCTTGAAATTAGTTTCTTTGGGGAATCGAAGCCACACAGCGCAGGAGCTCTGGAATGCCCTAAAGCAGGAGAGCGATGTGTGGTTTGTGCCAGCGAATCTCCAGCCAGGCATGGTAGTGTGTGACAATGGCCGAAATCTGGTGGCAGCTTTAGGCCTTGGCAAAATCACTCACATCCAATGTCTGGCACATGTGCTCAATTTGGTTGTGCAGAGTTTTCTGAGGGACTATCCGGATCTTGATGCACTTCTGCACAAGGCCCGTCTAGAGTGTGCTCACTTGCGGCGTTCCAGCTTGGCAAGATCCCGCATTGCTGCTCTGCAGTGTCGGTTTCGCCTTCCTGAACATCGCATCATATGTGACCTACCTACCAGGTGGAATTCCACGTTACATATGTTGGAGCGGTTGTGTGAGCAGCAGCAAGCAGTAATGGAGTACCAGCTGCATCAGGCGCAAAAAAGTCGCAGTCAGCGCCGCTCAGACTTCACAACCACAGAGTGGGCCACTATGAAGGACGTCTGCCAGGTTTTGTGTCCTTTTGATTATTCCACGTGGATGGCAAGTGCAGATGATGCACTAGTCAGCATGACTGTCCCCCTTATCTGCTTGCTTCAAGAAACCCTGCAAGGGATAAGGGATGATGTGGAAGAGGTGGAGGATGAGGAGTCACCTTTTCCATCAGCTTCTGGACAGTCAGCGCCACGTGGTTCCTCAAAAAGGGGTCGGGAGGGGACCCTTTGTGAGGAGGATGAGGAGGAGTCAATGGACGAGGAAGAGCTACGTCCAGAGGAGGGAGTTACACCATTGTCCAGTGGTCAGTGTGTACAGCGAGGGTGGGGTGATGAAGAGCGGGCAGAGATCATGTCTCAAGCAGGGGACAGCGTTTCTGGGCCAGTTGGCAGTCTGCAGCACATGGTTGAGTTCATGTTGCAGTGCCTGAGAGACGACCGCCTCATCGACCACATTCTCAACGTGCCTGATTATTGGGTGTACGCCCTCCTCGATCCTCGCTACCGTGACAATGTCCAAAACCTCATCCCGGCGTTGACACGGGAGCGTAAAATGCGGGAATACCACGACACACTGGTGAATTCCATCATCTTCTCCAGTCCAACTGAGAGCAGTGCTGCTAGTGCTTTACAAAGCAGCTCAGTGCGTCGAGGTAGTGGAAGAGGAGGCTCTGCACAAAGAGGGAGCAGAAGCAGTGCCTCTGCCCAAGGCAAGCCAAGTATGGCACAACTGTGGAAAACTTTTGTGTGCCCGCCCCAAATGTCTACACCATCACCGGCGGCTCCAGTCAGCAGGAGGCAACGGTTCCGTCAGATGGTGACAGACTACATGGCTTGCCCTCTTAGTGTACTCCCAGACGGCTCTTCCCCGTTCAAGTTTTGGGTCTCTAAGCTGGATACATGGCCAGAGCTAAGCCAGTATGCATTGGAGGTGCTGGCTTGCCCTGCGGCTACTGTCTTATCGGAACGTGTCTTTAGTGCCGCAGGTGGTGTACTAACAGACCGTCGCATGCGACTATCCTCCGATAACGTTGACCGGCTTACTTTCCTGAAAATGAACCAGGCCTGGATCTCGCAGGAATTTGCCACTCCTCTGCCTGATTAAGTAATTGGGTGTCATCCAGGTCTCCTGATGTGTTCATCTTTCTACCACCTGAACTGCTATTCCTGGGCTCCAACACCGCCAGTTGCGGCTCAGAAGTGCAGGCTGCACAGTCTAAACATACGACCCAGTGTTATTGGGTTTCAGTAACGTCAGCTGATCCCCAGCTGTGTAGCCGGCAATGTGTCCTGCGACCGCCACGCTGGCACAACAACCTAAATGTAAGGGAACCTGTCCCCCCCCCCTCGGCGTTTGTTACTAAAAGAGCCATCTTGTGCAGCAGTAATGTTGCACAAGGAAAAGGTAGCTCTTTTATTTTAGCTCCTTGCACACGCAGAACTTAACACTTATAAAATGTGTTCACTGATACCATTATACCGTCCCGGAGCTGGGACTTTCCTTCATAATGTGACGCAGCACAGGCGTGATTCCTACCCCCTTGGTGCCATACGCTGCCTCCTCAGCGTTGTTTTAAGCTGTCACGGAGCCTGCGCTGTTCTGTTATCCCTTGGCCATGGCCAGTTTGCGCTGCCTGTCTTCTGACATAATTTGGTGTCAGGATGGCTGCGCCTGTGTGCCCGCGCTGCCCGAGAACCCGCCTCGCAGTGTCTTCTGATTGAATCACACTGCGAGCCTGGGATCCATGGGCATGCGCAGTGCATATCTTCACCTCGGGCTCTCGCCCATCTCCCTCCGCCTTCTTTAGACTGTGTGCCGTCAGCTGATCCCTAATAGCATGCCACGGCCGTGACGCCGCACAGTCTGAAGAAGAGAGAAGGAGGGGAGTGAGAGTCGAGGATATGCACTGTGCATGTCCATGGATCCAAGGCCCGCAGTGGGATTACAATAGATGACACTGCGAGGTGAGATCTGGAGCAGCGTGGACGCACAGGCACTGACAGCCTGACACCAAATTATGTCAGAAGACAGGCAGCGCTAATTGGGCATGGCCAAGGGATAACAGAACAGCGCAGGCTCCGTGACAGCTTAAAACAACGCTGAGGAGGCAGCGCACGGCACCAAGGGAATAGGAATGACAGCTGTGCTGCGTCCCATTACGAAGGAAATTCCCACCTCCGGGACGGTTTTACGGTATAAGGTGACACATTTTTAGTGTTTACTTCTGTGTTTGCAAGGAGCATAATTAAAAGAGCAACCTTTTCCTTTTGCATCCTTAGTGCTGCACAAGATGGCTCTTTCAGCTACAAACGTCTTGGGGGGGGTTAAAGGTTCCCTTTCAACTTGCTCCAATCAGGCTTCGGCCTACACTCTGTTCCTCTGCTCCTCCTGCTGTCCCTGGGCTCTAACACCACCAGTTGGTGCCTGGAAGTGCTGTCTGCACAGTCAACAGTCGCTCCTCTGTTATTGGGGTTCAGTAACATCAGCTGATCCCCAGCTGTGTGTGCGGCAATACCTCCAATCTGCTCCTCCTGCTGTCCCTGGGCTCTAACACCGCCAGTTGGTGCCTGGAAGTGCTGTCTGCACAGTCAACAGTCGCTCCTCTGTTATTGGGGTTCAGTAACATCAGCTGATCCCCAGCTGTGTGTGCGGCAATACCTCCAATCTGCTCCCCCTGCTGTCCCTGGGCTCTAACACCGCCAGTTGGTGCCTGGAAGTGCTGTCTGCACAGTCAACAGTCGCTCCTCTGTTATTGTGGTTCAGTAACGTCAGCTGATCCCCAGCTGTGTATCCGGCAATGTGTCATGCGACCACCACGCTGGCACAACTAAAATGTAAGGGGACCTGTCCCCCCCCTAGGCGTTTGTTACTGAAAGAGCCACCTTGTGCAGCACTAATACTGCACAAGGAAAAGGTCGCTCTTGAAATTATGCTCCTTGCAAACGCTGAACTACACACTCATGTAATGTGTCCCCTCACACCGTCCAACCGTCCCGGAGGTGGGACTTTCCTTTGTAATGTGACGCAGCACAGCCGTCATTGCTACCCCCTTGGCACCGTGCGCTGCCTCCTTAGCGTTGTTTGATTCCGTCATGGACCCTGCGCTGTTATGTTATCCCTTGGCCATGCACAGTTTGCGCTGCCCGTCCTCTGACATCATTTGTTGTCGTCCTGGCTGCGCCTGTGCGTCCACGCTGTCCGAAATGCCACCTCGCAGTGTCGTCTAATGTGATCCCACAGTGGGCCTGGTATCCATGGCCATGCGCAGTGCATATACTAGCCTCTCACTCCCCTTCTTCACGCTTCTTCAGACTAGTCGGCGTCAGCTGTTCCCTAATAGCATGCCACGGCCGTGACGCCGCACAGTCTGAAGAAGCAGGAAGGAGGTGAGTGAGAGGCGATGATATGCACTGCGCATACCCATGGATCCCTGGCCCGCAGTGGGATTACATTAGATGACACTGCGAGGTTGTATCTCGGGCAGCTTTGACGCACAGGCACTGCCAGCCTGACACCTAAATGATGTCAGAAGACGGGCACCGCTAACTGTGCATGGCCAAGGGATAACATTACAGTGCGGGCTCCGTGACAGAACCAAACAACGTTGAGGAGGTGGCGCACGGCACCAAGGTGGTTGGAATGATGGCTGTGTCACATTACAATGGAAAGTCCCACTTCCGGGACGGTTTGACGGTGTGAGGGGACACATTATATGAGTGTGTACTTCAGCGTTTGCAAGGAGCATAATTTTTGGAGCCACCATTTTCCATGTGCAGTATTACTGCTGTACAAGATGGCTCTTTCAGCAACAAATGCCTGGGGGGGGTTAAAGGTTCCCTTTCAACTTGCTCCACTGCAGGCTTCGGCCTACACTCTGCTCCTCTTTGATTCCCTGGGTTTCAACACTGTCAGTGTTGCCACCTGGAAGTGTTGTCTACACAGAAAAAACACTAGCTGATGTGTCAGTGGGGTTCAGCACCGCCAGCTGTTCCCCTGCTGTGTAGTCGGCAACGTGTCCAGCACAAGCCACGCTGGCACAACAGAACAAAAGCTGCCACCAGTGCAGGCTTCGGCCTACACTCTGCTCCTCTCCTCCTCCTGCTGACCCTGGGCTCTAACACCGCCAGTTTTTGCCCGGAACTGCTAGCTGCACAGAGAAAAACACCAGCCAATGTGTTAGTGGGGTTCAGCACTGCCAGCTGTTCCCCTGCTGTGTAGCCGGCAACGTGACCTGCAAACGCCACGCAGGCACATGAACTGAAATTAAAGGGACCCTGCCACCCACCCCAAGGTGTTTCTATGTATAACAGCTACCTTGTACAGCAGTAATGCTGCATTTGTACAAGGTGGCTGACTTTTTCTCCTTGCCAACGTGGAACTCAACTCGTACAAAATGTGTCTCATTGAGACCATTTCACTGTCCCTGAGGTGTGACTTTCCTTTCTAATGGTACGCAGCACCACCCTTGGTAGCGCTGCCCGTCTTCTGACATCATTGGTTGGCTGCCTGTGCCTGTGCGTCCGCCCTGCCCGACACAACCCCCCTCATTGTCTCATATATTTTGGCTGCGAGGGTGTGATTGATGGGCATGTGCAGTGCATATGTTCGCCTGTCTTAACTCATCTCCTTCCGCCTTCTTCAGACTGTGCGGCCTCATGGCCGTGGTAGGCGATAAGTGATCAGCTGAGGCCGCCCAGTCTGAAGCAGGTGTAAGGACATGTGTGAGCGGCAAACATATTTACTGCACAAGGCCACGAATCCCAGCCACGCAGTGTGAATTTTTGAAAACACACTGCGGGTCTGGGATTCATGGCCATTGCTAACCGCACCGGCCAACATGAAATGAGGTGAGAAGACAGGCAGCGCTCACAGCGCATGGCCAAGGGATCACAATAGCGCTGACTCCTGTACAGCAAATAACAACGCTCAGGAGGCTGCGCCCAGCACCAAGGTGTTATTTATGTGCACCTGTGCTGCATCTCAAAAAGACAAGTCACGCCTACAATACAGAACTGAACTACTGTTCAATGGGCTAAATTGTGTACGTCTTTCATTCTGCGTGTGCAATGAGCAAAACTTAAAGAGCAACCTTTATCTTGTGGAGCTTTACTGCTGCACAAGGTGTGGCTCTTCAACATTGTAACACCTGAGGGTGGGTTAAAGGTTACCTTTGAAATTGGTTCAATTAGGCTTCGGCCGAAACTCTGCTCCTCCTGCAGACCCTGTGCTCTAACTACGCCAGTTGGGGCACGGAAGTGCTGGCTGCACAGAGAAAAACACCCACCATTGTGTCATTGGGGTTCAGCACCGCCAGCTGTTCCCCTGCTGTGTAGCCGGCATCGTGTCCAGCACAAGCCACGCTGGCACAACAGACCAAAAGCTGCCACCAGTGCAGGCTTCTGCCTACACTCTGCTCCTCTCCTCCTCCTGCTGCCCCTGGGCTCAAACATCGCTAGTTTTTGCCCGGAAGTGCTAGCTGCACAGAGAAAAACACCAGCCAATGTGTTAGTGGGGTTCAGCACCGCCAGCTGTTCCCCTGCTGTGTAGCCGGCATCGTGTCCAGCACAAGCCACGCTGGCACAACTGACCAAAAGCTGCCACCAGTGCAGGCTTCGGCCTACACTCTGCTCCTCTCCTCCTCCTGCTGACCCTGGGCTCAAACACCGCTAGTTTTTGCCTGGAAGTGCTAGCTGCACAGAGAAGAACACCAGCCAATGTGTTAGTGGGGTTCAGCACCGCCAGCTGTTCCCCTGCTGTATAGCCGGCAACGTGACCTGCAAACGCCACGCTGGCACATGAACTGAAATTGAAGGGAGCCTGCCCCCCACCCCCAGGTGTTTCTATGTATAACAGCCACTTTGTACAGCAGTAATGCTGCATTTGTACAAGGTGGCTAACTTTTTCTCCTTGCCCACGTGGAACTCAACACGTACAAAATGTGTCTCATTGAGACCATTCCACTGTCACTGAGGTGTGACTTTCCTTTCTAATGATACGCAGCACCACCCTTTGTAGCACTGCCCGTCTTTTGACATCATTGGTTAGCTGGCTGCGCCTGTGCGTCTGCCCTGCTCGAAACAACGCCCCTAGGTGTCTTATTTATTTTGTTAGCGAGGGTGTGGTTTATGGGCACGAGCAGTGCATATGTTCGCCTGTCGTCACTCATCTCCTTCCGCCTTCTTCAGACTGTGCAGCCTCATGGCCGCGGCATGCGAGAAGGGATCAGCAGAGGCCGCCCAGTCTGAAGCAGGTGTAAGGACGTGTGTGAGCGGCGAAAATATTTACTGCTCAAGGCCACAAATCCCAGCACCGCAGTGTCACTTTATGAAAAGGCACTGTGGGTCTGGGATTCATGGCCATCGTTAACCGCACCAGCCAACATGAAATGAGGTCATAAGACGAGCTGCGCTAACAGGGTATTGCCAAGGGATAACACAAGAGCGCAGACTACTGTACTGCAAATAACAACGCTCAGGAATCTGCGCCCAGCACCTAGGTGTAAATTTTGACACCTGTGCTGCGTCTTCTTAAAAAGACAAGTCACGCCTCCACTACTGTTTGACAGTATAATGGGATAAATAGTGTACGTGTTTTATTCAGCGTGTGCAAGGAGCAAAATTTATAGAGCAACATTTTACTTGTGCAGCATTAATGCTGCACAAGGTGTGGCTCTTGTACCTTGCAACACCTGAGGGGGGGGTTAAAGGTTACCTTTGAAATTGGTTCAACTAGGCTTCGGCCTACACTCTGCTCCTCTCCTCCTCCTGCTGACCCTGGGCTCTAACACCGCTAGTTTTTGCCCGGAAATGCTAGCTGCACAGAGAAAAACACCAGCCAATGTGTTAGTGGGGTTCAGCACTGCCAGCTGTTCCCCTGCTGTGTAGCCGGCATCGTGTCCAGCACAAGCCATGCTGGCACAACTGACCAAAGGCTGCCACCAGTGCAGGCTTGGGCCTACACTCTGCTCCTCTCCTCCTCCTGCTGACCCTGGGCTCAAACACCGCTAGTTTTTGCCCGGAAGTGCTAGCTGCACAGAGAAAAACACCAGCCAATGTGTTAGTGGGGTTCAGCACCGCCAGCTGTTCCCCTACTGTGTAGCCAGCAACGTGACCTGAACACGACACGCAGGCACATGAACTGAAATTAAAGGGACCCTGCCCCCCCCCAGGTGGTTCTATGTATAACAGCCACCTTGTACAGCAGTAATGCTGCATTTGTACAAAGTGGCTGACTTTTTCTCCTTGCCCACGTGGAACTCAACACGTACAAAATGTGTCTCATTGAGACCATTCCACTGTCCCTGAGGTGTGACTTTCCTTTCTAATGATACGCAGCACCACCCTTTGTAGCACTGCCCGTCTTTTGACATCATTGGTTAGCTGGCTGCGCCTGTGCGTCCGCCCTGCTCGAAACAACGCCCCTCGGTGTCTTATTTATTTTGTCAGCGAGGGTGTGGTTTATGGGCACGAGCAGTGCATATGTTCGCCTGTCATCACTCATCTCCTTCCGCCTTCTTTAGACTGTGCAGCCTCATGGCCGCGGCATGCGAGAAGGGATCAGCAGAGGCCGCCCAGTCTGAAGCAGGTGTAAGGACGTGTGTGAGCGGCGAAAATATTTACTGCTCAAGGCCACAAATCCCAGCACCGCAGTGTGACTTTATGAAAAGGCACTGTGGGTCTGGGATTCATGGCCATCGTTAACCGCACCAGCCAACATGAAATGAGGTCATAAGACGGGCAGCGCTAACAGGGCATTGCCAAGGGATAACACAAGAGCGCAGACTCCTGTACAGCAAATAACAATGCTCAGGAAGCTGCGCCAAGCACCAAGGCGTTATTTGGGACACCTGTGCTGCGTCTCCTTAAAAAGACAAGTCACGCATCCACTACAGTTTGACTGTAGAATGGGCTAAATTGTGTACGTCTTTCATTCAGCGTGTGCAAGTAGACAAATTAATAGAGCAACCTTTGACTTGTGCAGCATTAATACTGCACAAGGTGTGGCTCTTGTACTTTGTAACACCTGGGGGGGGGGTTAAAGGTTTCCTTTGAAATTGGTTCAACTAGGCTTCGGCCTACACTCTGCTCCTCTCCTCCTCCTGCTGCCCCTGGGCTCTAACACCGCTAGTTTTTGCCCGGAAGTGCTAGCTGCACAGAGAAAAACACCCGCCATTGTGTCAGTGGGGTTCAGCAACACCAGCTGTTCCCCCACTGTGTAGCCGGCAAAGTGTCCTGCAAACGCAACGCAGACACAAAGCTGCCTCCAGTGCAGGCTTCGGCCTACACTCTGCTCCCCCTGCTTACCCTTTGCTCCAACACCGCTAGTTGGGGCTCTAGGAAAACAATCTTTAATAGGCAACGCATCCGGGTTCCAGCAACGTCAGCTGGTTCTCGGCAGTGTCTTTGTCACGGGTACTCCCTCCTGCCCAGCCTGGTTCCAGCACCCTCAGCTGGTTCCGGGTAGTGTCAATGTCACTTACATGCCGATACGTTGTCCCGTCGTGTTGCGGCCGGGTTAGCCAACTCCATGGTGCCTCCAGTTTAGGAGCTTCCTATGTGGGCTGCGTGAATTGGTAGTCAAGGCTGGTTCTGTAGTGCCAGTAGGCCAAGCTCCCCCTGTAGGACTGTTGGGGTTCGGTAACTGCGGCTGCCTCGCGGCCTAGCTGTTCTCTCATCTCCTGTGGACCTTGTGGTCCACCACCTGGTTCCAGCACCGTCAGCTGGTTCCGGGCCGAGCCTTTGGCTTAGGTGCCTCCTCCTAGGTATCCGAGTTCCGCCAACATCAGGCGGTCCTTGGTAGTGCTTTTAAGCGCGGGCACCTACAGCTTAGTAACCGGGTTCCAGCACCGTCAGCTGGTCCTCGGTCATGCCATTGGCTCTTGCACACTGGGGCGACGCATCTGGGTTCCAGCACCGCCAGCTGGTTCTCGGCAGTGTTTTTGTCACGGGTACTCCCTCGTGCCCAGCCTGGTTCCAGCACCGTCAGCTGTTTCCGGGTACTGTCAAACTCACTGAGACACCTATGCGTTGCCCCGTCGTGTTGCGGTCGAGTTAGCCAACTCCAGGGTGCCTCCAGTTTAGGAGCTTCCTATGTGGTCTGCGTGAATTGGTAGTCAAGGCTGGTTCTGTAGTGCCAGTAGGCCAAGCTCCCCCTGTAGGACTGTTGGGGTTCGGTAACTGCGGCTGCCTCGCGGCCTAGCTGTTCTCTCCTCTCCTGTGGACCTTCTGGTCCACCACCTTGTTCCAGCACCGTCAGCTGGTTCCAGGCCGAGCCTTTGGCTTAGGTGCCTCCTCCTAGGTATCCGAGTTCCGCCAACGTCAGGCGGTCCTTGGTAGTGCTTTTAAGCGCAGGCACCTACAGCTTAGTAACCGGGTTCCAGCACCGTCAGCTGGTCCTCGGTCGTGCCATTGGCTCTTGCACACTGGGGCGACGCATCCAGGTTCCAGCACCGCCAGCTGGTTCTCGGCAGTGTTTTTGTCACGGGTACTCCCTCGTGCCCAGCCTGGTTCCAGCACCGTCAGCTGTTTCCGGGTAGTGTCAAGCTCACTGAGATGCCTATGCTTGCCCCGTCGTGTTGCGGTCGAGTTAGCCAACTCCAGGGTGCCTCCAGTTTAGGAGCTTCCTATGTGGGCTGCGTGAATTGGTAGTCAAGGCTGGTTCTGTAGTGCCAGTAGGCCAAGCTCCCCCTGTAGGACTGTTGGGGTTCGGTAACTGTGGCTGCCTCGCGGCCTAGCTGTTCTCTCCTCTCCTGTGGACCTTGTGGTCCACCACCTGGTTCCAGCACCGTCAGCTGGTTCCGGGCCGAGCCTTTGGCTTAGGTGCCTCCTCCTAGGTATCCGAGTTCCGCCAACGTCAGGCGGTCCTTGGTAGTGCTTTTAAGCGCGGGCACCTACAGCTTAGTAACCGGGTTCCAGCACCGTCAGATGGTCCTCGGTTGTGCCATTGGCTCTTGCACACTGGGGTGACTCATCCGGGTTCCAGCACCGCCAGCTGGTTCTCGGCAGTGTTTTTGTCACGGGCACTCCCTCGTGCCCAGCCTGGTTCCAGCACCGTCAGCTGTTTCCGGGTAGTGTCAAGCTCACTGAGACGCCTATGCTTGCCCCGTCGTGTTGCGGTCGAGTTAGCCAACTCCAGGGTGCCTCCAGTTTAGGAGCTTCCTATATGGGCTGCGTGAATTGGTAGTCAAGGCTGGTTCTGTAGTGCCAGTAGGCCAAGTTCCCCCTGTAGGACTGTTGGGGTTCGGTAACTGCGGCTGCCTCGCGGCCTAGCTGTTCTCTCATCTCCTGTGGACCTTGTGGTCCACCACCTGGTTCCAGCACCATCAGCTGGTTCCGGGCCGAGCCTTTGGCTTAGGTGCCTCCTCCTCCTTGGTATCCGAGTTCCGCCAACGTCAGGCGGTCCTTGGTAGTGCTTTTAAGCGCGGGCACCTACAGCTTAGTAACCGGGTTCCAGCACCGTCAGCTGGTCCTCGGTCGTGCCATTGGCTCTTGCACACTGGGGCGACGCATCCGGGTTCCAGCACCGCCAGCTGGTTCTCGGCAGTGTTTTTGTCATGGGTACTCCCTCGTGCCCAGCCTGGTTCCAGCACCGTCAGCTGTTTCCGGGTAGTGTCAAGCTCACTGAGACTCCTATGCTTGCCCCGTCGTGTTGCGGTCGGGTTAGCCAACTCCATGGTGCCTCCAGTTTAGGAGCTTCCTATGTGGGCTGCGTGAATTGGTAGTCAAGGCTGGTTCTGTAGTGCCAGTAGGCCAAGCTCCCCCTGTAGGACTGTTGGGGTTCGGTAACTGCGGCTGCCTCACGGCCTAGCTGTTCTCTCCTCTCCTGTGGACCATCTGGTCCACCACCTGGTTCCAGCACCATCAGCTGGCTCCGGGCCGAGCCTTTGGCTTAGGTGCCTCCTCCTGGGTATCCGAGTTCCGCCAACGTCAGGCGGTCCTTGGTAGTGCTTTTAAGCGCGGGCACCTACAGCTTAGTAACCGGGTTCCAGCACCGTCAGCTGGTCCTCGGTCGTGCCATTGGCTCTTGCACACTGGGGCGACGCATCCGGGTTCCAGCACCGCCAGCTGGTTCTCGGCAGTGTTTTTGTCACGGGTACTCCCTCGTGCCCAGCCTGGTTCCAGCACCGTCAGCTGTTTCCGGGTACTGTCAAACTCACTGAGACACCTATGCGTTGCCCCGTCGTGTTGCGGTCGAGTTAGCCAACTCCAGGGTGCCTCCAGTTTAGGAGCTTCCTATGTGGGCTGCGTGAATTGGTAGTCAAGGCTGGTTCTGTAGTGCCAGTAGGCCAAGCTCCCCCTGTAGGACTGTTGGGGTTCGGTAACTGCGGCTGCCTCGCGGCCTAGCTGTTCTCTCCTCTCCTGTGGACCTTCTGGTCCACATCCTGGTTCCAGCACCGTCAGCTGGTTCTCGGCAGTGTCTTTTGCTCTTGTACCTTCTGCTCCCCATCCTGGTTCCAGTACCGTCAGCTGGTTCCGGGAAGAGCCTTTGGCTTAGGTGCCTCCTTCTGGGTATCCAAGTTCCACCAACTTCAGGTGGTCCTTGGTAGTGCTTTCAGGCACGGGTACCTCCTGCTTAGTAACCGGGTTCCAGTAACGTCAGCTGGTCCTCGGTAGTTCCATTGGCTCTTGGACCTTCGGCTACCCATCCGGGTTCCAGTACCGTCAGCTGGTTCTTGGCTGTGTCTTTTGCTCTTGTACCTTCTGCTCCCCATCCTGGTTCCAGTAACGTCAGCTGGTTCCGGGCAGAGCCTTTGGCTTAGGTGCCTCCTTCTGGGTATCCGAGTTCCGCCAACGTCAGGCGGTCCTTGGTAGTGCTTTTTAGCACGGGTACCTCCTGCTTAGTAACCGGGTTCCAGTAACGTCAGCTGGTCCTCGGTAGTTCCATAGGCTCTTGAACCTTCGGGTAGCCATCCGAGTTCCAGTTCCATCAGCTGGTTCTTGGCATTTTCTCAGCCTTCTTGTACCTTCTGCTACATTTCCAAGTTGAAGACCCTAAAGTCGACGACCCGGAAGACCACCCCGATGACGACGACGACGGTGGAGACGACGACGGCGTAGACGACGACCCTGGAGACGACGACATGGAAGACCGAGAAGCAGAAGAACAAGAGGCTGCAGAACAAAGAGCAGAAGAACATTAAGCATAACACTTAATATCAGAGCAAAAGATATTATCTAAATTATATGCAGAAGAAGACTAAGCAGTGTATGGGGGTGAGTCCGTTCCTCCTCGTGGTGCCCCTGGATAAAGCCTGATGCTGCAGGCCAAAATGAACGCGGACAAATGTAACTTTTGTGACTGGCAGAACGGAAGGTGTAATCTTCAAACTTTTATTGATAACAACTACGGGAATGCCTGTCACAAATGAGAATATGATGAAGAAGTAGAATAGGAAGAATAATAATAGTTGAATAAAATGAATATGTAGAATAGGAAGAATAATAATAATAGTTGAATAAAATGAATATGAAGAATGTAATAAAAAAAAAAATAGGTAGAAGATGAAGAAGAAGATGAATAAGGTGAAGAAGAAGTTGATGTCAAAGATGCTGATGATGATGAAGATGAAAGTGTGGGAAAAGTAAAAAAAAAAAAAAGGGGAAGGGCGTGGAATAGTGAAACATCAATATCTGACAAAATAAAAAAAAAAATTACATAGTCAATATCTTTGTCACTCCGAACGTCTTGAGAACGTCTTAAAAAAAAAAAAAATAAGGCTATTCTATTTGATTGGGCTAAACCTCTATGACTTTAATGTCTCCGCCACCTCCCCAAATACATCCTGCATTATTCTTTGTTGTTTTCCTTCATGTAGAATGAACCTACAAGGCAAGAAAGGGTTTATTTTAATTCCGATATTTTGGTCCCATTGACTTGAACTGGGATCGGGTATCGGTATCGGGTATTTTTTGAATATCGGCCGATCCAATCCGATACCGATACTTTCCGATATCGGAAGGTATCGCTCAACACTAGTAATAGGACTAAACAGGCGGCATTGCTTTGTTCAGTGGAGGAAAACTGCAATGAGTGGCAGACACAGTTAGTAGGCCCAAACAATAAAGTGTGCTAAATGTCTACCAAAAAATTGTTCATAAATAAACAGGTGGCATAGCTAGGTAAAGGGGTGGGCTCCTCTGCTGAGTAGCAGACAGTGATAGTAGCAGGGCCGGCTCCAGGTTTTTGAGGGCCCCGGACGAAAGAGTCTCAGTGGGCCCCCCTTTAACACATACCACGATTCATGATCGCATATAACACAGTCATGTAGTATATAACACGCCCACATAGTATATAGCACAGCCACATAGCATATAACACAGCCATGTAGTATATAACAGCCCACGTAGCATATAACAGAGCCACGTAGTGTATAGCACAGCCCACATATTATATAACACAGCCCACGAAGTATATAGAACAGCCATGTAGTATATAGCACAGCACATGTAGCATATAACAGCCCACGTAGTATATAGAACAGACATGTAGTATATAGCACAGCCCACGTAGCATATAACAGCCCACATAGTATGTAGCACAGCCACATATTATATAACACAGTCCACGAAGTATATAGAACAGCCATGTAGTATATAGCACAGCCCACGTAGGATATAACAGCCCACGTAGTATATAACATGGCCCACATAGTATATAGAACAGCCATGTAGTATATAGCACAGCCCACATAGCATATAACAGCCCTCGTAGTATATAACACGGCCCACGTAGTATATAGAACAGCCATGTAGTATATAGCACAGCCCACGTAGCATATAACAACCCACATAGTATATAGCACTGCCACACATTATATAACACAGCCCACGAAGTATATAGAACAGCCATGTAGTATATATCACAGCCCACATAGCATATAACAGCCCATATAGTATATAGCACAGCCACAAATTATATAACACAGCCCACGTAGTATATAGAACAGCCATGTAGTATATAGCACAGCCCACATAGCATATAACAGCCCATATAGTATATAGCACAGCCACATATTATATAACACAGCCCACGTAGTATATAGAACAGCCATGTAGTATATAGCACAGCCGACGTAGCATATAACAGCCCACATAGTATATAACATGGCCCACGTAGTATATAGCACAGCCATGTAGTATATAGAACAGCCATGTAGTATGTAGCACAGACATGTAGTATACAGCACAGCCCCCCTCACCCCAAGAATGGCCCCATTGTGATAGAAATATGTATATCATGTAGATCTCTCTTGCATGTATACTCCTTTAAACCATATATACTCCTTTAAATCACATATACTCATATAAACGCAAATATATCTATATACACTATAATCAATTGCTTAAAATGGCTGACATAAACTGATAAAAGCCAGACAGACAGTTCGGTGTTTTCCACCCAAAAAGCAGAAGAACTCCAGATGTATTAAGTGCTGATCAGTTGTCTCAACTTTGTCCCAGATGCAGAGAACTTCATTTTAGTTGCTTAATCAGCAGTCATATGTGCATTAATCACAATATTCCATATATATTCAGATACCAATATTCAGAACCAATAACAGAGGAGCTAGACAATATGTTAATTAATTAACCGCCCAAACCACTCCTTTCTATATGTTATTATAAAATCTATGTATCAGGAAATAAATCTCCAGTCTTTGATTGAATGTCAAGCTGTCACCACGTGTCAGACTCATTCTTGAGGGCTCAAAAATAATTGGGAGCGGCCGCAGCACACATGGGTAGATTTATCCAACCCAAATCTCCATATCAAATGGCGCCCAACGGCTCGACGAAGATATCACAGGGGGGGATCCTGCTGACCGGACAGACGAGGGTGCCGGCCACGGCCTTGGCCCACGGGACGGAGACTGCAGCTCCATCAGAGTAAGGTAAGAAAATTCTATCATCTTACCTGAATGTCCCCTGTGCCCAGTCCGGGTCTGTACCTTTAGCCGGTCAGGTGTGGTCACCACCGCATTCCCAGGTAGTGTAAAAAGTCCGAGCCTGAACCTAAACCCTGGGATATAAGTCAAGGTGTCTGCTGTGTGCCGTGTTTGTGTTCTGTGTTTGTGTAACATCCGGGAGAAGCAAGGAACAGTGACTGTTTGTGGTTGCTGGGTAACAGACCGCAGGAAGTCAAATCGCTCGATAAGTTATTGCAGGATTCCCGTGCATTAGGAGGGACATGTAGTCATGGGGCAGGTGGTCCCAGGCTCCAGGCACGGGTAGTGATAACTTAGAGGGCTACTGCAGATTCCCGTAGTGCCGACTATCTAGTTAGATAGGTCGGACCGGGGTGGTAGAAATCCCACCTGTTGTGTTTCTCACTCAGGTGGCCCGGGCATAGGTGTGCTCAGTGCGATTGGCAGTAGTCTGTTTCCCAGCACACCCTGCACATGTCACAAAATAATAAAGAGGTTGTCGAATCTCCTGGATGTCAATGTTCTTTGTCTGTTAATGTCACGTACTGTTGCCTAACTGCATAGAATTTAAAAAGAAGGTTTTTTCTCTCCTTCTCTCTCCCCGTCTGTTCTCTATTTAGAACTTCCCCTCCTCCATGCAGTTAGGAGAAACATATGCATTGTAAATCACACGGTCACCACCGTTTTTTTTTGTCTTTTTTTTTTTCTTCTCCTCTTCTTTTTGTTGCTAAGTTTTCTGTTTTGGCATATATCTGGTTATGGTATAACATTTATTTGAAGAGGTGAAACTAAATGATATCTATCATTTTTGATGTGACATATGTGATTTTTGGTATAACAGCAGCTGCTGATAAACAGGGGAAGTGTGTCTCTGACTGCATTTGAGCGCAGAGTACGGAGAAAAATAAAAAAAGGGGGGGGAGAGGAGAAGCCGTTTTAATTTTATTTTATTTTCTGTTGTTTTGTTGCATTTTTAAGTTTTCAGACTTTTTTTTAAAGTTTTTCAAAGTCTCTTTTCTTTTCTGCCTCTTCACTTTTTTTGTTTAAAAGGGGTTTTTTTGTTTTATTTATTTATTTTTCTTCCCTTTCTGTAAAGATCCTGAGTTTTGGATCGTGTACCGAGTTTTGGATGGTTCTTTTGTTTTGATTTCAACATCTTGCATCAATTTTTTGAAAGCTCCCTTTTTCTTCTATTTTTCGTGTTTTTATATACTTACCTACTTGAGATTTTTATTGTTGTGTTTTTTATTTCTCTTTTTGCAATGGGGAATAGATTGGCCAAGCAACAGGAGAGCCTTTTGCTTCCTCATGAGAAAACGGCTCCTCAAATAGTAGCAGAGCACGAAGGTGTCAGATATGTGAAGAATTACAGGCAGCTCATGAAAGTATGTGAAATCCATCAGGGAGGCAGGCTTAGAGCTGCAGAGTGACATGATGTCTTAAAAAGAAAGAAAGGAAAGCTAGTTGATACTAACTTGCTGCCCACTGCAACAGCATGGTATAAGGTGGCTACAGATTTACAACGTTTGGGGAGCACTGAAAGATATGTGAAGGAGTCAGGAAGTGATTTTTATGTATACAAAGTAGGGAAAGGTGTTAAACCATCAGCACCTCCCCCATATGGGGATGAAAAATATTGGGTGTGTGCAGTCTGCACCCAGCAGAATCCATTGTACAGGGAGACTTGCTCAGCATGTGGTGCGCCCCGCCCAAACTTGGTACAGGGAGATGGCACTGTTACTCTGACGATGCTGGCACGGGCTGCATCAAAGACGAAGGAATTCTCTTCTTGTCTTTCTCCTCCATCTTTTTCCTCTCCGTCTTCTGCACTGCCCTCTCCTCCTCCTCTTACTTCTCCACCTATTTCTCCTCCTCTTTCTCTTCCTCACCCTTCTCATTATTCCGCACCTCCTCCTCCTATACGCCTTTCATCAACCCCTCCTTCTTCTTCTTCTTCATCTCCTCCTCCTACACCACACCCACCTCCTTCATCACACTTTTCATCTCCTCCTCCTACACCACACCCTCCTCCTTCATCACACTTTTCATCTCCTCCTCCATCTCTCTCTCCGAAGCACTCTCACCCTCCTCTAAATCACCCATCTTTTCCTCACTCAGTTAATCCCTCCCACCCTTCATCTCCGCTTTCTGCGCACCTCATATTTCATTCTGTGCCATACTCTCCTTCTCCTGATCTGCTGCCTGTCAGGCAGGTGCCGAGTCCAGGCAGTGTGGTGTCTCTGTATCCAGTGACCCCAGTGTGGGGTCGGCCATGAAGTCGGCGATCTTTTGAATCTAGAATCGGAATTCCGATACCGATTCCCGATATGTTTAAGATATCGGGAATTGGTATCGGAATTCAGATTTAAGTGTAAAATAAAGAATTAAAATAAAAAATATCGCAATACTTACCCTCTGACGCGCCCTGGTACTAACCGGGAACCTTCCTTCCTTAGAATCAGCCTTCCAGGACCCTGCGGTGATGTCGCGGTGACGTCGCGGCTTGTGATTGGCCGCGCGGCCGCCCATGTGACCGCTCGCGCGGCCAATCACAAGTCGCGACGTCACCCGCGACGTCACCGAAGGTCCTGGAAGGGCTGATTCTTAGGAAGGAAGGCTGCCGGAAAGAAGCAGGGCGCGTCCGAGGGTGAGTATATTCCTATTAGGTATATACTCACCCTCGGACGCGCCCTGCTTCTTTCCGGCAGCCTTCCTTCCTAAGAATCAGCCCTTCCAGGACCTTCGGTGACGTCGCGGGTGACGTCGCGGCTTGTGATTGGCCGCGCGAGCGGTCACATGGGCGGCCGCGCGGCCAATCACAAGCCGCGACGTCACCGCGACGTCACTGCAAGGTCCTGGAAGGCTGATTCTAAGGAAGGAAGGTTCCCGGTTAGTACCAGGGCGCGTCAGAGGGTAAGTATTGCGATATTTTTTATTTTAATTCTTTATTTTACACAAAAATATGGATCGCAGGGCCTGAAGGAGAGTTTCCGCTCCTTCAGACCCTGGGAACCATGGAAACCCAATGCACTCAATTGGGTTTCGAGTTTCGTCCGACCCCGACCCCGACTTTTTTATAGGATCGGCCGATTTCACTCGACCCGACTTTTTCAAAAGTTGGGTTTCGTGAAACCCGACCCGATCCTATAAAAGTAAAGGTCCCTCAACTCTACTCACAGCACAAGGCACATTCTATGTTCCCAATACAGCCCAGCCTCTGACAGTCATGGTATCGGGGGAGGAAGGTGGAGATCCCCCAGTAGAAGGCACCCCCCAGGCAAACCCAGCAGCAGGCTTCCCCCAGGCAAACCAAGCAGCAGGCAGCTCAGGTCCGGGGACAGGGGGGGGGGGAGACAGGCATCACCATCAGATGGTGATCAGTATCCCCGGTCAGAGCAGCCAACATTCACACCACAATGAAACTATAATCCTCCACAGCCTCAGCAGGGTGGGGACACATCCTCTCACAAAAAGACAATATCCAAGACCGCTTATCAGCCACTGCATGACCCCAGTGCACTCTATCACAACTATTCCTCTGATGAGGATGAAGAGGGGACTTCATACATGCTACCCAGTACTAGAAAGAAAAACCCACGGGCACCTAGGAGACAGGGGAACATAGAAGCACCACCATTACACTATGTGCACTTCACCCCAAGTCAGGTGACCAGTATCCTCAACAATCTTCCAGATCCAGAGATGCACCCCATGCCATTCTACAGAAGAATGCAGCAGAACCAGCGCACATATGCAGCCACCTGGAATCATCTGTGGGCCGTGATGGAGATAAAGGCAGGTGATGCCTTCTGGCCAATCATGAAAGAACACTTCAAGCTTTCAGCAGACTTAGACGTACATGCCTGGGAGTCAGGGCCGAAGCTGATTGAACAACTCAGAGAGTGGGCCAAAGGCAGGCTAGCCGGACAGGCCCTCAGCCTACATGACATGAGTCAGGAGAAGACAGAGTCTGTGGAGAAGTTTCATGGCAGAGTAATGCAGGTTTTCCAGGACCTGGGCTTCACCATTCATGATCAGATACACAGGCAGATGTTGGCACAGGCCTTTGTGCATGGACTCAGAGAACCAATCAAGAAGCCACTGATAGTGGCTAGGCCCGAGTACAGGTCAATAGCAATGGACACCCTGCTCACTGTAGCCAAAGGGATCGAGTCCCAACCAGGAGTGCGGAAGACAACACCCCTTATGGCGGCCATAGACTCTGAAGAGCCACCGCAATACCGAGACAGAAGGAACGTCAGATGTTTCAACTGCGGCAAATTGGGTCATTACCAGAGCCGGTGCAGAGCTCCATCACAACCCAAGACCCTGCCCAGAGGAGCAAGCCGAGGAGCAGACAAGGTGGACAGTGAAGCGCCCCATCCATAGGACAGGGGCAAGCCAGGTCCGCAAGACACCACGCTCCTGACATGCAAAACCCCTTCAGCAGGACCTCAATTTACCCTGAAAGTGGATGGCGTTGTCAGGTCTTTTCTTGTGGACACTGGTGCAGCCAGAAGTGTGATGAGACATGTGGAACTCCCTGACCCTACCTGCCTATCAGAATCCTCTGTGTCTTGCGTAGGCATCGATGGTCAAGTCAGAAATTCTCAGCTTACAAAGCCTCTGAGTGTGTGCACTCAGCCAGGACACTCTATCCTGTCCCAGTTTGTGGTGTCAAGAACCTGCCCCCTCAACCTACTGGGGGCAGACCTACAGAAACTAATAGCAACCATAGTGTTCCAGGAAGATGGGACCGTGACCCTTTCTTCACCTCTGACCCAGGAAGAGTCAGTCATGCTGGCAGCCTTACAGGAACCTCAAACAACCCATGAAGGCCTACCCAAGGAGGTACTGGACATAGTAACAGAAAGTCTATGGTCTAAGGGACCCCAAGATGTGGGAAAACTTCAAGTTGCCCCGGTGCGGGTATCACTCAAGCCAGGTACTCCATATCCTCGTAAGGCCCAGTATCCCTTGTCCATCGCACAGAGTCAAGCCTTCTCCGACCAATTGAAGGTGTTCCTGGAAATAGGGGTCGTTGTCCCCTGCACCTCTCCTTGCAATACCCCGCTTTTCCCTGTCAAGAAAAAGACTGTAAAAGGAGAGCCAGCCAAGTTCAGAATGGTACATGACCTAAGAGCGGTGAATGACGCTACAGTATTTGAAACTCCAATTGTGCCAAATCCACACACCCTGCTCTCAAATGTGCCTTCCACAGCAACAGTGTTCACGGTGATCGACCTGGCAAATGCTTTCTTCAGTGTTCCCCTCCATCCAGATGACCAGTTCCTGTTTCCCTTCATGCATCAGGGGGCACAGTACACATGGGCGGTGATGCCCCAGGGGGCCCAGAACAGCCCCTCGCAATTCACCAAAGCAATGTCCACAGTTCTCGCCAACTGGATCACAGAGCATGCAGAAGTGACCCTGCTACAATACGTGGACGATCTACTCCTTTGTGCAGTTGACTTTGACACGTGTAAAGCACATTCCGTGTCTCTCCTACTCTACCTGGCGAAACAACACTGCAAGGTCTCGAAGAACAAAGTCCAGTGGTGTCTGAAGCGAGTTACGTTCCTTGGGCACTGCATTGCTCACCAGACTAAACACCTGACAGATGACCGGAAGACCACAGTGGAGAGGATGGCTCCCCCAACATCTCCAAAGGCACTACAAGCTTTTCTTGGTCTAGTATCGTACTGCAGAACCTGGATCCCTGATGCCTCAGTCCTAATGCAACCTCTGTATGACTGCGTTAACGTAACCCCGTTCCTGCTAACAGATGTGGCCTTCAGTTCGTTCAAGAAGCTAAAAGACTCAGTAGTCTCAGCGCCAGCGCTTGGCCTACCTGACTACGAGAAGCCATTCCGTCTCTACCTGATGGAGAAAGAAGGCCATGCTACTGGAGTCCTGACACAGACTCACGGGGGAAGACAGAGACCTCTAGGCTATTTTTCAGCTCGCCTGGATCCAGTCGCAAGGGGAGCCCCCTCCTGCATGAGAGCAGTATTTGCAGCACACGCCCTCCTGGACAAAACAGCTGACATCATTCTTGGACATCCACTGGAAATGCTGGCTCCGCATGACATCTCAGCAATTCTCAATCAAACCCAAACAAATCAAACAAGACATCTTCGTCTACAGTGCTCACTAGAGTTGAGCGACCTTGACCTTTTTAGAGTCGAGCCGGGTTTCGCGAAACACGACTATCTCAAAAGTCGGGTCGAGTGAAATCGGCCGATTATGACGTAAAGTCGGGATCGACCGAAACACGAAACCCAATGCAAGTCAATGGGGCAGCATAGTCGGCAGTGAGTGGGGGCCAGGAAAACACCTAGAGTGCCCATTTTAATGTCAAAACCATCCATTCTTCTTAATGAAGCTTGTCAAGCGTAATTTACCTTATAATAATTGGAAGGCATTTGAAATTGGGGGTCATTTGGCTAAAGTTGTGGTGGGTAGGGCTGGTTCAAGTAATTAGTGGGCCCAGGAAATCTGGACCATGTCACGGCAGTGGAGCAGGGAGAGGTAAGTATTTCAACTTTGCAAGTGCTGTGAACCTGAGCAAGCAGGGGGGGCCCACTCGTTGGCATTGGCACTGGCACAGGGCCCCTCAAAGTACAGCGGTGTGTTTGCACGGCAGGGGCGCCTCCCACCGGCAGCAACACTTTTGCGTACTATGAGAGGCCCTGTGCCAGTGACGTCGCCAACTAGTATTCCTCCCCCCACCTGATGAAGGAACCTGCACTTTCATTTGCACCTTCCTCTTTGTCCCCGTGTAAGGTGGTATGGTATGCGGGAAGAGCAACCTGACTTTCAGCAGGGTCACAATGTTGTTGTGTAGCGTGCACGGGGAATGTTGCGTTATGGGTCAATGTACCAGCAGACTCATCTATCACTGGCTGGGCAATGGGCAAGATGAGGAGGAAACACAGATATAGGCCCAAAGAATAAAGTTGGCTAAATGCAGTTCAAAATTGGTAACACAGGAATAACCAGGGGGCATTGCAGTGGAGGACAACTGGAATGAGAGGCTGACACAGAGAGTAGGCCCAAATCAGTAAGTAGTCGAAATGCAGTTCAAAATTGGCAACCGTAGTAAACAGGCGGCACAGCTTTGTTCAGTGGAGGAGAACAGCAAGGAGTGGCAGACACCGATAGTAGGCCCCAACCCAACTAGTAGGCCAAATGCAGTCTAACATTAACAACTACTTAACGAGCGCCTGAAAACGGAATTTCAGGACAGGAAACCAGGAGAACAGCAAGGAGCAGCAGACACTGTTAGTAGGCCCCAAACCAACTAGTACGCCAAATGCAGTTGTTCTATTTAACCACAATTTAACGAGAGCCTGAAGATAGAAGCTCAGGAAAGGCAACCTGGAGAACACCTTGGAGTGGAACACACCATCTCTCTCCACCCCATACCCATTTTGTAGGCCTAATGCAGTGTAGTTTTCTACAACTACTAAACGAGAGTCGAAAGACCGAAGCAATGGCAAGGAAACCTGGGGAACACCTTGGAGTGTAACACACCATCTCTCTCCACCCGATACCCATTTTGTAGGCCTAATGCAGTGTAGTTTTCTACAACTACTAAACGAGAGTCGGAAGATCGAAGCAATGGCGAGGAAACCTGGAGAACACCTTGGAGTGTAACACACCATCTCTCTCCACCCTATAGCCAATTTGGAGGCCTAATGCAGTGTAGTTTCCAACAACTACTAAACGAGAGCATTAAGATCGAAGCTCTGGAAAGGCAACCTGGAGAACACCTTGGAGTGTAACACACCATCTCTCTCCACCCGATACCCATTTTGTAGGCCAAATGCAGTGTAGTTTTCTACAACTACTAAACGAGAGTCGGAAGACCGAAGCAATGGCAAGGAAACCTGGGGAACACCTTGGAGTGTAACACACCATCTCTCTCCACCCGATACCCATTTTGTAGGCCTAATGCAGTGTAGTTTTCTACAACTACTAAAAGAGAGTCGGAAGACCGAAGCAATGGCAAGGAAACCTGGGGAACACCTTGGAGTGTAACACACCATCTCTCTCCACCCGATACCCATTTTGTAGGCCTAATGCAGTGTAGTTTTCTACAACTACTAAACGAGAGTCTGAAGACCGAAGCAATGGCAAGGAAACCTGGGGAACACCTTGGAGTGTAACACACCATCTCTCTCCACCCGATACCCATTTTGTAGGCCTAATGCAGTGTAGTTTTCTACAACTACTAAACGAGAGTCGGAAGACCGAAGCAATGGCAAGGAAACCTGGGGAACACCTTGGAGTGTAACACACCATCTCTCTCCACCCCATACCCAATTTGTAGGCCTAATGCAGCCTACTTTCCGACAACTACTAAACGAGAGCATGAAGATCGAAGCTCAGGAAAGGCAACCTGGGGAACACCTTGGAGTGTAACACACCCTCTCTCTACACCACGGAAAGGCTGATTCTTAGGAAGGAAGGCTGTCGGAAAGAAGCAGGGCGCGTCCGAGGGTGATTATATTCTTATTAGGTATATACTCACCCTCGGACGCGCCCTGCTTCTTTATTTGTAATGAATGTTTATTTGCAATGTGGTTTTGACTTACTCAATTTTTTTGGTAAATAATGATTTTATTATTTTCATTGTTTTGCATCTTCTTGGCAATAATATAAAGAAGACGCGACAGGACAACACTCGGTGGATGCCATATCTGTGTTTTAAATTGAAAAAAACTTTCAGTTAACTACTTGCAGGAGAAAGTTATTGTAGCTGGTGGCCATTTTTAGTACTGTACCAGATTTTTGTTGTATGTGTTTGTTTTTAATGTTAAAATGTCTGCATTTGATATCTCTCCAGTATTTTCTTTTTTATAAGCAAAATACTTATTTTTATATTTTCTGATGTTGGTTCAAGGGGTACAGGGGGCAGCAGTAGACAGGTCAGTGGAGGCCTAGTGGAAGGAGGGACCGCAGACAGGCTTCGAAGGCCTAACATAATAAATTGGGCTGGCTGTAGGCAATTTAAAATTGGTTCCAGGGGAACACGGGGAGCAGTGGCCTGGTCTGTGTAGTAGTAGTGGAAAGAACGGGCCGCAGACAGGCTTCGAAGGCCTAACATAACAAAAGTTGGGATGTAGGCAATTTACAATTGGTTCCAGGGGAACACGGACAGCAGTAGACAGGTCAGTGGAGGTCTAGTGGAAGGAGGGACCGCAGACAGGCTTCGAAGGCCTAACATAATAAATTGGTCTTGCTGTCGGCAATTTTAAATTGGTTCCAGGGGAACACGGGCGGCAGTAGCCAGGTCAGTGTAGTAGTAGTGGAAAGAACGGGCCGCAGACAGGCTTCGAAGGCCTAACATAACAAAAATTGGGCTGTAGGCAATTTAAAATTGGTTCCAGGGGAACACGGGCAGCAGTAGACAGGTCAGTGGAGGCCTAGTGGAAGGAAGGACCGCAGACAGGCTTCGAAGCCCTAACATAATAAATTGGGCTTGCTGTCGGCAATTTTAAATTGGTTCCAGGGGAACTGTCATGATTCCAATGGCAGGGAATCACAAAAGGACAAGCACCAACGAGCTCTAGGGTGATGGAACCTGAGCTGACCGCGACCCTAAACCTGAACACACAAATAACAATAGCCGGGGAACGTGCCTACGTTGATCCTAGACGTCTCGCACCAGCCGAAGATCTAACTTCCCCTATTAGAAGAAACACAGACCTCTCTTGCCTCCAGAGAAATACCCCACAGAAATAGCAGCCCCCCACATATAATGACGGTGAAATGAGAGGAAGGCACATACACAGTATGAAAACAGATTCAGCAAAATGAGGCCCGCTAAAACTAGATAGCAGAGGATACAAAAGTAAACTGCGCGGTCAGCAAAAAACCCTTCAAAAAACCATCCTGTAATTACTTGAACTCATGTTCCAACTCATGGAACATGAGGAGCAATTACAGCCCACTAAAGCAACCAGCAGCAAAGAGACAATTATATGCAAGCTGGACAAGACAAAAATAAAGCAAAACGTGGAACAAGAAAATCAAAACTTAGCTTGTCCTGAAGATTACTGAAGCCAGAAGCTGAGGTAACAAAACACTCTGATAACCTTGATAGCCGGCGGGGAAATGACAAGAAAGCCCGGTTAAATAGGAAACTCCCAAATCCTAATAGAACAGGTGGACACCAGAGAAAGCAGAACACAAATCACCCATTACCATCAGTAACCACCAGAGGGAGCCCAAAAACAGAACTCACAACAGTACCACCCCCTTGAGGAGGGGTCACCGAACCCTCACGAGAACCACCAGGGCGACCAGGATGAGCCCTATGAAAAGCGCGGACCAAATCATCAGCATGAACATCAGAGGCAACCACCCAAGAATTATCCTCCTGACCATAACCCTTCCACTTGACCAAATATTGGAGTTTCCGTCTGGAAACACGAGAATCCAAGATCTTCTCCACAACATACTCCAATTCTCCCTCCACCAGCACCGGAGCAGGAGGCTCAAGCGAAGGAACAACAGGTACCTCATACCTCCGCAACAACGACCGATGGAACACATTATGAATAGCAAACGATGCTGGGAGATCCAAACGAAACGACACAGGGTTAAGAATTTCCAAGATCCTATAAGGACCGATGAACTGAGGCTTGAACTTAGGAGAAGAGACCTTCATAGGAACAAAACGAGAAGACAACCACACCAAGTCCCCAACACGAAGTCGAGGACCCACGCGGCGACGGCGATTAGCAAACTGCTGAGCCTTCTCCTGGGACAACTTCAAATTGTCCACCACATGACTCCAAATCCGATGCAACCCATCCACCACCATGTCCACTCCAGGATAATCAGAAGGCTCCACCTGACCAGAGGAAAAACGAGGATGAAACCCCGAATTACAAAAGAAAGGAGAAACCAAGGTAGCAGAACTAGCCCGATTATTAAGGGCAAACTCGGCCAGCGGCAAAAAGGTAACCCAGTCATCCTGATCAGCAGAAACAAAACACCTCAAATAAGTTTCCAAGGTCTGATTAGTTCGCTCCGTCTGGCCATTCGTCTGAGGATAGAATGCAGACGAAAAGGACAAATCAATGCCCATCTTAGCACAGAACGTCCGCCAAAATCTAGACACAAACTGGGATCCCCTGTCAGAAAAGATTGTTCTCCGGAATCCCATGCAAACGAACCACGTTCTGGAAAAACAGAGGGACCAACTCAGAGGAGGAAGGCAACTTAGGCAAGGGTACAAGATGAACCATTTTAGAAAAGCGGTCACACCGCAGGAAAGATATAATAATCTTAACCTGCTGAGCAGGGTCTCCAGAAGAGCGAGATTTCAAAGAAAGGAACAGCTTGCAATTGTTCCTAAAATTCAGAAAACTAGATCTATCTCCAGAAAAAAACTCTGGAATAGGAATTCTAGGTTCAAACATAGGAGCATGTACAACAAAATCTTGTATATTTTGAACCTTAGCAGCAAGATTATTCAAGCTGGAAGCTAAACTCTGGACGTCCATGATAAACAGCTAAGGTCAGAGCCATTCAAGGATTAAGAGGAGGAAAAAAAAAAAAAAATCAGCCTGGCTGCAATTAAGGCTAGGCAGCAACCTCAGAGGAGAGAAAAAAAAAAAAAAACTTCCTCAGACTACTTTTCCTCCTACTTTAGCCCAAACATTTTGGCCGGCTATACTGTCATGATTCCAATGGCAGGGAATCACAAAAGGACAAGCACCAACGAGCTCTAGGGTGATGGAACCTGAGCTGACCGCGACCCTAAACCTGAACACACAAATAACAATAGCCGGGGAACGTGCCTACGTTGATCCTAGACGTCTCGCACCAGCCGAAGATCTAACTTCCCCTATTAAAAGAAACACAGACCTCTCTTGCCTCCAGAGAAATACCCCACAGAAATAGCAGCCCCCCACATATAATGACGGTGAAATGAGAGGAAGGCACATACACAGTATGAAAACAGATTCAGCAAAATGAGGCCCGCTAAAACTAGATAGCAGAGGATACAAAAGTAAACTGCGCGGTCAGCAAAAAACCCTTCAAAAAACCATCCTGTAATTACTTGAACTCATGTTCCAACTCATGGAACATGAGGAGCAATTACAGCCCACTAAAGCAACCAGCAGCAAAGAGACAATTATATGCAAGCTGGACAAGACAAAAATAAAGCAAAACGTGGAACAAGAAAATCAAAACTTAGCTTGTCCTGAAGATTACTGAAGCCAGAAGCTGAGGTAACAAAACACTCTGATAACCTTGATAGCCGGCGGGGAAATGACAAGAAAGCCCGGTTAAATAGGAAACTCCCAAATCCTAATAGAACAGGTGGACACCAGAGAAAACAGAACACAAATCACCCAGTACCATCAGTAACCACCAGAGGGAGCCCAAAAACAGAACTCACAACAGGGAACACGGGCAGCAGTGGCCTGGTCAGTGTAGTAGTAGTGGAAAGAACGGGCCGCAGACAGGCTTCGAAGGCCTAACATAACAAAAATTGGGATGTAGGCAATTTACAATTGGTTCCAGGGGAACACGGACAGCAGTAGACAGGTCAGTGGAGGCCTAGTGGAAGGAGGGACCGCAGACAGGCTTCGAAGCCCTAACACAATAAATTGGGCTGGCTGTAGGCAATTTAAAATTGGTTCCAGGGGAACACGGGCAGCAGTGGCCTGGTCAGTGTAGTAGTAGTGGAAAGAACGGGCCGCAGACAGGCTTCGAAGGCCTAACATAACAAAAATTGGGCTGTAGGCAATTTACAATTGGTTCCAGGGGAACACGGACAGCAGTAGACAGGTCAGTGGAGGCCTAGTGGAAGGAGGGACCGCAGACAGGCTTCGAAGCCCTAACATAATAAATTGGGCTGGCTGTAGGCAATTTAAAATTGGTTCCAGGGGAACACGGGCAGCAGTGGCCTGGTCAGTGTAGTAGTAGTGGAAAGAACGGGCCGCAGACAGGCTTTGAAGGCCTAACATAACAAAAATTGGGCTGTAGGCAATTTAAAATTGGTTCCAGGGGAACACGGGCAGCAGTAGACAGGTCAGTGGAGGCCTAGTGGAAGGAGTGACCGCAGACAGGCTTCGAAGGCCTAACATAAGAAAAATGTCAATACAATGGTATTGACAGTGCCAGGCATTGAAGGATGTCAGCGCATAGACTAAACATTGGTGGAGCTGTGAGAGAAAATTTTGCAAGTGGTAGAGCACTGTTTGAGCTGGGGGGGGGACTGTCTTGTGGCCGGCGGTACATTCCCAGGACCCCTCATATTACAACGGTGTGTCTGACGTTGGGTGCGCACCACCACCGCCAGACACTTTATTGTACTATGAGGGACCTAGTGGCAGTGCCGTCGACCAAAAGCGGGCACACCCACCTCCTCAGACAAACAGTACTCTCATGGGTGCTGGCGCCAAGTGGCGATACCACGGCCCCGTGTGGGGACTTTGGCCATTTAGGGAGGTGTTAACATGTTGGATGCTGGACAATCAGGTGCTGCAAATTACGAGATTGGAAAAGTCATTCAGAATAGTCCACAGGCAAGACCTTTACATAGGAAAGCTAGGTGTCAGCCGGGCAAGGTGGGGCAAAAGATTTCAAAATCCAGTTGTGGTTCATTTTAATGAAGGTTAGATCATCTACATTTTGGGTAGCCAGACGAGTCCTTTTTTCTGTTAGTATTGAACCTGCAGCACAGAATACTCTTTCTGATAGGACACTAGCTGCCGGGCAAGCAAGCTCCTGCAATGCATATTCTGCCAATTCTGGCCAGGTGTCTAATTTTGATGCCCAGTAATCAAATGGGAATGACGGTTGAGGGAGAACGTCGATAAGGGATGAAAAATAGTTAGTAACCATACTGGACAAATGTTGTCTCCTGTCACTTTGAATTGATGCTGCAGTACCTGTCCTGTCTGCGGTCATAGCAAAATCACTCCACAACCTGGTCAGAAAACCTCTCTGGCCAACGCCACTTCTGATTTCTGCCCCTCTAACACCTCTGGTCTGCTGGCCCCTGCAGCTCGTGTTAGAACGATCACGGGCGCTGTGTGCAGGGAATGCCAGAAGCAAACGGTCAACAAGAGTTGATTGTTTGGTTGCTAATATTAGTTCCAAGTTCTCATGTGGCATTATATTTTGCAATTTGCCTTTATAGCGAGGATCAAGGAGGCAGGCCAACCAGTAATCGTCATCGTTCATCATTTTTGTTATGCGTGTGTCCCTTTTGAGGATACGTAAGGCATAATCCGCCATGTGGCCCAAAGTTCCAGTTCTCAAATCTGTGGTTGTGCTTGGTTGAGGGGCAGTTTCAGGCAAATCCACGTCACTTGTGTCCCTCCAAAAACCAGAACCCGGCCTTGCCGCGCCACCAATTTCCAGTGGCCCCGGAAAAGCTTCCTCATTAAAAATATAATCATCCCCATCATCCTCCTCGTCCTCCTCCTCCTGTCCGCCCGCTACCTCGTCCTGTACACTGCCCTGGCCAGACAATGGCTGACTGTCATCAAGGCTTTCCTCTTCCTCAGCTGCAGACGCCTGATCCTTTATGTGCGTCAAACTTTGCATCAGCAGACGCATTAGGGGGATGCTCATGCTTATTATGGCGTTGTCTGCACTAACCAGCTGTGTGCATTCCTCAAAACACTGAAGGACTTGACACATGTCTTGAATCTTCGACCACTGCACACCTGACAACTCCATGTCTGCCATCCTACTGCCTGCCCGCGTATGTGTATCCTCCCACAAAAACATAACAGCCCGCCTCTGTTCACACAGTCTCTGAAGCATGTGCAGTGTTGAGTTCCACCTTGTTGCAACGTCTATGATTAGGCGATGCTGGGGAAGGTTCAAAGAACGCTGATAGGTATGCATACGGCTGGAGTGTACGGGCGAACGGCGGATATGTGAGCAAAGTCCACGCACTTTGAGGAGCAGGTCGGATAACCCTGGATAACTTTTCAGGAAGCACTGCACCACCAGGTTTAAGGTGTGAGCCAGGCAAGGAATGTGTTTCAGTTGGGAAAGGGAGATGGCAGCCATGAAATTCCTTCCGTTATCACTCACTACCTTGCCTGCCTCAAGATCTACAGTGCCCAGCCACGACTGCGTTTCTTTCTGCAAGAACTCGGACAGAACTTCAGCGGTGTGTCTGTTGTCGCCCAAACACTTCATAGCCAATACAGCCTGCTGACGTTTGCCAGTAGCTGCCCCATAATGGGAGACCTGGTGTGCAACAGTGGCAGCTGCGGATGGAGTGGTTGTGCGACTGCGGTCTGTGGACGAGGTCTCGCTTCTGCAGGAGGACGAGGAGGAGGAGGAGGGGGTGCGAACGGCTACAGCCAACTGTTTCCTAGACCGTGGGCTAGGCCGAACTGTCCCAAACTTGCTGTCCCCTGTGGACCCTGCATCCACCACATTTACCCAGTGTGCCGTGATGGACACGTAACGTCCCTGGCCATGCCTACTGGTCCATGCATCTGTTGTCAGGTGCACCTTTGTGCTCACAGATTGCCTGAGTGCATGGACGATGCGCTCTTTAACATGCTGGTGGAGGGCTGGGATGGCTTTTCTGGAAAAAAAGTGTTGACTGGGTAGCTCGTAGCGTGGTACAGCATAGTCCATCAGGGCTTTGAAAGCTTCGCTTTCAACTAACCGGTAGGGCATCATCTCTAACGAGATTAGTCTAGCTATGTGGGCGTTCAAACCCTGTGTACGCGGATGCGAGGCTAAGTACTTCCTTTTTCTAACCATAGTCTCATGTAGGGTGAGCTGGACTGGAGAGCTGGAGATCGTGGAACTAGCGGGGGTGCCAGTGGACATGGCAGACTGAGAGACGGTGGGAGATGGTATTGTTGCCGCCAGTGCCCTAGATGCAGTGTTTCCTACTATGAAACTGGTGATTCTCTGACCCTGACTGCTTTGGGCTGGCAAAGAAACCTGCACAGAAACTGCCGGTGGTGAAGAAAATGGTGGCCTTACAGTGACGGAAGGGATGTTGCGTTGATGACTAGCTTCATTGGCCGAGGGTGCTACAACCTTAAGGGACGTTTGGTAGTTAGTCCAAGCTTGCAAATGCATGGTGGTTAAATGTCTATGCATGCAACTTGTATTGAGACTTTTCAGATTCTGCCCTCTGCTTAAGGTAGTTGAACATTTTTGACAGATGACTTTGCGCTGATCAATTGGATGTTGTTTAAAAAAATGCCAGACTGCACTCTTTCTAGCATCGGATACCTTTTCAGGCATTGCAGACTGAGCTTTAACCGGATGGCCACGCTGTCCTCCAACAGGTTTTGACTTTGCCACGCGTTTTGGGCAAGATATGGGCCCAGCAGATGGAACCTGTTGCGATGTTGATGCCTGCTGCGGCCCCTCCTCCTCCGCTTCAGAACTGCTGCCGCCTGCACCCTGTTCCCCCAATGGCTGCCAATCGGGGTCAAGAACTGGGTCATCTATTACCTCTTCTTGTAGCTCGTGTGCAACTTCGTCTGTGTCACCGTGTCGGTCGGTGGTATAGCGTTCGTGATGGGGCAACATAGTCTCATCAGGGTCTGATTCTTGATCAGCACCCTGCGAGGGCAATGTTGTGGTCTGAGTCAAAGGACCAGCATAGTAGTCTGGCTGTGGCTGTGCATCAGTGCACTCCATGTCAGATTCAACTTGTAATGGGCATGGACTGTTAACTGCTTCACTTTCTAAGCCAGGGACGGTATGTGTAAAGAGCTCCATGGAGTAACCCGTTGTGTCGCCTGCTGCATTCTTCTCTGTTGTTGTTTTTGCTGAAGAGGACAAGGAAGCGACTTGTCCCTGACCGTGAACATCCACTAACGACGCGCTGCTTTTACTTTTACCAGTTTCACGAGAGGAGGCAAAAGAGCTAGAGGCTGAGTCAGCAAGATAAGCCAAAACTTGCTCTTGCTGCTCCGGCTTTAAAAGCGGTTTTCCTACTCCCAGAAAAGGGAGCGTTCGAGGCCTTGTGTAGCCAGACGACGAACCTGGCTCCACAGCTCCAGACTTAGGTGCAATATTTTTTTTCTCACGACCACCTGATGCTCCACCACTACCACTACCCTCATTACCAGCTGACAATGAACGCCCCCGGCCACGACCTCTTCCACCAGACTTCCTCATTGTTTTAAAAACGTTACCAAACTAATGGTATTTGTTGCTGTCACACAACTTACACGGTGAGCTATAACTTCAGTATGATTTAGCTACCCCTTTACAGGTGGGTGAGACCACAACGAAAATCAGGCACAATGTTACACACTCTGTTGGTGGTGGCAACAAATGAGAGAGATGCCACACACGCAGGACTGTCACTGAAGCGCAAATGTAAATATTAATCTCCCACTGATTTGTTTTTTTTTTTTTAAAAGGGAGACTTTAGAAAAAAAAAATAATAAAAAAAAATGATTTTTTAAGGAAGAATTTATAAACCAAATAAAATGAAATGATTGTTTCAGGGAGAATTTAGAAAACAAATTAAAAAAAAATAGGCTTTCTATGGCCCACTGAGTGAGAGAGGACGCACACAGGAGTCAGGAGTGGCACACAAGCCCAGAGGCCAATATTTATCTCCCACTGATTGATTTATTGATTTTTTCAGGTAGAATTTAGAACCCAAATCAACCAAAAAAATAAATAGGCTTTCTATGGCCCACTATTTGTGAGAGAGATGGCACGCTCAGGACTGGCACACAAGCCCAGAGGCCAGTATTAATCTCCCACTTTTTTTTTTTTTTTCCAGGGAAAATTTATAAACCCAATAAAAAAAATAATAAATAGGCTTTCTATGGCCCACTATCTGAGAGAGAGAGATGGCACGCTTAGGACTGGCACACAAGCCCAAAGGCCAATATTAATCTCCCACTGATTGATTTATTGATTTTTTCAGGTAGAATTTAGAACCCAAATCAAGCAAAAAAATTAATAGGCTTTCTATGGCCCACTGAGTGAGAGATGGCACACACAGGAGTCAGGAGTGGCACACAAGCCCTGAGGCCAATATTTTTCTCCCACTGATTGATGTTGTGATTTTTTCAGGTAGATTTTGGAACCCAAATCAAGCAAAAAAATTAATAGGCTTTCTATGGCCCACAATTGGAGAGAGAGAGAGAGAGAGATGGCACACCCAGGAGTCAAGACTGGCACACAAGCAGAAAGGGCAATATTAATCTCCCACTGATTTGATTTTTTTTTTTTTTTCAGGGAGACTTTAGAAAAAAAAAATACAAAAAAATGAATTTTTCAGGAAGAATTTAGAAACCAAATAAAATGAAATGATTGTTTCAGGGAGAATTTAGAAAACAAATTAAAAAAAAATAGGCTTTCTATGGCCCACTGAGTGAGAGAGGACGCACACAGGAGTCAGGAGTGGCACACAAGCCCAGAGGCCAATATTTATCTCCCACTGATTGATTTAGTGATTTTTTCAGGTAGATTTTGGAACCCAAATCAAGCAAAAAAATTAATAGGCTTTCTATGGCCCACAATTGGAGAGAGAGAGAGATGGCACACCCAGGAGTCAAGACTGGCACACAAGCAGAAAGGGCAATATTAATCTCCCACTGATTTGATTTTTTTTTTTTTTTCAGGGAGACTTTAGAAAAAAAAAATACAAAAAAAATGATTTTTTCAGGAATAATTTAGAAACCAAATAAAATAAAATGATTGTTTCAGGGAGAATTTAGAAAACAAATAAAAAAAAAATAGGCTTTGTAGGGCCCACTGAGTGAGAGAGGACGCACACAGGAGTCAGGAGTGGCACACAAGCCCAGAGGCCAATATTTATCTCCCACTGATTGATTTATTGATCTTTTCAGGTAGAATTTAGAACCCAAATCAAGCAAAAAAATAAATAGGCTTTCTATGGTCCACTGAGTGAGAGATGGCACACACAGGGATGGCACTCTAGCAGAAATGCCAATCTTAATCTCCCACAAAAAAAAAAAAAAAAAGGAACTGTCCTACAATTACTATCTCCCTGCAGTAATCTCAGCCAGGTATGGCAGGCAGCAATAAGGAGTGGACTGATGCACAAATTAAATAAAAAGTGTGGACAAACAAACAAGATAGCTGTGCAGAAAGGAAGGAACAAGAGGATTTGTGCTTTGAAAAAAGCAGTTGGTTTGCACAGCGGCGTACACACAGCAATGCAGCTATCAGGGAGCCCAATGAGCTACACTGTCCCTGCAAACAAAAGGTGGTGTTGGACAGTGGAAATCGCTACAGCACAAGCGGTTTGGTGGTTAATGGACCCTGCCTAACGCTATCCCTGCTTCTGACGAAGCGGCAGCTACCTCTCCCTAAGCTCAGATCAGCAGCAGTAACATGGTGGTCGGCGGGAACGCCCCTTTATAGCCCCTGTGACGCCGCGGACAGCAAGCCAATCACTGCAATGCCCTTCTCTAAGATGGTGGGGACCAGGACCTATGTCATCACGCTGCCCACACTCTGCGTTTACCTTCATTGGCTGAGAAATGGCGCTTTTCGCGTCATTGAAACGCGACTTTGGCGCGAAAGTCGCGTACCGCATGGCCGACCCCGCACAGGGGTCGGATCGGGTTTCATGAAACCCGACTTTGTCAAAAGTCGGCGACTTTTGAAAATGAACGACCCGTTTCGCTCAACCCTAGTGCTCACTACTACTGCCTGACAACATCACCATCTCCAGATGTACAGTCCTCAATCCAGCCACTCCCAAGGGGGGATACAGATACGAACCCTCCAGATCAAAATCTGCATGATACCTTCCACAAGGATCTGGATTTGCTCCGACCGGATGATCATGATTGCTTCAGCATCATGCAGCAGGAAACAGCAGGACTACCCAATGTGGCAGAAGAGCCACTGGCCAACCCAGAGTTGATCCTCTATGTAGATGGCTCCAGATTTGCAGATGATGAAGCAAGATTTCAACCGGGATGTGCAGTGACCAGCAATCAAGAAATCCTGTGGTCCAGGAGTCTGCCACCTAGCCTGTCAGCCCAGGAAGCAGAACTGATAGCGCTGACGAAGGCTTGCCAGATTGCAGAAGGCAAAACTGCGAACATTTACACCGATTCAAGGTATTCGCATGGCATAGCACACGACTTCGGACCCATCTGGGCTGCAAGAGACTTCATCACAGCAAGCGGAACAACTGTAAAGCATCATGGAGCTATTAAAGATCTACTGAGCGCACTCCAACTCCCAAAAATGGTGGCAGTACTGAAGGTCAAAGCACATGGAAAACTGAACACAGTAGAGGCACGGGGCAACAACATGGCGGATATGGCAGCCAAAGAAGCCGCCAAAGGAAGACAGTATGGAGAAATGGGAGAGGTCGTAGAGCCGGACGGCTACTACGTGGCAACTGAGGACAAGACACCAGATGAGATGACGTCTTGGGATCTATTCAAGAAGTTGCAAGAACAAGCCCCAAAGGAGGAGAAGGAGAATTGGATGCGGAAGGGTGCAACACATCAAGAAGGAAGAGTATACTCAATGGACTACAAACCCTGTTTAACCCGAAGCATGTATCCTATGGTGGTCCAGTGGGCACATGGGCCCACACACAGATCAAAGACACAGATGAATGATCTGATTGGTGCTTACTGGTTCGCTCCAGGGATCTCCACCCTAACAGCCAAGTTCACTAGCAGCTGTCTGACCTGCGGCAAATGCAACCCTGGAAGAATGGAGAAAGTTCCCACACATCATCTCGCCAGGCCGCTGTACCCCTTCCAGAGGATCCAGATAGACCACATCCAGATGCCGCCAAGTGGAGGATTCGAATATGCCCTTGTGGTCGTGGACATGTTTTCAGGTTGGCCAGAAGCTTTCCTACTGAGGAATCAGTCAGCAAAGACTACTGCAAAGAAGCTACTCTCAGAGATCGTGTGCAGATACGGGGTCCCAGAAGTGATAGAGAGTGATCAGGGGCCCGCATTCACAGCATACCTCACAAGGGAGATCTGGTCAGCAGTAGGGTCAGACTTAGGCCTACACACTCCCTACCACCCCCAGAGTAGCGGGAAAGTAGAAAGACACTCAAAAACAGGATGTTAAAAGTTGCCCAAGAGACACGCAAACCATGGCATGAAACACTCCCCATCGCACTGTTTAGTGTCAGGCACTCTCCCCGGGGCCCAGAAAAGCTGTCACCTCATGAGATTCTGTTTCTGTCCAGCCCTCGGTTAGGGGTATTCTTCCCTCAGCAGTTGACAATGCAATATGATACTTGGTCTGCTTACGTAATTGAACTCACCAAGAAACTTGCTAATGTCCATTCTCGAGTTTTCTCTTCATTACCAGATCCAGGATTGGTACCCGGTTCACACTCCCTGAAACCAGGAGACTGGGTGTTGGTGAAGAAGTTTGTGAGGAGAACGTTCGACCCCAGATTTGACGGTCCCTTCCAAGTGCTGCTGACGACACCAACCTCTGTGAAACTAGAGGGAAGGCCCACTTGGATCCATGCATCGCACTGCAAGAAGGCTCCCGTACCAGAAGATACGCTTAAGCCAGAATGATCCTGATGATGGAAAAGACAGTCAAGGAAACAACAAACCTGATGCCGCATCTCCTCCTGGACGAACCTATCCGAATTCAGATTCACCCACCTGATGGCTCCTCCAATCCTGATGACGACGAATATGTGGAGCTGATCGAACCGAGTCGCCAATATGAGACCATGCATGTTTCTACCTCCGTTTAGGGACAGATCTCCTGATCGCCCATTGCGATAGTCTGTACGGTGTAGGGCGTAAGCATTAGGCTTTCGTCAGTTCGCCGGCAGCACAAAAGAGTTGCAGCACTTTGGGACAGGAGGCTAGGCTTAGGGCAAGTGATATCTAAGGGGGGCTTGTGATAGAAATATGTATATCATGTAGATCTCACTTGCATGTATACTCCTTTAAACCATATATACTCCTTTAAATCATATATATATTCCTTTAAATCACATCTACTATATAAAGCTGAATGTGTGTATGTGTGTGTGTATGTGTGTGTGTGTGTGTATGTCCGGGATTGGCATCTGCACCGTCGCAGCTACAGCCACAAAATTTTGCACAGTCACACGTCTGGACCCCGAGAGCGTCATAGGCTACGTTGTGAGGCGAAATTTTAACCCCGCGCGTTCCAATTCACCAAACAATTTTGCCCCTATCTACAAAATGGGGAAAAAAGTGAAAGGAAAAGTGTTGGAGGCGTCGCAGCTACAGAAACAAAATTTTGCACAGTCACACGTCTGGACCCTGAGAGCGTCATAGGCTACGTTGTGAGGTGAAATTTTAACCCCGCGCTTTCCAATTCACCAAACAATTTTGCCCCTATCTACATAATGGGGAAAAAGGTGAAAGGAAAAGTGTTGGAGGCGTCGAAGCTACAGCCACAAAATTTTGCACAGTCACATGTCTGGACCCCGAGAGCGTCATAGGCTACGTTGTGCGGTGAAATTTTAACCCCGCGCTTTCCAATTCACCAAACAATTTTGCCCCTATCTACATAATGGAAAAAAGTGAAAGGAAAAGTGTTGGAAGCGTCGCAGCTACAGCAACAAAATTTTGCACAGTCACACGTCTGGACCCCGAGAGCGTCATAGGCTACGTTGTGAGGTGAAATTTTAACCCCGCGCATTCCAATTCACCAAACAATTTTGCCCCTATCTACATAATGGGGAAAAAAGTGAAAGGAAAAGTGTTGGAAGCGTCGCAGCTACAGCAACAAAATTTTGCACAGTCACACGTCTGGACCCTGAGAGCGTCATAGGCTACGTTGTGAGGTGAAATTTTAATCCCGCGCTTTCCAATTCACCAAACAATTTTGCCCCTATCTACATAATGGGAAAAAAAGTGAAAGGAAAAGTGTTGGAAGCGTCGCAGCTACAGAAACAAAATTTTGCACAGTCACACGTCTGGACCCTGAGAGCGTCATAGGCTATGTTGTGAGGTGAAATTTTAACCCCGCGCTTTCCAATTCACCAAACTATTTTTCCCCTATCTACATAATGGCGAAAAGTGAAAGGAAAAGTGTTGGAGGCAAATTGACAGCTGCCAGATGTGAACAAGGGGGACTTAAAGAATGAGAGCGATGGCGCCAAAGAGTATATACCGATCAGTTGCTAAGGTGGGGCCCCGACATGAGATACTCACCACACATGGGGATATGAACACACACACAAAATGCGCCACACACTACCACGTGCTTGAACACATATACCACCCTCAGCACACATTTCACCACACATACACCAACCTCGCCACATAAAAGTCGAAACACAAAAGTCGACGCTCAAAACTCACCACGCGCAAAACTCGCCACATGCAAAAACTAGGCTCACGCAAAACTCGCCACAAGTGCAAAACTCACCTCATGGAAAACTCACCACACGCAAAACTTGCACACGCGGAAAAATTGCCACATGCACAAAATTTGCAACACATGCAAAAGTTGCCTCACACAAAACTTGCACATACTCAAAAGGCACCAGACATAAAACTCACCACGTGCAAAACTCGCCATGCGCAAAACTTGCTGCACACAACTTGCTACACTAACCTGTCACATTCAACTCGACACACAAAAAGTTGCTACACACATGTTGCCACACAAAACTCATCTCACAAAAGTCGCTACATGCATGTCGCCACACACAACTCAACACACACAACTTGACAGACGAAACTCGCCCTAAAACACACACAAGTCTGGTATTAGCCTTCAAAAATAAAAATCTGATTAATAAGCAGACAAACTACAAGAGCAACAAATGTACCATATAGGAAATACAGCAGCTGTCAGTCACATGACCTGTCTATTATGTGTATGTGTGAGCTAATATATACTGCCAGGGGGAGGGCTTCCTGTTGGCTGGGGATTTATCAGGCTGCCAATTTATCTTACAAATACTGAGGTAAAAATACTGAGCAAATAACGTGTTAACGAGGTCTAATACAGGAGATCACACAGGTATATAATATATACAGGGGAGATGACACACAGATATATACTATATACAGGAGAGATGACACACAGGTATATACTATATAGAGGAGGAGATGACATACAGGTACATACTATATACAGGAGGAGATGACACACAGGTATATACTATATACAGGAGCAGATTACCTACAGGTATATACTATATACAGGAGGAGATGACATACAGGTATATGCTATATATAGAAGATGACATACAGGTATATACTATATACAGGAGGAGATGACACACAGATATATACTATATACAGGGGAGATGACACACAGGTATATACTATATACAGGAGGAGATGACATACAGGTATATACTATATATAGGAGGAGAGGACATACAGGTATATACTATATATAGGAGGAGATGACATACAGGTATTTACTATATATAGGAGGAGATGACATACAGGTATATACTATATACAGGGGAGATGACACACAGCAGGTATATACTAGATACAGGGGAGATGACATACAGGTATATACTATATACAGGAGATGACATACAGGTGTATACTATATATAAGGGAGATGACAAACATGTATATACTGAGGTGAAAATGAGAGGTGTGAGGTGAAAATGAAAAGGTGTGAGTGCAAAATGAGAGGAGTGAGGGAAAATAGTGTAGTGATCGGAAAATGACAGATGTGAGGTCGAAATGACAAGTGTTAGGCGGGAATGAGGAGTGAGGGAGAAAATGAGAGGTGTGAGGGAGAAAATGAGAGATGTGAGGGGGAAAATTAAAGATGTGATTGGGAAAATGAGAGGAGTGATGGGAAAATAAGAGAAGTGAGGTGCTATAACTAACCACAGATATTTACTATGCCCAGGCAACGCCGGGCTCTTCAGCTAGTATACTCATATAAACGCAAATATATCTATATACACTATAATCAATTGCTTAAAATGGCTGACATAAACTGATATAAGCCAGACAGACAGTTCGGTGTTTTCCACCCAAAAAGCAGAAGAACTCCAGATGTATTAAGTGCTGATCAGTTGTCTCAACTTTGTCCCAGATGCAGAGAACTTCATTTTAGTTGCTTAATCAGCAGTTATATGTGCATTAATCACAATATTCCATATATATTCAGATAACCAATAACAGAGGAGCTAGACAATATGTTAATTAATTAACCGCCCAAACAACTCCTTTCTATATGTTATTATAAAAACTATGTATCAGGAAATAAATCTCCAGTCTTTGATTGAATGTCAAGCTGTCACCACGTGTCAGACTCATTCTTGAGGGCTCAAAAATAATTGGGAGCGGCCGCAGCACACACGGGTAGATTTATCCAACCCAAATTTCCATATCACCATAGTCCAGTACTCACTGTTTTAGTTACAAAAAAAAACAAAAAAAACACTCCTCACCTCTCAACATTCCCGTGCTGCGCTGCTCCCTCCCTGCTCCGGTCTCGGCGGCTGCCGCTGCACTGCCTGACACACAGCGAGTGTGTGATGACATCATCCCGCACCAGCAGCGGCAGTGTCAGAGGCAGAGTGGGGAATGATAGGAGAGGGAGCGTCAGGTGACGCTCTCTCCTCCATCATTTGCTTTGAACTTTACCGGAAGATGCCAGTAAAGTTCAAAGTGGCGGCGGAGGAGTTGGCGCTTGTGACAAACGGGCCCCCCTGCCTCACAGGGGCCCCATAGCAGCTGCGTGATGTGCCGCTAGCTGAGGGCCCCTTGGGGAGCGAGGGCCCAAGGCACTGACAGCTGCCTGCACCTAACGCCGACCCTGAATGGGCCCCCCCTGTCTCGCCAGGGCCCCAGCACTTGCCCGGGTATGCCGGGTGCTGACGCCGGCCCTGGGTAGTAGGTGCAAAGTATTAAACGGTCTAAATGGAGGCCAGGGCCCCTGTATATTTTAACTATCATCTATAATTTCAGCAAATTTGTATTGGCAGTGCCTTTGAAGGATTTAACAGCACAGACTACACAGTGGTGGAGCAGGGAGAGGTAAGTATTGCAACTGGTAGAGCACTGTTCGAGCTGGGGGGGACACTCTCTCGTCAGACACGCCCCTCATATTACGACGGTGTGTCTGACGTTGGTTGTGCACCACCACCATCAGAGACACTTCATTGTATTATGAGGGACCCTGTGCCTGTGCCGTCGCCCAAGAGTGGGCCAGGTGGTGACCACAACCCTGTGGGGGGAGTCAGCCCATTTAGGGAGGTATAAAAAATGGCCTAAGGTGGACATTCAGCAGCTGCAAATGGAGGAATTGGAGAAGTCAGTAAGAGGAGGCCAAAAGCAAGACATTTTTCAGGCAAGCTGCGTGTCAGCAGGGGAAGGTGGGGCAAAATAATTTGACCTCCAGCTCCAGCCTTAGGTGCTATTGTGTTTTGCCACTACCACCACATGCACCACCACCACCATCACCACCAGTACCATCTGGCAACCACTGCCCTCGGGCTCTTCCACCAGACTTCCTCATTTTTTGGAAAATCTAATCAAAATAACAACCGTTATATGGTACTGTAAAACAAGATAGAAAGTGTATATAAACTCGTTGAGAATTTAAATCTCCCTTTTTTTTTTGGGGGGGGGGGGGGGGAGACTGAACCAAAACTCAGGCCCTGTGCATAAAACAACACAATGTAAGTGGCAGAAAGTGGCTGGCTGACATACGACAAACTAACAGGACTGAAGTATATCCACTTTGTGAGAATTTGAATCTCCCTTTTTTTGGGGGGGAGACTGAACCAAAACTCAGGCCCAGTGTATAAAACAACATAATGTAAGTGGCAGAAAGATATATGAAAAAATACAAAGACTGTAGTACAATTTCAATCTTCCCTACAATGATCTCAGGACAAGTATGGCAGCAATAAAAGGACTGCTGCACACAAAAGTGTGGACAAATAAACAAGATAACTGTGCAGAAAGGAGCAACAGGATTTTTGCTTTTAAAAAAGCAGTTGGTTTGCACAGCAGCGTGCAAACAGCAATGCAGCTATCAGGGAGACTTATAAGTCAGCCTAAAAAGCTACAGAGCTGATGCACAAAAATATAGCATCCACTGTCCCTGCAAACAAATGGTGGTGTTGGACAGTGGAAATCGCTACAGCACAAGCAGTATGGTGGTTAATCTTCCCTCCCTAACTATATCCCTTCTTCTGATGAAGCTGCAGCAACTTCTCCCTATGCTAAGATCGGCAGAAGTAAGATGGCGGTCGGCGTGCACGCCCCTTTATAGCCCCTGTGACGCTGCAGAAAGCAAGCCAATGACTGACATACTCTTCTCTAAGATGGTGGGGACCAAGACCTATGTCATCACGCTGCCCACACTCTGCGTCCTCCTTCATTGGCTGAAAAGTGGCGCTGAAAGCGTAATACAAAACGCGACTTTTGCGCGCAGATCGACGACCACATGGCCGATCCCACACTAGGATCGGGTCGAGTTTCATGAAACCCGACTTTGCCGAAAGTCGGCGATTTTTGAATTTGTCCGATCCATTTCGCTCAACCCTTTGTAAGATCTCACAGAGTGTATTGGGGGACAATCGCTTGGCACGGGATTGACGTAGTCAGGCACGATTTTTGAACACAAAACAGTCCATACGGTTTATTAAAGGGTCATAAACCGGGTTATGCACAGTTCACATTTCACAACACAACAGGCACAAACTGGTGATAATAACTTGAAGCTTTATCTTGTACACTTCAAACACAGCTTTGTCTCACGGACACTAAACATGCTGGGCCTCTCACTTCGCCCAATTACCATGGGTGTCCGTACGCTTCACCATTGTCCATGGAGCACATCAAGCACCAACATATGACATTACGGTTTGCAGCAACTAAACACGCTGGTCCTCTCCTGACCAGTTGCGGTGGGTTACCACACAGTTCATAACACAATAAGGACCAACAGTCTATGGAGGTACCCTACGGGAGCTCCTGCTCCACCTGCTGACTCCTTGTCAGCACTCTGGGAAAGCTGCCTCACGGGAATCACCAACTTGCCTGTGCGGCATATCTTAGTCAGTCCAGACCCACCGAAGGACGGTAGCTTCCCCAACCATTTCACTGTGCGCTTTTCAGGGATCCGGTCCTACTCCCAGGACCTCCCAACACACAAGCGTGTGGCCTGTCCAGGTGCTATTCATGACCACTGTCCAACACCCCAGGCCACCAGGTCCAAAGCCCCACCATGTGCTCTTCAGGAAGCCTCTTCCCAGGTCTTCCAACACACAGTAACATACACAGGCCCATGTAACCCACACCCTGGACACATTATATATCCTTAACCACTCCCTGGGTGGGAGTGTGGATGTGTGGCTAGTTTGTCCCGCCCATCTCACATAACTAGCCCTGCCAAACCTCCCATGACTTATTATATAACATGCAACTATAGGACCACAGGTCCCAGAACACCACATCGCTTCAGGCTGGCAGCGCAGAGTCTCCTCCTCTTCGAAACATATATTGGCCATTCACCACAATGCCGGACTTTGTCACATAATCACATCCATGCATGCAACTGCCATGCACTCTCACAGCCTCAATACGCCTCCGTGCGTATACTGGGGAGACCATGCAGTGCCCCCTACCTGTTGCAGGGGTCACTGCATCACATACCCCCCTCTATTCAAACTTGTGGGGTTGAACATTTGTCTTAACCCAGGGGCCTCAAGACAGGTCACACACGTTACCTTGCCCTACCAGTCGAGAGAACCGTCTTAGTCGGTTTTGAGCATCACACATTACCACACCCTTGTTGGGTTTACCCCGCCCCCAGCAGTCAACACGTAGGCCTTGAGTTTTGGCCGTTTTGTCACAGTCTGTCTGTGTCACCAAACCTTTAGTCACCACACTTTCCAAGTGCGCCCCATTGCCTGGCCTTTCTCTCCATGGCCGCCACCCATGGTTGGTGCGGTCATGAGTCCCACTTACAGTCGAGGCTACTGTCTGGTCAGAGTTTGCCCCCTTTGTCACCACTTTGGCTACAAGGTCTCCCACCTATGTCACTCAGTCCTGAGTTAGCTGAGGCAACACCACTTCTTTCATCTGACAGGGTACTCCCACCCCTTCGTGTGTCCACATTTCGGTTCGAAAGTGGCTGCCATCTTCCATCAAATGGGCGCAGCAGTCCTGTAAGGCGCCGTCCTTCAACCCTTAACTGCTCCATTTCCTTCAGCCATACCATGCGATATTCCAGCAGAGTCCACATTTTGTTAAGACTCTCCACTGTTCCTACCATGAAGAAGGGAACCATACCCTTTTCCCGGGGTAACTGGTCTTCGTGGACACCAGGTATTCTCAACTTCACCACTCCAGACTTGTCCACCATCTCTTGCATGGCTTGACCACTCCTTCCAATGACCTTCTTCACCATAAGGACGGGTACCTGTATTACCCCTTCCTGAAGACTCCGAGCTTTCCTCATAAGCTCCAGCCGCCTAGCAGCGTCTTCATTCCTCAATTGGGCCATCCACTTTGTGCGCACATATCTCAAGTGCATGTCACTCAGGGTGGCTACTCTCTTTGCGGTGAACTCAGTTGTGGACAGTATCACTAACTGACTTGTTTCCGGGGTCCAGTTCACCTTACAGGCCCCCACAGCTCTCTTAAACCCTTCATGCATAGACTCCCTGGCACATGCCTCTCTCAGGTCTTCAGGTACGTCTATCATGCACATGAGCAAGGAAGTCTCTTTCTCTTCTGCTGTCAGACACCCATCTTGTTCCGCTTCCAGAGCTAACTTCTTCTGAATGTCACCAGCTTTCAGATGTTTGGCCAGGATAGAAACCTGCCGCTCCATCTTCTCCCAGGCTGCTTTATTCATTGACTGGCTTTCTGCCAGGCGATCTCTGAGCTCCGCCACCTCTTTCTCTAAGGCCCCCACACGGCGCTCAGCAGCCCGTCTCTGAAACTGCTCTTGCTTCAACCGGGTATCCACTTCAGGCCCCACTCCTTTGGTGGCCTCCTCCCCATCTTCCCAAGGTGCAACTGGTAGCACCTCTTTCCCTTTATGTCTCCGGCGACCAAAGGATTTGCCCTTCTTTCGGGGCTCTTCTTTACTGTGATCCCCTACTTCCTCAGAGTTACAGTCACCGAGGTATTCTGTGTCATACCCCACAGTATGGTGACCCCCCAATTCACACTCTAACTGGGTGTCAGCTCCACTCTGTTTAACCACCACATCCTTATCTACAAGATCATTACCAGTCACACTGTCGCACACTTCAGGTGACGTCAGGTCAGTAAGTTCGGCAGACGCACCTTTTCCTCTGGTCACCCTTATACCTGGCCCATAAGTGTTGGGAGGTGTTTCTGCCAACGTCATGTCACTAAGTTGGGCCCGTTCACCATTTTCTTTGGTCATGCCCAGCTTAGGTCTGTCAACTCTAGGGGGCGCATTCTCAACATTACTACCTCCCATACACATAATTTCCACAAACACTTCACATTTTTCCCACCAGTCCCACAGTGCTTCCAAATCTTGTCCTATTACCATAGGACACGGCAAGTTCGGGACTACAGCCACCTCATGGTATGTGGAAACATCAGCTGCGACAATGTAGAGAGTGGCTACCTGAAGACCTTTAGTGTCATCACTTATGCCACTTACTTTCGCCTTTGTCCCAGGTGACACAGAACTTCCTGGAAGGGTCCTCAGCAAAGACGCTTCCCTCCCCGGGTCTAACAACCCCCGCACAGGCTCTCCATCCAGCCAAAAAGGATACAGTCGTGACTTGTCACTGATCGCCTCCCCTTTTTTTGACACCACCCCTGTTCGGGTTACAGCCCCCTTTTGGGATTCCACCCCTTTTTGGGCTACTACCCCTGTCTGGGTCACCGCCCCTTTTTGGGACTCCACCCCCTTTTGGGCAACCATCCCCGTTTGGGTCCCCGCCCACTTTTAGGGACACTCCCTTCCCTGGGGTACACTCTGTGGACTTCCCCATGGCACTCAGCCCCAGTTCTCACAGTACACCACTCTGTCTCTGGGCTTGTACTGGCCCTTTAAGAGTCTGAACGATCTGGGAGGAAAGAGGAAAAAAAAATTTTTTTTTTTACTTTTTATATGTCAATTCTTCACCAGCTCCTGCTGGTACTGCCACAGCTCCCGCTGCAGACACATATAACCGGCACCTCCGGCTGCCAACGACAAGCCACTGCCACTGCAGCTCCGGCTGCTGCGGATCCTCTTGCTGCAACTGCAGCTACGCTCTACAAGGCTCTGCACGGCTCCACCGCAAACTTCGTGGACCCGCCGATCCACAGCAAGCCGCTTGTCACCTTCGTGGACCCGCCGATCCACAGCAAGATGCTTGTCAGCTTCATAACCCCGCCGAGTTACAGCCAGACGAAATCTTCGTGGCCCCGCCGAGCCACAGCAATTAACACTGAACGTGCCACCTGGAACGTTGCCCGCATTCGAACGCCATATGTAAGATTGCTCTCACAGAGTGTATTGGGGGACACTCGCTTGGCACGGCATTGACGTAGTCAGGCACGATTTTTGAACACAAAACAGTCCATACGGTTTATTAAAGGGTCATAAACCGGGTTATGCACAGTTCACATTTCACAACACAACAGGCACAAACTGGTGATAATAACTTGCAGCTTTATCTTGTACACTTCAAACACAGCTTTGTCTCACGGACACTAAACATGCTGGGCCTCTCACTTCACCCAGTTACCATGGGTGTCCATACGCCGTACACTTCACCAATCTCCATGGAGCACAACAGGCACCAACATATGACATTACGGTTTGCAGCAACTAAACACGCTGGTCCTCTCCTGACCAGTTGCCGTGGGTTACCACACAGTTCATAACACAATAAGGACCAACAGTCTATGGAGGTACCTTACGGGAGCTCCTGCTCCACCTGCTGACTCCTTGTCAGCACTCTGGGAAAACTGCCTCACGGGAATCACCAACTTGCCTATGCGGCAAATCTTAGTCAGACCAGACCCACCGAAGGATGGTAGCTTCCCCAACCATTTCACTGTGCGCTTTTCAGGGATCCGGTCCTACTCCCAGGACCTCCCAACACACAAGCGTTTGGCCTGTCCAGGTGCTATTCATGACCACTGTCCAACACCCCAGGCCACCAGGTCCAAAGCCCCACCATGTGCTCTTCAGGAAGCCTCCTCCCAGGTCTTCCAAAACACAGGAACATACACAGGCCCATGTGACCCACACCCTGGTCACATTATATATCCTTAACCACTCCCTGGGTGGGAGTGTGGATGTGTGGCTAGTTTGTCCCGCCCATCTCACATAACTAGCACTGCCAAACCTCCCATGACTTATTATACAACATGCAACTATAGGACTACAGGTCCCAGAACACCACATCGCTTCAGGCTGGCAGCGCAGAGTCTCCTCCTCTGCGACACATATATCGGCCATTCACCACAATGCCGGACTTTGTCACATAATCACATCCATGCATGCAACTGCCATGCACTCTCACAGCCTCAATACGCCTCCGTGTGTATACTGGGGAGACCATGCAGCGCCCCCTACCTGTTACAGGGGTCACTGCATCACACCTTGTATTGAAGTTGCTGACACTTTTCCCTCTTTTGACTTTCTGATGACACAGCTTGCATTTGACAAAGCAAATGTCATCTGCAACTGTGTCAAAAAAGTACCAGGCACTGCAAGTCTTGGGAGCGCCCGTTTTGGCTTTTGGAAGAGGCATGCTCCTAATGGGTGCCGAAGTGGAGGCTACAGGCACCGCAGTCTTCCCCCTCCCTCTCCCTCTTTGGGCCGTTCAGGGAATCTCTTCCTCAGAGCTGCTGCCACCACTTTCCTGTACCTCACGCCATGATGGGTCAAGGACCTCATCATCTACACTACCCTCCTCCACCAACTGCTTCTCCTGGGTAGTCTTGGCAGCACAGTATGCACCTGAAAGTGGCACCTGAGTCTCATCATCAGATGCGTACTGAGGGGTGCTGACCGGAGGCACTGGCCCACCCATCTCTTCAGATTCAGAGAGACAAAGCTGTTGGGCATCACAGCATACTGCCTCTTCTTCCATTTCTCCAATGCTGCTTGGCTGGCCCCATCTTTCCAAGCCAAGAGATTCAGAGAACAGAAGTAGAGATGGCTCCTGTCCTGGGCTCTCTGACTGCCTGGGCAATTTGGCAGGTGGTGAAGAGACAGATGGGTGCTGTTCAGTGCTCTGTGCCTGAGAGGATGTGGCACTAATTGAAGTCGATGCGTTAGCTGCCATCCATTCGACAAGGGCTTCAATTTCTTGGTCCCTCAGCAGCGGGGTATGGCGAGGTCCTACAAAGCTGCGCATGAAGGACTGTTCCCTGCTAAAACTGGGGGATGATGAGTCACCAGTGCCCGCAGCAGGCACAGAATCCCCACGTCCTCTCCCTGCTCCACCTCCACGCCCACGCCTACGTGCCTTACTCCCTGCCTTCTTCATCTTGGTAGACTGATAAAGATAGGCAGAAAAGTACTAATGGCTTAGTGTGTTTATTCCATAACAGCTGCTAACAGGTATAAGAAACACTAATGTTATAAAGTGTGGACTAGACTTTAAAATGAGCTAATGTGGCCTACACAACTGTAAAGTGGAGTGTTTGGTGAACTTTATTAACTTTTTGTTTTTTTCGCAGAACAGACTACAGAGTGAGCTGCACTCACACAGAGACCGTGCAGACAGCCATGAACGGCGCTGCAAGGCCAAAACAAGCTCCTCTATGTAATCCTATATAGTGTTTTTCCCCAATCCAGCAGGATACGGATGGAAACCCACTAATAGGATAAATTTGAAAAAATGTGCAGCAGGTTGCACTAATTGCAAAAAAGACGATGGAACAGTATGAGGCAGTGACGCACCCTTAGCTGACTACAACCAAAAGTGGCTGCAGACCAGACTACAGAGTGAGCTGCACTCACACAGACAACTTGCAGACAGCCATGAACAACGCTTCAAGGCAAAAACAAGGTTCTCACACAGCGGTTGCTAAATTAGCCTGGGTAAAGCACAATGAAGCAAATCGCTATCTCAAAACTGGCCCTCAGTCAGAACACAGCGTCCTGTCCCTAACTGAATTCACAGCAGAGTGAACCCAAAATTGCAGCGGCGACTTTTTTAGTGCATCATGACATCATTTCAGCAGCCAATCACAGCCATGCCAGTAGTTACATGCCTAACATGCAGAACATGATGTGCCTACACTTCTAAGGATTCCTCATTGGTTGAATTCTGGCTGTTTGAATTATGGGAACTTCCGATTCTGGTATCCGATATACCGAAAGTATCGGAACTCGATATTGGAATTCCGATACCGCAAATATCGGCCGATACCCGATACTTGCGGTATCGGAGTGTTCAACACTAGTCTTTGTTGACAAAAACTCCTGAGGCTTTAGTTTTTTTATTTCATTTAGATTTTTTAGGACTCTCATAAGCTGTGATCCAAACAGGGTCTATGGTTGGAAAGGTGGGAATAAAATATGTTTTGAAGGACTAGAGGAGAAGGAGGAGGAAGCAGAGGGAATAACAGACTTTTTAACCAGCTTAGCCATAAAAAACTAATAAGAATTATCTTAGTTGTGAGGAATGATTAAAAGAGTTATAGTCTAAGAAAAAAAATCTGAAAAAAATACCCTAATTGCTGGATTTCGCTCATCCAGCCTAAAGAAAACTAAAATAAAAAGTGATAAAAAAAATTTTTGTCTCACAAAAAAATAGGTCCTCATACAACCCAGTTTATGGAAAAATATTAAAAAGTTATGGGTCTCAGAACATGGCGTATCACCCCCAATTTTTTTTTCTAAATGTATCTCTTTTTATGTTTAAAAGTAGCAAAACACACAAAAAAGCACGTCAATTGGATTTTGTCATTATCGTTTCGACCTGCAGAATTGAGTTTACTATTCAGTAAAATAGACAAGTTAACAGTGTTTTAATCCCTTAGTGACGGAGCCAATTTGCAACTTAATGAGCAGGCCAATTTTTACAATTCTGACCACTGTCATTTTATGAGGTTACTAGATGGTGGCCCAATTCTAACACATCGGGTACTCTAGAATATGCATGTCCATGTAGTATATTGCCCAGCCACGTAGTATATTGCCCAGCCATGTAGTATATTGCACAGCCCACGTAGTATATTGCCCAGCCATGTAGTATATTGTCCAGCTGCGTAGTATATTGCCCAGACACGTAGTATATTGCCCAGTGACGTAGTATATTGCCCAGTGACGTAGCATATTGCCCAGCCACATAGTATATTGCCCAGCCACGTAGTATATTGCCCAGCCACGTAGTATATTGCGCAGCCATGTGGTATATTGGCCAGTTACGTAGTATATTGCCCAGTGACGTAGTATATTGCCCAGCCACGTAGTATACAGCACAGAGCCACATAGTATATTGGCCAGTAACGTAGTATATTTCCCAGTCACGTAGTATATTGCCCAGTAACGTAGTATATTGCCCAGTCAAGTAGTATATTGCCCAGTGATGTAGTATATCGCACAGCGACGTAGTATACAGCACAGAGCCACGTAGTATATTGGCCAGTAACATAGTATATTGCCCAGTGACGTAGTATATTGCCGAGTGGCATAGTATACAGCACAGAGCCACATAGTATATTGGCCAGTCACGTAGTATATTGCCCAGCTACGTAGTATATTGCCCAGCCAGGTTTGTCACAGGTGAAAAAATAAAAAAATAAACATATACTCACCTTTCCGAAGGCCCCTTGTAGTCCACGGCAGATTCCGGTCCCAGCGTTGGTATTGGCGCAGGACCTGTGATGACGTCGCGGTCACATGACCGTGACATCATAGCAGGTCTTTCTAGCGCAGGCGCCCAGGGCCTGTGATGACGTCGTGGTCACATGACCATGATGTCATGGCAGGTCCTTCTGCCATACCATCTTTGCCACCGGAAACTGAAGCGGAAGATGGCGGCCGGCGGGAGCGGCTCAGCGGACTACAGAGGGTGAGTATAGCAGGTCTATTTCTTTTTATTATTTTTAACATTACATTTTTTACTATTGATGCTGCATAGGCAGCATCAATAGTAAAAAGTTGGGGACACACAGGGTTAATAGCGGCGGTAACGGAGTGCGTTACCCGTGGCAAAACACGGTCCGTTACCGCCGGCATTTACCCTGTGTTAGCGGTGACCGGAGGGGAGTATGCGGGCGACAGGCACTGACTGCGGGGAGTAGGGGGCGGCCATTTTTTTCCAGACTGTTCCCGTCGCTGATTGGTCCGGGCAGCCATGACAGGCAGCTGGCGAGACCAATCAGTGAATGAATAACCGTTACAGAATGAAAGCAGGACAGACGGAAGTGACCCTTAGACAATTATATAGTAGATAACTTTGGAATGCTTTAACGCATCCTGCTGATTCTGAGAATGTTTTTTCGTGACCTATTGTACTTCATTTTAGTGGTAAAATTTCTTTGATATCACTTGCGTTTATTTCTGAAAAAAAATGGAAATTTGGCAAAAAAAATTAAATTTTGCCATTTCCAAACTTTGAATTTTTATGCCCTTAAATCAGAGAGATATGTCACACAACAGTTAATAAATAACATTTCCCACATGTCTACTTTACATCAGCACAATTTTGGAAAGAAAGGTTTTTTGGTAGGAAGTTATAAGGGTTAAAAGTTGACCAGCGATTTCTCATTTTTACAACAAAATTTACAAAACCATTTTTTTAGGGACCACCTCACATTTAAAGGGAACCTGTCACCTGAATTTGGCGGGACTGGTTTTGGGTCATATGGGCGGAGTTTTCGGGTGTTTGATTCACCCTTTCCTTACCTGCTGGCTGCATGCTGGCCGAAATATTGGATTGAAGTTCATTCTCTGTCTTCCATAGTACACGCCTGCGCAAGGTAAGATTACTTTGCGCAGGCATGTACTACAGAGGACAGAGAATGAACTTCAATCCAATATTTCGGCCAGCATGCAGCCAGCAGGTAAGGAAAGGGTGAATCAAACACCCGAAAACTCCGCCCATATGACCCAAAACCAGTCCCGCTAAATTCAGGTGACAGGTTCCCTTTAAAATCACTTTGAGGGGTGCACATGACAGAAAATACACAAAAGTGACACCATTCTAAAACCTGTACCCCTTAAGGTGCTCAAAACCACATTCAAGAAGTTTATTAATCTTTTACATGCTTCACAGGAACTGAAGCAATGTGGGAGGAAAAAATTTACATTTAACCTTTTTTGCAAACATTTTACTTCAGAACTAGTGATGAGCGAATATATTCGTTACTCGATATTTCTCGAGCATGCTCGGCGGTCCTCCGAGTATTTTTTAGTGTTCGGAGATTTAGCTTTTCTTGCCGCAGCTGAATGATTTACATCTGTTAGCCAGCATAAGTACACGTGGGGGTTGCCTGGTTGCTAGGGAATCCCCACATGTACTTATGCTGGCTAACAGATGTAAATCATTCAGCTGCGGCAAGAAAAACTAATTCTCCGAGCACTAAAAAATACTCGGAGGACCCCCGAGCATGCTCGAGAAATATCGAGTAACGAATATATTCACTCATCACTATTCAGAATCAATTTTTTTTATTTTCACAAGTGTAAAAAGAGAAAATGAACCACAAAATGTGTTCTGCTATTTCTCCTTAATACGCCGATACCCCATATGTGGGCAGATCTTGGAAGAGAAGGAGTGCCGTTTGACTTTTTCAATGCAGTATTGGGTGGAATTGAGATCGGACGCCATGTCACGTTTGGAGAACCCCTGATGTGCCTAAACAGTGGAAACCCCCACAAGTGACACCTTGACACAACTAAACCCCTTAAGGAACTTATCTAAATGTGTGGTGAGCATTTTGAACCCCCAAGTGCTTCACAGAAGTTTATAACGTAGAGTCATAAAAATAAAAATTTTTATTTTTTCCACAAAAATGATATTTTCTCCCCCAAATTTTTATTTTCACAAGGGTAACAGGAGAAATTGGACCCCCAAACTCCAATTTGTCCTGAGTACACTGATGCCCCATATGTGGCGGTAAACCACTGTTTGGGTGCACGGCATAGCTCAGAAGGGAGGGAGCACCATTTAAACCATTTTTGAACGCAAAATTGGCTGGAATCAATGGTGGCGCTATGTGGCGTTTGGAGACCCCCTGATGTACTTAAACAGTAGAAAAACCCCAATTCTAACTCCAACCCTAATCCCAACACACCCCTAACCCTAATCCAAACCCTAACCCTAATCCCAACCCTAACCCTAATTTTAGCCCCAATCAATACCCTAACTTTATCCAAACTCACTTTAGCCCAACTATAACCCTAATGGGAAAATGGAAATAAATATGTTTTCTTTATTTTATTATTTTTCTGTAACTAAGGAGGTGATAAAGGAGGGGTTTATTTATTAGGGTATGGTATAGGTTTAAATTTATTCTGTACTCTATTATTTTATTATTCAACAGTAGCGCCACTTTTGACTGAAGTCTGTTTTTGGTTCCATTAAAATTAATGTAAATCAGCTGCAATACCAGGCATAGCCAATAGAAACAGGTGGTGCTGTCAGTTTTTAAGCATGCAAAGGTTTTTCTAGCTTTGGGCAAGTTCCAAGTATAGTCATGTCACTGTGATAATTACTGGTTGATGTAGGTTGTGAGATGGTTTCAACTTTTGGCACCAGAACTCCTGGCATAGCTGGGCAACAACCTGTTGAGAGTTGTAGATTTAGACATCGGATCTGATAACTTTCATTTCTTGCTTCTTGTCCAGCAGTGAACATCAGGAAGCTGAGAGCTGGTCCTACATGCTGCAAAACCACAGGAAGCTGAGGGTTTGTCTTTCTGTCTCGCTACACCTTACCGCTGTGTGTGTGGGTCACTTTTATCTCAGCCAGTCCACTGTCACGCTCTCAAAAGCAACATTTTCATATGATCATCTTCATCACCCAAAGCAAACAGAAAGGATCTGCAATACCAACTTCTCACCATTATGTCCGCTCTTGTATCTCAGGGACATGCATGTATCATAATTACCTAATATGAGTAGTGGTTGATAGGGGTTTCTCCAAATTTTTACCTTTTTTGCCTACATCAACCAGTGTTCAATGTATAAATACCCAGACTCATATTCTTAGATAAGTAGGATCAGTATCCCCTATCTACTTTATTACCACTCCATGAACAATCATCAAAACAAGGAGGACTGAAAGAGTTTTTATAAAAATATAAAAAAATCTTTATTACCACAATCAGACAACATAGATAGACATTAAAAAATGTGCAACCAGTGTGTTGCTTCATGTATTTTACATTCCATATTCTTCCCTTAAAAAATAAAAAGCTGCGCTGTGATTGGTTCCTATGTTAAACAAAGGCAGATTATGTTCAGACATGTCATAAAGTTTCAGCGCATACAGTAAGCTTTTTAGCTCCATCTAGTGGTGGCCGCAGGTAGCCAGGATTCTGTTCAAAATGAAGGTCCCTCTATATGTATTCAAACACAAAAATATCTTATCGGAGATGTCTAAATTATCTCTGACTTGTCCTCTCACACTACAATGAAGATTTTGGTAATTTGGTTTTATATTGCCCTGGTTTCTTAAGTCAACAAGTTTCCTTAAAGGATATCTCTAATATTTTAAAAATTAGCTTTTACAGCCCAGGGAGGTGTAAGAAATCAAAAACAAACTGGCCAGAATGGCACCACTCCTCCACAGTTCATACTGTGTCCTCCATTCGTCTCACAGTTTCAGCATTCAGAGCACTCAGCATTCAGAGGGTTGAGTCACTTGATGATTGAAGCCAATTGGCCACTACTGATGAGTTGCAAAAGAGAAAACGGAGTACAGACAGATCACCCAAAAAACAAAAATAAAAAATATATAGAAAATTGTATTCCCAATATTACATATAAAAAAAAACAGTCAACATCATAGTACAAAAAGGCAGATAATCAAGGAGACATACTGGTACAGCAGGGAAAGATGAGTCACATATTCCCAAGGGTGAGCATCATCAGATATGTAAACAAATGAAGATAATGAAAATAACATACATAGCAAACAAAGACTGGTGAGTAATCAAAAAGGTGTCAGTACACTATAAGCACCAGGTTCCTATACCCAAAAGGGTTAATCCTGCTCAACAATAATCAAAGGAAGTGTCCGCACGTCTCCCTGCTGGCCCTTTTGATGCGCGTTTCGCTTGACAGCTTTTTCAAAAAGGGGGTACATTGTGCTCAGTCTCACAGGTTTAAATAGTAATGTGTTGTGAATTCTGTTCTTGGTTGTAAGTAGTATTTTTGTGAGTTCTGCTCTTGGGCTCCTCCTGTGGTCTTTAGTGGTATTTCTGCTTCTTGGATTTAGCTTCTCAGCTATTTCCTTTGATTGTCTTTTGGGCTCGGCTATATTAGTCTGGCCTTAGCCCTCATTCAATGCCAGTTGTCAATTGTCTCTGCCTGGAGTCATTGCTCTTTGGATTTTCCTAACACTCTGACCAAGTTCTGCTAAGCTAAGTCCTTCCATGTCCTTTGCTGTTCACTTATTGTGGACTTGTTGTTTTGTACTGTCTTGTTTTTGCTTATTTGTCCAGTTTATCAGTATGGATTTATTTAGCTAAACTGGAAGCTCTGGGCAGCAGAGTTTGCCCTCCACACCTTTAGTTAGGTGTGGAGATTTTTGCATTTCTCTGCGGTGGACTTTTCTAGTTTTTTCTACTGACCGCACAGAGCTCTTTTCTGTACTTTCCTTTCTAGCTAGAAGTGGCCTCCTGTGCTCAATCTTGTTTCATACTACGTATGTCATTTCCTTCTCCTCTCACAGTCATTACATGTGGGGGGCTGTCTTTCCTTTGGGAACTTTCTCTGAGGCAAGATAGTTTTCCTGCTTCTATCTTTAGGGGTAGTTAGCTCTTAGGCTGTGACGAGTTGCATAGGGAGCGTTAGGAGCAATCCACGGCTGCTTCTAGTTGTGTGTTGAGCTGCGGTCAGTATAGATACCACCTGCTCAGAGCTAGTCTCATGTCGCTCCATAATCACCAGACCATAACAGTAATGCAGCCGGAAATCCTAACCCATGTGGCGCATGCGTCCCGGAAGCCCCGCGCCGAGGTATCCCCGCGCTGAGGTATCCCCTTCCCCATGGCCGTCGGCACACTGCGTGCATGCAGGCGAAATACACCCGATTACGTTAGCAGGCATGCGCACAGTGTACATACGATAGCCACAGAGAAAGTAAAGCAACGCAGGGATCAAGGTGCGCATGCACGCTGCAGCAGCCATTTTAAAGAAGACCAAGGACGTGGCCATCACGGAATACACCGCAAGAAGCCCACCTGTCTTGCACACAGTGGCAACACAATACAGAAACTAGCCACAAGTGATCCGCAACAGTTAAGAATGCCATGTCTAGTAAATCACATGTGTGATATTACATGCGATGTAATCGCGAATTGTATGTTCCCTGCTCCAATCTGACGACTTAAAGGTCCCACATCTCAGGATATTTGGGCATACGACGCACGAACCACAGGGGAAAACAACCACGTTTAGGGACCCCAGATTAAACAAGGTTTGTGGTTTGGCCACATAGTGGCTCTTTACTAAATGGTCCTTCAAGTTTTTCCCACTATGTTGTGTCAACTGTGGGTATGGGGGTAACTGGGCCGCCAAAACATTGTCAGTGCATAGCACCAACCAATGTGTAGTCAGAATCTCATGGATCCAATCCCAACGGCAATTAGAGGCAGAAACAATTCAATTAGAGGCAGAAACAATTCCCTTTTACATGCCTCCTCAGCACACAATTATTCTGTGATTAAGGCCATCCCAGTTCGCCAGTTTCTCAGGAACAGACGGGTTTGCTTGACTGTGGCCCATTTTGAGAGACAGTCCAATGCCCTTTCTGACAAGATTAAAGAGAGGGGTTACAGTTCCCGGAGCATCAAAGCGGGCTACAGAAGGGCCAAGTCTATGAGAAAGGAAGGACCTACTCACACAGCGTAAGAGAAAGAGAGGGCAGGATTTTGGTGAGATAGGGTTTGTTTCTGCCTCTAATTGCTGCTGAGATAGGGTCCGTGAGATTATGACTTAACATTGGTTGGTGCTATGCACTGACAATGTTTTGGCCGCTCAGTTACCCCCATACCCACAGTTGACACAACGTAGAGGGAAAAACTTTAAGGACCATTTAATAAAGAGCCATTATGTGGCCAAACCATAAACCTTGTTTAATCTGGTGGTCCCTAAACGCGGTTGTTTTCCCTGTGGCTCATGCGTTGCATGCCCAAATATCCTGATATGGGAGCAGGGAATAACAATTTGCGATTACATCTCATGTAATATCACACATGTGATTTACTATGCGACTTGTCCCTGCTCCCTCATTTATGTAGGTCTCACATCTAGGGAATTGAAGGAAAGGGCACGCGAGCTCATTCTAGTTATTTTGGGCGCCAGGGATGTGCAAGACATCTCGACATTGAAGACATTACCTAGACATTTCAGGGTTTTTCACAGGTCTGATCCCAGTGGCTTGAAGGTGAGAGGCATTGACAGGATCCATGTTGGTGTCAGGGGTGGCAAGTGCAACCTGACCCAGTTATTGGCACAGCGTGAGTGTAGGTGGATTGTCACCCTTGGCACCATGGCCCGAAAATTTAAGTGGGTTCCAGGGGTACACGGGCAGCAGTGGTATGGTCAGCGGAGGTCTAGTGGAAGGAGTGACCGCAGACAGGCTTCGAAGGCCTAACATAAAAAAATTGGGCTTGCTGTAGGCAATTTTAAATTGGTTCCAGGGGTACACGGGCAGCAGTGGCCTGGTCAGTGTAGTAGTAGTAGAAAGAACGGACCGCAGACAGGCTTCGAAGGCCTAACATAAAAAAATTGGGCTTGCTGTAGGCAATTTTAAATTGGTTCCAGGGGTACACGGGCAGCAGTGGTATGGTCTGTGGAGGCCTAGTGGAAGGAGTGACCGCAGACAGGTATCAAAGGCCTAACATAATAACATTGGGCTGGCTGTAGGCAATTTTAAATTGGTTCCAGGGGTACACGGCCAGCAGTGGTATGGTCAGTGGAGGCCTAGTGGAAGGAGTGACCGCAGACAGGCTTCGAAGGCCTAACATAATAAAATTGGGCTGGCTGTAGGCAATTTTAAATTGGTTACAGGGGAACACGGGCAGCAGTGGCCAGGTCAGCGGAGGCTGATTGTAATGAGTGTCTGCCAGTTAGTAGTCCAAAACAATACATAAATGTGAATGTCTCACATTAAAACCCAACGAAAACACTAAAGGGTGCAATCTTTAGGTACAGGGGTGGGATCCTCTGCGTACTTTCTGACCTACAAATTTGGCGCCAAGTATTTACTTGGGTAAATAGAGGACACTGCCCCTGACTATGTTAAGTACCATCATACATGTCAACACAATGGTATTGTCAGTGGCAGTAATGGAAGGATGTCAGTGCATAGTCTAAACATTGGTGGAAGTGTGAGAGATAATTGTGGAAGTGGTAGAGCAATGTTTGACCTGGGGGTGGGTGAACTCTCTTGTTGCCGGCGGTACAGGCCCGGGGCCCCTCATGTTACAACAGTGTGTCTGACGTTGGGTGCGCACCACCACCGCCAGAGACAGTTTATTGTACTATGAGGGACCCTGTGTCAGTGCTGTCGACCAAAAGCGGGCACACCCACCTCTTCAGACAAACAGCACTCTCACGGGTGCTTGCGCCAAGTCGCGATACCACGGCCCCGTGTGGGGAGTTTGGCCATTTAGGGAGGTGTAAACATGTCGTATGCTGGACAATCAGCTGCTGCAAATTAAGACATTTGATAAGTAATTCACAGTAGTCCACAGGCAAGAGCTTTTCATAGGAAAGCTAGGTGTCGCCCGGGCAAGGTGGGGCAAAAGAATTAGAAATCCAGTTGTGGTTCATTTTAAGGAATGTTAGATCATCAACATTTTGTGTAGCCAGACGAGTCCTTTTTTCGGTTAATATTGAACCAGCAGCACTGAATACTCTTTCAGATAGGACACTAGCTGCCGGGCAAGCAAGCTCCTGCAATGCATATTCAGCCAATTCTGGCCAGGTGTCTAATTTGGATGCCCAGTAATCAAATAGGAATGACGGTTGAGGGAGAACATCGATAAGGGATGAAAAATAGTTTGTAACCATACTGGACAAATGTTGTCTCCTGTCACTTTGAATTGATGCTGCAGTACCTGTCCTGTCTGCGGTCATAGCAAAATCACTCCACAACCTGGTCAGAAAACCCCTCTGTCCAACGCCACTTCTGATGTGTGCACCCCTAGCACTCCTGGTCTGCTGGCCCCTGGAGCTCGTGTGAGAACGATCACGGGCGCTGTGTGCTGGGAATGCCTGAAGCAAACGGTCAACAAGAGTTGATTGTTTTGTTGCTAATATTAGTCCCAAGTTCTCATGTGGCATAATATTTTGCAATTTGCCTTTATAGCGAGGATCAAGGAGGCAGGCCAACCAGTAATCGTCATCGTTCATCATTTTTGTAATGCGTGTGTCCCTTTTGAGGATACGCAAGGCATAATCCGCCATGTGGGCCAAAGTTCCAGTTGTCAAATCTGCGGTTGTGCTTGGTTGAGGGGCAGTTGCAGGCAAATCTACGTCACTTGTGTCCCTCAAAAAACCAGAACCCGGCCTTGCCACGCCACCAATTTCCAGTGCCCCCGGGAAAGCTTCCTCATTAAAAATATACTCATCCCCATCATCCTCCTCGTCCTCCACCTCCTCTTCGCCCGCTACCTCGTCCTGTACACTGCCCTGACCAGACAATGGCTGACTGTCATCAAGGCTTTCCTCTTCCTCTGGTGCAGACGCCTGATCCTTTATGTGCGTCAAACTTTGCATCAGCAGACGCATTAGGGGGATGCTCATGCTTATTATGGCGTTGTCTGCACTAACCAGCCGTGTGCATTCCTCAAAACACTGAAGGACTTGACACATGTCTTGTATCTTCGACCACTGCACACCCGACAACTCCATGTCTGCCATCCTACTGCCTGCCCGTGTATGTGTATCCTGCCACAAAAACATTAGAGCCCGCCTCTGTTCGCACAGTCTCTGAAGCATGTGCAGTGTTGAGTTCCACCTTGTTGCAACGTCTATGATTAGGCGATGCTGGGGAAGGTTCAAAGACCGCTGATAGGTCTGCATACGGCTGGAGTGTACAGGCGAACGGCGGATATGTGCGCAAAGTCCACGCACTTTTAGGAGCAGGTCGGAGAAACCAGGATAAGTTTTCAATAAGCACTGCACCACCAGGTTTAAGGTGTGAGCCAGGCAAGGAATGTGTTTCAGTTGGGAAAGGGAGATGGCAGCCATGAAATTCCTTCCATTATCACTCACTACCTTGCCTGCCTCCAGATCTACTGTGCCCAGCCACGACTGCGTTTCTTGCTGCAAGAACTCGGACAGAACTTCCGCGGTGTGTCTGTTGTCGCCCAAACACTTCATAGCCAATACAGCCTGCTGACGCTTGCCAGTAGCTGCCCCATAATGGGACAACTGGTGTGCAACAGTGACAGCTGACGATGGAGTGGTTTGACGACTGCGGTCTGTGGAAGAGCTCTCGCTTCTGCAGGAGGACGAGGAGGAGGAGGGGGTGCGAACGCCTACAGCCAACTGTTTCCTAGACCGTGGGCTAGGCACAACTGTCCCGAAATTGATGTCCCCTGTGGTCCCTGCATCCACCACATTCACCCAGTGTGCCGTGATGGACACGTAACGTCCCTGGCCATGCCTACTGGTCCATGCATCTGTAGTCAGGTGCACCTTTGTACTCACAGATTGCCTGAGTGCATGGACGATGCGCTGTTTAACATGCTGGTGCAGGGCTGGGATGGCTTTTCTGGAAAAAAAGTGTCGACTGGGTAGCTCGTAGCGTGGTTCAGCGTACTCCATCAGGGCTTTGAAAGCTTCGCTTTCAACTAACCGGTAGGGCATCATCTCTAACGAGATTAGTCTAGCTATGTGGGCGTTCAAACCCTGTGTACGCGGATGCGAGGATAAGTACTTCCTTTTTCTAACTAGAGTCTCATGTAGGGTGAACTGGACTGGAGAGCTGGAGATCGTGGAACTAGCGGGTGTGCCGGTGGACATGGCAGACTGAGAGACGGTTGGAGACGGTATTGTTTCCGCCGGTGCCCTAGATGCAGTATTACCTCCAACGAAACTGGTGATTCCCTGACCCTGACTGCTTTGGGCTGGCAAAGAAACCTGCACAGAAACTGCCGGTGGTGAAGAAAATGGTGGCCTTACAGTGACGGAAGGGATGTTGCGTTGCTGAGTAGCTTCATTGGCCGAGTGTGCTACAACCTTAAGGGACGTTTGGTAGTTAGTCCAGGCTTGCAAATGCATGGTGGTTAAATGTCTATGCATGCAACTTGTATTGAGACTTTTCAGATTCTGACCTCTGCTTAAGCTAGTTGAACATTTTTGACAGATGACTTTGCGCTGATCAATTGGATGTTGTTTAAAAAAATGCCAGACTGCACTCTTCCTACCATCGGATCCCTTTTCAGGAATTGCAGACTGAGCTTTAACCGGATGGACACGCTGTCCTCCAACATTTTTTTGCTTTGCCACGCGTTTAGTGCCAGATACGGGCCCGGTAGATGGAACCTGTTGCGATGTTGATGCCTGCTGCGGCCCCTCCTCCTCCGCTTCAGAACTACTGCCGCCTGCACCCTGTTCCCCCAATGGCTGCCAATCGGGGTCGACAACTGGGTCATCTATAACCTCCTCTTCTAGCTCATGTGCAACTTCGTCTGTGTCACCGTGTAGGTCGGTGGTATAGCATTCGTGACGGGGCAACATAGTCTCATCAGGGTCTGATTCTGGATCAGTACCCTGAGAGGGCAATGTTGTGGTCTGAGTCAAAGGACCAGCATAGTAGTCTGGCTGTGGCTGTGCATCAGTGCACTCCATGTCAGAATCTACTTGTAATGGGCATGGCCTGTTAACTGTTTCACTTTCTAAGCCAGGGACGGTATGTGTAAAGAGCTCCATGGAGTAACCCGTTGTGTCGCCTGCTGCATCCTTCTCTCTTGTTGTTGTTTTTGCTGAAGAGGACAAGGAATCGACTTGTCCCTGACCGTGAACATCCACTAACGACGCGCTGCTTTTAGATTTGCCAGTTTCAGAAGAGGAGGCAAAAGAGCTAGAGGCTGAGTCAGCAAGGTAAGCCAAAACTTGCTGTTGCTGCTCCGGCTTTAAAAACGGTTTTTCAACTCCCAGAAAAGGGAGCGTTCGAGGCCTTGTGTAGCCAGACGACGAACCTGGCTCCACAGCTCCAGACTTAGGTGGAATAATTTTTTTCCCACGACCACCTGATGCTCCACTAGTACCACTACCACTACCATCATTACCAGCTGACAATGAACGCCCACGGCCACGACCTCTTCCACCAGACTTCCTCTTTGTTTTAAAAACTTAACCAAACTTACTTTATTTGTTGCTGTGAGACAACTTACACGGTGAGCTATAACTTCAGTATGATTTCGCTATCCCTTTACAGGTTGGTGAAACCGCAAGGAAAATCAGGCACAATGTTACACACTCTGTTTTCTGTGGCACAAAATCAGAGAGATGCCACACACGCAGGATTGTCACTCAAGCACAAATGTCAATATTAATCTCCCACTGTTTTTTTTTTTCAGGGAGACTTTACAAACGAAATTAAATAAAATGATTTATTCAGGAAGAATTTAGAAACCAAATAACATAAAATGATTTTTTCTGGGAGAATTTAGAAAACAAAAAAAAAATAGAAAATAGCCTTTCTATGGCCCAGTGCCCACTATTTGAGAGAGACAGATGGCACACCCAGGAGTCAGGAGTGGCACACAAGCAGAAAGGTCAATATTTATCTCCCACTGCCTTTTTTTTTCAGGGAGACTTTAGAAACAAAATGCAATAAAATGATTTATTCAGGAAGAATTTAAAAATAAAAAAAAAATAAAATGATTTTTACAGTGAGAATTTAGAAAACCCCCCCCCCCAAAAAAAAAAATAGCCTTTCTATGGCCCAGTGCACACTATTTGAGAGAGAGAGATGGCACACCCAGGAGTCAGGAGTGGCAAACAAGCAGATAGGGCAATATTTATCTCCCACTGATTGATTGATTGATTGATTGATTGATTGATTTTTTCAGGTAGAATTTAGAAACCAAATAAAAAAAAAAAAAAAAAAAGGCTTTCTATGGCCCACTGAGTGAGAGATGCAACACACAGGAGTCAGGAGTGGCACACAAGCCCAGAGGCCAATATTTATTTCCCACTGATTGATTGATTGATTGATTTTTTCAGGTAGAATTTTGAAACCAAACCAAATCAAACAAACAAAAAAAAAAAAAAGGCTTTCTATGGCCCACTGAGTGAGAGATGCAACACACAGGAGTCAGGAGTGGCACACAAGCCTAGAGGCCAATATTTATCTCCCACTGATTGATTGATTGATTGATTTTTTCAGGTAGAATTTAGAAACCAAACCAAATCAAACAAAAAAAAAATAGGCTTTCTATGGCCCACTGAGTGAGAGATGCAACACACAGGAGTCAGGAGTGGCACACAAGTCCAGTGGCCAATATTTATCTCCCACTGATTGATTGATTGATTGATTTTTTCAGGTAGAATTTAGAAACCAAACCAAATCAAACAAAAAAAAATAGGCTTTCTATGGCCCACTGAGTGAGAGATGCAACACACAGGAGTCAGGAGTGGCACACAAGCCCAGTGGCCAATATTTATCTCCCACTGATTGATTGATTGATTGATTGATTTTTTCAGGTAGAATTTAGAAACCAAACCAAATCAAACAAAAAAAAAATTGGCTTTCTATGGCCCAGTGACTGCCCACTAGTTGAGAGAGATGGCACACCCAGGAGTCAGGAGTGGCACACAAGCAGAAAGGGCAATATTAATCTCCCACTGATTTTTTTTTTATTTTTTCTGGGAGTATTTAGAAACCCAATAAAAAAAAAATTAAGAGGCTTTCTATGGCCCACTATTTGAGAGAGAGATGGCACACTCAGGACTGGCACACAAGCCCAAAGGCCAATATTAATCTCCCACTGTATTTTTTTTTATTTTTTCTGGGAGTATTTAGAAACCCAATAAAAAAAAATTAAGAGGCTTTCTATGGCCCACTATTTGAGAGAGAGATGGCACACTCAGGACTGGCACACAAGCCCAAAGGCCAATATTAATCTCCCACTGTATTTTTTTTAATTTTTTCTGGGAGTATTTAGAAACCCAATAAAAAAAAAAATTAAGAGGCTTTCTATGGCCCACTATTTGAGAGATAGATGGCACACTCAGGACTGGCACACAAGCCCAAAGGCCAATATTAAGGTCCCACTGTATTTTTTTTTATCAGGGAGAATTTATAAACCCCACAAAAAAAATACAGAAAAATGAAAAGGCTTTCTATGGCCCACTATGTGAGAGAGATGGCACACACAGGGATGGCACTCTAGCAGAAATGCCAAATTGCCAATCTTAATCTCCCACCAAAAAAAAAAAAAAAAAACTGGGACTGTCCTACAATTACTATCTCCCTGCCTGCAGTAATCTCAGCCAGGTATGGCAGGCAGCAATAAGGAGTGGACTGATGCACAAATTAAATAAAAAGTGTGGACAAACAAAAAAGATAGCTGTGCAGAAAGGAAGGAACCAGAGGATTTGTGCTTTGAAAAAAGCAGTTGGTTTGCACAGCGGCGTACACACAGCAATGCAGCTATCAGGGAGCCTTCTAGGGCAGCCCAATGAGCTACAGCGCTGAGGAAAAAAAAATGTAGCTTCCACTGTCCCTGCAAACAAAAGGTGGTGTTGGACAGTGGAAATCGCTACAGCACAAGCGGTTTGGTGGTTAATGGACCCTGCCTAACGCTATCCCTGCTTCTGACAAAGCGGCAGCAACCTCTCCCTAAGCTCAGATCAGCAGCAGTAAGATGTCTGTCGGCGGGAACGCCTCTTTATAGCCCCTGTGACACCGCAGACAGCAAGCCAATCACTGCAATGCCCTTCTCTAAGATGGTGGGGACCAGGACCTATGTCATCACGCTGCCCACACTCTGCGTTCACCTTCATTGGCTGAGAAATGGCGCTTTTCGCGTCATTGAAATGCGACTTTGGCGCGAAAGTCGCGTATCGCATGGCCGACCCCGCACAGGGGTCGGGTTTCATGAAACTCGACTTTGCCAAAAGTCGGCGACTTTTGAAAATGAACGACCCGTTTCGCTCAACCCTATCCGGCACTATGTGCCAGGAGCGGTCACGGACCGCCCCCGGCACATTAACCCCCGGCACACCGCGATCAAACATGATCGCGGTGTGCCGGCGGTACAGGGAAGCATCGCGCAGGGAGGGGGCTTCCTGCGTGCTTCCCTGAGACGATCGGTACAAGGTGATGTGCTCACCTTGTACCAAGCATCTTCTCCCTGCAGTCCCCGGATACAAAATGGCCGCAGGGCTGCATCCGGGTCCTGCAGGGAGTACTTCCGGGTCAGGAGCAGGCTGCTGCTGCAGCTCTGTAAGCCTGCAGCGATGAGTGAGATCGCCGATCTTACAGAGTGCTGTGCAAACTGTAAGATCGGCGATCTGTGATGTCCCCCCTGGGACAAAGTAAAAAAGTTAAAAAAAAAATTTCCACATGTGAAAAAAAAATTAAAAAAAATTACTAAATAAATAAATTAAAAAAATATATATTATTCCCTTAAATACATTTCTTTATCTAAAAAAAAAACAAAAAAAAAACAATTAAAGTACACATATTTAGTATCGCCGCGTCCGTAACGACCCAACCTATAAAACTGTCCCACTAGTTAACCCCTTCAGTGAACACCGTAAGAAAAAAAAAAAAAAAACGAGTCCAAAAACAACACTTTATTATCATACCGCCGAACAAAAAGTGGAATAACACGCGATCAAAAAGACGGATGTAAATAACCATGGTACCGATGAAAGCGTCATCTTGTTCCGCAAAAAACAAGGAACCACAAAGCATAATAAGCAAAAAAAAAAAAGTTATAGTCCTGAGAATAATGCGATGCCAAAATAATTATTTTTTCTATAAAATAGCTTTTATCGTATAAAAGCGCCAAAACATAAAAAAAAGATATAAATGAGCTATCGCTGTAATCGTACTGACCCGACAAATAAAACTGCTTTATCAATTTTACCAAACGCGGAACGGTATAAACGCCTCCCCCAAAAGAAATTTATGAATAGCTGGTGTCATGATCCAGTTCTTAGATTATGCTCAGCTCTCTTGTCTCTGGACTGGTCATGTGGGAGCTAATCCTCTCTGCCTCACCCTGGAGCTGGCTGAACTATTTAAGTCCTCTGCAGCCATTGGGCCAGTGTCAGCTTATGGTTCATGCTGCACGGTTTGAGCTCCTGACCTGATCCCTGTTATTGTGTTCCTGTTTGCCTCTGACTGCCTACACCCGTTTATGACTTGTTCTGACCTCTGGCCTGTACCCCGACTCCGTCTCCGTCTCACATTTTGGTTACCATGTTCCCGGTAGGTTCTGACATCTTGCTTGTCCCCGACGATTCTCTGCTCGCCCCTTCTGTACCGCGCTGCTATCTCCGTGTATGACCTTGGCTTGTTTCATGTCCCTTTCATTACCTGTGACACCTGTGTTGTTGCTCAGTGTTGCTGCGCTGTGTGTGCAACCTCCTTTCCTTAGCCAGCACCCCCTGGTGGAGATTTCTCTATACTGCACTGCAGCAGCACATCACAGCTGGTTTTTGGTCATTCGGCCTCACAAAAATCGGAATAAAAAGTGATTAAAAACTGTCACGTGTCCAAAAATGTTACCAATAAAAACGTCAACTCGTCCCGCAAAAAACAAGACCTCACATGACTCTGTGGACCAAAATATGGAAAAATTATAGCTCTCAAAATGTGGAGACGCAAAAACTTTTTTGCTATAAAAAAAGCGTCTTTTAGTGTGTGACAGCTGCCAATCATAAAAATCCGATATAAAAAATGCTATAAAAGTAAATCAAACCCCCCTTCATCACCCCCTTAGTTAGGGAAAAATAATAAAATTAAAAAAATTTATTTATTTCCATTTTCCCATCAGGGCTAGGGTTAGGGTTAGGGCTAGGGTTAGGGCTAGGGTTAGGGCTAGGGTTGGGGCTAGGGTTGGGGCTGGGGTTAGGGCTAGGGTTGGGGCTAGGGTTGGGGTTAGGGTTGGGGCTAGGGTTAGGGCTAGGGCTAGGGTTAGAGTTGGGGTTAGGGTTGGAGCTAAAGTTAGGGTTAGGGTTGGGGCTAAAGTTAGGGTTAGGGTTGGGGCTACAGTTAGGGTTAGGGTTTGGATTATATTTATGGTTGGGATTAGGGTTGGGATTAGAATTAGGGGTGTGGTTAGGGTTACCGTTGGGATTAGGGTTAGGGGTGTTGTTGGATTAGGGTTTCATGTAGAATTGGGGAGTTTCCACTGTTCAGGCACATCAGGGGCTCTCCAAACACGACATGGCGTCCGATCTCAATTCGAGCCAATTCTGCGTTGAAAAAGTAAAACAGTGCTCCTTCCCTTCCGAGCTCTCCGGTGCGCCCAAGCAGGGGTTTACCCCAACATATGGGGTATCAGCATACTCAGGACAAATTGGACAACAACTTTTGAGGTCCAAGTTCTCTTGTTATCCTTGGGAAAATAAAAATGTGGGGGGCTAAAAATCATTTTTGTGGGAAAAATAAGATTTTTTTATTTTCGCGGCTCTGCGTTGTAAACTGTAGTGAAACACTTAGGGGTTCAAAGTTCTCACAACACATCTAGATAAGTTCCTTGGAGGGTCTAGTTTCCAATATGGGGTCACTTGTGGGGGGTTTCTACTGTTTGGGTACATCAGGGGCTCTGCAAATGCAACGTGACGCCTGCAGACCAATCCATCTAAGTCTGTATTCCAAATGGCGCTCCTTCCCTTCCGAGCTCTGCCATGCGCCCAAACAATGGCTCCCCCCCCCCACATAAGGGGTATCAGCGTACTCAGGACAAATTGGACAACAACTTTTGGGGTCCAATTTATCCTGTTACCTTTGTCAAAATACAAAACTGGGGACTAAAAAATCATTTTTGTGAAAAAAAAAGAATTTTTATTTCACAGCTCTGCGTTATAAACTGTAGTGAAACACTTGGGGGCTCAAAGCTCTCAAAACACATCTAGATAAGTTCCTTGTGGGGTCTACTTTCCAAAATGGTGTCACTTGTGGGTGGTTTCAATGTTTAGGCACATCAGGGGCTCTCCAAACGCAACATGGCGTCCCATCTCAATTCCAGTAAGTTTTACATTGAAAAGTCAAATGGCGCTCCTTCCCTTCCAAGCTCTGCCATGCGCCCAAACAATGGTTTACACCCACATATGGGGTATCAGCGTACTCAGGACAAATTGCACAACAACTTTTGTGGTCTAATTTCTTCTCTTTCCCTTGGGAAAATAAAAAATTGGGGGTAAAAAGATCATTTTTGTGAAAAAAAATGATTTTTTATTTTTACGGCTCTGCATTATAAACTTCTATGAAGCACTTGTTGGGTCAAAGTGCTCACCACACATCTAGATAAGTTCCTCAAGGGGTCTACTTTCCAAAATGGTGTCACTTGTAGGGGGTTTCAATGTTTAGGCACATCAGGGGCTCTCCAAACGCAACATGGCGTCCCATCTCAATTCCAGTCAATTTTGCATTGAAAAGTCAAATGGCGCTCCTTTCCTTCCGAGCTCTGCCATGCGCCCAAACAGTGGTTTATCCCCACATATGGGGTATCAACGTACTCAGGACAAATTGTACAACAACTTTTGGGGTCCATTTTCTCCTGTTACCCTTGGTAAAATAAAACAAATTGGAGCTGAAATAAATTTTGTGTGAAAAAAAGTGAAATGTTCATTTTTATTTAAACATTCCAAAAATTCCTGTAAACACTTGAAGGGTTAATAAACTTATTGAATGTGGTTTTGAGCACCTTGAGGGGTGCAGTTTTTAGAATGGTATCACACTTGGGTATTTTCTATCATATAGACCCCTCAAAATGACTTAAAATGATATGTGGTCCCTAAAAAAAAATGGTGTTGTAAAAATGAGAAATTGCTGGTCAACTTTTAACCCTTATAACTCCCTAACAAAAAAAAAAATTGTTTCCACATTTGTGCTGATGTAAAGTAGACATGTGGGAAATGTTACTTATTAAGTATTTTGCATGACATATCTCTGTGATTTAAGGGTATAAAAATTCAAAGTTCAAAAATTGCGAAATTTTCAAAATTTTTGCCAAATTTCCGTTTTTTTCTCAAATAAACGCAAGTTATATCGAATAACGTTTACCACTATCATGAAGTACAATACATCACGAGAAAACAATGTCAGAATCGCCAAGATCCGTTGAAGCATTCCAGAGTTATAACCTCATAAAGGGACAGTGGTCAGAATTGTAAAAATTGGCCCGGTCATTAACGTGCAAACCACCCTCGGGGCTTAAGGGGTTAACTTTGTGTTTGTCACCTTTTAGTTTTCTTTAATTGTCCATATTCTATTGGCTTCCTCTCCCCGGATCTCTTCATTTGCGCTGGATTTTCCTCTCCCTCCCTTTTTTGATGTTACACCTAATGAAGACGTCATCTTGGACAGCACTTATGCCCATGACTTGCTACATATTAAGTTATTATGTCACGTTGTATATTTTGTTGTTATTATTTTTTTGTATTTTTGATGATTCTTTTGATAACTTGTCTGTTATACATTTATATAGGTATATTATAATATTGCACTATTGTCACTTTAATAAATATATTTTTTCTTCAGAACTGTTAAATATTTAGCACAATTGCCCTTTGTCCCTTTCAGCAACTTGCTGCTTCAGTTGGATCATGTATTATGGGACTTAATGACCCCGTGGATGCCAGACATGGCATACTTACCAGTTGTGTATCACTTGTGGCTTGTTTCTGTATTGTTTTGCCGCTGTGTGTTAGATGGGTGGGCTTTTTGCGGTGTATTCTGTGATGGCAGTGTCCTTGGTCATCTCTAAAATGGCTGCTGCTGCGGGCACGCGCGCCTTCATCCTTGCGTTGCTTTACTTTCTCTATGGTATCGTATGTACACTATGCGCATGCCTGCTGACGTAATCAGGTGTATTTCGCCTGCATGCACGCAGTGTGCCGACGGCCATGGGGAAGGGGATATTTTGGCGCGGGGCTTCCGGGACGCGGGCGCCACATGGGTTAGAATTTCCGGCTGCATTACTATTTAAACCTGTGAGACTGAGCACAATGTAGCCCCTTTTTGAAAAAGCTGTCACACAAATCGTGCATCAAAAGGGCCAGCAGGGAGACATGCGGACACTTCCTTTGATGATGGGTGAGCAGGATTAACCCTTTAGGGTATAGGAACCTGGTGCTTATAGTGTACTGACACCTGCTTGATTACTCACCAGTGTTTGTTTGCTATGTATGTCATTTTCATCATCTTCATTTGTTTACATATCTGATCCTGCTCACCCTTGGGAATATGTGACTCATCTTTCCCTGCTGTACCAGTATGTCTCCTTGATTATCTTCCTTTTTGTACTATGATGTTGACTGTTTTTTATTTGTATGTAATATTGGGAATAAAATTTTCTATATATTTTTTATTTTTGTTTTTTGGTGATCGGTCGGTACTCCGTTTTCTCTTGTGTTTATACTTTTGGGAGTATTCCACTAGTTTATTATCCTTTGTTGTGGTGTATTTGTCACGCCCCAGGGTCCTGGTCATCACAGTGGCATTTGTGGCACCCCTAGGGGTATTTGCCACAAAAATAGTTACTGACAGTAAATGCAAATACTAAAATAGCAAGACTGCACTACCACCTCCGGCCAGAAGGGGGAGCTCCAGAGACTCCCCTTGATCCATTCTGGTCTGAGAGAAGAACTGGCAGTTGGGCTAAGGAGCTGAAAGTGAGAGGTCATACAGTTGAATCTCTAACAGCCCTGTGACTGTTACCAGGCCTAAATCACCGGCCTGAGGAGAAGAGGGATAGAGAAAAAGGACATTGTGAGAACCGGGTAGCATTAATCACTACCCAGAACAGGCGCAAAGACGGATACCGGATCCGTGGCTGTATTCATTACATATAATACAGCAACCGGAAAAACGTGAGGTGATATCAGCTTCACTAGGGTCGGACGCAGCAACAGACACAGAGTTCAGCGGTACTCCTGGAGGGGGTAAGCCGATAAAAGGACTCGGGTTGCCCGTCGAACCAGGACCCGGAGGGGACAGATTGGGCCGGCAGCCAGTTCACATACAGCAGCAGGGCCACACAGATATTGCGTACAATAAGAGGCGAAGACCCCGGCAGGGTCAAAGTAACTCAGAGTTCCCATACAGACTCCGGTGACAGGACTGGTTGTAAATCCTTTTTGTTAAAGTAAACTGGTTAAACGTTTTAGTGCCTCAGTCTTTCATTTGGACAATAGCCATCTATCCAGGATTGGGATCATCACCGCTGGGAGAACCTGCTGCTGATCAAGTAAGTGCCTGTTCCCTCACGATACCCTTTACACTGTGCATTGCCTGAGGCCACAGCACCGGGTCAAGCCACCCGTGACACCCCCCTCAAGAGACAGACCCCATTGGTCCGGTGCTGGGTACCCCGGTCTCTTGGGCGTCACAATTGGCGTCACGAACAGGATCTAGCCAGCCCGTATACCGGGTATTGTGTGCCGTGATTGGAGCCCAAAACTGTGAAAACTTGGATGAAAAATCTTGAAAATTGACTTTATTAAAGAAAAATCCATTCTCCATTGAAAACTATTGAAAGTGACTTTTCCCCATTGGTTATAATGGAGTAAAGATGGCCGCCATCCCCTGAGGTAATCACTTCATAACCGTTAGGCACGAGACTGTTAATTGAGCTACGCCATCACCTGAGCCCCAGTCTAACTGAAAAACTTCAGAATCCGCCATTACAGAGCGCGGTGGGTGGGAGCAGCAGGGGGCGTGTCATTGTGGGCGGCACCAAGCTGAGCGCTCTGACATCAGAGCAAGGGGAAAATCGATCCTGCTGCACAGCGGAACGAATCTACACTATCCCGACGGAAGCGGAGGACCGGAAGGGTCCGGATTAACTAAGGGGGCACAGTATGTCGCAGCACGGAGACGCCGCAGCACCCGGCGACGCTAATGCAGCTGAAAGACAGAGTGTCGATAGAGAGTCCGGTAGCGCAGCGGTGCAAGGAGTGGCGCCCATCATGCCGGTGCTGATGCCATATACCCCGGGTGGCCCATGGCTTCCAATGTATGAAGGTGAGCCTAATACCCTTGACGATTTCAGAGAAAAGATGCTGGCCCATTTTGGCATGTTCCCTGTGGGTGAAGTTCAGCGTGTTAGTCTCCTGATGATGCAGTTAAGTGGCCATGCTAAGCGAGAAGTCACAGCATGGGCAGCTGATCTAAAAGGCACTGTTGAACGCATATTTGCTGGATTAAAAGCTACATTTGAAACCACTGCCAGCAGCAAAGCTAAAGTACGATTCTTTAATTGCAAACAAAAAGTTAATGAGGGCGTGAGAGACTTTGCCTTAAACCTGCAGGAAGCCCTTAAATCACTTACACTGGCTGAACCCATTTTTAACACCGGAGCGGATAAACTGCTAAGAGATCAATTTATTGAGGGACTCTACACCCCTTCTCACCGGGGGCATGTGAGCATGCTTGTTTTTAAGAACCCTGAATTGACATTTGCCCAATTAAAGGAGAGCGTTATACGTCTCCAGCTGGCAGAGGCACCTCGGGATCAGGATCCTGCGCAACTTATGGCAGAGGCTCCTCAACAACATGGAGTACCAGTGACATCAGCTATGTCCGGGGCCATTGCTAAGCCCCTGGGGCCCAGTACTAATGAGGCTCTTCAACAAAAGCTTGACTCTTTAACTGATGTTGTTGCTTCAATGGCTAAACCATGCAGGAGATGAGAGGACCCAAGATGGAGTTGTCAAACCGTAGAGAAGGTGTTCCATGGATGAGACCCCGGAGATACCCGACATGGAGAGGACGACCCCGCGACCGCTACCAACCGGATGGACAGCCCATTTGCCGCCGTTGCCAGCAGCCAGGCCACTTTGCACAAGATTGTGATTTAAACGGGAATCCCCTGGGAATGCGGGCCGCTTCGCAGGAATGAACTTTCAAGGCCCAACACCCTGGCACGACAGGTACATCGGAGGACGACCCATTATCCCTATCGTGCTGGACGGAATGCCCCTCAACGCTTTGCTGGACACAGGTTCCCAGATTTCATCTATACCGTATATCCTTTATAAGAGGTACTGGGCTGATGCAGATATTGATAAAGGGCCCTCTGATGTTGAACTAGATATATGGGCCAGTAATGGTAAGTTGGTACCGAAACTAGGATTCAGGGAGATGACCATAAAGATTGGTAAAGTAGAATTGAAGAAACAGGGTATAATTGTTGTTGATGTTGACCGGCGGAACTGTGAACCAACTGTATTGATAGGAATGAATGTGTTAGAGAACTGCTTTTCCGAAGTCATTTCTGTCTTACAGCAAATTGCTGAAACTGCCCAATCCTGCCAGCAGAGAGTTCTCCGGAGGGAAATAAAAGTATTGATGTTAAGGCAACAGGTAGAAGTTGCAGGTGGAGAAATCGGCAGTGTGAGGGTAAGTGATCCAACATCTATTGTAATCCCACCAAAAACAGAAATGCTGGTATGGTGTAGAGCAGCCATTGGTACTAAGGGACGAGATTATCAAGCCTTAATAGAACCAGTGTACACCGACAGCAGGCCCACTATACTCACAGCACGAGGGATAGTCGAGGTACACCGGGGACGAGTGCCGGTACGACTTTTGAACTGTGGAGAGGAAGAGGTCACTTTGCCAAGGTATGCTACAATGGCAAAGCTATATACTGTTGACAACAATGCCATCACAACCATTGAGCCCTTAGAACCAACCTGTCAGGTGGAAGGCAATGGCTCAGATGGAGAAATGGAGGATTGGTGCCAACAGCTACACGTGGGCATAAATTCAACACCTACCCATCAAAAACAAGGGGTGTATAGGCTAGTGACGGAATATGAACAAGTCTTCAGTAAACACCCATTGGACTTCGGACGGATAGAAGGGGTAGAACACACAATCCCCACCAGTGACCATCCCCCAATAAAAGAAAGATATAGACCCATACCGTCCGCTCACTATCAATGTGCAAAAGATATGCTGAGGGAGATGAAACAGGCCGGGGTAATAAGAGACAGCTGTAGCCCCTGGGCGGCCCCTCTAGTGATTGTCAAAAAAAAGGACGGAACCATGAGAATGTGCGTAGACTACCGGAAGTTTAATAACATCACCCATAAAGACGCCTACCCCTTGCCTAGGATAGAAGAGTCCTTAACTGCTTTGAAATCTGCTAATTATTTTTCCACCTTAGACTTAACAAGCGGGTATTGGCAAGTCCCTGTGGCTGAGCGAGATAAGGAAAAGACGGCATTCACCACACCAATGGGTCTATGTGAATTTAATCGCATGCCGTTCGGACTCTGCAACGCATCCGGTACCTTCCAGCGGCTGATGGAATGCTGCCTCGGACACAAGAACTTTGAGACCGTCCTCCTGTACCTAGATGATGTGATCGTCTACTCAAAGACTTACGAACAACACTTAATAGACCTGGCAGAAGTGTTCGAAGCCTTATCCAGGTATGGCATGAAAGTCAAGCCATCCAAATGTCACCTTCTCAAGCCAAAGGTACAGTACCTGGGACACATCGTGAGTTCGGAGGGAGTAGCACCAGATCCCGAGAAAATAAGCGCCATAAGGGATTGGCCAAGACCTACCAGCGCAAAAGAAGTGAGACAATTCCTGGGATTGGTGGGTTACTATCGCAGATTTATAAAAGGATTTACCAAGTTGGCAGCACCCTTGCAAGACACCTTGGTAGGGCAGACGAAGAAACCTTCAAACCGAAACCCTCCTTTTCAGTGGAACGACGAAAGGGAAGACTCCTTTGAACAACTAAAGAAGGCACTAACCGGAGAAGAGGTTCTGGCATACCCAGATTACCATCAACCTTTCATCCTCTACACCGATGCCAGTAATGTGGGACTAGGAGCGGTGCTGTCACAAAAGCAAGAAGGTCGGGAGAAAGTCATCGCCTTTGCAAGTAGAAAGCTCCGGCCTACTGAAAGAAATTCAGAAAATTACAGCTCCTTCAAATTGGAACTACTGGCAGTAGTTTGGGCTGTGACTGAACGTTTCAAACACTATCTGGCCGCTGCAGAATTTATTGTCTATACTGACAACAATCCGTTGACCCACCTGGACACAGCCAAATTAGGTGCGTTAGAACAGCGATGGATAGCCCGGTTATCTAATTACAACTTCAAGATCAAGTATCGAGCAGGTCGCAAGAATGGAAATGCCGATGCCCTATCCCGGATGCCACACTTGAGAGATGTAGAAGAAGAAATGGGGGAGCTTGAAGAAATTGAACTACCAGCCTTCCATCATCCCAAGGCAAAACATCATCAGTCAAGTACCTATCAGAAACAACAAGAGGTGAATTTAAATCCGTTAGCACACCATAGATGGGCTGACACCCAAGACAGCAATCCGGCTGTGAAGTTGGTGAAGGAACTGTTAACTGAGCAAAGTGCATATCCCGATGAGGATGCCCCAGAAGAGACGCATCAACTCTGGAAAGAGAGAGGCAAAATGTTCCTGTATCAAGGGAAGCTCTGTAGAAGGTACACCAATCCGAAAACACATGAATTGGTTTGGCAGATTATCGTGCCTAAACAAGATGTCAAGATGGTCCTCGAAGCTTACCATAATGGTGCTGGTCACTTCGGTTGGAAAAAGTTAGAAGTACTTCTAAGAGAAAGATTTTATTGGGTCGGGATGAGAAAATCAATCGAACAGTGGTGCAGAAATTGTGGCCCGTGCAACCTCAGAAGAAACGATCAAAAGAACCAAAGAGCACCACTGCAGCCCATAATCACCAAACAACCACTTGAACTTGTAGCCATGGACCACGTGAAGTTGACACCAAGCCGGTCTGGCTATGTCTATGCCTTGACCATCGTGGACCATTATTCACGCTTCTTGGTAGTAGTACCCGTAAAAGATCTGACAGCAAAAACAGCAGCCAAAGCGTTCCAAACGTACTTTTGTAGACCCCATGGATATCCGGAACAGGTTCTCACCGACCAAGGTACAGCCTTTGAATCAGAGATCTTCAGAGAATTCTGTAATATGTATGGTTGCAAAAAGATCCGGACGACGGCCTATCATCCACAAACAAACGGCTTATGCGAGAAGATGAACCATATTGTAATAGAACTACTAAAGACTTTACCTGAGGCAGAAAGGAATCAATGGCCAGAGAAATTGCCTGACTTGGTGGATCTGTATAATCATAGTAACATAGTAACATAGTAACATAGTTAGTAAGGCCGAAAAAAGACATTTGTCCATCCAGTTCAGCCTATATTCCGTCATAATAAATCCCCAGATCTACGTCCTTTTACAGAACCTAATAATTGTATGATACAATATTGTTCTGCTCCAGGAAGACATCCAGGCCTCTCTTGAACCCCTCGACTGAGTTCGCCATCACCACCTCCTCAGGCAAGCAATTCCAGATTCTCACTGCCCTAACAGTAAAGAATCCTCTTCTATGTTGGTGGAAAAACCTTCTCTCCTCCAGACGCAAAGAATGCCCCCTTGTGCCCGTCACCTTCCTTGGTATAAACAGATCCTCAGCGAGATATTTGTATTGTCCCCTTATATACTTATACATGGTTATTAGATCGCCCCTCAGTCGTCTTTTTTCTAGACTAAATAATCCTAATTTCGCTAATCTATCTGGGTATTGTAGTTCTCCCATCCCCTTTATTAATTTTGTTGCCCTCCTTTGTACTCTCTCTAGTTCCATTATATCCTTCCTGAGCACCGGTGCCCAAAACTGGACACAGTACTCCATGTGCGGTCTAACTAGGGATTTGTACAGAGGCAGTATAATGCTCTCATCATGTGTATCCAGACCTCTTTTAATGCACCCCATGATCCTGTTTGCCTTGGCAGCTGCTGCCTGGCACTGGCTGCTCCAGGTAAGTTTATCATTAACTAGGATCCCCAAGTCCTTCTCCCTGTCAGATTTACCCAGTGGTTTCCCGTTCAGTGTGTAATGGTGATATTGATTCCTTCTTCCCATGTGTATAACCTTACATTTATCATTGTTAAACCTCATCTGCCACCTTTCAGCCCAAGTTTCCAACTTATCCAGATCCATCTGTAGCAGAATACTATTTTCTCTTGTATTAACTGCTTTACATAGTTTTGTATCATCTGCAAATATCGATATTTTACTGTGTAAACCTTCTACCAGATCATTAATGAATATGTTGAAGAGAACAGGTCCCAATACTGACCCCTGCGGTACCCCACTGGTCACAGCGACCCAGTTAGAGACTATACCATTTATAACCACCCTCTGCTTTCTATCACTAAGCCAGTTACTAACCCATTTACACACATTTTCCCCCAGACCAAGCATTCTCATTTTGTGTACCAACCTCTTGTGCGGCACGGTATCAAACTCTTTGGAAAAATCGAGATATACCACGTCCAATGACTCACCGTGGTCCAGCCTATAGCTTACCTCTTCATAAAAATTGATTAGATTGGTTTGACAGGAGCGATTTCTCATAAACCCATGCTGATATGGAGTTAAACAGTTATTCTCATTGAGATAATCCAGAATAACATCCCTCAGAAACCCTTCAAATATTTTACCAACAATAGAGGTTAGACTTACTGGCCTATAATTTCCAGGTTCACTTTTAGAGCCCTTTTTGAATATTGGCACCACATTTGCTATGCGCCAGTCCTGCGGAACAGACCCTGTCGCTATAGAGTCCCTAAAAATAAGAAATAATGGTTTATCTATTACATTACTTAGTTCCCTTAGTACTCGTGGGTGTATGCCATCCGGACCCGGAGATTTATCTATTTTAACCTTATTTAGCCGGTTTCGCACCTCTTCTTGGGTTAGATTGGTGACCCTTAATATAGGGTTTTCATTGTTTCTTGGGATTTCACCTAGCATTTCATTTTCCACCGTGAATACCGTGGAGAAGAAGGTGTTTAATATGTTAGCTTTTTCCTCGTCATCTACAACCATTCTTTCCTCACTATTTTTTAAGGGGCCTACATTTTCAGTTTTTATTCTTTTACTATTGATATAGTTGAAGAACAGTTTGGGATTAGTTTTACTCTCCTTAGCAATGTGCTTCTCTGTTTCCTTTTTGGCAGCTTTAATTAGTTTTTTAGATAAAGTATTTTTCTCCCTATAGTTTTTTAGAGCTTCAATGGTGCCATCCTGCTTTAGTAGTGCAAATGCTTTCTTTTTACTGTTAATTGCCTGTCTTACTTCTTTGTTTAGCCACATTGGGTTTTTCCTATTTCTAGTCCTTTTATTCCCACAAGGTATAAACCGCTTACACTGCCTATTTAGGATGTTCTTAAACATTTCCCATTTATTATCTGTATTCTCATTTCTGAGGATATTGTCCCAGTCTACCAGATTAAGGGCATCTCTAAGCTGGTCAAACTTTGCCTTCCTAAAGTTCAGTGTTTTTGTGACTCCCTGACAAGTCCCCCTAGTGAAAGACAGGTGAAACTGTACAATATTGTGGTCGCTATTTCCTAGATGCCCAACCACCTGCAGATTTGTTATTCTGTCAGGTCTATTAGATAGTATTAGGTCTAAAAGTGCTGCTCCTCTGGTTGGATTCTGCACCAATTGTGAAAGATAATTTTTCTTGGTTATTAGCAGAAACCTGTTGCCTTTATGGGTTTCACAGGTTTCTGTTTCCCAGTTAATATCCGGGTAGTTAAAGTCCCCCATAACCAGGACCTCATTATGGGTTGCAGCTTCATCTATCTGCTTTAGAAGTAGACTTTCCATGCTTTCTGTTATACATGTTATATCATGTCCCGGTGAGTTCCACCAATTGCACCCCAGCTTACCTTATGCGTGCAAGACCCGGCCAATTACCAATCGATCTAGAAATGGGAATTCTGAAACCAGACGCAGAAGTCCAAGACTCCAATTGGGATATCATACGGCAAAAGCAGTATCGCCAAGTGCAAGAGAGTGTGGAAAGAAGCCTTCAGCAAACTAGAGAAAGACAAGAGCGAACTTTCAACCAGAATGCTCTAGCGACCCCATTAAGACCAGGTGACCAAGTGCTCAAGAGAAATCGTCGAACCAATAAACTGGACAATCAGTGGGAAGCCGTACCCTACACAGTTTTACCAACAAGAGTGGATAATCCTAAAATGTGTCTCATTAGCAAAAACGGAGGCTTAACATCTGTACTAGTGTCAAGAGACAATCTTAAATTATGCCCGGAAGCATTGAAAGAGCCAGACGTTGTCCAGCCAGAACCAGAAGTTATTCAACCCATACAGGTTCAACCAGTAAAGGAAAAAGAAGAGGAAGTGTATCACACCTGTATAGGAGACTTTCCCAAAACCCTACTAACATACCATGGTGCAGTAGTGGTTCCCATGGTGGCCTTTTACCCAACACCAAACCCAATACCAGAAGTCCCAAGACAGGAAGAGGCTGACCCCGTACTACAGGAGGTTCCAGGCCAGGAAGAACAGATTCCTGGTCAGAGTAATCCCATTCACGGTGGACTTGCCAACTCCATAGTCGTGGAATTATCTTTAGCAGAGCGGGCAGATACTACATCCGCAGTAGACAGTAGTACACCACATGAAGAGACACCGCTATTACGTAGATCACAGCGTAGTACCCAGGGTCAATTACCGGCCAGGTATGCAGATTACCAACTATAAAGCTCATAATGTGAATTGTATATATGTTATGCCGTATATAGTTAAACAGAAAATGTAGTATAGTCATTGTTATCAGTCTGCAACGTTTAAGCCCAGTGCCTACAGAGACTTGTCTGTATGAACTTCTTGCATATTCTTGAACTTTTTATCAGCCCGGAGGCACTAAATCAAAGCTCCGGAAAGACTGCTTTTTGAACTTTGCTCCTCGCTCTTTTTGAACTTTCTTTAGACTTTATATTGATAACTCCGTTGGAAAAATGGAACTAAATTCCTGGACACTAAGTACAGTGCCTTTCCTAATACCTTCAAGGATAGAACTGTATTAATGGACGCTATTTGAAGTGACTTTGTACAGAACTATATTTTTGTTTCCTCGAGTGGTTTTTGTAACTTTTCATTTTTAAGACTCTGTACATATTAATTGTTATTTCAAAATGTTATTGTCCCACAGTCCCGGAGTACTGTTCTTAACTAAGGGGGAATGTGGCACGCCTAGGGGTATTTGCCACAAAAATAGTTACTGACAGTAAATGCAAATACTAAAATAGCAAGACTGCACTACCACCTCCGGCCAGAAGGGGGAGCTCCAGAGACTCCCCTTGATCCATTCTGGTCTGAGAGAAGAACTGGCAGTTGGGCTAAGGAGCTGAAAGTGAGAGGTCATACAGTTGAATCTCTAACAGCCCTGTGACTGTTACCAGGCCTAAATCACCGGCCTGAGGAGAAGAGGGATAGAGAAAAAGGACATTGTGAGAACCGGGTAGCATTAATCACTACCCAGAACAGGCGCAAAGACGGATACCGGATCCGTGGCTGTATTCATTACATATAATACAGCAACCGGAAAAACGTGAGGTGATATCAGCTTCACTAGGGTCGGACGCAGCAACAGACACAGAGTTCAGCGGTACTCCTGGAGGGGGTAAGCCGATAAAAGGACTCGGGTTGCCCGTCGAACCAGGACCCGGAGGGGACAGATTGGGCCGGCAGCCAGTTCACATACAGCAGCAGGGCCACACAGATATTGCGTACAATAAGAGGCGAAGACCCCGGCAGGGTCAAAGTAACTCAGAGTTCCCATACAGACTCCGGTGACAGGACTGGTTGTAAATCCTTTTTGTTAAAGTAAACTGGTTAAACGTTTCAGTGCCTCAGTCTTTCATTTGGACAATAGCCATCTATCCAGGATTGGGATCATCACCGCTGGGAGAACCTGCTGCTGATCAAGTAAGTGCCTGTTCCCTCACGATACCCTTTACACTGTGCATTGCCTGAGGCCACAGCACCGGGTCAAGCCACCCGTGACACCCCCCTCAAGAGACAGACCCCATTGGTCCGGTGCTGGGTACCCCGGTCTCTTGGGCGTCACACATTGCTTTCCTCCCGGCGAGAGTGATGCAACGTTTGGAGGCAAGAAAGGAGTGGGCGGCACGGTGGCGCAGTGGTTAGCACAGCAGCCTTGCAGCGCTGGAGTCCTGGGTTCAAACCCCACCAAGGACAACATCTGCAAAGAGTTTGTATGTTCTCTCCGTGTTTGCGTGGGTTTCCTCCGGGCACTCCGGTTTCCTCCCACATTCCAAAGACATACTGATAGGGAATTTGTGAGCCCCATCGGGGACAGCAATGATAATGTGTGCAAAATGTAAAGCACTGCAGAATATGTTAGCGCTATATAAAAATAAAGATTATTATAACTGTAACCAGGTACCACAAACATGCAACACATTCACACTCCAGGCCACTAGGGGGAGCTTTTGATCCTGTTTACTAGGTGACTCCCCATATATATATATAACTGGTAGTCTGTTGGGAAAGTCAGAAAGTTCCAGACATCAGTCTGAGGAGGACAGAGGGTTTACGGAGCTGTGCATGCCACAGAGCTACAGCTACATATTGATTGCAGTGAGCGTGCAGGAGGGGAAGCACAGGAGAGGATACCAGAAGGTATCCGCTGCGGGTTTTACTCCTGCACTTGTTTTACTATTGATGCTGCATATGCAGCATCAATAGTAATGTTAAAAATAAAAAAAAATGGTTATACTCACCCTCTGACGTCCCGATCTCCTCGGCGCTGCATGCGGCGGTCCGGTCCCAAAGATGCTATGCGAGAAGGACCTTCGTGACGTCACGGTCATGTGACCGCGACGTCACCGCAGGCCCTGCTCGCATAGCAACCTGAGACCGGACGTCCGCGTACAGAGGTGAGGTGAGTATATCATTATTTTTTATTTAATTCTTTTTTTTACCACAAATATGGTTCCCAGGGCCTGGAGGAGAGTCTCCTCTCCTTCACCCCGGGTAGCAACCGCACATTATCCGCTTACTTCCCGCATGGTGGGCATAGCCCCATGCGGGAAGTAAGCGGATCAATGCATTTCTATGTGTGCAGAATCGCTGCGATTCTGCACACGAAAAAACATGCTGCGGGTTGTAAATCGCTGCGTTTCTGCGCGGTTTTTCCCGCAGCATGTGCACAGCGGTTTGCGGTTTCCCATTGGTTTACATGTTTACTGTAAACGCAATGGAAATTGCTGCGGACCCGCAGCATCAAAATCACCACGGTTCCGCGGTAAAAACCGCAATGTGTGCACATAGCCTTAGGGTTGATTTTTAAGTAGTGGACAATCGCTTTAACAAAGTGAGCAAGACACACATTTAACCTTTAAATATTTTCAGCCTGCATAATGACTTGTCAGAGGTACCTCCATAAGTGCTTTGCTCTGATACTTTCATTTGTGCTTGATACAAATGTCTTATTAGTGCGAAATATAGAAATCCTCTCTAACTATTTGTCAAGGATACCCCAAAATTTGTGTAATAGTTGTGTCAGAAAAGTGCTTGCCAAAGACTTCCCCTTCCCCTTTATTGTCTTATACTCCATTGGGTTAAGTGACTTTTAAGTGACTTTTAACCCCTTCATGACCCAGCCTATTTTGACCTTAAAGACCTTGCCGTTTTTTGCAATTCTGACCAGTGTCCCTTCATGAGGTAATAACTCAGGAACGCTTCAATGGATCCTAGCGGTTCTGAGATTGTTTTTTCGTGACATATTGGGCTTCATGTTAGTGGTAAATTTAGGTCAATAAATTCTGTGTTTATTTGTGATAAAAACGGAAATTTGGCGAAAATTTTGAAAATTTCGCAATTTTCACATTTTGAATTTTTATTCTGTTAAACCAGAGAGTTATGTGACACAAAATAGTTAATAAATAACATTTCCCACACGTCTACTTTACATCAGCACAATTTTGGAAACAAAATTTTTTTTTGCTAGGAAGTTATAAGGGTTAAAATTTGACCAGCGATTTCTCATTTTTACAACGAAATTTACAAAACCATTTTTTTTAGGGACCACCTCACATTTGAAGTCAGTTTGAGGGGTCTATATGGCTGAAAATACCCAAAAGTGACACCATTCTAAAAACTGCACCCCTCAAGGTGCACAAAACCACATTCAAGAAGTTTATTAACCCTTCAGGTGCTTCACAGCAGCAGAAGCAACATGGAAGGAAAAAATGAACATTTAACTTTTTAGTCACAAAAATGATTTTTCAGCAACAATTTTTTTATTTTCCCAATGGTAAAAGGAGAAACTGAACCACGTACGTTGTTGTCCAATTTGTCCTGAGTACGCTGATACCTCATATGTGGGGGTAAACCACTGTTTGGGCGCACGGCAGGGCTTGGAAGGGAAGGAGCGCCATTTGACTTTTTGAATGAAAAATTGGCTGCACTCTTTAGCGGACACCATGTCACATTTGGAGAGCCCCCGTGTGCCTAAAAATTGGAGCTCCCCCACAAGTGACCCCATTTTGGAAACTAGACGCCCCAAGGAACTTATCTAGATGCATAGTGAGCCCTTTAAACCCCCAGGTGCTTCACAAATTGATCCGTAAAAATGAAAAAGTACTTTTTTTTCACAAAAAAATTCTTTTAGCCTCAATTTTTTCATTTTCACATGGACAACAGGATAAAATGGATCCTAAAATTTGTTTGGCAATTTCTCCTGAGTACACCGATACTTCACATGTGGGGGTAAACCACTGTTTGGGCACATGGTAAGGCTCGGAAGGGAAGGAGCGCAATTTGACTTTTTGAATGAAAAATTATCTCCATCGATAGCGGACACCATGTCGCGTTTGGAGAGACCCTGTGTGCTTAAACATTGGAGCTCCCCCACAAGTGACCCCATTTTGGAAACTGGACCCCCCAAGGAACTTATCTAGATGCCTAGTGAGCACTTTAAACCCTCAGGTGCTTCACAAATTGATCCGTAAAAATGAAAAAGTACTTTTTTTTCACAAAAAATTTATTTTCGCCTCAATTTTTTCATTTTCACATGGGCAATAGGATAAAATGGATCCTAAAATTTGTTGAGCAATTTCTCCCGAGTACGCCGATACCTCATATGTGGGGGTAAACCACTGTTTGGGCACACGGCAGGGCTCGGAAGGGAAGGCGCGCCTTTTAACTTTTTGAATGGAAAATTAGCTCCAATTGTTAGCGGACACCATGTCGCATTTGGAGAGCCCCTGTGTGCCTATGCAATGGAGCTCCCCCACAAGTGACCCCATTTTGGAAACTAGACCCCCCAAGGAACTTATCTAGATGCATACTGAGCACTTTAAACCCCCAGGTGCTTCACAGAAGTTTATAATGCAGAGCCATGAAAATAAAAAATAATTTTTCTTTTCTCAAAAATGATTTTTTAGCCTGGAATTTCCTATTTTGCCAATGGTAATAGGAGAAATTGGACCACAAATGTTGTTGTCCAGTTTGTCCTGAGTATGCAGATACCCCATATGTGGGGGTAAACCACTGTTTGGGCGCACGGCAGGGCTCAGAAGGGAAGGCACGCCATTTGGCTTTTTAAATGGAAAATTATCTCCAATCATTAGCGGACACCATGTCGCGTTTGGAGAGCCCCTGTGTGCCTAAACATTGGAGATCCCCCACAAATTACCCCATTTTGGAAACTAGACCCCCAAAGGAACTAATCTAGATGTGTAGTGAGCACTTTGAACCCTCAAGTGCTTCACAGAAGTTTATAACGCAGAGCCATGAAAATAAAAAAAAAAAATTATTTTCTCAAAAATGAATTTTAGCCCGCAATTTTTTATGTTCCCAAGGGTAACAGGAGAAATTTGACCCCAAAAGTTGTTGTCCAGTTTCTCCTGAGTACGCTGATACCCCATATGTGGGGGTAAACCACTGTTTAGGCACATGCTGGGGCTCGGAAGTGAAGTAGTGACGTTTTGAAATGCAGACTTTGATGGAATGCTCTGCGGGCGTCACGTTGCGTTTGCAGAGCCCCTGATGTGGCTAAACAGTAGAAACCCCCCACAAGTGACCCCATTTTGGAAACTAGACCCCGAAAGGAACTTATCTAGATGTGAGGTGAGCACTTTGAACCCCCAAGTGCTTCACAGAAGTTCATAACACAGAGCAGTGAAAATAATAAATACGTTTTCTTTCCTCAAAAATAATTTTTTAGCCCAGAATTTTTTATTTTACCAAGGGTTACAGGAGAAATTGGACCACAAAAGTTGTTGTCCAGTTTCTCCTGAGTACGCTGATACCCCATGTGTGGGGGTAAACCACTGTTTGGGCACACGTGGGGGCTCAGAAGGGAAGTAGTGACTTTTGAAATGCAGACTTTGATGGAATGGTCTGCGGGCGTCACATTGCGTTTGCAGAGCCCCTGGTGTGCCTAAACAGTAGAAACCCCCCACAAGTGACCCCATTTTGGAAACTAGACCCCCAAAGGAACTTATCTAGATGTGTGGTGAGCACTTTCAACCCCCAAGTGCTTTACAGAAGTTTATAACGCAGAGCCGTGAAAATAATAAATACGTTTTCTTTCCTCAAAAATAATTTTTTAGCCCAGAATTTTTTATTTTCCCAAGGGTTACAGGAGAAATTGGACCGCAAAAGTTGTTGTCCAGTTTCTCCTGAGTACGCTGATGCCCCATGTGTGGGGGTAAACCACTGTTTGGGCACACGTGGGGGCTCAGAAGGGAAGTAGTGACTTTTGAAATGCAGACTTTGATGGAATGGTCTGCGGGCGTCACGTTGCGTTTGCAGAGCCCCTGGTGTGCCTAAACAGTAGAAACCCCCCACAAGTGACCCCATTTTGGAAACTAGACCCCCCAAGGAACTTATCTAGATATGTGGTGAGCACTTTGAACCCCCAAGTGCTTCACAGACGTTTACAACGCAGAGCCGTGAAAATAAAAAATCATTTTTCTTTCCTCAAAAATGATGTTTTAGCAAGCAATTTTTTATTTTCTCAAGGGTAACAGGAGAAATTGGACCCCAGTAATTGTTGCGCAGTTTGTCCTGAGTATGCTGGTACCCCATATGTGGGGGTAAACCACTGTTTGGGCACACGTCGGGGTTCGGAAGTGAGGGAGCACCATTTGAATTTTTGAATACAAGATTGGCTGGAATCAATGGTGGCGCCATGTTGCGTTTGGAGACCCCCTGAAGTGCCTAAACAGTGGAAACCCCTCAATTCTACCTCCAACACACCCCTAACCCTTATCCCAACTGTAGCCGTAACCCTAATCACAACCCTAACCCCAACACACCCCTAACCACAACCCTAACCCCAACACACCCCTAACCCTAACCACAACCCTAATTCCAACCCAACTCTAAGGCTATGTGCCAACGTTGCGGATTCGTATGAGATTTTTCAGCATCATTTTTGAAAAATCCACGGGTAAAAGGCACTGCGTTTTACCTGTGGATTTACCGTGGATTTCCAGTGTTTTTTGTGCGGATTTCACCTGTGGATTCCTATTGAGGAACAGGTGTAAAACGCTGCGGAATCCGCACAAAGAATTGGCATGCTGCGGAAAATACAACGCAGCGTTCCCGCGCGGTATTTTCTGCACCATGGGCACAGCGGATTTGGTTTTCCATATGTTTACATGGTACTGTAAACCCGATGGAACACTGCTGCGAATCCGCAGCGGCCAATCCGCACCGTGTGCACATAGCCTAATTCTAAAGGTATGTGCACACGCTGCGGAAAACGCTGCGGATCCGCAGCAGTTTCCCATGAGTGTACAGTTCAATGTGAACCTATGGGAACCAAAAATCGCTGTACACATGCTGCGGAAAAACTGCACGGAAACGCAGCGGTTTACATTCCGCAGCATGTCACTTCTTTCTGCGGATTCCGCAGCGGTTTTAGAACTGCTCCAATAGAAAATCGCAGTTGTAAAACCGCAGTGAAATGCGCAGAAAAAACGCGGTAAATCCACGATAAATCGGCAGCGGTTTAGCACTGTGGATTTTTCAAATCCGCATAGGACCAGAATACGTGTGCACATACCGAAACCCTAACCCTAGCCCTAACCCTACCCCTAACCCTAACCCTAGCCCTAACCCTACCCCTACCCCTAGCCCTAACCCTACCCCTACCCCTACCCCTAACCCTAACCCTACCCCTAACCCTAACCCTACCCCTAACCCTACCCCTAACCCTAACCCTAGTTCTTACCCCAACCTTAGTGAAAAAAAAAAAAATTCTTTATTTTTTTTATTGTCCCTATCTATGGGGGTGACAAAGGGGGGGGTCATTTACTATTTTTTTTATTTTGATCACTGAGATAGGATATATCTCAGTGATCAAAATTCACTCTGGAACGAATCTGCCGGCCGGCAGATTCGGCGGGCGCACTGCACATGCGCCCGCCATTTTGGAAGATGGCGGCGCCCAGGAATGAAGACGGACGGACCTCGGGCGGCCAGGTAAGTATAAGGGGGGGGAGATCAGGGCACGGGGGGGGCGTCGGAGCACGGGGGGGTGGATCGGATCATGGGGGGGGTGGATCGGAACACAGGAGGGAGGATTGGAGCACGGGGAAGGATTGGAGCACGGGGTGAGGGATCGCTGTGCGGGGGGGGTGGATCGGAGCACGGGGGGGGGGGGTCGCTGTGTGCGGGGGGGGGATCGGAGTGCGGGGGGGTTTGATTGCAGCACAGGGGGTGTGATTGGTGCACGGGGAAGCGGACAGGAGGACGGGGGAGCGGAGCACAGGACGGAGGGGAGCGGACCACAGATCGGGGGGCTGGGGGGGCGATCGGAGGGGTGGGGTGGGTGCACATAAGTGTTTCCAGCCATGGCCGATGATATTGCAGCATCGGCCATGGCTGGATTGTAATATTTCACCAGTTTTTTAGGTGAAATATTACAAATCGCTCTGATTGGCAGTTTCACTTTCAACAGCCAATCAGAGCGATCGTAGCCACGAGGGGGTGAAGCCACCCCCCCTGGGCTAAACTACCACTCCCCCTGTCCCTGCAGATCGGGTGAAATGGGAGTTAACCCTTTCACCCGGCCTGCAGGGACGCGATCTTTCCATGACGCATATGCTGCGTCATGGGTCGGAATGGCACCGACTTTCATGACGCAGCGTATGCGTCAAAGGTCGGGAAGGGGTTAATAACCGAAAAAGTAGCGTTACAGATCTTGTTGACCTGGGTATCTTGAGCCTGAGCCCCTGATTTTACACTTGGTGCCACAATTGCTAGCCATAATCATGCCCCGTTAAGTGCCACGTGGGCTCATTTAACTGGGCTGAATAAGATTACAAAAAAACTTTGCTTTCTAACAAGAACAGAGTCACCCTGAAACATGGACTGTGTCTGTTATTTCAGCTAATTCCCATTTACCTAAATACTAGAGACAGCCCAGGCACAAGAGATATAGGTATATTCCTTGGGGGTGGATCTTTGATAGCTGTAGTACTCTTATTAAGGAGCCTTTCACCCTAAGAAATATCAAATTTCATTTTTTTAAATATGAACAGTAAATCTGCTTAGTATAAACCAAAATCCTACTGTCACGCACCCTGCATGGTGCTTACAGATTGATCCGTGCGGGTGTCCTGAGCTGGGGTGAAAGTATACCAGGCATGCAATCAGGGATCTAGGAGGAGTGATGTAGCTGAGGTAAAGAAAGTATTTCAGATGAACAGGACCTTAGACATGTGACTGCCAGGGGAGTGTCCGGGAACGGAGTCCCAGAGAGCTATACACTGCTGGGAGAAGCAGGAGAAGTGTCAGACAGGCAAAAGTCAAAATCAGAGTACGGCACAAATAGCAAAAAGGGGCAGACAGGAAAGTGGTCAGGGACAAATGCCGAGGTCAGAACCAGAGAGAAAACGTGGTACCAGAGGGGCCAGACAAAGCGGGTAGTCTAAGGGCAAAGCAGGAGTCAACATAACCAAACGAGCAACAAGATTACAGGCATACAAAGGGTCAACCTCTTCAGCCGAGGGCAGGAATATAACTGACACTGGACCTAGGAAGATTGGCAACTAAATAGCAGCCCTCTGCCAGAGAGAGGCAGATACAATTAAACCCGTCTGACCAGGACGGCAAAAAGACAAAACCCCGTCCTGGATCATGACACCTATAGTTACAAGTCTGGGAACGATAATAATAATAATAATAATTTTTATTTATATAGCGCCAACATATTCCGCAGCACTTTACAATTAAGCGGAGACATGTACAGACAATAAATTCAGTACAAATTAAGACAATTTAAACAGTGACATTAGGACGGGTGATAATTCACAGAGGGAGGCGGAGTTTCCGGATACAGAATTAGTTATACAGTTTTTATATGTTTTATTTGTTTTCATGGTTGGTAAAGCTACAATGTGGATAAAACAAGATCAGTGACCACGTGACTGGCAGAGGTGGTTGTTAGGCGTTATTTAGATCAATGGGGGAAGTGCACTTTCATTTCTCTTCACAGTGAGAGGATGTTGCAAATAACCCAAATCCAGCTCTCTGTAATGGTGCCCGTCTTTCTCCTGGTCTGTTCTTCAGGTAAGAGGCCTTCATATAGATATTCTCAGACTTTGTCTTTTGGCGCAACCATTGAAGGAATGATGAGAGACTATCTGTTTTTTTTTCTTGACAATGCAGATAATCTGGCATCATTTTTTAACCCTTTAAAAAGCAAGACATTTCTCATTTTTGCTCTTTAGCTTTTTCCTCCAAAAACTTTTTAATTTGTTTCCGTCAACATCACCGTTCGAGGGCTCGTTTTTTTCTGGGATGAGTTGTAGTTTTGAAAGACACCATTCACTTCACCATATAATGTGCTAGAAAATGGGAAAAAATTCAAATCTGACAATATTTTGGGGGGTTTGTTTTTATAGCTTTCATTGTGTGGTTCCATGATTTTCCATGCCAGCATGATTAAGGTGATAACAAACTGGTATATTTTTTATTAATTTACTGTTCACTCAAAAAATCTCAAAAATGTGTAAAAAAAAATGATTTGTGTCAGCATTTTCTGAAACCCTTTGCTTTTTGTATTTTTTTCGTTGATGGAGCTGAGTGAAGCTTGATTTCTTGTAGACTGAGGTGACATTTTTGCAGTTTATATGCATTTTTTGGGGTTCAAGTGCGTTTACCAAAGGTAGTAAATCTGACAGCTTGAAAGTGATGGATGACAAATTCAGCTCTTCTTCATCTACTGTATATGTGAATACATCATATTGCAAAATCCTGATTGTAGATAAGGTAACTAGTGAAAATATTAAAATTGTCCAATTATATTATATTTTTCGGACTATAAGGCGCACCGGACTATAAGACGCACCCAGGTTTTAGAGGTGGAAAATAGGGAAAAACATATTTGAAGCAAAAAAGGTGGTAAAATATTTAATAACATAAACATACTATTATATGTGTTGTTATTATATATAATAGTATGTTATTATGTTAGAAGCTACGGGACCAGTGTGGTGGCTGTAAAGTACTATATGAAGACGCTGGAGGGTGAGTATAAGAATGGGGCACAGGTCTTATATTTAAAGCACCACTCCAGCACTGAAAAATAACACCGGAGTGCTGCTTTAAGAACCCATGGGAGAACTATAACTCCCAGCATGTCCTGCAGAACCTAAGGCATGCTGGGAGTTATAGTTCACCAAAGAAGTGGCAGAGTGCTTTATTGTGTGTTGTAGTAACTAACCTTTTAATTGTGGCAGCCAGCCACACTGTGGTGAGGTAAAATGCTGGAGCATCCCATCCCATGACACCACAGAGCGCTCCCTCTTGTTGCCTCTCCACAGCACAGGAGTAAGCTTGCAGATTGTAGTGTGGTGTCTGCAGGACCTGTGATGACATCAGAAGAGGGAGGGCTCTGTGCTGCCATGTAATGCTCCCGCCCGCCCACTCCTGACATCACACAAGTCCTTGTGCTGGAGCACTCAGCACCCAGCACAGCCAGGCAGGCAGGTATGCAGCAATCTTGTCCCCTCTGGCCCCTGCTGCTGCCCCCTCCACGACCAGATACACAGATCTCCCCAGCTGCTGCAGGAATCCAGCGCTGGGGAAACTATGTGTGTCCCTGTGAAGGAGTATTCATTTGCTGCTCCCAACTCACAGCTCAGCTGACAGGTGGGCGGGGAAGCAGCTAATGAATATTCACTGCACTTTAATGATCGGGACCATGTGGTTTCCCCAGAGTTGATTCCTGAAGCCCAGCAGGGATGTTTTTCTGCCTCCTGCCTCCCAGTGCAATCCCACTCGCTGCTGCCCCCTCTCAAGTTACATCCCTACCATAAGATGCACCCACACTTTCCTCTCAAATTTGGAGGAAAAAAAGTGTGTCTTATGGTCAGAAAAATACGGTATTTGTTTACATGACTGAGCTAGAGAACCGAGGTGCAGATTAAGTACTGGCCAGACTATTTTCCTGTATAGTTCCCATTCACACTTTGGACATCTTTTTCCTTGTCTTCATCACAGTTTTTCTCCCCTCTCACACCGCTGACCCCATCCCTGTAGTGGTAGACTCTTCATTTATGTACTATCACTCCTCGGTCTCTCACTTCCACCTGGCTTTTTTTTGCTAGTCATCTTCATTTAGGCTTGTATAACTTTCCTTTGGCTACTACACTTCATTCTCTGATGTCAGACTTTACCACTCATTACAAAAGTGGTCCTCCTCTCTAACCAGGGCTGAACTCTATGCTCTCACTCACTATGGAGGCAGCTCTCTATTATGGTGGCCAAGATTCCCCTCTGAAACAATCACAACTTTAAACTTCCCTGAATGACATAGTCTTGTGCAGCACATCACACCTGACAAATGTACAAGTTTAATGCTTTTAAGGATTTGGAGTCCCAACCTGCTTCTTGTACTCTCTGTGACTGATCCTGAGTGGAGACAATCTGGCTTGTGCCCTCTGTGACTGACCCTTAGTAGAGGCAACCTGGCTGATACCTTTTGTGACTGACTCTGAGTGGAGGCAATCTGATTTGTGTCCTTTCTGACTGACCCTGAGTAGAGGTAATTTAGCTCCTGCCCTCTGTGGCTGACCCTAAGTAGAGACAATCTGGCTCATGCCTTCTGTGACTGAATCTGATTGGAGGCAATCTGGCTCGTTCCCTCTCTCACTGACCCTGAATAGAGATAATTTAGCTCATGACCCTGAGTAGAGATAATTTAGCTTGTGCCCTCTGTGACAGACCCTGAGTGGAGGCAATCTGGCTCATCCCCTCTCTGACTAACCCTGAGTAGAGATAATTTAGCTCATGCCCTTAGTAACCGACCCTGAGTGGAGGTAATCTGGCTCATGCCCTCTTTAACTGACACTGAGTAGATATAATTTGGCTTGTTCCCTCTGTGACTGACCCTGAGTGGAGGTAATCTGGCTCATGCCCTCTGTGACTGACCCCGAGTTTAGTTGTAGGGTGGAGAGCCAAGATTATTATTATTATTATTCATTTTTATAGCGCCATTTATTCCATGGCGCTTTACAGGTCAATGGGGCAAATATAGACAAGTACAATTAACATGAGTAAAACAAGGCACACACAAGTACAGGAGGAGAGAGGACCCTGCCCGCGAGGGCTCACAGTCTACAGGGGATGGGTGAGGATACACTAGGTGAGGGTAGAGCTGGTTATGTGGCGCTTCAGTAGACTGGGGATCACTGCAGGTTGTAGGCTTGTCGGAAGAGGTGGGTCTTCAGGTTCCTTTTGAAGGTTTCCGTGGTAGGTGAGAGCCTGATGTGTTGGGGTAGAGAGTTCCAGAGTATGGGGGAAGCAAGGGAGAAGTCTTGGATGCGGCTGTGGGAGGAAGAGATGAGAGAGGAGTAGAGTAGGAGATCATGAGATGATCGAAGGTTGGGTGTAGGTAGGTAGCGGGAGACCATGTCACATATGTATGGAGGAGTCAGATTGTGAATGGCTTTGTATGTCATTGTTAGTGTTTTGAACTGTAGCCTCTGGGCAATAGGAAGCCAGTGAAGGGCCTGGCAGAGAGGAGAGGCTGGGGAATAACGGGGAGACAGGTGGATTAGTCATGCACCAGAGTTTAAGATGGATTGGAGTGGTGCCAGAGTGCTAGAAGGGAAGCCAGAGAGTAGGAGGTTGCAGTAGTCAAGGCGCGAGATGATAAGGGCATGCACTAGTGTTTTTGTGGTTTCATGGTCCAGGAATGTACGGATCCGGGAAATGTTTTTGAGTTGGAATCGGCAAGAGGAGGCAAGGGCTTGGATATGTGGCTTGAAAGAGAGGGTAGAGTCAAGGATCACCCCGAGGCACCGAGCGTGCGGGACCGGGGAAAGTGAGCAGCCATTGACATTGATGGATAGGTCGAAGGAGGGGTAGAGTGAGGTGGGGGAAAGATGATAAATTCTGTTTTGTCCATGTTCAGTTTTAGAAAACGAGCAGAAAAGAAGGATGAAATAGCAAACAGACATTGCGGGATTTTGGTCAGTAAGGAAGTGAGGTCGGGTCCAGATAGGTAGATCTGCGTGTCATCAGCGTAGAGATGATATTGTAAACCGTGGGATTCTATGAGCTGTCCCAGGCCGAAGGTGTAGATGGAGAAGAGTAGGGGTCCTAGAACTGAGCCTTGGGGAACACCGACAGACAGGGGGCGAGATGAGGAGGTGGTGTGGGAGAGGGAGACACTGAATGTCCGGTCTGTTAGATATGATGAGATCCAGGATAGGGCCAAGTTTGTGATGCCAAGAGATGAGAGGATCTGTAACAGGAGGGAGTGGTCCACAGTGTCGAAGGCAGAAGACAGGTCCAGGAGGAGGAGGACAGAGTAGTGTCGCTTGCTCTTGGCAGTTAGTAGGTCGTTGGTCCCTTTAGTTAGGGCAGTTTCAGTTGAGTGATGTGTTCGGAAGCCAGATTGTAACTGGTCAAAGAGGGAGCAGGAGGAGAGGTGGGAGGACAGTTCAAAATGGACATGCTGTTTCAGTAGTTTTGAGGCAAGAGGGAGAAGGGATATCGGGCGATAGCTGGACACGGAGGATGGGTTGAGGGAGGGTTTTTTGAGGATAGGTGTGATTGATGCATGTTTGAAGGATGAGGGGAAGACACCGTTTGTAAGTGAGAGGTTGAAGAGTTGTGTTAAGGTTGGGATGAAGACTTTTGTGAGGTTAGGGATGATGTGGGATGGGAGCGGGTCAAGAGTGCAAGTGGTGAGATGTGATCTTGATAGAAGGAGGGAGAGCTGATCTTCTGTCATGGTGGAGAAGCTGGCTTTGGAGCAGGGCTGAGTAGTCAAGAGGAGGGGCATTGGGGGCTGCGGGCCAAAGCTTTGTCTGATGTTATCTATCTTCTGCTTAAAGAAAGAGGCAAATTCTTCAGCTGAAATGATAGGGGAGGGAGGAGATGCTGGGGGATGGAGTAGAGAATTGAAAGTGTTGAAGAGCTGTTTAGGGTTGTGAGACAGGGAGGATATGAGAGATGAGAAGTAAGTTTGTTTTGCGGCAGTGAGCACGGACTTGAAGCTGGCAAGGGACTGCTTGTATGCAGTGAAGTGCTGAGCAGAACAAGATCTCTTCCATCACCGTTCAGCGATCCTGGAAGCCTGTCTCAGTTCTTTGGCCAGGCTGGTTAGCCAGGGCTGCCTGTTGATTCTACGAGTTTTGCTATGCATGAGTGGGGCGGCCGAATCGAGTGTTGCTGTTATTGTGGTGTTATAAAAAGAGGCAGCAGCGTCTGTGTCATGGAAGGAAGCTATGTTTGTAAGAGGGAGAAGGGACTCAGAGAGTGATTGTAAATTGAGGTGTTTGAGATTTCTGCGAGGGTGAGTGAGTTTGTGGAGTGGAGGTTGTGCGCTAGGAGGGGAGAGAGAAGAAAATGTCAGTAGGTTGTGGTCAGACAGGGGGAGGGGTGAGTTGGTGAGATTAGTAAGGGAACAAAGGCGGGTGAAGATGAGGTCCAGTGTGTGGCCATCTTTATGGGTGGCTTCAGATGACTATTGAGTGAGACCAAAAGAGACAGTGAGCGAAAAAAGTTTAGAGGCGGCTGAGGTGGAAGTGTCAATGGGGATATTGAAGTCACCCATGATGATAGTGGGGATGTCAGCTGAGAGGAAATGAAGTAGCCAGGTGGTGAAGTGGTCAAGAAAGGTGGAGATGGCTAGTTCTGGGGGGCGGTAGATGACAGCCAGCTGTAGATTAGAGGGGGAGTAGATGCGGATGGAGTGCACCTCGAACGAGGGAAGAGTAGCAGAGGGTGGTAGTGGAATTGGGGTAAAGGAGCAGGTGTCAGACAGGAGCAAGCCAACCCCTCCACCACGTTTGTTGCTGGGGCGATGGGTGTGAGAGAGGTGGAATCCACCATAGGAAAGAGCGGCTGGAGAGGCCGAGTCAGAGGGGGTGAGCCAGGTTTCAGTGATGCCGAGGAAGGAGAGTTTGTTATTGATAAAGATAACGGTCTCTCCTGCGTATCTGGGCTAGAACCATTGGAGCTGTCACCAGTGTTTCATGGGGAAGAGATTGTGGACTGGAGCAGTTCAGGGCGCCTGACTGATGGGGGCAGATCTGACATAAATAGCAGTTTGAGCGGGAAGACAGGACTGTCAGGACTCTGAACATTTTTTATTACCTTTTGTGCATTACTGCCCTTTTCCAAGATGGCGTCTTTGGTCTCATGTGCACTGTGTCTTCCTGCTATATAAACTCCACCCCAACCTTCAGTCTGTGCTAGAGTATACTGCCTTGCATCCAGCTCCTGACCCTGGTGACTCCCTGGCTATGTACCTACTCCTGTGAACCTGTGTGGTGATCCTGCTAATCTGCTCTGAGTTCCTGCTGCATACACCAGTAATCTGCTGCTTGTGTTTTCTCCATCTCCATTTGTTGGACATGTAAGCTGTTGCTGCTCTGCAAAAACCTGAGACTATTACCCAGGCCTACCTGGTTGAGCTAAGATATTATTTGATATTATTTGAACTGCCTTATAAGCATAGTTATCTGTGTTTGGACTAAACAAGGACTTATTCGTGTCTCAAGAGTAAAGGTACCGTCACACTGAACGATATCGCTAGCGATCCGTGACGTTGCAGCGTCCTGGCTAGCAATATCGTTGAGTTTGACAGGCAGCAGCGATCAGGATCCTGCTGTGCCATCGTTGGTCGGCGCAGAAAGTCCAGAACTTTATTTCGGCGCTGGACTCCCGCAGACATCGCTGAATCGGCATGTGTGACGCCGATTCAGTGATGTCTTCACTGGTAACTAGGGTAAACATCGGGTTACTAAGCGCAGGGCCACGCTTAGTAACCCGATATTTACCCTGGTTACCAGTGTAAATGTAAAAAAAAACAAACACTACATACTTACATTCCGTGTCTGTCCCCCGGCGCTGTGCTTCTCTGCACTGTGTAAGCGCCGGCCGGAAAGTAGAGCACAGCGGTGACGTCACCGCTGTGCTTTCCAGCTGGCGCTCACTGTCAGTGCAGAGAAGCACAGCGCTGGGGGACAGACACAGAATGTAAGTATGTAGTGTTTTTTTTTTTTTTACGTTGGTAACCAGGGTAAACATCGGGTTACTAAGCGCGGCCCTGCGCTTAGTAACCCAATGTTTACCCTGGTAACCTGGGGACTTCGGGATTGTTGGTCGCTGGAGAGCTGTCTGTGTGACAGCTCTCCAGCGACCACACAGCGACGCTGCAGCGATCGGCATCGTTGTCAGTGTCGCTGCAGCGTCGATAAATGTGCTTCATAGATTTTCTGCGTGATTGCATTTTCCTCTGAAGTTCCCTATAGACTGTTAAGCTGTGTTTAAAATTTACACCAAGTGTTGTGGACTTGAGTTTCTCTCTGCACCTGTTTGACTTTACCACTTATAAAACCATGCAAAGAGTCTCCTGAGTTATCCCCTTGTGAGTAGTGAAACAGTTAAATCCCTCTCTACGGACCCATGCCCGCTAGCTGCGCCTATACCCCCAGCTAGCCAGACTGCCGACATATCCTACCCTCAGCCCAGAGAGACTTCCGCACCAGCAGGGCCGGCGTCAGCACCCGGCAGACCGGGCAAATGCCGGGGCCTTAGAGAGAAAGGGGGGCCCACTCATGCTGTCATAGATACAGCTGGGAGAGCAGAGCAGGAGATAACATGCTCTCTCCGCCCACAAAGTCACTGCTGGCTGCGTTCTCTTAACCCCTATGTGCCAGCTCTGACACAAGCATCTTCTGACTCAGTCAGTGCAGCCAGGCAGGCACACATAGGGGTTAAGAGAAGGCAGCCAGTGTGACATTGTGGGTGGAGAGAGCACGTTCTCTGCTCTCCCCCCTGGGTGGCTGCAGACAGTGCTGAAGTTTATCAGGCAGATTCCGGAGGAGCTCTGTCCTACCAGTGCCTGAGTGAGTGCTATGGTATCCAGCAGTGGTTGCAGTTGTGGCTCAGTCTGCTGCTGTCTGTCTCCGCTGCCTAAAAATGTGGGTGATGTCTGGAGGAGCAGCTGGTGGGATGCAGCCTGTAGCCGCCCAGAACCCCAGAATACATGCATGCTGCACCAAACCTGCACCAGTGGGGTAGGAAGAAGCTTAACCCCTTCCCATCTGTATGAAGGTTATTGCTGAACCTTAAAGATAACAATCCGACCCGCATAAATGGGGTTAACCAGATGCCAGGAGGAAGGGGAGCTGCTGCCATGTGGGCTGTACGTTGGGGCCCCGTGGCCCCAGGCTGGTGACTGGAGGGACGCTGCCCAGTGCTGGCATGTGGGTGATTTCTGCTCCGGAGTCTCAGCTTCTCTCCTCCAGGTCACACTGTGCAGTCACAGCAACATTGGTTGTGTCTGTCCAGGTCCCAGCAGCTGCCACTGCTCCCACCACGGACATGGCATCACTTAACCCTTCCCCTGCAGCCACCGGCAACAAATCCACATTATTCCTTGATTAAATCAGGTTCCAACCCAATAGAGGAGCAGACATTTCCTGCTGCCATTAGGGTCTGGGAGGGGGTGACATTGGCTGCCCTGCTACTCTGTAGTGGGGGGTGACAAGTGTAACATGGGGTAACGATGACAGAGAAATGCACAGGATAATAGTGAGAGCGACAGAGGGCAGTGTATGGTATGGAGCAGTCAGGGGGTGGGCTGCAGGATCCCTCCTTACTGTACATGACTGCTCGGGACAGGGAGGCATTTAATGAGCTTCTAATGGCAGGGCACTAATTGGGTCATTAGGGTTTGTGGAAAGGATTCAGCATCAGGTCCCTCATTAATGCCCGAGCCGCCTGTTACTTTGTAGCACAGATCTGTTGGGGCCGCAAAACCAAACAACGTTGTTTATGTAGAAAAGTCTTTGTTTCATAGAAAAACTCAAAAGAGAAAAGCACCTCCCCTGTATATATATACACTGCACAGCACCTTTCCTCCTGTATATATACACACTGCACAGCACCTCTCCTGTATATATACACTGCACAGCACCTTTCCTCCTGTATATATACACTGCAGAATCTACAATAGCTGTCACTCATGTAAGAAGTGAAATCTGGCATTGTACTATACATTTCTCTGCTGTATCTGTGCATCATAAATCGGGGTATGTGTTAAAGGGGGGGGCCCACTGAGACTCTTTCGCCCGGGGCCCTCGAAAACCTGGAGCTGGCCCTGCGCACCAGGTAGTGACCAGGATAGAGTACGTACCTTGGCTCCGCTCACAACCGCGTAGGCACCGCTTAGTCCTATCCTTGAGGTGTCTGCTGAGGCCCGGCCCATACTTGTAGCTGTGTCCGCTGGACTGTGTGCTTCTACTGCCGTCTTGCCTGCTGAACTTTCTTCTTCTTCTTCTGTGCTGCCGACCATCACCTCTACTCCATCATGTGCACGGATCAGGAGATCACGTGCCAAAGAACCCGGAGGATTCGTCGTCGCCGAGGGATCTTCCAGCCACATTCCTCCAGCGCGCAGAGACTAAGTTAACCTGTTATATTCTATTGCATTTGAATTTTCGCCTATCCTCCAATCACATCCTTTACCCCCCTGCTTGTACCATTACTGTTCCTATATATAAAGAACCTGTTAACCCTTGCTCTGCCTCTTGTGTGTCACTGCATCCTATGCATCTGCTAGCATCCTACATAGAGAACCCAGCTATCACGACCCCTGATGCAGGCTTACAGCAGGGGTCTGTGCACAGATACAAAGAGAATAGGGAGGCCTGAAAGGAGAGCTACAATGAGCTTACAGACCTGACTGCAGGACCTGAAACACCTGATCCCTAAGGGGAGTGGCCAGAGGCGGAGCCAGACACTGGGTAGTGATGGAGACTGGCAATGCCGGAGAGAAGTCAAAACGTGCCAAAGTGAAGCCAGGAGGTCACTCAGGTGCTGAAGAGTGAGACAAAACGGTTAGTCAGGATGTAGCCAAAGGTCAGGGAGCCGGAGATAGCAGTACAGTACAAGCAGGGCAGGCGGGTGCGGAGTAAGAGTAATCAAGCCAGAAGGTCAGAGCCGGAAGAGACAGTAATACCAGAATCACAGAGCAAAGCACATAAAGAGGAAACGGACCAGGTCATACACGAGAGACAATCAGACAAAACAGTATGCAAGCACACCAGGGGGTAAGACACACAGCCAAAGCGAATGTATAACTGACAAGCAACCCCAGACGGGGTCAGGTATATATAGCCCTCCCAAATCCAAAAGAAGGCCACACAAAATTAACCCTTAGAGGACAGGGAAAGGAACCCTGTCCTCAACCATGACATTAGCCCTCAAGTTTGTTGTTACGTGAATCACAACTATAATGCTTATTTATGCTTTTGTCAAGTACACATCTCCAAGTCACTCTCCATGTAAACAGCTTAACACCCTATAACAGAATTCATCTAGGACATGGCATCCCAAGGACTGTTTTCACTAGTCCCAGAACCATGTTCGCATGTTCTTATGTCACACAACATAAAGTTAACTTCAACCAATTTAAGTGCTATACTGTACATGTCACAGTGGAGGGACTTCAAATATAATTGAAGGGCCAGTACTTTGTAAGGAGGAGAACACTCAGATCCCATTTTTACCATCTGACAAGCTCACATGTTGAAACAATTCAATGGAACATATTATTCAATGGAACTATTATGTTCCATCATTAGTTGAAGTGATTTCAGTAAGTCAACATTTTCTTCTACCAATATGCGTCTGCTTGAATCATTTCATGTCAATTTACTTGGGCTTCTTATAATCCACTCCTGGACATCTGTGATTCAATCAATATTTGGTGGGACCATTCTTTGCTTTCAAAACAGCATCTGTTCTTCGAGGTACACATTTCAAATCCTTCTCTCTACGGAAGTAATGCCAGACAGAATCTCACATATCAAAAGCACTGATTTTTTGGGGATATTAGCATGAAATAGTATGCAACTGGTTATTTTTCCAACTTTTCTGAACATCAATGGAGTCTCTCCATTACCCAGGAGCTTCCTGGACATTTCAAAATAATTGCCCAAAACATGAGACATTTAGCTAAACCAGAGTTTATCAAAAAGAAAAATATCCCCTGTAGACAGCTGTTTCAAGGGTTCTTACCACCTGTCAATGCAGAGTAAGGCACTAATGGGTTGGACTTTGACTTATAGGATAGCTACTTCCAATACGATGCATGAAATAGCAAGTTTCCTTCCTTTTAGTTAGTATACCCTGCAAGACTCCCTACGCCAGCCTGAAAGTCTCCACATAAAGAAATATTATTCCCTTGACCTTATACTAAGAAGTCGAGAGAAAACTTACAAGAACTTTACTATGATCTGATCTGTAGAACAGGATGTGGGTTGGTCAATAATAAAACTAACTTATGTGATTTTCTCTTCAAAACAAGAAGAAAGTAGTTCCTCTATGTGTCACTATGAGGAGGGATTTCACAATTGTCAGAGATTTTCTTTTACCAATATTTATATCCTATTATTTAGCATTAATTAGTCTTTCTTATTTTGATCCACATAAATCGGAAGAACCAAGGTTATATGATACGTAGACCATTTAATAGCTTTTACCATGAAATACATTTCTCACCTTTGCAAAGTGTGGATGTAAATGTTTCATCAATGGGAGTCTGACTGTGGGGTTTTAAAGGAATTGTCCACAACTAGAACAACCGCTTCTTGAACTAAACTAAAGCCTATACTCACCTCCCGTGTGGGGCCGTTCCAGCGGTGTCGACGTAAGCCACCCCGGGGCTGTGATGTGGTGTTATGACACATGATGCTAGGCACCCAATCAGCATTGGTGTCACTGTCTCCGCCTTTGGACAAACTGAACATGAAGAGGAAGCCAGAGCTGCAGCTGACCCCTGACTTCCTCTTTATGTTCAGTTCATACATAAGTGGGCACAGTGACGTCTGCGCTGATTGGGCACCCATGTCACATGTCACAACACCGCACGAGAGCCCCAGGGGAGAGCGTGTGCCAACACTGCGAGAAAGGCGTCTGCATGGGAGGGGAGTGTAGACTTTATTATTTTAACTGCACCAAACATTTTGTTTAAGAAGGGGTTGCCCTAGTAGTGGACAACCCCTTTAAAGTCTCTTGTGTGGAGGGAGCACAGGTGTGTATGTTTTATGACCACTTTATTCACTTCAGTGGGACTTATGGACATAGACAATCCTTCTTTCCCATAGATGTCAATGCGTGTGCGCAGTGTGTATGTGCACCAGAGGCGTTGAATGAGGAATACAGGGCTGGATGCCAAATTCTATAGTGGTGCACTCACTTCCAGAGGTGCAAGGGCCCTGTAAGGGATGACATTTCCGTCTGCGCCACAAGTACCTATACAGAGCACAGCAGTCAAAATGAGTTTGTCATCAGCTGTTTAGCTCTGCATATACAGTGATCAAGACAACAAAGCTCACTTTATCATACTGTGAGCTTACTCATATCACTCACTGTCTATGCAGGACATCACATCCTAAGACTAACTCATCTCAACTGCTTCACTCTGTATAGGTCGAACCTGCCATGAGAAAGGTCACACTGTGCTCTCCCACAGCTCCCTATTTATTTGTAGCTTTGTGAGAGTAGAAACATAGACATTTTAATTTAAAATATCCCCTGTAACTAACATTATAATAAATTTTAACCCCTCAACGACCAGAGGTATTTTTGGTTTTGCATTTTCATTTTTGACTCCCTTTCTTCCCAGAGCCATAACTTTTTTATATTTTTTGGTCAATATGGCTATGTGATGGCTTGTTTTTTGCGGGACGAGTTGCACTTTTCAACGACACCATTTATTTTACCATGTTGTGTACTTGAAAATAAGAAAAAAATTCCAAATGCGGTGAAATTGCAAAAAAAGTGCAATCTCATAGTTGTTTTTTTTTTTTTAGCCATGTTCACTAAATGCTAAAATTGAGGATCAGTAGATAAAAACGAAGGAGTGCTCACAGTAGTAATGAAATAATAGCCATGTCAATAGATGTAAACTCAATTTTTAAGTAATGATAACTACTGACAAGCCGGGCAAGTGTAGACAAGATGGACAGTCGGAAAATTATCAATAGAAACCAAAACAAAGCACCACAAAACCGACCATAAGTCCAAAATAATATAATCTTTATTAATGTAAAATTTGAGTAAAAAGCATTAAAAAAGGGGGGAAAACAATGCAGATACGAATTATAGGCCACAATGTCTTAATTTAAATGGTATAAGAACATACTGTACATAGAAAAACAAGGAAGCGTACCCAGGAGGAAATATACTAAGAATATAGCTGAATAGAGCACAAAATTGTGAAGTCATATAGAATAGGGAGGGATCACAGTTACAATTGTGTAGGCACAAATACATAAAAAGGTAATCATATAGGGGATTGTTACCCTGTACCTGTGCCCTAATAAAAGGTGAACACAGCACAACTATCAATATAAAAGTAAAAGTGTTCTCTGTGGAACAATCATGTGTACAAAAATCAACTGATAAAAAACTAATGATGACAAATAAATTCAATCTGCACAGGGTAAAAACAATATAGTGAGTGTTAAAGTACAAAGGAGTGAATACTCAAAATGTAGGAGAAAATATATATAGCGTTGTGGATAATCACTCACAGTGTGTCTGCAGATATGTGGCGCCTGGATGGCGTCCTCCCCAACGCGTGTTTCAGCTCTTTACCTTACTCAAATTTTACGTTAATAAACATTATATTATTTTGGACTTATGTTCGGTTTTGTGGTGCTTTGTTTTGGTTTCTAAATGCTAAAACTGATCTGCCATTATGATTTTCCAGATCATTGTGAATTCATAGACACCAAACATCTATAGATTCTTTTTTATTTAGGTGGTGAAAAAAAATCCAAACTTTGGTAAAAAAAAAAAAAAAAAAATTGTGCCATTTTCCAAAAGCTGTAGCGTCTCCATTTTTTTGTGATCTTGGGCTGGGTGAGGGCTTGTTTTTTGCATGGGAGACTAGAAACTGTAGTTGTCTGATTGGCTCTGCTACATACAGGCGATGATCAGATCGCCTGTACTGTATGTAGCAGAATTACTCACTTGCTAGGCTCACCGACCACTGGGTGGCGCTCAAAGCAATCCGGCAGTGACAACAATAGAGGTCTGCTGGAGACCTCTGGTTGTTGACCTGCGATTACGTGAGGGGTCACTGATAGACAGAATTTTGGGTACGCTTGCCGGAAGCTCGAGATAAATGACACTGTCAGAGTTTGACAGCGGCATTTAACAGCCTCAGGTGGATTGCGATTCCACCCGTGGCTGTTGCGTGCCCATGTCAGCTGTATAGTTCAGCTGACATGTGCCAACAAAGGTGCGGGCTCAGAGTTGGAGCCTGCAAAAAACAAGGGGAGTATGAGTCTGACATTGGTGTACATTTACACCCAATGTCGGAAAGAGGTTAAAGAAGTTTTCCGATGAATAAAGTACATTTTAGTTAATAGATCTATGAATAGAAATATGTTTCATAAGTTTCAAAATTGGATGTTTAAGTAAAAAATGTCTCTGTGCTGATATAAGCTTATGAATCTGCCCCTGCTGTGTACTGTGTGATGGTTGTGTCTGGCAGTGCAGGAACATGGTCTGATCAAACCGCAGCTTCAGGGCAGCGGGGGGGTGGGGGGGGAGACAAAAGAGTATCCAGACAGGACGGTGTGGGATTGCAGCTGATTCTGTGAGGTAAAACATTTCGCTGTCTGTATTTAAAGGGAATCTGTGACCCTAAAAATAGTATATGAGCTAAAGCCACCAGCATCAGGGCTTATCTACAGCATTCTGTAATGCATTCTGTAATGCTGTAGATAAGCCCTCAATGTAACCTGAAAGGTAAGAAAAACAGGTTATATTGTACTCAACCAGGGGCGGTCCCGCTGCGGTCCGGGTCCGATGGGTGTCGCGGTCTGGGTCCGGTGCTTCCTAGCTTCATGCAATGACGTCCTTTTCTTGTCTTCCTGACGTGGATCTGGCGCAGGCGTACATTATCTGCCCTGCTTAGAACAGAGCAAAGTACTGCAGTGCGCAGATCCGCAGCAGGAAGACAAGAAGAGAATGTCATCCTATGAAGATGGGGGGTGCTGGACCCAGACTGCGTCACCCATCGGACCAGACCGCAGCTGGACCGCCCCTGGGTGAGTATAATATAACTTGTTTTTCTTATCTTTCAGGACACATCGGGGGCTTAGCTACAGCATTATAGACAGCTGTAGATAAGCCCATGATGCCAGTGGCCTTAGCTCATATACGATTTTTGGGGTAACAGATTCCCTTTAAGCAATATTTTACCACAAAGAAAGAATCAGCTGTTATCCAATGCTGTCCTGTCTGTATATTATTTTGTGTCCTCTCCTGCCCAAGAGATGCGGTATGATCAGACCATGTTCCTGCACGGTCAGACACAGCCATTACACAGTACACAGCAGGGGCACATTTATAAGATTATCTCAGAGCAGGAAAACTTTTTATAAACACATCCAATTGTGGAACTTATTATTATTCATATATGCATTTATTAAAATATTCCTTAAAATTAATTTTGTTTGTGGGAAAACCTCTTTAATCCCTTTACATTTACGCCCAATGGCGAACTCCCTCCCAGCTCTGGTGGTGACCCCACATCTTTTCCGGTACATGTCAGCTATTTTGAACAGCTTACATGTTCCTCTAACAGCCGCGGGTGGAATCACGATCCACCAGCTGCTGTTAAACTGGTAAACGCAGCTGTCAAACTCTGACATCAATATTTAACTTGCACTTCCAGCAAGCGCGTCGGAATTCCTGCCCATCGGTGACCCCGTCACGTGATCGTGAGTGACTGATGGGTTGATATGACAGCAAGAGGTCTCAAGCAGACCTCTAAGGTTGTCACTGCCGGATTGCTATGAGCACCACCCAGTGGTCGGTGTTCATAGCAAGTGAGCAATTCTACTACATACAGGCGATCTGATCATCGCCTGTATGTAGCAGAGCCGATCGGGTTATGGCAGCGTCTAGTCTCTCATGGAGACTATTAAATCATGCCAAAAGAAAAAAAAATGTTTTTAAATATATTTTAAAAAATGAAAAAAGTATAAACGTTCAAATGACCCCCCTTTTGCCCCATTCAAAATAAAACAATAAAAAAGAATCAAGCATACACATATTTAGTATTGCCAAGTTCAGAATCGCCTGACTTATCAATATAAAAAAGAATTAACCCGATTGCTAAAGAGTGTAGCAAGAAAAAGTCAAAACGCCTAAATTACATTTTTTTGGTCGCCTCTACATTGCAATAAAATATAATAATGGGCAATCAAAAGATCGTAGCTGCACTAAAACGGTATAATTAAAAACGTCAGCTCAGTGTGCAAAAAATAAGCCTTCACCCAACCCCAGATCACATAAAATGGAAACGCTAAAGGTCTCAGAGAATGGCCCAAGTTTTTTGGGAATTTTTTTCACCACTTAAATAAAAAAAAAACTACACATGTGTTTGTGAACTCATAATGACCTGGAGAATCATAATGGCAGTTATAGGATTTTGTGAGAATGGTAAAAAAAAAAAAACCTGTGGGATTGCACTTTTCTGCAATTTCACCACACTTGGAATTTTTTTTCCCCCCATTTTCAAGTACACGACATGGTAAAACCAATGGTGTTGTTCAAGAGAACAACTTGTCCCGCAAACAACAAGTTCTCACATGGCCATATTGACAGAAAAATAAAAACGTTATGCTCTGGTTAGAAGAGGAGCAAAAAATGAAAATGCAAACCCAAAAATACCTCTGGTTGTTAAGGGGTTAAGTTTTCACATACTTTTTTAAATCCTAACTAGTGTTAGAACTAGGGTTAGGGCTAAGGTAAGAGTTAGAGCCAAGGTAAGAGACAGTGCTAGGGAAAGAGGGGGGGCTGTATGGGGCGCAGCTAAAAGGAGGCCCCCACATGACTGCGTTGCCATGGGGAGCAGTGCAGTAGGTTTTTAAAGTAGGAGAAAGGGGGCCTGGGGATTGGTAGAGTAGGATTGGGGGTGTGGATTTATGCAAAAGGGAGGTGGGGGCTTGGGAAAGTGCGGGAAAAGGGGAATCAGTCACCTTAGACGGGCGAAGTGAGTGGACCTGCTGCCACAGCCACTTACCATGTCTACCGTGGACAGCCTGGTCGCTCAGCTTCACCGGGAGGCTAGATCCAGGAGGGCCGGATGGCTGGAGGAGCAGCTCACAGGGCTGCTCGGCGACAGTGGGAGCCAGGACAGCGGGAGCCGGGGCAGCAGAACCAGGCGGACGAGGCCGCCAGAGAGGCTGTCCCCCGACACTACACCGCGCGGCAGGCGCAGGCCGCGGAGCCCCTCCCGGGACCCTGCGGGGGCTGGGGGACGCGGCGGATCCACCTTGCCCGCCCCCCCCTCCAGCAGGAATCCACCTGGCGGCCCTGCCGGCGCGAGGCGGCGTGGTGCTGGGCGAGCAATGCAGATGCGGCAGGACGCCGGCGCTGCACAGGATGCCAGGGCCGCACTTCCGGTGCGGCCTGGCAGAGGGCGCGGCGGCGCCGCAGCACCGAGATCTGCAGCCTCTACCCGCCGGGGAGCATCTCCCGCGGTGTCGGCGACGCGAGCGACGGGGCGGAGGAGGAGCCCAGCGGCGGCGGCAGCATCCACGAGGCAGGAGCCGGGGAGTATTGCGGCGGGTGCACCCGGATCCCATCCTCCCAGTGCACCTGGCTCTGCGACAGGACGGCAGAGCAGATTATCGTGCAGGACAGCGGCGGCATCACGGCAGGGAGCGGGTCGCGGTCGCGCCGCAGGAGCGGCGTCCAGAGGAGACAGTCCAGCGTCAGGAAACAGAGGACTCACAGAGCCGGACAGATCCAGATCCAGCAGAAGGTCGAGGGACCGGTCGCCTTCGCCAGTCTCGGTCCCGCCTGGTGACGTGGAGGCCAGGGGCGCGGGCCTGGGGCAGATGAGCGGCAGCGACGATTCCGGGAACGAACATCGCGACGAAAGGGACCGGCAGGATTCAGGAAGCACGGCTGGTGGGGACACAGCACCTGCGCAGCCACGTGAGTATATGTCCAGTCTTTTTCCAGTGCTGGGTGTTTCGGGTGTAGTAGAGCGGGGTGGGGGCAGTAATGAGGTTCCAGGTGTTAGAGAGCTTTTAGCGGGTATGTCGCAGATTTTGCGTAGATTGGATGGGGACGGGGGTAATTCAGTTGCTAATAGTGTGGGATCGTCGCCCGCTGGGGCCTGGGTGTCGGTGGTTGGGGGTATAGCAGGGGGTTCGAGCGAGATTGCGAGCTCGGGTAGTGGGCCGCCTGTTTCTGTGGCGGGGGTGTCGGTGTCAGTTCAAACGGAAACGGGAAAAGGTGATACCATTAAGTTAGACGATAGGGCAAAAGGCGAGGTCTATGTGTGTTTTGAGGGTCCGCTGGGGGCCCATTTGAAGAAGGACGTGAAGGAAAGGATTTGGAAAGACGAATACGTAGAGATTTTCTCTCTCCTTCCTTTAGAAAAATTTAATTTGGATAAAGGAAAGAAAGACGACAACAAAAAGGAGGAGGAAGAAAAGAGGCGTTGGCGCCTTATTCCTCAGATGTTCGTTAACTGGCAGCAGGCCTTTGCCATTCTAGCGAGTGTTATAGGGGAGAAATTCCCCGAGAATTGCTCAGGCCTGTTTTGTTATTTGGATGCTATTGGAGAAGCGCATCGTACCTACGGGGGCCAGGCTTGGCTGGGATACGATGAACAGTTCAGGCAGCGAAAAGCGGTGAGGCCGGAGATAAGGTGGGACCAAAAAGACATCGGATGGTGGTTGAAGGTGATGGCTCCGGTGCGATATGGGCAGTCCTTTCAGGGGGGAGGGGGGTTAGCAGTCTGCAGTCAGGACAAGGCGGAGGACACGGGTCTCAGGGTGCAAAGGAAAAAACTGGGACATGCTGGCAGTTTAATGAGGGCCAGTGCAAGTATTGCACCACCTGTAAATTTAAACACGTGTGCTCCCACTGCAACGGGGCCTCTCACAGAGCCGCTAAATGTTTCAAGAAATCACGGGGTAAGCCATCAGTGGGTGGCGGTCAAGGGGGTGACTCCGGTGAGGGTTCAAAAGATGGCCCCCTATCTAAGTAGATACCCGGATGTTAAAAAGGCGGAGGTTATTAGGGACGGTTTTCTTGAGGGGTTTAAGATCCCTCACCCAACGCACGTGGTTCCTTTTTCTACAAAAAATTTGAGATCAGCTAGCTTGCATTCGGAGGTTGTTTCGGCTAAATTGGCAAAAGAGGTTGAACTGGGAAGAATGGCGGGGCCGTTTAGTTCATTGCCCATGGCTGGCGTAATTGTTTCCCCGCTTGGGGTGGTGCCCAAGAAGGAGTCGAACAAGTTCCGGTTAATTCAGCATCTGTCGTATCCCAAAGGATCCTCAGGTAATGATGGGATTGCGGAGGAGTTGGGCTCCGTTGTTTACACATCGTTTGATGCGGCTGTTCGGTGGGTGCGAAAGTACGGGCCTGGGGCATTGTTGGCAAAAACGGACATCGAGTCGGCCTTTAGGCTCTTGCCGGTGCATCCGCAGAGCATTCCTTTGTTAGGTTGTTGGTGGGAGGGTGGTTTTTACTTGGATAGGTGTTTGCCTATGGGATGTTCGATTTCTTGTGCATTGTTTGAGACTTTCAGTACCTTTTTGGAGTGGGTAGTGAGAGACATATCGGCCGTTCCTTCTGTCATTCACTACTTGGATGACTTTCTGTTTGTTGGTCCACCGGATTCGGCAGTGTGTGGTCATCTACTTGGTACCATGGAATGGGTGGCCGGACAGTTTGGGGTTCCTTTGGCACAGGATAAAACTGAGGGCCCCTGCAAGGTCCTGAGTTTCTTAGGGATTCTCATTGATTCTGAAAAAATAGAGTGTAGGTTGCCGGATGATAAGTTGGTGTTGCTTAAGCAAGAGGTGAGTCGGATTGGAAAATTGCGGAAGACTTCTTTGAAGGAGTTGCAGTCGTTGCTGGGCCGCCTGAATTTTGCTTGTCGTATTATGCCAATGGGCAGGATATTTTGCCGCAGATTGTCCAGGGCGACGGCTGGAGTCCGGTCGGCTCATCATTTTATCCGTTTCGGTAGAGAGCATAAGGATGACCTTCTTGTTTGGCAACGTTTTTTGGAAGGCTATAACGGCAGGCCGCTTATTCAGCAGGAGGATCTGAATGGTTTTGATTGCGAGATCTACACAGACGCAGCGGGTGGAGTTGGTTATGGGGCCTACTGTGGAGGAAAATGGAGCGTCGGGGTGTGGCCAGAGGATTGGCGAAAGAAGAGGCTTACCAAGAATTTAGCATTGTTGGAGTTGTTCCCGATTGTGGTGTCGGTGTTTGTTTGGGGTGACAGTTTTCGTGACCGGCGAATACGTTTTCATTGCGATAACTCGAGCGTGGTGTCCGTGATCAACAGCCTATCTTCTTCCTCCCCCCAGTAATTAGGCTGGTCAGGGAGTTGGTCTTGAGATGCTTGGATTTGAATGCATGGATTTCGGCGGTGCACGGAGTTCAGAACAATATAGCTGACGCCTTGTCTCGTTTGCAGTGGGACCGATTCCAGGAATTGGCTCCAGATTCGGAGGCGGCAGGAGCAGCATGTCCTTTGCATCTGTGGCAGGTGGTTACGGAAGGGGAGGCCGATTGATCCAAGCTTCGGTGTCAAACAGGACATGGTCAAATTATGCGGCGTCATGGGCCATGTGGGAAAGTTGGTTGTTTCAATGCGGCTCGGCTGAGTCAGATAGCGATAGGGCAATGGCGTTATTGGCACTGGTAGGTAAGGTCGTGGAGTGGGGTTGGTCCGTGTCTAGGTTAAACAAGTTTATAGCAGGTTTAGCTTTTGGTTTTCAGTTGCAAGGATTGAGGGACGTCACAAAGGACTTTGTTATACGGCAGGCGTTGAAGGGTTTTCGTAAGGGTAATTCGACTTTTGATAAACGTAGGCCCATTTCTTTTGCGATGTTGCAGCGGTTAGGGGAGGCCTTGGGTGTCATTTGTTCATCTCAGTTCGAGATGGTACTGTTTCGGTTGGCCTTTTCTTTAGCGTTTTTTGGTGCTTTGCATCTGGGTCAATTGGTTTCCCCGAGCAAGGACAGGTCGGGTGGTCTTTTGGCGGAAGATGTAGTTTTTTGGGACGGGGGAGTCGCTTTTTGGATAAGGCGTTCAAAGACGGATCAGCTAGGTAGGGGAAAGAAAGTAGTGCTAGGAAGGGTGGCGGGTAGCGGGATGTGTCCGCAACGCTGTTTAGAGGCATATTGGAATTTGTCATCGGTCAGGTCAGGCCCTCTGTTGCAACACCAAGAAGGGGATTTCTTGTCACGTTTCCAGTTTGTAGTCATTTTGAAGAAGGGCTTGGGTTTACTGGGTGTTAACCTGGAAAATTTCGGCTCGCACTCTTTTAGGATTGGGGCCGCGTCCGAGGCCGATGGTTTGGGCCTCGGGCCGGAGGTGATCAAGAAAATAGGCAGGTGGAGTTCTAATCGTTACCTGTCTTATGTGCGGCATTAAATTAACAATGCTGGAGGGGGAAGTGCGTTTTTTGCGGATTGTTAATTGTGGTTGTCTTTTCCAGGTCCTGCCCCCTTTTTGGCGTGGATTGTAGGACACTCTTCCGTATATTGGGGCGCTCTCCGGGCCGATGCGCGCGCGAATGGTAGGCAACTGGGTTTCGGCCGGGAGGCAGTGATCATCCGTTGGATGGGGACTCGTGGTATGTCGTGGCGTAGCTTCTTGCCGGAATTCTCCCGCGCCACCCGTTTGGATCGCCCCCCGGACATTCTAGTGGTTCACTTGGGGGGTAACGATTTGGGGGCAAAACCGGTGAGGGAACTCATTCGGGATATCCGGTACGACTTGTTGAGGCTGTGGGTATCTTTTCCCGGTATGCTGACGGTGTGGTCGGACATTGTGCCACGGAAGACGTGGCAGGAGGCCCGTTCCCATAAAGGGATTAACAGAGCCAGGGTAAAATTGAACAGGATGGTGGCGAGTTTTGTGTCCCGGAATGGGGGTATTGCCGTGAGACATTTCGAGCTAGAGGCCGGGGTTGGTAATTTCTGGAGGGATGATGGAGTGCATCTTAACGAGATCGGGATGGATTTATGGGCGCTCGGTCTACAAGAAGGAGTAGAAAGAGCTTTGGCGGTGGTGGGGCACTCACGAGCCTGAGGTGGTCAGGGCTGTTCGTGTGTGGCGGGGGGTGGGGTTCTTGGACTTGGTGATGATGCTTATAGGGTTGATCTGGCTTTTGGTACGGGCTCTGGACGGGGTGTTTACCTCAGGAGCTTTGTGGTTGGTTTGTCCGAAATGGGTTACATGGTGCCCTCGAGCTGGTGGTTACAGCTGAGGGTAAATACGTGTTTTTTGGTTAAAATTTTGGGTAGGCTCTCTGCCTATTATGAGCCAGATTTTTTAGCTCCAAGAGCCCCCCCCTCGAGGTTTTATATTTACTGTTTACATGTTGTTATTTATGTATTTGTTTGTTAATAAAATGGCCGCTGTGGCCAAATTATCCAAAAAGAAATTAACGTGGTGGTGTGTTTTCTTGGGTAATAAACGGAAGGGTTTAAGAGGGTGCAGGGTAGTTGGGGGTGGGGGATGCCTTACGGAAAGGATCCTTTATTGGCCATACGCGGTCATGGGGTAAGTGTACAGCTGCGTTAATAAAATATTTTCATTTTACACAAAATTGTGAAAAAAAGTATGAAACAATATTATGTATAAATAAGTATAACTTTTTATTTTAAAATGTTATATCAGATTTCAGCATAAAATAACTAAAAGGTTAAAGGGCTATTTCTGAAAACACTACATACAGTATGTCCTTGGATGACAAAGTATTCAATACATAATTGATGGAAAGGACTTAATTAGTGCTATTGGCACACAAGTTAGGGGACGCAAAATGCTGGATTGGAATCAAAGGTAATATATTTTGTTGATATGTCACGTCAAATCTTATAAATACATTTTGGAAATGTAACAGTAACTTGGGACCTCTGCAACCTCCATATAATTAATTTTCTTTACCTGGGCAAAGAGTGAGCTTGGTGCCCACTAAAGTATCTCCTATCATAGCCACATATGAATATAGCAGCTAAAAATAATTTAGAACTCAAATGTCCTTTTTTATTGCTTTGTGTCATTGCTAATTTTAGCTTTTGGTTTCTTTTAACCAATTAAGAGCATGTGTCAGTGATTGGCCTGGTGAACCGCTCCGTAGAACTCTCCGCCTACCGCCACTTCCCACTTCCTGTTAAAGAAACTATATGGAAGTTTACATCTGGAGGCGGCACAGTTAAAGTGGCAGAGGCTGGGAATAATTCATTCTTGACATACAGCGACCAATTCAAGAACCGTGTTGAAGCTTCCCATAATGGAACAATCATTACCATCCGACATCTGAGCTTAAAAGATGCCGGGGAATACTGTGCAGAGATCGTGCTTACCAGCAAAGTTATCCTCAAGTCGATCTTTACCCTCGCTGTGTACGGTAAGTTTATCTGTCCGGTTATCCATCTTATGAGCTAGAACCAATCCCAGAAACATGAATATGTCAAGAAATTACATCGTTTGAATATTAACCCATAGCAGCTGGCAAATTTTCCAGAATTTTACTAATACTTTATTGGCGTTTATGTGTCATTTTGGTCTCTTTATTGTATGTAATCAGTGTTGCATCTCTTTCATTATAGATCCCATTCCCACTCCGGCAATAAAGATGGAATGGATGGAATATAGTGGGGACCGATGTAACGTCACACTCCATTGTTCGGCTCCATCTCATAAACCAGCTTTGTTTTATACTTGGAGATACAGATACCAGGACATAGAGTATAATCTGTATAGTAATGGAAGCACCATCCAGATAACACTAACCCCAGCTCACCAGGACATGGAGTTCCTGTGTATAGTCCAGAGCCCGGCAGACCAGAAAAATGTCTCTGTCCATCTAGGATGGTTTTGTGGGATGGCTAATATGATGAAAAACAGAGGTGACGTAAGACCTTTCTCTACATACATGTGTAAAGAATAAATGTCGGTATGTATAGGCTTCATCCATAAAATAACATCATAGAGTCAGCAAAGTGGCAGGAGAATGTCTTGTGATAAATTGTGGCAGGGTAACTAATAATGCCAATAGAATTTGCCTAAATACATCATATATGTAACTGAGTTAACTATTATTTATCTAGAATCCTCAACATTGAAATTGCAACACCAAGGAGGACAAGCCAAAAGGTGATATTAAGATATGAAAATAATCAAATAAAAGCTAGATTGAAATAACATTTTGTAGCCACAAGAAGCTTAAAAAATTGGATCAAGTCTTGTAGGTTGAATGTATGACGCCTCTTGTTCGCTATTGTTCTAGTTATTGAAAATTGTCTCAAACTGGAAGGGACAGAATCTTTGAACAGACAGACCTTGGTTTATCCAACTTGCAGATTGCCAAGATGTCAACAATGGTCAATGTCATGCGTTCCCATGGATGGGAGTACAATGGCAAACTGGAATGAAAGTAAGAGATTCACAGATGCGAAACGCTGCAGGGACGGTGACACAGGGTCCTACTTCGGTATCACACAAGCAAGAGAGCTAGAGATGAGTGAACTGTCCCAAGAAGCTTTATTACATGCAAACCAAAAGGTCCACAGAACAATCAACCACACAGAGGATAAAATAATCCAGGAACACGCATACAGTTCGGGATTAATGCCCCTGGAGATGAGAGTCACAATCTTCTATTTAGAGATCGATATGACAATGCGGCTCCAGATACTTTTCAGTATTGGGCTCCTCCAGCAGTAGTTTCCAGGGTATTCAGAGTTTCTCCAAGTCTCTCTTGGGTGCTGGCCTTAGCATGAGCATCCCACAAAGAATCTATCTTATTGTTCTGTCTGTCCTCCTTAGGCCCCGTCTTTATAGCCAGTGGTAGGCAGACTGGTTGGAAGGTTTTCAGGCCCCTCAAGACCTGGGAACAGTGCCTTAGAGATCAAGGCACTACATCGGTGATTTGCTGCATTTGGAGAGCAGAGGGGTCATGAATGTTCAGTCAGGAAAAGTCATCAAGATGCATGGACACATTCAGGCTGCAGATTGAAACTGAGCTAATCCAATTATCTTATCTTTTGTAAAGTAATAGACTGGGAATACACAGAATGATACAGAGCAACAAGACAACACTCCTAAAATCATTAAAAATATGAACATAGACAGAATGATACCCCATACACCATATCACACCACCACAGACAGATCATCAGATTAGAATAATGGTGCATAGTGAGTGATCCATTCTGTACTGCAAGAAATAAAACCTCATATACCAAATCTATGGCATTACACAATGTCTACACAAACCATCAGAAGGCATCTGCACGACATTGGACTACGAACTAGATGTCCAGATACAGGAGTCCATTGACCTCATGCCACCGATCTCAAAGGCTCTAATTGTAGTAGGTCCTACTCCTGAGATTATGGTGGCAAAATATACTGTAGCCAGAACCCTCTAGTCTTCATTCCAGATGCAATAACAGCTTGGAGGTACACTGATTGTGGTGATTCCAGAAGCTTGGTGTTGCAGTTTCGATGTTGAGGAGTATCTCTATCTATCTACACTTCTCCACTCTATTTATTAGTAAATCTTAACAACATTCAAGTGAATGGACCCAAGCTGTAATTCCAGACACTGCTAGGAGTAGGGTGGTTTACAGTTAAGACTATCATTTCTAATCTCTGATACCATATGTTACCTCTGCATGTGCCTGGATCTCCTTTCTTCTTAGCTTATTCTTAGGTCTCTCCTTTACTTTAAGCTCCAGAATCTTTACAAATCTATCATTATATCTTGCCTCCAGGATGTTATTTGTATCTGAGGTCCGGACTAATCGTAGCTTTCCTGCTCATCTCCCTGTTCTTCATATGCCTGTCTCGCTGTTATCAGTAATACACAGGTAACTCTTTATATGACCAATGACAATTATCAGAACAATGAAAATGATGGTTCTCCGATATTCTGCGGATAGATCAAAAAATTGATTGGCAATATTAAAGGGAACCTGTCACCAGGTTTGATTTCTTGCTTCGTGTGGATGACGCGTCCCTGCATGATGCACACAGGCTCCCTGACATCGCAGTCCTGCACAGGTATACAGTGAGGAAAAAAAGTATTTAGTTAGCCACCAACTGTTGTACAGGTTCTCCCACTTAACAAGAGAGGCCTGTAATTGACATCATATGTAGACCACAACTATGAGAGTCAAAATAAAAAAACAAATCCAGAAAATCACCTTGTCTGATTTGGCAAGATTTATTTTGCAAATTATGATGGAAAATATGTATTTGGTCATTAACAAAAGTTCATCTCAATATTTTGTTATATATCCTTTGTTGCCAATGACAGAGGTCAAACATTTTCTTTTTTTCTTTCAGTCTTCACAAGGTTGGCACACACTGTTGGTGGTATGTTGGCACATTGCTACATGCAGATCTCCCCTAGAGCAGGGATGTTTTTCCGACCTGTCGCTGGGCAACATGGACTTTCAACTCCCTCCAAAAGGTTTTCTATGGGGTTGAGATCTGGAGACTGGCTAGGTCACTCCAGGACCTTCATATGCTTCTTACGAAGCCACTACTTCATTGCCCTGGTGTTGTGCTTGGGATCATTATCATGTTGAAAGACCCATCCACGTTTCATCTTCAATGCTCTTGCTGATTGCACTCAAAATCTCACGATACATGGCTCCATTCATTCTTTCATGTACACAGATCAGTCGTCCTGATCCCTTTGCAGAGAAACAGCCCCAATGCATGATGTTGCCACGCCCATGCTTCACGGTAGATATGGTGTTCTTTGGGTGCAACTAAGCTTTCTGTCTCCTTCAAACACTGCGAGTTTTGTTTCTACCAAACAGTTCTACTTTGGTTTCATCAGACCATATGACATTCTCCCAATACTGTTCTGGATAATCCAAATGCTCTCTAGCAAACTTCAGAATGGCTCAGATATGTACTGGCTTAAGCAGGGGACATGTCTGGCGCTACAGGATCTGAGTCCCTGGCGGCGTAGTGTGTTACTGATAGTAGCTTCTGTTACGGTGGTCCCAGCTCTATGCAGGTCATTCACTAGGTCCCCCATGTGGTTCTGGGATTTTTGCTCACCATTCTTGTGATCATTTTGACCCCACTGGGTAAGATCTTGTATGAAACCCCAGACCGATGGAGATTATCAGTGGTCTTGTAAGTATTCCATTTTCTTATTATTGCTCCCACAGTTGATTGTATCCCACCCAACTGTTGCATATTGCAGATTCAGCCTTCCCATCCTGGTGCATGGCTTACAATTTTGTTTCTGGTGTCCTCTGACAGCTCTTTGGTATTCACCATAGTGGAGTTTGGAGTGTGACTGTTTGAGGTTGTGGACGTGTGTCTTTTATACTGATAACAAGTTCAACCAGGTGCCATTACTACTGGTAATGAGTGAAGGACAAAGGATCCTCTTAAAGAAGAGCTTACAGGTCTGTGAGAGCCTGAAATCTTGCATGTTTTAGGTGACCACTACTTATTTTCCACCATAATTTGCAAAATACAACTTGCCAAATCAGACATAGGGATTTTCTGGATTTGTTTTTTTCATTTTGACTCTCATAGTTGTGGTCTACCTATGATGTCAATTACAGGCCTCTCTCATATTTTTAAGTGGGAGAACTTACACAATTGGTGGCTGACTACATACTTTTTTTCCCCAGTGTACTTTACTCTGACCTTTTTTCAGCGCCTTCGCACTGCAGTACTTTCCTCTGCCCTCAACAGGGCAGAGAAGTATGCCTGCGCAGGAGTGTAGTGCCAAGTCCACACGATTTTTTTTTTCAGAATAAATGTTTATCTCAAAATAGAGCCAACCGCGCTGGGCAGTAACATCTATCTGCGATTTGATAGATGCTACTGCGCAGACACCGCCATTTTGCTAAACAAAATAAAATTGTCTCCACCAAGATGGCCCCGCCGGCGCCCACACAGTAGCATACATTGGATCTGCAAACACTTTTTCATCCAAATATAGATGAGTAATTGAATTGAGATAAATTTTGGAATGCTTTTTTTTAGGGTTTTATACCACCAAACTTTACCCCAGAGCACGTAATAGTCTATCGATGAGTAATTTAATCCAGTTTTACATTCCACTGTACAGTAACAATAACTCTGTTTAATTGTATGAATGACCAACTGAATCCAGAAAAATGTATTCAACGTAAATATTTTTGAAAATGTAGTTAACGTACTTCTACACTCATAAAGGCTTTACAGAAAGTGCAAAGCTAGGAAAAAATTATTAGGAGGGTCTTCCATTCAAAGTTGAAGGTATCAAGTGAAGTGCTTCATAAAAAACATTTACTATTTAGTGTAGTTGATGTACTACCACACTCATAAAAGCTTTGCACAAACTGCAAAGTCAGGAAAACATTATAACGAGAGTTATCCATAAACCATTGAAGGCCACAATTGGAGGGCCTCATTTAAATATTGAACATTAAAAGCAGTTTATGTGCTGCTGTCATCTGGTGGGGGGAAAAGTGGATGTTAATCCAGGCTTTGTTTATTTTTATCAAAATGAGTCTGTCAACAATCAAGCAAAAGCACCTGTCTCTTATGACCCCCCCGCCCGGTAGCACTAAAAACCCATTCAGACATGACGCTAGAGGCAGGACAGGACAATGGCTCCAAGACATAGAGGGACAGCTCATGCTAGGTGTCCAATTTTGAGACCCAATACTTTAATATTGCATGGAAATTACGGAGTATGCTGGTTTGGTCGGTCAAGTATTGCTTGACCATCTTTAAAAACTTTTCTCTCCTTGTCAAAAATACCCAGTCATCAGGACCTGGATGCTGGGATGGTGTCATGAAATTGGCTCATTACCCCTGCCTCTGCTGTATGTTTACCTCTCCCATTGATTGGACAAGGAGGAAGCTTGCCCCCTACCATTAGCATTGTGTGATGAGAATTTTTTCAACATGTTTTCAACAATCTCCTTCTGGTATAGCAACATTTTAGAATACCTCTCTGCCTCAATAAGGAAAGATTCAAAGTTCTCCTTGTAGCGAGGGTCTGGCAGACAGAACAACCAGTACACTTTTTGGCCAAGATAAATATAACACAAGGGTCACGGGAAAGGCAGCAGTAAGTAAAGTTGGCCATATGTGCCAAGCTCACTACATCCAACATTTCCTGTCTCCACCATGATGACCACTTTCCTTCTCCTCTTTTTTCTCTTCCTCCTCTCTCACATTTTCAACCCATTCTTGTAGGAGAGATGGGAAGAAGGTTGTATGGGTACTATCATGTGCTAGCTACTGTTACTCCTCCTCCTCAGTCTCAGCCTCCCCATTGTTACCCAATCCGCGCTGAGCAGATGAAATGAGGATGGGCTGGGTAGTATCTCCCAGTCTCATGTCTTCCTCCATCGCCACCTAGTCCTTCATGTTTAATTATGATTAGCAACTGTTTAAGAAGGCACAGAAGCGGGATAGTTGCACTGCCTATGGCATCAACACTGCTCACCATCTTTGTGGAGTCCACAAAGTCTTGGAGAACTCCACAAATATTAGACATCCATGCCCACGCTTCAGTTGTTATGTGAGCAGGCTGACCAGAATGCCCACAGCATGTTGGAGCTCGTATTCCACAACTGCCCTCTACTGTTTACAAACCCTTGCCAGCATGTGCAGAGTTAAGTTCCAGTGTGTGGTATTGTTGCACCCCAGTAGGTGAGCTGGCACTTGCATGCGCTACTGCAGCACTGTCACAGTGGCAGCAGCTGTAGCTGACTTGCGTAAATAGGCGCTGACATGGCTTACCTTGATCAGAAGCTCTATCAAATCTGGGTAGGTTTTGAATACCTTCTGAACTACCAGCAGTAAAACAAAAAAATGACTAAGAATTTTTTGGCAGCTGCTAGTGATGATCGAGCAGTGAACTGCTCGAGTGCTTGGTACTCGAATCGAGCAGGTCGGACGCTTGGACAGGCTTAACTTGAGTAACAGATATAATGGAAGTCAATGAGAAACTCAAGCATTTTTCCAGAAGTCTCTAACAAGAGAGTTGGGGGGGGGGGGAATTGCTGAAATTTTAATGGAAACTGTGGTCAAGTGGCATGGGAACAACATGGGTAAGATGCCCGGATGCATCGCTGACTCCCAGGTCACTGCTGGGAACAAATGTTACAGAGTGTAGGGGGATCTACAGGTTGAGAACACTTACCCCTGTTGGTCTAAATGAAAATCTGTGGTTTTGGATCTTTCTTAGGGATAACTCTATATTATAATTTTGATTGTAATTTTATTGTTTTAGTTCATTTTAATATTCTATTTACTTCTCTGCTTTTCATAGAACTTTCATCATACAATGATATCTCAAACAAAAAGCAGCAACGTATGGTATCGATTTGGGATAACTACTCAATTACCAACCAATGACAAACATGAGAAATTGGACGGTTGTGAAAATATTCAGAAGACCGTGATTCCCTGAAATTCCTGGACAACTATTTGGCAAACCAGAAACAGCAAGAAGAAGGAGATTTGTATCATTATGGACATTTTTATACCAACTATATTCTTCTTAGTATTGTTTATTTCTCCCCAGGATAAGGAGACAAGGATTTAACTTTTATTATTGGTGAGAACACAATTTACAGGTAGTAACTATGTTTAGTTAAAAATTAGTCATCTTTAAATTTGTTCTTATGGGGTAGATATTGATGACTTAATATATAACATCAAATTTTGTAGGGATACTTTGATTTCTTTTTCCCACATAAACATAGTCATTATAAGTTGTTAATACTTTAATATTTAACATTGGTATTACTGACACTTACTAGTTCATAATTATCCTAGATTATGCACTCTTTCATAGACACCTTTTCAAACATCTTTTTTTTATCTAACAAGGATAGAAAATATGGTCCTCCGTAAAGCGCTGATAAATAATTGTGTGCTTTCTTTTATAATAATTGATTATAATTACGTATATGGATTTTTTTTTGCACTTACCATTTTGGGTTTTCATAATACTAATATACCATGGTATAATTTCATAATTTTTCATTATTGTCTTTCCCCCTTACCTCCCTTTCCCTACATCTCCTTCCCTTCTTTCACCAATACCACACTAACTGAATGTGAACTACATTTTTTCCACTACCTACACTTCTCACATAGGCACTTCAGTATTCAATGACACACATTTTTTTCTTGATATGTGTACTAGTTTCACATGTCTCAATTAGGATATTCATTAGTAAAAAAAACACGGGAGACCCAGTTTATAACACTATCTTTTAACACATAATCTTTTACCATTTTGGCATCCCCTTATTTAATCACAGATTTTCAAATCCAATAGGTCACACATATATAGTGTGTGAGTATTAAGACAATCGTAAATAAGCATCTGTCTTCTCTAATTTTTCCATCCTCCACCTTTTTCTCCATAATATTGTCATCATTCTTCTCTCACATACTTCTTATCCCAAGTTTTTCTTTTTGATGTGGGTTTTCTTCCACTGATGCTAGAAGAAAGGAATGACAGGGTGAAATCCAAATTAGTACTATACTTGCCGCAGGTGTTGGTGCACATGTGCTTCTATGCAGTTCTCACAGACCTCCCCCGGAAAGTAACATAGCAACCACATGCATCTAAATGCTTGCGTTTCACTGCGCACCAGAGGGAGATCACTTCCTGGTGAGACAGACAGGAGCGCTATATGACAACAGCATGACCTCAGGGATCATTAATCATTAGATAGCAGCCCGCTGACATGTTTATATGTTATTGGCTGATGTGTGGATGTAACATAGTGCTAACCCCCAACTTGGATACTCCCCCAGGAAGAAGAAACCATAGCGAAACGCGCGTCGGGGTTTGCGGCACATACCATACCTGACCTGCCATTGGCTCCACAAGGTTCATATGCCGCCACACATGTAAGATTATACTATTTAGTGTTTGGACTTAACTTTATAGGAGGCGATGGTGTGCAGATTTGACTGGCAACTTAAAGGTTTATCATGGAGTGATTTTTTAGAAGTTGAACATCTACGCACAAGTCTAGCATTGAACCACTCTACCTACATAGGATCATGTAGAGCCCAGTATATCTGTGTATCAGTACACTGTATCTGACATTTTGCTTTCATTTTTTTGTGATGGGCAATCACAGGACAACATTATTAGGCAATGCTAACTAGATATATACAATTTAAGGCAATTTTTGTTACAACTTAAAGGATATATATATATATATATATTTGTACATAACATTTCTTTTATACACATAGCACATATGTACAAAAAAAGAGGTATATGTAACTTTATTTACAAAAAGGAAGTATATATAACTTTATTTACAAAAAAGGAAGTATATGTAACTATTTACAAAAAAGGAAGTATATGTAACTTTTTGCTGGTCTTGCAGATAGTCAGCTCTATGAATGTCCCTTTTAGGTGCTCTTTGTTCTGTGACATATTGTTTTAATGTATTTATTATTCATGAATTTTTCAATAAACTTTTGAAGTTTTATTATGACATAAATCATTTCTTTGTCTGTCCTGTTGAGAAGTTCACAGACGTTAAGAGTATATATAGAATTTTAAGTACTAAGGTTTTTTGTCTTGGACAAACATTGACTAATGAGAACAATGTTGTCTTTAGAGATTGACAATAAAAGATACAAAACTGAAGAAAAAAATGGATTTTACAGGAAAAAATGTTAGGAAACAATCTTTCCTGTATAGTGACTTGAATATATAACGCAAAATTAAAAAGAGAAAAAACAACAACAAAAAACTGACTTCCTCCTCCCCCTCATGTTTAGTGCATGCATGATCAGCAACTTTCTCTGTCAGTGCAGCAATGACAGTTTTCAACGCATACGGGTGCTATGCTGCTGCATCTCCATGCTATACAAGCGATCAGCCTGCAAAACAAATGACAGTGGGACAAAATAAAAAAGTTTCAAAAGTAAATAAATATATAATTGTAAAAATATTTTAAGATAAATAAAAAATAATTAAAATATCAAAAGATATTGTACCCATAAATAAATAGTTGTAGGAAAAAAATTATAAAAAATAAAAGTACACATATTTGGTATCGCTGCTTTCGGAATGACCCGACCTATAAAACTGTCCCACTAATTAATCCCTTTAGTGAACATCATAAAAAAATAAAAAGCAAGGAAAAAAAAATTCTTTATCTTCACACTGCCGCACAGAAAGTGGAATGAAACGCGTTCAAAAAGACGGATAAAAATAAACATGTATCGATGAAAACGCCATCTTGTCCCGCAAAAAACAAACCGCCATACAGCTCCATCAGTGGAATAATAAAAAAATTATAGCTTTCAGAATAAAGCAAAAATAATTATTTTTTCTATAAACCAGTTTTTATTTTGTAAAAGCACCAAAACTTAAAAGAGCAATATAAATGCGGTATCACTGTAACAGTACTAACCTGAAGAATAAAACTGCCTTATCAATTTTACCACATGCGGAATGACATAAACCCCTCAAAAAATAATTCCTGAATTGCTAGTTTTTTTTCATTCAGCCTCCCAAAAATCGCAATAGAAAGCGATCAAATAGTACCAATAAAAACAACTCGTTCTGCAAAAAACAAAACTTCACATGACTCTGTGGGCCAAAATATGAAAAAATTTTAGCTCTCAAAATATGGTGATGCTTTTGCAATAAAAAGTGTCTTTTAGGGAGTGACAGCAGCCAAACATAAAAACCCGATATAAATCTGGTATCGCTGTAGTTGCACCGACCCAAAGAATAAAGCCACCTATTCACTTATACCACGTGAGGAACGGCATAAAAAATAAGTAAAAACAATTCTTCACATGCTGTTGATTTTTTCATTCTGCCTCTCAAAGATCGCAGTAAGGCCCGGCGCACTTTATCCTTTGCTCTGCGCTGAGCACTTGCATCGGGGTTTCCGTGTAAAACTCTGAAATACGTGATTCAGATGGAACCTCTGGCAATAGATTCCCTATAATGAGGCAGATAGAGGCATTGTGAATGATATAGGACTTGTGATCTGGCAGTGTCCATCCTCTTAGGATTGCATAAAAATGCCGTTGGCCACAGTTTTGCGTGTTTCTGAAAAGAAGGACATCGCTGAACAGAGGTCAGACTTAGTCCAGAGTAACTCTGCTGCCTCATTATGGTGAATGGATCCCCTCAGGGTTTCATCTGAATCATGTTACTCAGAGATTTAGATGGAACCCCCAAAGTAAGTGCTCAGTGTAGAGCCCCGGATAAATATTATCTCAAACGTTATGTAAAATGTTCCCAATAAAAGCTTCAACTTACAAAAAAGCAAGACCCCACTCAGGTCTTCCACATTACTGGTAATACAAAGGCTCTGGAAAAGTGAAATGGCTCCTCACCCTCCAAAAGAAATTCAGCAAATTCTACGCTCCCTAATCCATATACCCCCACCCTTCTGAGCCCCAGTGTACCTAAACCACATATATGGTCCACATGTTTGGCATTTCTGAAGTGATGAGAGCTCACCTAAGTTAGGGGTGCATGTCTCCAGAAGTACGGGCTGGGAATAACATACTGGTGACTGCAATGTGCTGTTCACTACAGGGTACTGGTCACTGCATCGGCAGTTTGCAATTTCCACTCAGCAACATCCACTGCTGCTTGTTTCTGGAAAATAGTACCATGGAGTCAAAATCATCACTACACCTGTAGATTAATTCCCAAAGTGGTATAATTTCCAAAATGGGGTCACTTTAGCTGGATTCTGCTCTTCTAGCATTTAGGGACTCTGTATATGGAGTCCGTAAACCGTTCTAGGAAAATCTGCGAGCGAGGAGGCAAAAAGCACTCGGTTTCTCCCAAGTCTCTCCGTATGGCTAAGTAGTACTGTACAGACACATATGAGGTATTGCCATGGTTAATAGAAATTGTGGGACAAATTATGGTGCCATTTTTGCCAACTTCTAGTGTGAAAATGTAATATCTGAGGCTAAAACAGCATTTTGGTGGTAAAAATGTACCGTAGTTATTTTTTCTTCACTGGTATAAATTTCTGTGACACACCCGTAGATAAATTCATTTGGAAGTGTAGTTTGTAAAATAAGTTCACATATAGGGGGGTCCTTTTGTTCTGGCACCTCAGGGGCTCTGTCAATGTGACATGGCACTCTCAAACCATTCCAGCAAAATCTGAACTCCAATATGATGCCTCTTCCCTTCTGAGTTTTGCACTGTGCCTCAAAAGTAGTATTCCTCCACATATGGGGTATCGGTGTACTCAAGAGAAATTACACAACAAATTGTATGGTGCAATTTCTCCTGTTACCCGTTTGAAAATGCAACATTTTGGGCCAAACTAACATTTTTGAGGGGAAAATGTGATTTTTTTTTTTTTAATTTTTACATCTCAATGTTATAAACTTCTGTGAAGCACCTGAGAGTTCAAGGTGCACATCACATATCTAAATATATTTCTTGAGGGGTCTATTTTCCAAAATGTGGTCACTTGTGGGGTAGGAGGTTCATCTGTTTAGGCACATCAGTGGCTCTTCAAATGTGACATGAGGTCCACTAACGATTTCAGGAAATTTTACATTCAAAAAGTGAAATGACGCTCCTTCCCTTCCGAGCCCTACCGTGCACCCAAACAGTAGTTTTCTCCCTCATATGGGGTATCAGCGTGTTCAGGAGAAATCACACTACAAGTTGGATGGTGCAATTTCTCCTGTTACCCTTATGAAAATTAAAAACTTGGGGCCAAAATAATATTTTTGCGGGAAAAATGTGAATTTTTAATTTTCGTGGCTCAACTAAATAGTGATGAGTAGGGTTGAGCGACTTTTAGTTTTTTAGGGTTGAGTCGGGTTTCACGAAACCCGACTATCTCAAAAGTCGAGTCGAGTGAAATCGGCCGATTATCGCGAAAAGTTGGGGATCGACCGAAACACGAAACCCAATGCAAGTCAATGGGGAAGCATAGTCGGCAGTGAGTGGAGGCCAGGAAAACATGTACAGTGCCCATTTTAATGGCAAAAACATACATTCTTGTTACTGAAGCTTGTAAATCTTAATTTACCTTATAATAATAGTAAGGCATTGGAAATTGGGGGTCATTTGGCTAAAGTTGTGGGGGATAGGACTGGTTCAAGTATTTAGTGGGCCCAGGAAATCTGGACCACGTCACAGCAGTGGAGCAGGGAGAGGTAAGTATTTCAACTTTGCAAGTGCTGTGATCCTGAGCAAGCAGGGGGGGGCCCACTCGGCATTGGCACTGGCACAGGGCCCCTCAAAATACGGCGGTGTGTTTGCACGGCGGGGGCGCCTCCCACCGGCAGCGACACTTTTGCGTACTATGAGGGGCCCTGTGCCAGTGACGTCGCCAACGAGTTTCCCCCCCACACCTGATGAAGGAACCTGCACTTTCATCTGCACCTTCCTCTTTGTCCCCGTGTACGGTGTTATGGTATGCAGAGTCACAATCTTGCATTATGGGTCAATGTACCAGCAGACTCATCTATCACTGGCTGGGCAATGGACAGGATGAAGAGGAAACACAGATATAGGCCCAAATAAAAAAGTGGGCTAAATACAGTTCAAAATTGGTAACAGGCCTTACCAGGGGGCATTGCTTTGTTCAGTGGAGTACAGCGGTAATGAGAGGCTGACACAGTGAGTAGGCCCAAATCAGTAAGTAGGCTAAATGCAGTTCAAAATTGGTAACAGAAGTAAACAGGCGGCACTGGTTTGTTCAGTGTAGGAGAACATCAAGGAGCGGCAGACACCGTTAGTAGGGCCAACAAAACAAGTAGGCCAAATGCAGTGTTATATTAAAAACAATTTAACGAGACCCTGAAGATAGAAACTAGGGAAAGGCAACCTGGAGAACACCTTGGAGCGGAAGACACCGTTTGTAGAACCCAGACCCAACTTGTAGGCCTAATGCAGTGTTGTTTCAACAACTACTTAACAAGAGCTTCAAGATAGAAGCTAGGGAGAGGCAACCTGGAGAACACCTTGGAGCAGCAGACACCGTCTCTACAACCCAGACCCAACTTGTAGGCCTAATGCAGTGTTGTTTCAACAACTATTTAACGAGAGCTTCAAGATACAAGCTAGGGAGAGGCAACCTGGAGAACACCTTGGAGCGGCAGACACCGTCTCTACAACCCAGACCCAACTTGTAGGCCTAATGCAGTGTTGTTTCAACAACTACTTAATGAGAGCTTCAAGATAGAAGCTAGGGAGAGGCAACCTGGAGAACACCTTGGAGCGGCAGACACCGTCTCTACAACCCAGACCCAACTTGTAGGCCTAATGCAGTGTTGTTTCAACAACTACTTAACGAGAGCCTGAAAATGGAATTTCAGGACAAGAAACCATGAGAACAGCACGGAGCGGTATACACCGTTAGTAGGCCCCAACCACACTAGTGGGCCAAATTCAGTGTAATATTAACAACTACTTAAGGAGAGCCTGAAAATGGAATTTCAGGACAAGAAACCATGAGAACAGCATGGAGCGGCATACACCGTTAGTAGGCCCAACCACACTAGTAGGCCAAATTCAGTGTAATATTAACAACTACTTAAGGAGAGCCTGAAAATGGAATTTCAGGACAAGAAACCATGAGAACAGCAAGGAGCGGCAGACACCGTTAGGAGGCCCCAACCCAACTAGTAAGCCAAATGCAGTTGTTCCATTTAACAACTATTTAACAAGAGCCTGAAGATAGAAGCTCAGGAAGGACAACCAGGAGAACACCTTGGAGCGGCAGACACCGTTAGTAGGCCCCAACCAAACTAGTAGCCCCACTGCTGTTGTTCGAATAAAAACTATTTAACGAGAGCCTGAAGATTGAAGCTCAGGAAAGGCAACCAGGAGAACACCTTGGAGCAGCAGACACTGTTAGTAGGCCCAACCACACTAGTAGGCCAAATTCAGTGTAATATTAACAACTACTTAAGGAGAGCCTGAAAATGGAATTTCAGGACAAGAAACCATGAGAACAGCAAGGAGCGGCAGACACCGTTAGGAGGCCCCAACCCAACTAGTAAGCCAAATGCAGTTGTTCCATTTAACAACTATTTAACAAGAGCCTGAAGATAGAAGCTCAGGAAGGACAACCAGGAGAACACCTTGGAGCGGCAGACACCGTTAGTAGGCCCCAACCAAACTAGTAGCCCCATTGCAGTTGTTCGATTAAAAAACTATTTAACAAGAGCCTGAAGATAGAAACTCAGTAAAGGCAATCAGGAGAACACCTTGGAGCGGAAGACTCAGTTTGTAGACCACAACGAAACTTGTGGCCCCAGTGCAGTTTTATAATTCTGACAGGCTGAAAACCAGCCTTTTTTTTTTTTTTTTTTTTTTTTTTTTAAGAGGAGGACAGCTGTATTAAGTGGCGCAGACAGACACTGCTAATAGGCCTTACACCACAAAGTAGGCTCACTGCAGGTTGAAAAAAAGTTACATGGGTACACGGTCGGCATTGGTGTGCTCAGCGGAGGACAAATGGTAGGAGGGACCGCAGACACACTTAGTAGGCCTAAAATTAAGAAAAATAGGCTCAAAGCACCTTCGATTATGTGGCAGGGGTACACAGGCAGCATTGGTGTGGTCAGCGGAGGACGATTAGAAGGAGTGTCTGACACAGTTAGTACTCCCAAAAAATAAATAGATGTTAATGTCTCGCAAAACAACAAAACCAAAAAACAAAAGGGTGGCATACTTAGGTAGAGGGGTGGGCTCCTCTTCTGAGTTTCAGACATAGTAATTTGGTGCTAAGTATTTACTGGTGTCAATATAGGACACTGACCCTGACTATTTTAACTAGCATCATACATGTCAACAAATTGGTATTGTCAGTGCCAGGCATTGAAAGATGTCAGCGCATAGACTAAACATTGTTGGAGCTGTGAGAGATAATTTTGCAAGTGGTAGAGCACTGTTTGAGCTGGGGGGGGACTCTCTTGTGGCCGGCGGTACAGGCCCAGGGCCCCTCATGTTACAACGGTGTGTCTGACGTTGGGAGCGCGCCACCACCGCCAGAGACACTTTATTGTATTATGAGGGACCCAGTGGCCGTGCTGTCGACCAAATGCGGGCACACCCACCTCTTCAGACAAACGGCACTCTCACGGGTGCTTGCGCCAAGTGGCGAGACCACGGCCCCGTGGGGGGAGTTAGCCCATTTAGGGAGGTGTAAACATGTCGTATGCTGAACAAACAGCTGCTGCAAATAAAGAGATTGGAACAGTCAGTAAGACCAGTCCACAAGCAAGACCTTTTTATAGGAAAGCTAGGTGTCAGCTGGGAAAGGTGGGGCAAAATAATTAGAAATCCATGAGTGGTTCATTTTAATGAAGGTTAGATCATCAACATTTTGGGTAGCCAGACGAGTCCTTTTTTCGGTCAATATTGAACCAGCAGCACTGAATACTCTTCCTGATAGCACACTAGCTGCTGGGCAAGCAAGCTCCTGCAATGCATATTTTGCCAATTCAGGCCAGGTGTCTATTTTGGATGCCCAGTAATCAAATGGGAATGACGGTTGAGGGAGAACATCGATAAGGGATGAAAAATAGTTAGTAACCATACTGGACAAATGTTGTCTCCTGTCACTTTGAATTGATGCTGCAGTACCTGTCCTGTCTGCGGTCATTGAGAAATCACTCCACAACCTGGTCAGAAAACCCCTCTGTCCAACGCCACTTCTGATTTGTGCAACTCTAACACCTCTGCCCTGTTGCCCCCTGCAGCTCGTGTGAGAACCATCACCGGCGCTGTGTGCTGGGAATGCCTGAATCAAACGGTCTACAAGAGTTGCTTGTTTGGTTGCTAATATTTGTTCGAGGTTCTCATGTGGCATGATATTTTGCAATTTGCCTTTATAGCGAGGATCAAGGAGGCAGGCCAACCAGTAATCGTCATCGGTCATCATTTTAATAATACGTGGGTCCCTTTTGAGGATACGTAAGGCATAATCCGCCATGTGGGCCAAAGTTCCAGTTGTCAAATCTGCGGTTGTGCTGGGTTGAGGGGCAGTTTCAGGCAAATCTACGTCACTTGTCTCCCTCAAAAAACCTGAACCTGGCCTTGCAACGCCGATAGTTGCTATTGGCCCCAGAGAAGCTTCCTCATTCAAAAAATACTCATCCCCATCATCCCCCTCGTCCTCCTCCTCTTCGCCCGCTACCTAGTCCTGTAGACTGCCCTGACCAGACAATGGCTGACTGTCATCAAGGCTTCCCTCTTCCTCGGCTGCAGACGCCTGCTCCTTTATGTGCGTCAAACTTTGCATCAGCAGACGCATTAGGGGGATGCTCATGCTTATTATGGCGTTGTCTGCACTTAGCAGCCGTTTGCATTCCTCAAAACACTGAAGGACTTGACACAGGTCTTGTACCTTCGACCACTGCACACCTGACAACTCCATGTCTGCCATCCAACTGCCTGCCCGTGTATGTGTATCCTCCCACAAATACATAACAGCACGCCTCTGTTCGCACAGTATCTGAAGCATGTGCAGTGTGGAGTTCCACCTTGTTGTAACGTCGATGATTAGGCGATGCTGGGGAAGGTTCAAAGACCGCTGATGGTTCTGCATACGGCTGGAGTGCACGGGCGAACGGTGGATATGCGAGCAAAGTCTGCGCACTTGGAGGAGCAGGTCGGGTAACCCCGGATAACTTTTCAGGAAGCACTGCACCACCAGGTTTAAGGTGTGAGCCAGGCAAGGAATGTGTTTCAGTTGGGAAAGGGCTATGGCAGCCATAAAATTCCTTCCGTTATCACTCACTACCTTGCCTGCCTCAAGATGTACAGTGCCCAGCCATGACTGAGTTTCTTTCTGCAAGAACTCGGACAGAACTTCCGCGGTGTGTCTGTTGTCGCCCAAACACTTCATTGCCAATACAGCCTGCTGACGCTTGCCACTAGCTGTCCCATAATGGGACACCTCGTTTGCAACAGTGGCAGCTGCGGATGGAGTGCTCGTGTGACTGCGGTCTGTGGACGAGCTCTCGCTTCTGCAGGAGGACGAGGAGGAGGAGGAGGGGGGGCGAACGCCTACAGCCAACTGTTTCCTAGACCGTGGGCTAGGCAGAACTGTCCCAATATTGCTGTCCCCTGTGGACCCTGCATCCACCACATTAACCCAGTGTGCCGTGATGGACACGTAACATCCCTGGCCATGCCTACTGGTCCATGCATCTGTTGTCAGGTGCACCTTTGTACTCACAGATTGCCTGAGTGCATGGACGATGCGGTCTTTTACATGCTGGTGGAGGGATGGGATGGCTTTTCTCGAAAAGAAGTGTTGACTGGATAGCTCGTATCGGGGTTCAGCGTAGTCCATCAGGGCTTTGAACGCTTTGCTTTCAACTAACCGGTAGGGCATCATCTCTAATGAGATTAGTCTAGCAATGTGGGCGTTCAAACCCTGTGTACGCGGATGCGAGGATGAGTACTTCCTTTTCCTAATGAGAGTCTCATGTAGGGTGAGCTGGACTGGAGAGCTGCAGATCTTGGAACTAGCGGGGGTGCCGGTGGACATGGCAGACAGAGAGGGTTGGAGATGGTATTCTTGCTGGTGCCCTACATGCAGTGTTTCCTACTACGAAACTGGTGATTCCCTGACTGCTTTGGCCTGGCGACGAAATCTGCACATTTACTGCAGGTGGTGCGGGAAATGGTGGGCTTACAGTGAGGGAAGGGATGTAGCGTTGCTGACTAGCTTCATTGGCCGAGGGTGCTACAACCTTAAGGGACATTTGGTAGTGAGTCCAGGCTTGCAAATGCATGGTGGTTAAATGTCTACGCATGCAACTTGTATTTAGACTTTTAAGATTCTGACCTCTGCTTAAGGTAGTTGAACATTTTTGACAGATGACTTTGCGCTGATCATTTGGATGTATAAAAAAATGCCAGACTGCACTCTTTCTACTATCAGATACCTTTTCAGGCATTGCAGACTGAGCTTCTTTAACCGGATGTCCACACTGTCCTACAACTGGTTTTGGTTTTGTCACGCGTTTTTGGCCAGATACGGGCCTGACAGATGGAACCTGTTGCGATGTTGATGCCTTCTGCGGCTCCTCCTCCTCCGCTTCAGAGCTACTGCCGCCTGCACCCTGTTCCCCCAATGGCTGCCAATCGGGGTCAACAACTGGGTCATCTATGACCTCCTCTTCTATCTCGTGTGCAACTTCGTCTGTGTCACCGTGTAAGCCGGTGGTATAGCGTTCGTGACGGGGCACCATAGTCTCATCAGGGTCTGATTCTGGATCAGTACACTGCGAGTGCAATGTTCTGGTCTGAGTCAAAGGAACAGCATAGTAATCTGGCTGTGGCTGTGCATCTGTGCACTCCATGTCCGATTCAACTTGTAATGGGCATGGCCTGTTAACCGTTTCACTTTCTAACCCAGGAACGGTATGTGTAAAGAGCTCCATGGAGTAACCCATTGTGTCGCCTGATGCATCCTTCTCTGTTGTTCTTGGTGAAGAAGACAAGGAAGCGACTTGTCCCTGACCGTGAACATCCACTAACGACGCGCTGCTTTTACATTTAGCAGTTTCAGAAGAGGAGGCGAAAGAGCTAGAGGCTGAGTCAGCAAGGAAAGCCAAAACTTGTTCTTGCTGCTCCGGATTTAAAAGTGGTTTTCCTACTCCCAGAAAAGGGAGCGTTCAAGGCCTTGTGTAGCCAGACGATGAACCTGGCTCAACAACTCGAGACTTAGGTGCTTTTCCCATGACCACCTGATGCTCCACCACCACTACCATCATTACCAGCTGGCAATGACCGCCCACGGCCACGACCTCTTCCACCAGACTTCCTCATTGTTTGAAAAATGTAACCAAACTAACGGTATTTGTTACTGTAAAACCAGTTACAAGGTGAACTTAAACTTATGTTGGAGAGAGAAGGGAGAATTGAAAAGAAATCTGGCCCAGTATTACACACTAGGTTTAATGTGGCACAAAATTTGAGACAGGTGGCACACACAGGAGTGGCACTGAAGCAGAAATGCCAATCTTAATCTCCCACTATTTTTTTTTTTTCAGGGAGAATTTAAAAGAAATCTGGCCCAGTATTACACACTAGGTTTAATGTGGCACAAAATTTGAGACAGGTGGCACACACAGGAGTGGCACTGAAGCAGAAATGCCAATCTTAATCTCCCACTATTTTTTTTTTATTTATGGTTGAATTGGCAAGAAGTCAGGCCCACTGTTAGACTGTATGTTTTCTGTGCCAGAAAATGAGACACAGATGCCACACACAGGACTGCCACTGATACAGATTTGCCAATTTTAATCTGCACCCTTTTTTTCCTTCTTCAGGGAGACTAGTGAATAAATCTGGGCCACTGTATGTTAGGAGTCGAGGTTCCTCTGCTGCACAGGAGGAATCTCGATCCGGGTCTGCTGCGGTCTCCCATTCTGCATCAGCCGCAGTGGGGTCTGCTCAGCGGAGGCGTCGCTCCCAGCGTCTTGCTGGGACTGATTCTGTGCAGAGGGTTACTACTGCCTTTTCTGGCTCTCCTGTTGTACCCTGCACTGATCTGCGGCGAGCAGGCTTCTCTGGGACTAAGTCCTTATTTTCACACACTGAGCATGCCCAGGGCAAGATCTCCCGTTGGAGATCAAGGGTCACATGCTCAGGTACTGCAGCACATTCCATTGGTCCTCCAGAAAGGTCCTGAAAGGGCAAAACTTCGGTAGCAGCTTCCTGTGCTGCAACTATATAAACTGCGCATGACCGCACGGCTATGCGCTAGTATTGTCTTGATAATATGTGTGTGTTGTGAGTGAAAGTCGCTCTTTAAAATACCCTCCCTATTGGATGACTGTTCGTGGAAGGTGTATGTTTGCTATCTAGCGCCCGACTTATCCAACAGCACGTTACACACATAACAGCGTCTAGTTGCTGTGACCGCCTGTACGGCGCCGTGCGCTTCCCTTACCCAAGCCTGGGTGGTTAGTGGCGTCCGTCAGTGCGGCACTGCATGCACTCTCGTGCCTTTATATACTATTTTAATAGTTTCGTTACACACCCAGTTGCGGTGTTGTGCCAGCAAGTGGTCTAATCGGACTTCAATCCTGTGTTGGGGTTGTGTTCGCTGACTTCTTGCTCGCGCTCTATGTGCGGTACCGCGGTCCTGTGACTCAACAGGATCGCTTCCTTCACGCAGGGTGAAGTTAACCCGTGCGTGTATACTTATAGTACCGCCATATAGTCCGTCTTACTAGCAGCAGGGTTTTTACCTGCACGGTGGACCTCGGACTGCGAACGCACCTAGTTTCATATCATCTATACTTGGTGCGTTCCGCCAGTCCTTAACACTGTATTAGAGTATTTTTTCTGTGGCAGAAAGTGGCTTGAAGAGATATAACGAAACAAAAAAGAAAGGGACTGTCCTACAATTACTATCTCCCTGCAGTAATCTCAGCAATGTATGGCAGGCAGCAATAACAAGGAGTGGACTGCTGCACAAAAAAAGTCAAAAGTGTGGACAAACAAACAAGAAAGCTGTGCAGAAAGGAAGGAGCAACAGGATTTGTGCTTTGAAAAAAGCAGTTGGTTTGCACAGCGGTGTACAAACAGCAATGCAGCTATCTGGGAGCCTTCTAGGGCAGCCCAATGAGCTACACCGCTGAGGAAAAAAAAATGTAGCCTCCACTGTCCCTGCTAAGAAAAGGTGGTGTTGGACAGTGGAAATCGCTACAGCACAAGCGGTTTGGGGGTTAATGTACCCTGCCTAACGCTATCCCTGCTTCTGACGAAGCGGCAGCAACCTCTCCTTATGCTCAGATCAGCAGCAGTAAGATGGCGGTCGGCGGGAACGCCCCTTTATAGCCCCTGTGACACCGCAGAAAGCAAGCCAATCACTGCAATGCCCTTCTCTAAGATGGTGGGGACTGAGACCTATGTCATCACGCTGCCCACACTCTGCGTCCACCTTCATTGGCTGAGAAATGGCGCTTTTCGCGTCATTGAAACGCGACTTTGGAGCGAAAGTCGCGTATCGCATGGCCGACCCCACACAGGGATCGGGTCGGGTTTCATGAAACCCGACTTTGCCAAAAGTCGGCGACTTATGAAAATGAACGATCCGTTTCGCTCAACTCTAGTGATGAGCAAATTTGTTTGAAAAACGATCGCCAAACATAAAATCAGCACAAATATGGCACATTCGGATTCGTGATCAGAAACAGAGGCAAAATTTTATCAAATCGGAAAAAGTCAGAAACATTTGGTAAAAAGTGCGAGAAAATATTTGTGTTGCCACTAAAGTATTTTCAGCACTTTGGCTACAATAATCGTGGTGCATGATGAGCGTGGAGCATGTGTTTAATGAGCAGAAGGGGTTTGCAGAGCTCAGAGGCGTGGCATGCTTGTAAACAGTAATTTTTACTTTTTTCCTTCTAACTTTGTGTGCACATTACGGTTAGCCAATCAGGGCGCAGGAAACATCCACAATGTCCTGACACAATGGCGTCTGTCATTGGCTGCTGAAATCACATGTCCCTTTCCATATAAATGGCGGACATCTTGTTTTATCACCATTTTGAGACTGTAGCAGCACAGAGATGCTGCTCCTGACACTGGGACTGGTTGCTTCTAGATTTTAGGTAGTTAGCATGTTTATTAGGCCGGGGACACACACAACGTATAAAAAAACGGTCCGTTTTTGACGGAGGAGAATCGCAAAAATTTTTACAAAACAGTGATCCGAGTGCAGTGCGAGGATGCGATTTTCTCGCATCAAATGATCCGTGTGACATCCGTATGGCATCCGTACTGCGTGTTTTTATCGTAGGCTTGCAAAACCAACATACGCCAATACAAGGGATCCATGTGTCAAAAAACAAACAAACATATATACTATATATATATATATATATATATATATATATATATATATATATGTCAGTAGACACATATATGTATATATATTAATATTTCATCCAGCGCGATATAGCAGAAAGCCGGTAATTCAATTGCCGGCTTCTGCTTTCTCCTTCCTAAAACCCGACATGATTTGAGACCTGGTTTACATACAGTAAACCATGTCTTCTCCCCATTTTTTTTGCATATTCCACACCACTTCTAGGAAAGTTCCCACGATCTAGGAACAGCCAGCATACATATATATACACAGTTAGGGCCAGAAATATTTGGACAGTGACAAAATTTTCGCGAGTTGGGCTCTGCATGCCACCACATTGGATTTGAAATGAAACCTCTACAACAGAATTCAAGTGCAGATTGTAACGTTTAATTTGAAGGGTTGAACAAAAATATCTGATAGAAAATGTAGGAATTGTACACATTTCTTTACAAATACTCCACATTTTAGGAGGTCAAAAGTAATTGGACAAATAAACATAACCCAAACAAAATATTTTTATTTTCAATATTTTGTTGCAAATCCTTTGGAGGCAATCACTGCCTTAAGTCTGGAACCCATCGACATCACCAAACGCTGGGTTTCCTCCTTCTTAATGCTTTGCCAGGCCTTTACAGCCGCAGCCTTCAGGTCTTGCTTGTTTGTGGGTCTTTCCGTCTTAAGTCTGGATTTGAGCAAGTGAAATGCATGCTCAATTGGGTTTAGATCTGGAGATTGACTTGGCCATTGCAGAATGTTCCACTTTTTGGCACTCATGAACTCCTGGGTAGCTTTGGCTGTATGCTTGGGGTCATTGTCCATCTGTACTATGAAGCGCCGTCCAATCAACTTTGCAGCATTTGGCTGAATCTGGGCTGAAAGTATATCCCGGTACACTTCAGAATTCATCCGGCTACTCTTGTCTGCTCTTATGTCATCAATAAACACAAGTGACCCAGTGCCATTGAAAGCCATGCATGCCCATGCCATCACGTTGCCTCCACCATGTTTTACAGAGGATGTGGTGTGCCTTGGATCATGTGCCGTTCCCTTTCTTCTCCAAACTTTTTTCTTCCCATCATTCTGGTACAGGTTGATCTTTGTCTCATCTGTCCATAGAATACATTTCCAGAACTGAGCTGGCTTCTTGAGGTGTTTTTCTGCAAATTTAACTCTGGCCTGTCTATTTTTGGTATTGATGAATGGTTTGCATCTAGATGTGAACCCTTTGTATTTACTGTCATGGAGTCTTCTCTTTACTGTTGACTTAGAGACAGATACACCTACTTCACTGAGAGTGTTCTGGACTTCAGTTGATGTTGTGAACGGGTTCTTCTTCCCCCAATTAAGTATGCGGCGATCATCCACCACTGTTGTCATCCGTGGACGCCCAGGCCTTTTTGAGTTCCCAAGCTCACCAGTCAATTCCTTTTTTCTCAGAATGTACCCAACTGTTGATTTTGCTACTCCAAGCATGTCTGCTATCTCTCTGATGGATTTTTTAATTTTTTTCAGCCTCAGGATGTTCTGCTTCACCTCAATTGAGAGTTCCTTTGACCGCATGTTGTCTGCTCACAGCAACAGCTTCCAAATGCAAAACCACACACCTGGAATCCACCCCTGACCTTTTAACTACTTCATTGATTACAGGTTAACGAGAGAGACGCCTTCAGAGTTAATTGCAGCCCTTAGAGTCCATTGTCCAATTACTTTTGGTCCCTTGAAAAAGAGGACGCTATGCATTACAGAGCTATGATTCCTAAACCCTTTCTCCGATTTGGATGTGGAAACTATCATATTGCAGCTGGGAGTGTGCACTTTCAGCCCATATTATATATATAATTGTATTTCTGAACATGTTTTTGTAAACAGCTAAAATAACAAAACTTGTGTCACTGTCCAAATATTTCTGGCCCTAACTGTATATATACCTATTCTATGTGGACACATTTATTCTATCTATTCTATTCTAAGCTGTCAGTGTGATTTTACTGTACACCGCACTGAATTGCCGGCTTTTCTCTCTAACAGCGCTGCGTATTCCTCGCAAGTCACACTGCTGGTCCGTGTGTGATCCGTATTTTTGGGGCTTCCATAGACTTTCATTGGCGATTCTCGGCCGCGAAACGCTGACAATCGCAGCATGCTGCGATTTCACTCGGATCCTGAATACGGCCGAGAAAATATCGGATGATGGGAGCTGCCCCATAGATTAACATTGGGACGAGTGCTATGCGATTTTTTATCGCATTGCACTCGTCCGTATTACGGTCTAGTGTGACCCCGGCCTTAGTCAGATAGTTTAGCTAGCTAGTGTTGTGTGGCTGTGAAATAGACCTTCCAGCAGATTTTTTTTTATGCCACTACTGAGGTCCACAAAGACAGCTGGGAACATTTCATAAAAGTGTGTGTTAGGGGTCGAGTTCCCGCTTCTGCTGCGGTCTCCCATTCCTCTCCTGCCGCAGGTAAACCTGCTCAGCAGAGACGACGGTCCTTGCGTCTGGCTCAGTCTCACTCTGTGCTTAGGCTTGCTGTTGCTTCTCCAGCTTTTGCCATTAAAGCCAGTGCTGGGCAGCAGCGACTGGACGCTTTTGAGACTAAGTCCTGCTTTTTCCCTTCTGAGCATGCCCAGGGTGAGATCTCCCATTGGAGATCGAGGGTCACATGCTCAGATGCTGCAGTGGTTCCCATTGGTCCTCCTGGCAGGTCCTGAAAGTACTGCAGCTATATAAGCTTCGCATGACCGCACGGCCATGCGCTAGTGTACAATTGTATACGTGTGTTTGTTGTGAGTGAAAGTCGTTCATTAAATACCCCTACCCTATTGTATGACTGTTCGCGTATGGTGTATGGCTGCTATCTAGCGCCCGACTAACCACTCAACGTGTCACACACGTATCAGCGTCTATTACTGTGACCGCCAGTACAGCGCCACGCGCCAGTAGTGCGCCTCCTGACCCACGTCTGGGTTCTTAGTGGTGTCTGCCAGCTCGGCACAGTTCGCACTTCGGTGCTCTAATTATTACTGTTACCTAACACACCCAGTTGCGGTGTTGAGTGCTAGTAGTCTGATCGGACTTCAATCCTGAGTCTTGGGGTTGAGTTCGCCGACTCCTTGCTTGCACTCCTAGGTGCGGTATTGCGGACCAGTGGCTTAACTGGGTTCGCTTCCACCGCCATATTACGCTGCCATTTACTAGCAGCAGGTTTTCACCTGCACGGTGGACCCCGGACTGTGAACGCATCTATTAATATTACATCTTATTCTAGGTGCGTTCCGCCAGTCCTAACAGAACACTAGCGACAGGGTGTGGCTAGTAAATGGCGGACGATCAGCGTTTACAGCGGTACATCCAACAGCTGGAGGGAAGGTTGGCGGCTCTAGAGCGTTCAACCTCAGCTGTGGATGTCACTGCTGTCGCTGTTCAGGCTGCAAGTGTAGCCGCAGCCAGTTTGTCCGCTGCCACCCCTGCTCCGACTTTATCCCTTCTCCCTCTTCCTGACAAGTTTGCTGGCAACAGTAAACAATGTCGCGGATTCGTGAGCCAGTGCTCCATACACCTTGAGCTCCTGGCGTCACGTTTCCCTACGGAACGGGCGAAAGTGGGATTTATTCTATTACTCTTGTCGGGCAGGGCGTTGGAGTGGGCAACGCCACTTTGGGAGCGAGATGATCGTGTGGTACAGAGTGCTCCTCTCTTCCTGGACACTCTGAAGCATGTCTTTTTAGGACCTCGTGTTACCCACGATACCGCGCTCCAGTTGTTGTCTATTACTCAGGGCTCATCCGTGGTCAGCCAGTTTGCCATCCAGTTCCGGACTCTAGCTTCTGAGTTAGAGTGGCCAGGCAAAGTTCTTATTCCGGTGTTCTGGAGGGGACTGGCAGACCATGTGAAGGACGCCTTGGCCACCAGGGAGATACCCTCCACACTGGAGGAGCTTATTTCTGTATCTACCCGCATCGACCTCCGTTTTCACGAGCGGAGGTTAGAGCGGACCCAGTGTAGGCAGAGGTTTCGGCTGGCTCCCACCTTCGCCAGACCTCTTGAATCTCCTGTCTTGGCGTCCGACTCCCATGAAGCCATGGAGGTTTCTCGAGCGGGACCTAAGTCTCAGGCCACTCGAGTACCCGTGGTTTGTAAAAACTGTCATCAACTAGGACATTACGCCAATAAATGTCCGCGGCGGTCGGGAAACGATCGCGTCTAGTAACCATTAGGGGAGGTTCACTAGACACAGCTGCATTTTCCTCCAAACTGTCCTTTCAAGGGACAATCCTGTTAAGGTACCGTCACACTAAGCGATGCTGCAGCGATACTGACAACGATCCGGATCGCTGCAGCGTCACTGTTTGGTCGCTGGAGAGCTGTCACACAGACAGCTCTCCAGCGACCAACGATGCCGGTAACCAGGGTAAACATCGGGTTACTAAGCGCAGGGCCGCGCTTAGTAACCCGATGTTTACCCTGGTTACCATCGTTAAAGTAAAAAAACAAACACTACATACTTACCTACCGCTGTCTGTCCTCGGTGCTCTGCTTCTCTGGTCTGGCTGTAAGCACAGCGGCCGGAAAGCAGAGCGGTGATGTCACCGCTCTGCTTTCCGGCTGCCCAGCGCTCACAGCCAGACCAGAGAAGCAGAGCGCCGAGGACAGACAGCGGTAGGTAAGTATGTCGTGTTTGTTTTTTTACTTTAACGATGGTAACCAGGGTAAACATCGGGTTACTAAGCGCGGCCCTGCACTTAGTAACCCGATGTTTACCCTGGTTACCAGCGAAGACATCGCTGAATCGGTGTCACACACACCGATTCAGTGATGTCAGCGGGAGAGCCAGCGACGAAATAAAGTTCTGGCCTTTCTTCCCCGACCAGCGACATCACAGCAGGGGCCTGATCGCTGCTGCGTGTCACACTGGACGATATCGCTAGCCAGGACGCTGCAACGTCACGGATCGCTAGCGATATCGTCTAGTGTGACGGTACCTTTAGGCTCCTCCACTCTAACAGTCGAGCTTTGTGTGGATTCAGGAGCAGAGGGAAACTTCATGTCCTCTGCTTTTGCTCTGCGCCACGCTATACCACTAGTCATGCTCGCCAAACCTGTAACAGTTAGAGTTGTGAATGGGGCGACACTTCCACTGCAAATCACACACCAGACAGTTCCATTCTCGCTGTCCATGTCCCCTTCCCACCAGGAGATTATTTCCCTTCTTGTTCTTCCTGAGGGAATGGATGAGATTTTGCTGGGAATACCCTGGCTCCGTTTCCACTCCCCACATATTGAGTGGTCCTCAGGGAGAATATTGGGTTGGAGTAAGTCTTGTATGGGCAGGTGTGTGAGTGAGTGTGTACAGGTTTCTACTACCAAGGTACCCGCAGACCTTTCTTCTCTTCCCAAGTGCTATTGGTGCTATGCTGACGTATTCTCTAAAAAGGCTGCTGAGACTCTACCGCCTCATCGCCCCAACGACTGTCCTATTGACCTCTTGCCAGGAGCTGAACCTCCTCGGGGAAGGGTATATCCCCTCTCTCTCCCAGAGACGGAGGCTATGTCTCAATACATTCAGGAGAATTTGGCAAGAGGGTTCATTAGGAAGTCAGTGTCTCCTGCAGGGGCGGGATTCTTCTTCGTACAGAAGAAGAACGGGGACTTACATCCTTGCATCGATTACAGGGGTCTTAATGCTATTACCATTAAAAAGAAGTACCCGTTGCCCCTGATATCTGAGCTCTTTGACAGGCTAAGGGGAGCAAAAGTTTTCACCAAACTAGATCTGCGGGGTGCCTACAACCTGATTTGCATCCGTGAGGGGGACGAATGGAAAACGGCTTTTAATACCAGGGATGGGCACTATGAGTATCTGGTGATGCCCTTCGGGCTCTGTAATGCCCCAGCCGTTTTTCAGGACTTTGTCAACGATATCTTCAGGGATATGCTTTCCACCTCGGTTGTAGTCTATCTGGATGATATCCTCATCTTCTCTCCAGATATTGACTCCCACCGGAGAGATGTTGGCAGAGTCTTCGAACTCCTTCGGGCGAATTCCCTTTATGCTAAGTTGGAGAAGTGTGTGTTTGAGCAGGAGTCCTTACCTTTCCTGGGCTATATCATCTAGGCCCAGGGATTGGCTATGGATCCTGCCAAACTACAGGCTGTGATGGACTGGCAGGAACCCCATTCTCTTAAAGCGGTGCAGCGCTTTATGGGGTTCATAAATTACTATTGCCAGTTCATCCCCCACTTCTCAACTTTGGTAGCTCCCTTGGTATCCCTCACCAAGAAGGGAGCGAATCCCAAATTGTGGTCGGAAGAGGTCTCCAAGGCCTTCACTTCTATAAAGTCCCATTTTGCTAGCACTCCCATCTTACATCGTCCCGATGTGGATAAGCCATTCCTTATGGAGGTGGATGCCTCATCCGTTGGTGCTGGAGCAGTCCTCTATCAAAAGGATGCTCAAGGTCGGAAGCATCCATGCTTCTTCTTCTCAAAGACCTTCACACCAGTGGAGAGAAATTACTCCATCGGGGACAGGGAGTTGCTAGCAATGAAGATGGCCTTTTCAGAGTGTAGATATCTTTTGGAAGGTGCTCGGTTTGCCTTCCAAGTCTTCACGGACCACAAAAATTTGGTCTATTTGCGCACAGCCCAGCGGCTGAATTCTCGTCACGCTAGATGGTCCTTGTTTTTCTCCCGGTTCCACTTCACTCTCCATTATCTCGCCGGGGAGAAGAACATTCGTGCTGACGCTCTCTCTCGGTCCCTTGTGTCAACTGAGGAGGAGGAAGAGGAGCCTTGGCTTATTGTCCCTTCAGAGAGTCTGAGAACCGTAGCTCCGGTTTCGCTAGAGTCTGTGCCTCCGGGCAAGACTTTTGTTCCCATCAATTTGCGACCGGAGGTTCTGTCTTGGGCTCATTCGTCCAGAGTGGGTGGACACTTTGGGGCAAAGAGGACATCTGAGTTGCTGGCGAGAATGTACTGGTGGCCGCACATGGTTCGTGATGTCGGAGACTATGTTCGGGCATGTGTCTCCTGTGCCAAAAATGAGTCTGGATTGTTATATCCTCTGCCGGTGGCAGACAGGCCCTGGGAGATGGTCGGGATGGACTTTGTGGTGGGTTTGCCCAAGTCACGTGGCTGTACTGTCATTTGGGTAATCACCGACCATTTTTCTAAAATGGTGCATTTGGTGCCACTTCCTCGGCTACCTTCTGCACGGGTCTTGGCAGCGTTGTTTATTAAACATGTCTTCCGCCTTCACGGTATGCCGGACAAAATTGTCAGTGATCGGGGTCCTCAGTTTGCGTCTCGGTTTTGGAGAGAGCTTTGTCATCTTCTCAGTATTGAGTTAAATCTCTCTTCTGCCTATCATCCCGAGACGAATGGGTTGGTGGAGAGAGCCAACCAGACCTTGGTCACATATCTGCGACATTTTGTCTCTGCCAGGCAGGATGACTGGGCATCTTTGTTACCATGGGCAGAGTTCGCCCTTAACAACGCTGTAGCCGATTCCACCGGTCAGACTCCTTTCATCCTTAATTACGGCCAGCATCCGCGGGTCCCAGTGCCTATGCCCGTGTCTTCTGCTGACTCCAGGGTGGCAGACTGGGCGGTGGAGGGACGAGACATTTGGGACCGCACTCAGGATGCCATCCGGGCCTCCAAGGAGAGAATGAGGTCCTCTGCCGATGCACATCGGCGCCCTGCTCCGACCTTTGCTCCAGGTGACTTAGTGTGGCTCTCCGCTCGTAACATCAGGCTGCGTGTTGAGTTCACCAAGTTTGCTCCTCGCTACTTGGGTCCCTTCAAGGTCCTCGAACAGGTTAATCCTGTGGTTTACCGTCTAGCCCTTCGTCCACGCCTAGGTATCACTGACACCTTTCATGTGTCCCTCCTTAAGCCCGTGTACATGTCCCGGTTTTCTGAGTCATCTACCGGGACGTCGGGTTCGTCTACGGACGATTACGAGGTGAACGCTATTTTGGGGTGCAAGGTGGTTCGTGGCAGAAAATTTTATTTGGTAGACTGGAGGGGTTACGGCCCTGAGGATAGATCCTGGGAGCCTGCTGAGCACATTCGGGCTCCGCAGCTCATTGCTGCCTTCGAACGTAGCGAGGCCCAAGGAAGGGGGGGCTCTAAGATGGGGGGTAATGTTAGGGGTCGAGTTCCCGCTTCTGCACAGGGGGAATCTCGGGCCGCTTCTGCTGCGGTCTCCCATTCCTTTCCTGCCGCAGGTAAACCTGCTCAGCAGAGACGACGGTCCTTGCGTCTGGCTCAGTCTCACTCTGTGCTTAGGCTTGCTGTTGCTTCTCCAGCTTTTGCCATTAAAGCCAGTGCTGGGCAGCAGCGACTGGACGCTTTTGAGACTAAGTCCTGCTTTTTCCCTTCTGAGCATGCCCAGGGTGAGATCTCCCATTGGAGATCGAGGGTCACATGCTCAGATGCTGCAGTGGTTCCCATTGGTCCTGGCAGGTCCTGAAAGTACTGCAGCTATATAAGCTTCGCATGACCGCACAGCCATGCGCTAGTGTACAATTGTATACGTGTGTTTGTTGTGAGTGAAAGTCGTTCATTAAATTCCCCTACCCTATTGTATGACTGTTCGCGTATGGTGTATGGCTGCTATCTAGCGCCCGACTAACTACTCAACGTGTCACACACGTATCAGCGTCTATTACTGTGACCGCCAGTGCGGCGCCACGCGCCAGTAGTGCGCCTCCTGACCCACGTCTGGGTTCTTAGTGGTGTCTGCCAGCTCGGCACAGTTCGCACTTCCGTGCTCTAATTATTACTGTTACCTAACACACCCAGTTGCGGTGTTGAGTGCTAGTAGTCTGATCGGACTTCAATCCTGAGTCTTGGGGTTGAGTTCGCTGACTCCTTGCTTGCACTCCTAGGTGCGGTATTGCGGACCAGTGGCTTAACTGGGTTTGCTTCCACCGCCATATTACGCTGCCATTTACTAGCAGCAGGTTTTCACCTGCACGGTGGACCCCGGACTGCGAACGCATTTATTAATATTACATCTTATTCTAGGTGCGTTCCGCCAGTCCTAACAGTGTGTTGTGCTCTTTTCTATTGTGCTCCATCACAAGTAAACCATCTTATTTTTCACTTGCTAAATGTGATACAGCAAGGCACATCCCACTTTGTCATTTAGTGGTGTGGTGACATTATTCGGTGATTTGAGCAGTTGTGCATGAAATAACATTTTTTTTTTTGGCAGTTGCTACCATGAATAAGCATGCCATATCTCACCTTTTTATTTAGAGGCAGTGAAATACCACTGTCTGTAGAACTCGTGCAGAGTAAAAAAAAATCTGCTGCTAATCGTGACACAGCCGCCATATCCTACTTTGTAATTTTGTGGTGGTGAAATTGTTGTGCCTAGAGAGCTGTTGCACATAAAAAAAATTGGGGGGGTGGGGGGGTTGCAAACGTGACACAGCAGGCTAAATCCAAATTTGAAATTGTTTAGAGCAAATCTTCTAGGTTACACAGGCATCACCCACCCTTGTACAGTAGCAGAGATCTCATTTTGAAATTGTTTGCAGCATCTACTGTATGTTATACAGTGCTCATCCACAGGCCCCAAAACATTTCTTCAGTTGCTCTACACTACTATAGTGATTACTAGCTATTGAACCCGTTCTACGCCCAGGTGGCGAGCATTTATATTGGTATATGGTCTCCATCCTGGTATGCGCTGCTCCCATCTTGCTCCCCCATCCTGTCATGTGCTGCTCCATCCTGCGTCCCCATCCTGTCATGTGCTGCTCCACCCTGAGCCCCCATCCTGTCATGTGCTCCCATCCTGCACCCCGTCTTGTCATGTGCTGCTCCCATCCTGCCCCCATCCTGTCATGTATGTGCTCCCATCGTGCGCAACCATTCTGTCATGTGCTGTTCCCATCCTGTGTCCCCATTTTGTCATGTGGTGCTCCCATCCTGCGCAACCATTCTGTCATGTTCTGCTCCCATCCTGTGCCCCCATTCTGTTGTAATGTGCTGCACCCATTCTGCCTCTTCCTGTTTCCATTCTGCCATATGTTGCTCCCATCTTTCTCCCTCCGGCTATGCTGCCCGAGTGCGGCTGTGCTGAGTGCAGCTGTGCTGAGTGTGGCTGTGCTGCCTGAGTGCAGCTATACTGAGCGCGGCTGTACTGCATGAGTGTGGCTGTACTGCGTGAGTGTGGCTGTACTTACTGCCTGAGTGCAGCGCTGGCTATAATGGATACAGCACCCCTGCAGCCAGCACAGCGAGGGCTGACTCCACCCACTCACGTCACTGGTCACATGCTGGTGACATCATCGAAGGTCCTGGAGCTCCGCTGGGCTGGGCTCTACATCTACCCTGACCGGAGCTGCAGAGCACGGAGCCCCCATGGCCACTATATTATGGGGGATACAGGGGTGTGTTGAGTCCCCATTGCCGGTATATTGGGGGGGGTAAGTAAGTTCGGCTGCGTCACTCTTGTCGAGACTGCGCAGGCGTGGTGGTGCATCACGCTTGCGCAGTCTATAAAGGCTTCGGACACAGTGACAATCCCACCATTATATTATAGATTTTGGCATACACCATGCTGCCACCATTTGTCTGATATAGTATTATATGCACAGACACTTTATAAATCTTACTTGAAATATACCGTTTGACACACCGTTAATTTGCTTGCCGTATTTGGGTTTTTTAACTTGTATCAAATCATCATTTTGCTATATTAGGCATGCACATATGCACTTTTTACAGTCTACCATTTATGACATTGTAATTTACTTTGCTGCTATTATTTCACTCCAGCATGTGCTCTCAGCTTGTTCTTTGTACATTACGTCCGTTTCTTCCCTGGTTATTTGTTTCCAATTGCACCTCATTATAATGTATTTTTTTGCAATAAATAAAGTTATTTTTCTTACTCACCCTGGGCTTCAATTATTATTATTATTATTATTATTATAGTGCCATTTTTTCCATGTCGCTTTACATGTGAGGAGGGGTATACTTAATAAAAACAGTAATTTTAAATGATACAAGTCATGATGACTGGTACAGGAGGGGAGAGGACTCTGCCCGTGAGGGCTCACAATATACAAGGGATGGGTGAGGTAGGTGAAGGTGGAGCTGGTAGTGCAGCGATTTAGTAAGGTTGGTGGTTACTGCAGGTTGTAGGCTTGTCGGAAGAGGTAGGTCTTCAGGTTCTTTTTGAAGGTTTCCATGGTAGGTGAGAGTCTGATATGTTGGGGTAGAGAATTTCAGAGTAGGGGTGATGCACGGGAGAAATCTTGTATGCGATTGTGGGAAAATGAGATGAGAGGGGAGTATAGGAGATCTTGTGAGGATCAGAGGTTGCATGCAGGTAAGTACTGGGAGACTAGGTCACAGGTGTATGGAGGACTCAGGTTCTGGATGGCTTTGTATGTCATGGTTAGGGTTTTGAACTGGAGTCTATGGGTAATGGGGAGCCAGTGCAGGGATTGACAGAAGGAATAGGCCAGGAAATAGTGCGGGGACAGGTGGATTAGTCGGTAAGCAGAGTTTAGAATAGATTGGAGGTGTGTGAGAGTGTTAGAGGGGAGGCCACAGAGCAGGAGGTTGCAGTAGTCAAGGCGGGAGATGATGAGTGCATGGACTTGGGTTTTTGCAGATTCTTGGTTTAGGAATGTACGGACGCGGGAAACATTTTTGAGTTGAAATCGGCAGAAAGTGGAAATGGCTTGGATAAGTGGTTTGAAGGACAGATCAGTGCCAAGGATTACCCTAAGGCAGCGAGCTTGTGGGACTGGGGAAAGTGCGCAGCCATTTACTTTAATGGATAGGTCTGTTGGGAGAGTCGAGTGAGATGGGGATAGATGATGAATTCTGTTTTGTCCATATTAAGTGTTAGAAATCTAGCGAAGAAGAAAGATGAAACAGCAGACAGACATTGTGGGATTCTGGTTAGTAGGGAGGTGATATCTGGTCCAGAGATGTAAATCTGTGTGTCATCAGCATAGAGGTGATACTGAAAGCTGTGAGATTATATGAGTTGTCCAAGGCCGAAGGTGTAGATGGAGAAGAACAGAAGCCCTAGGACTGAACCTTGTAGTACTCCGATAGATAGGAGGTGAGGTGAGGAGGTGGTGTGTGAGTGGGAGATGCTGAATGTCTGGTCTGTTAGGTATGTCGAGATCCAAGATAGGGCCAAGCCAGTGATGCCAAGAGCTGAGAGGGTCTGTAATAATAGGGTATGGTCCACTGGGTCAAAGGCACAGGACAGGTCTAGGAGGAGGATGACAGAATAGTGTCGCTTGGGTTTGGCAGTAATAGGTCATTGGTGACTTTAGTTAGGGCAGTTTCAGTGGAGTGATGTGGCCAGAAGCCAGATTGTAAATTTGACTCTTCTATCGCTAAAAAAAAACCTGAGTAGAGGTAAAAAGTGCAATAATTTGACTACTACATGTATGAACCTTCACATGCGCAATCAACATGTGTTACTCTGGGAATTCCACTGCTTTAAGATGCGGACCAGCAAACCTCAACAACCATCGGCCACCCCATTGCATCTGTTGCTTCTTTGTCTTCCTCTGTTATTATGCTAAGCAGGTCTCTGACTGCAGAACCTTAGGTTCTTTACTCGCTCCAGTCAGGCTGAATGAGAGCCCGCCGTTAGCTGTAGCAGAAGCGGACATGCCTGCTGTTTTTGACCAATTTCAAAGAATGAGCACACCACAACTTTCTCAATCGACCGTAACATCTCCACCATTACCTCCATCAAAGCAGTTTGTCTAGTTCACTCTACTCCACCCTCTCTCAGCACTGCTGCCAGCCCACGATCCCGCAGTTGTGGTCATGTAAAAGAATGTTTCCCCCTATGCATGACAAAGCTAAGAGGTTTAACTCCCCCATCTCCAATTTGTTGGCCACGGAAATGCTGCCTTTCCGCCTGGTAGATATGAAAGCTGATAGCCATCTCAGTCCCCCAGTACCAGTTGCCCAGTCACCATTACTTTTCTAAGAAAACTATGCTCCTTGACAAAATCTATGTCTGCCAGGGTGCATTTCACCACAGACACCTGGACAAATAAGTATGGCCAAGGGCGTTACATCTCTCTGACTGGGCACTGGGTGACCCTGGTGGCTGTGGGGGCAAGGGGGGAAAGTGCTGCTCCCCAAGTCTTTAAATCCTCAAGGCTTGCAGGATGAACCTCTATATTTCACATTTCCTTCACTGCTTTTGCCTCCTCTAGGGCCTCCACCTGCACCCTCAACCTCTGTCGTAATGAAATCCAATAGTGCAGAGTGAATCCTTGCATCGATACAGAGGTCTTTGTCCATACCAATTAACAGGTTGATATGTGATGTGCTGACACAATGGATTTCCACTCTGCACATGCTGCAGTGACTGTCGCAGCAGCGAGCCCTCACGCAGTATGACATGTCGTATAGACTGGGCCAATGCAGTATGGACGTGGCGCATATCACGTTTGCAGAAAGGATAACATTGTCTCAAAGTTCCAGACTGTTGTCACACAGGAGGGTGCCAAGCAAGGGTGGATTACTGCAATCAGCAGAGCTGGAGATAACAGACAAACTGTTAAGGTACCTTCACACTGAGCAACTTTCCAACGAGAACGACAGCGATTCGTGACGTTGCAGCATCCTGGATAGCGATCTCGTTGTGTTTGACACGCAGCAGCAATCTGGATCCCGCTGTGACATTGCTGGTCGGAGCTAGAAGTCCGGAACTTTATTTGATCGTCAGGTCGGCGTGATTCGTCATGTTTGACAGCAAAAGCAACGATGCCTGCAATGGTTTTACATGGAGCTAACAACCAGCGAGAACGATAAGTACGTCACTGGATCACTCCTGCATCGTTCTGGTGTTGCCGTGTTTGACGTCTCCTAGCGACCTAAACAGCGACGCTGCAGCAATCGGCTTGTTGTCTATATCGCTGCAGTGTCGCTTAATGTGATGGTACCTTTAGTGAAGGTGCAAGATCCGAGGAACAAATGGAGGAAAAAGAGGTGATGGGGGAGAAACTGTCAGGAGATGAAAAGGATAATCATCCCCTCTCGTTTTTTGTTGTTGGTGGGAGGGGATGGAGCAAACAAGCATCAGTATTACCCAGCCACCAACACAGCATGGGATTGGACCACATGGAAGAGCCTGACATGAGTGCCTTCTTGCTGCACTATGTGCAACATGATACCCATATAGTTATGATTCAAAATAGTCCTGACCACTGGGTTGACACTCTGTTAGATCCATCTTATAAGGCTAAATTTTGACAGATGCTTCCTGCTCTGGAAAGGGACCTGTGAATGGTGGAGTATCGAAACATGCTTTTAAACAACCTTAAGAGAGGTTTCTCGAAGAGAGCAGTGAGACACACAGTGTGCATTGCAGCTCTAGACTTCCAACCTCCGGCACATCAATTTGTCAATGCCAAAACATTAGCAGCAGCAGTTGTGAAAGTGGAAGAAGCAATTTCTGTGAGTAATTTGACACTTTTTTTAGATCAGCTCGTGCACCAGAACAACAGAATCCAAGTCTAACATGTGGTGAACGAATGGAGAGGATGGCACAGGAGTATCTAGAACTGAATATCAATACCATCAGGGAGGGTTTGGACCAATTCACATTTTTCTCTTAAAAAATGGATGAGTGGCCTGAGCTCGCTTCTCACGCATTGGAGATTTTATCATGCCTTGCAGCCAGCAATCTCTCAGTCAGAACCTTTCTTCAGCGCTGCTGGGGGTGTACTGATGGATAAGGGCATCCGGCTGCCCCTTGTAAATGTAGACCGCCTAGCTTTCATCAATCATGGATCTCCAAGGACTTTGCACCCCAATCATAGTCTACACGGACCAAAAAGAAGAAAAACATACAAGGCAAAGAAATATCAAAAATATGGCTTTATTAAAGGAAATGCCAATGATTTACACAATCAAAAAAGAAAATATTAAAAACAAAGAACCACATCCGCGCAGCAGCAGGATTACAGGGCTATATATATTTATAAGCAATATGGCCTCCACAATACCAGGATATAAATAGATAAATAGCAGGTTGTACAACAAATACTATAGTGTGCAAAAACAAGGAAGGAAAACGGGGAAGGGGAGTACTCTAAAATTATCCCTGTATAAAAATATGTGTAAAAAAAAAAAAATTGTGCAAAATATAGCAAGTAAGGTGAAACACCATTCACCTGATAAAAATTATCACATATATAACGTGTACAGAAAAAATTCTATTGCACAATTAACTCTCATGTGTAAAAAAGAAAAAAAGAAAAAAAAAAAAAGCGGGGGGGGGATGGGACGGAAGGGGTTAATGTAACCCAATAGTGTAACCACAAATGCTACAATACGGTGCAGGTAAAAATATAGTGATAATGTGCCACCACTTAACTACAATCAAATAAGGTGCTTCACTGCAGGCAGCTTACCACACATGCACAGTGATAGCGTCTGCCTGAATTTGCATGATCCAAAGTGCAGCTGTACAACCAAAATATAAAAGATATCTCTATACCTGGGGGGCTCTCTCCTGTGCCAGCGTGTACCCGACGCGCGTTTCGGTATTTAACCCCCCGCTTTTTTTTTTTTTTCTTTTTTACACATGAGAGTTAATTGTGCAATAGAATTTTTTCTGTACACGTTATATATGTGATAATTTTTATCAGGTGAATAGTGTTTCACCTTTCTTGCTATATTTTGCACATTATATTATTTTTTTACACATATTTTTATACAGGGATAATTTTAGAGTACTCCCCTTCCCCGTTTTCCTTCCTTGTTTTTGCACACTATAGTATTTGTTGTACAACCTGCTATTTATCTATTTATATCCTGGTATTGTGGAGGCCATATTGCTTATAAATATATATAGCCCTGTAATCGTGCTGCTGCGCGGATGTGGTTCTTTGTTTTTAATATTTTCTTTTTTGATTGTGTAAATCATTGGCATTTCCTTTAATAAAGCCATATTTTTGATATTTCTTTGCCTTGTATGTTTTTCTTCTTTTTGGTCCGTGTAGTATTGCTTTGCTTTTTTCCTCTTGTGCAGTGGTTTTCACTGCAATCGGGCACAGCGCACCCTGGTGGTTGAATTTATATATTCTTTTATATATCACTTTTTGTGAGTGATATTATAACAAAAAATTTTTTTTGCACACCAATTCTGGGTATACTGTGTTATTTACCCCAATCATAGTCTGTACAGACTAGGCGATGTTGCATTTTTTACTGTGCTGCATTAAACTAACACAATTGCACTTATCTTTAATGGGGCTTCTAGAGCTTCTGTGCCCGCTGCTACTGTTGCTACGGATGTTAACACAAATTTGTGGAAATGTGAACAGTCATGGTTATTCTCCATCTGTTGGGTTGGCTGTAGGAGAAGACATGTCAGACTCTATTATACTATTTCTACTCTCGATAAATTTATGCCACTTCGTGGTGTCAGGCTCTCATTTTTTGAAATTTGAAGACTCCTGGTTGATTGTTCATCTGCTGAATTGGCTGTAGTGGAAGATGTGTCGGTCCCTATTATAGCATTTCTACTGTCGTTAAATTTGAAGACTCTTTATTGGTTCTACATCTGCTGAGTAGGCTGCAGTGCAGTGGAAGACATGTCATCCCTTATAAACTTTTTCCACTCTTGCAAAATTGATGCTACTTTGGCGGTGTCTGCTAATCATTTTTGGAAATGTGGAGAGTCCTGATTTGGTCTCTCCATCTGGTGGGTTCGCTGTAGTGAAAGATATATTGTTTTCCATTATATTATTTCTACTCTGGTGAAATTGATGTCACTTCACTGGTGTCAGGCCCCAATTTTTAAAATGTGGAGAGTCCTGATTGGGTCTCTCCATCTGCTGGTCTGGCTGCAGTGAAAGAGATATTGTTCTCCATTATACTATTTCTACTTTGATGAAATTGATGCCACTTCAGTGGTGTCAGGTCATAATTTTTGTAAATTAGAACATTCCAGGTTGGCTGTCCATGTGATGTGTTGGCTGTAGTGGAAGAGATGTCGATCCCTTTTATACTTTTTCTACTGTGGTGAAATTTATGCCACTTTGTTGATGTTTGCCACTATTTTTTGTAAATGTTTAGACATAGTGGAGGCCTCCGAGACCACCAGGCCTCCACTTCCTTTGAGTTAGCTATCAGTGTTACTACTAACCTTAGATTTTTATGTCAATAGTAGTCTACAAAACTGATATTTGTGCCACCTGAGTGTGGCTGAGCATGAAATCAGGTTGAGCTGTTGCATGTGGTATCAGAGCTCCCAGCACAGCAGGCCTACACCAATCCCTCACCCACTTTGTCTTAATTTTAAGTTCAATTCAAAGCTGTAAATGCTGTTCCAGACCCCGATACCTCATGCCTGACTGATTGCTGCCGTGTCATGCTACAATTTGTACTGTTGGCGAATTGAGGCCACTTTTCTTGTGTCTGTCCCTCATTTGATGTGTTTTGGCAGCTCCTGGGCCTGTTTGAAGGTGTTGTGTAAGCGTTTTTTTTTTTTTTTCATCTCCCACTGACTTGAATGGCGTTCAGCTATGTTAAAAAAATATTCAATGAATAAATCTGTGAATATTGCAAAATCGCCAGTCGTATTCCAAACCTAACATTGAAATATACGCTCATCTCTAGTTATAAACTTCTGTGAGGGGGTTCAAGGTGCTCACCACATATCTAAGCACATTCCTTGAAGGGTCTAGTTTCCAAAATGGTGTCACTTGTGCAAATGATTTCAAGAAATTTTACATTCAAAAAGTAAAATGAAGTTTCTTCCCTCCCGAGCCCTGCCGTGCACCCAAACAGTAATTCTTTACATCATATTGGGTATCGACGTACTCAGGAGAAATTGCAAAACTAATTGTATAGTGTAATTTCTCCTGTTACCCTTAAGAAACTGCAACATATTGGCTAAAAACATATTTGTGGGGAAAATGTGATTTTTTTCATTTTCACGGCTCAACGTTACAAACTTCTGTGAGGCACCTGAAGGTTCAATGTGCTCACCACACATCTAGATCAGTTCAATGAGGGTTCTAGTTTCCAAAATGGTGTCACTTGTAGGGGACTTTCACTGTTTAGGCACATCAGACGCTCTCTAAATACAACATGGCGTCCGCCAATTGTTCCAGCAAATATTGTATTAAAAAAGTCAAATGGTGCTCCTTCCCTTCCGAGCTCTGCCATGTGCCCAAACAGTTGTTTTCTCCCACATATGGGGTATCGGCATGCTCATGAGAAATTACAACTTATTTTGGGGTCCATAGTTTCCTGATACTCTTGTCAAAATAAAAAAAACTTGAATCTGAATTAAATATTTTGTGAAAAAAAGTTAAATGTTCATTTTTTTCCACAATCCAAAAATTCTCGTGAAGCACCTGATGGATTAATAAACTTTTTCAATGCGGTTTGGAGCACCTTGAGGGGTGCAGTTTTTATAATGGTGTCACTTTTGGGTATTTTCTATTATATCGACCCCTCAAAGTGACTTCAAATGTGATGTGGTCCCTAAAAAAAGGTTTTATAAATTTTGTTGAAAAAAAATTTCTGGTCAAATTTTAAATCTTATAACTTCGTAACCAAAAAATTGGGCTCCAAAATTGTGATGTTGTAAAGTAGACATGTGAGAAATGTTATTTATTATCTATTTTGTGTGACATATCTCTCTGATTTAAGGGCATGAAAATTAAAAGTTTTAAAATTGCTACATTTTTTAAATTTTCTCCAAATTTCCGTTTTTTTCCCCAAATAAAAGTCATATCAAAGAAATTTTAACACTATCATGAGGTATAATATGTCATGAAAACACTATCTCAGAATGTATACTTCAAGATGCAATCTCCACAGAGATAGCAAAAGAAATCAGGATGATTCTAACACTGTCTTCATGAGGAGGCCGTGATTATCAACTGCAATGGTGCAAAATATAAACATGAGATAAAATAAAAAATACATTTAAGAATGGTATTCTGCTTAATCATTAAGCACCACTCCTTTGAATTCTTAAGTATTTAGGAATGAAAATACAGAGGCTACTTAATACCAACCATTCACTTTAACAGCCAGGACCAAACTTACTCAGCTTGAAGTGAAAATACATCATTGAGGTTGCCCAATTCTCTGTTGCATTGCCACACATTTATGTGGAACATGCTCCAGAAAGTCGGTATAGAATCACAGTTGCCCAGTAAAGTATGTCACTGATACCTAAATTCTAAATGTAGTTCGCTGTTAAATAAGTATTAAAGTATTCATCACATACCTTATAGATCAGAGGTGTCAAACTGCATTCCTCAAGGGCTGAAAACAGGTCATGTTTTCAGGATTTCCTTGTACTGCACAGGTGATAATTTAATCACCTACACGCATAATGATTACAGCACCTTGTGCAAAGCTAAGGAAATCTTGAAAACACGCATGGTTTGTGGCCCTCGAGGAATGCAGTTTGACACCCCTGTTATAGATCATCTTGACTCAATAATTAATATCCCTGTCGAGGAAGGAAAAAATCCCAAATTCATGTGTGGACACCTGTAGATTATCTCAAAAAGTAGACCTGCTACAAAAAATTGAATGCCATATTCTGATTCAGAGGACTGAACATACCTAAATCAAGCTTAATAGTAGATATAGAGCTGTCTATAAAATAAAGCCCGCATCCAAGGAACTGTCTAGTTTAATTTAATGGCCTCAAATACCATTTAGTCAAATCCATAACTATGTAATTGAAATTTTTGTATGAATTACAAATCCTTTTTCAAGTGATTTTTCCCTTAATAGTAAGGCTATGTGCACACGTTCAGGAATTCATGCAGAAAATTCCTGACAATTCCGGACATTTTCTGCATGAAATCCGCAAGAAAACCGCGTGCGTTTTTGCCGCGATTTTGCAGCGGTTTTGACGCGTTTTTGCCGCGGTTTTGATGCGTTTTTGCCGCGGTTTTTTCCGGACACTTCCCAATGCATTTTGGAGTGAGAAATCCGCAAAAAAAACGCAAAAAGATAGAGCATGTCCGGATTTTGTGCCTGATGCGTTTTTTTTGCGGAAAAAAACGCATCATGTGCACAAAACATGCGGAATTCATTCTAAATGATGGGATGCTTATTGTCTGCGGTTTTTTTGCGGTTTTATAGCGTTTTTATCAGGAAAAACCGCGAAAAAAACGCAAAAAAAACGGAACGTGTGAACACAGCCTTAATCGGGTAAGATTTACTTATTACATAGCATTGTGAATGATGGAGTTGTCTTAAAAGAAAAGTTCCACCTACAAAGAATACTCTTGTTTAAATTGCACCAGAACCAATCTATTCTCTTCCATAATTATATAATATTAGTGATGGGTGATCACTAAAATGCTTGGGTGCTCATTGCTCGGGTCGAGCAAATTGGAATACTTGGGTACTCAACCCGAGCAACGAGCCCAATGTAAGTCTATAGAAACACTGCTCAAATAACATGGGATCATCATGGGGATCGCCCCTGGAAGCATTTCTGACTCTTAGGTCACAGCTGTAAGCAATGTTGTCAGAGTTTAATGCCATTTTTACAGGTGCACCAGAAAATATAAAAAAACGAAACCAAAATGGATTTTGCTGGGAAATATGTTAAGGTACATCCTTTCCAGGGTAATGACTTGTATATAAGACAAAATAATTAACCCCAGACCAAAATGTTCCTTCACCACTTGGGCTATGTTCACAGCCAGCACTTTTTATGCGTTTTTCAACTTTAACATTGCTTTCAACCAATACAAATGCATTCAGTGGGAAATGTCATTGTAACATTTAACAACCCTACCTGGCCATGTGGTGTGTGACACATAAGGAGACACATCTTGTTTCATTTACAAAGGAGGGACTCAGTCTTAAAGTCTCAAAGCCTATTTTTATAGGGGCATCAGGCGGCATTAATATTCTTCAAGGGCTTTTATTAAACATTGGGTCTCTTATGCTTTTATTGCTAGTGATGAGCGAACGTGCTCGCCACTACTCGTTACTCGCCCAAGTATCACAATGCTCGGTGTACTCGGCGAGCAGCGAGCATTTCCGGGATTATTCGGCGGTAACTGGTGTCTCCACCCAGCCTTTTTGGTGGACTTTAGAGACCCAATAACGGTGCAGGGATTGTCTGCCAGGCCATGAAACACTGCAGCCATCTTTGTTGTGGTCGTGCAGTGATTGGCTGGGCTGTACAGCATCATCCCGAGAATAAGAGACCTGGCGCTGATCTGCTCGCCGCATTCTGTTCCTGTTTCAGTGGGAGTAGGGAGAGCTGCTGCCGAGATAGGGTCAGAATCGTGGTTTTAGAGTTGTGTAGGTCTGCAACTCTTACATCCACAACTCCTCAGAAAACAAAAGTCCTCTTTAGGGCTAATTTGTGGGTCCTGATATTACAGTTATTTTTTTTTTCCAAAAATTTCCCCCCCCCCCAAAGAAAATATACAGTCTGTTCTGTCAGACTGAGGCCTGTTGAAAAGTTATAGTTTGTCAGGCATACATAGCATAGTTGTGTGTGCTACCCTCGTGCCCCTTTTTTTTGGGTGTTTTAAATTCACCGAAAAAGGCCTCATATATCTCTGTGCTCCAAGTTTGGTCACTGGAGGCCGGTGTACTTATTTTTTGGCTGTCTGATACTCAAATTATATACAGCGCTATTTAGCATAAAACAAATTGAAAGGCCACAGATTTGCCAGTGTGGTATTTCCGTTACAGCTGTCATATATTTCTGTGCTCCAAGTTAGGTCACTGGAGGCCGGTGTACTTATTTTTTGGCTGTGTGATACTCAAATTCTATACAGCGCTATTTAGCATTAAAAAAAATTGAAAGGCCACAGATTTGCCAGTGTGGTATTTCCGTTACAGCCTGAAACAAGAACCTTCGGCACTCAATAAGAACAATTTATTCTTCAGTGTACAAAGGAAAAAGAGGCAAAACATCCACCATATACAAAAGGAAAAAATGGAATGTTGATATATACAAATATGCTTCAGCTGCAACGTTTCGGCAATGTAAAGCCTTTATCAATAAAAATCTGTCATGAAACATATGCAAAACAGTGAATATTAAAAATACATATAAACAGTGTTAAGGGTTTAGCGGAACGCACCGAGTAAATAATGAGATGACATTTGGTGCGTTCGTAGCCTGGGGTTCACCATGCAGGAGAGAAACCTGCTGCTGGCAAATGGTGGCACTATATGGCGGTAGAAGCGAACTCTGTTACTTCACAGAGTCGCCCATAAAGAAAGCACTGTGTCCTGTTTAGCTCACAGGAGTACACAGCAACTGCTGAGCTGATAGCAGTCTGTGGTCACGCAGTCAAAGAGACACACATACAATCTCCTCACCGGAGGTGCCAGTATTCTAGTGGCTTATTTCAGCCGGAGCCCTGAATGCACACACACACTAGCGCTCCCATCTTACATCGCCCCAATGTAGACAAGCCGTTAATAATGGAGGTGGATGCCTCATCCGTTGGTGCTGGAGCAGTCCTCTTCCAAAAGGATGCTCAAGGTTGGAAGCATCCTTGCTTCTTCTTCTCCAAGACCTTTTCATCAGCGGAGAGGAATTATTCCATCAGGGAACAGGGAGTTGCTAGCCATGAAGTTGCTTTCTCTGAGTGGAGACACCTTCTGGAATGGGCTCGCTTTCCTTTCCAAGTTTTTACTGACCACAAAAATTTGGTATATCTACAGACTGCCCAGCGGCTAAACTCTCGCCAGGCCAGATGGTCCCTGTTCTTCTCCCAGTTCCATTTCACCCTACATTTTCTCTCCGGGGAGAAGAACATACGGGCCGACGCACTCTCTCGCTCCGTAGTGTCTTCTGAGGAGGAGGAGCCTCGGCTTATTGTCCCACCTGAGAGCCTGAGAACCGTGGCTCCTGAGTCCCTACAGTCTGTGCCACTGTACAAGACTTTCGTGCCTTCTAATCTGCGACCAGAGGTTCTCTCTTGGGCTCATTTGTCCAGGGTGGGTGGACATTTTGGGTCCAAAAGGACATCTGAGCTACTGGCGAGGATATACTGGTGGCCGCATATGGCTCGTGATGTCGCAGACTATGTTCGGGCGTGTGTCTCTTGCACCAAGAACAAGTCTCCTCAGCAATGGCCAGCTGGGTTGCTTTACCCCTGCCAGTGGCAGACAGGCCCTGGGAGATGGTTGGGATGGATTTTGTAGTGGGCTTACCCAAGTCTCGTAGCTGCACCATTATCTGGGTGATCACCGACCATTTTTCCAAAATGGTGCACTTGGTGCCTCTTCCACGGCTACATTCTGCATGGTTGACGAACAGCGTTGTTCGTCAAGCATATCTTTCACCTACACGGTATGCCGGACAAAATTGTCAGTGACCGGGGTCCCCAGTTTGCGTCTCAATTCTGGAGAAAGCTTTGACGTCTACTCAGTATTGAGTTGAATCTCTCTCCGCATATCATCACTAGATGAATAGGTTGGTTGAGAGGGCCAACCAGACCCTGGACACATATTTACGACATTTTGTTTCTGCCAGGCAGGATGACTGGGCAAGGGCATCCTTGCTACCATGGGCAGAGTTTGCGCTTAACACCGTAGCCGACTCCACCAGTCAGACTCCATTCCTCCTAAATTACGGCCAGCATCCGCGTGTCCCTGTGCCCATGCCCGTGTCTTCCGCCGACTCCAGGGTGGCAAACTGGGCTGTGGAGGCACGGGACTTTTGGGACTGCACTCAGGATGCCATTTGGGCCTCCAAGGAGAGAATGAGGTCCTCCGCCGATGCACATCGGTGCCCCGCTCTGATCTTTGCTCCTGGCGACTTAGTGTGGCTCTCCGCCCATAACATCAGACTGCGAGTTGAGTCCACTAAGTTTGCACCTCGCTTCTTGGGCCCCTTCAAGGTCCTCAAAGAGGTTAAACCTGTGGTCTACCACCTGGCCCTTCCACCACGCCTGGGTATCACCGACACCTTTCATGTGTCCCTCTTGAAGCCCGTATACATGTCCCGGTTTTCCAAGTCATCTGCTGGGACATTGAGTTCGTCTACAGACGATTACGAGATGAATGCTATTTTGGGGAGCAAGGTGGTACGTGGCAAAAAATTTTATTTGGTGGACTGGAAGGGTTATGGTCCTGAAGACAGGTCCTGGGAGCCTGCTGAGCACATTTGGGCTCTACAGCTCACTGCTGCCTTCGAGCGTAGCGAGGTCCAAAGAGGGGGGCCCTAGGAGGGGGGTAATGTTAGGGGTCGAGTTCCCACCTCTGCCCAGGGGGAATCTCAAGCAATCTCCGCTGTGGTCTCCCATTCTTCTCCTGCTGTAGTGGAGCCTGCTCAGCACAGACGTCGGTCCCAGCGTCTGGCTCAGCCTGATGCTGTGCAATGAGTTATTGCTGCCTTTCCAGGTTCTGCCATTGTAGCCACAACGGGTCAGTGCGAGCAGACATCTTTGGGACTAAGTCATGCTTTTCCCCTTCTGAGCATGCCCAGGGTAAGATCTCTCATTGGAGATCAAGGGTCACATGCTCAGGTACTGCAGCAACTCCCATTGGTCCTCTAGGAAGGTCCTGAACCTGTTCAAGTTCTGTGGCAGCTTTCCATTGGTCCTTCTGGGAAGGTCTTGAAGTTGCTGCAGCTATAAAAGGTTCGCATGACCGCACGACCATGCGCTAGCATCAATTCATGTCATGACTTTTGCACCAATGTGGTCATACATGTGTGTGGAAAGTAAGTCACATATTCAATTGTGAAATATCACAAAAGAAACAAGTGAAGAAAGGAGGAAGATATTTTTGATAAAATGTAATAAATTTATTAAAGCGATATATTAAAATAACACAGAACATTAAATATGAAAAAGAAAGAAAAAATGGGGGGGGAGGGGGTTAAACCACCAGACTAGGAGAAACAAATCTATACTATACCATAATGGGTTACAAATAATAAATAATTAATATAAACCCAATGAAAAGGTGGTAATACTGGAGTAATGAGAGCGATATAGGCACCACAAAGTCAGGTAAAGGCAAACAAAAGACCTAAAATGTTACCCAGCAGAGTAAGTGATCAGGCATACACTGAGTACATGTCTTAAACAGGGATACAAGGCAAGAGACGACCTGCTAATGTCCTGTAGAGTACATCCCAGTAAACAAATGCAAATATAAATACAGGGCCTGCTGTGCAACGAATATATTGCCAAGGACTTAGTTTACCTGTCAATCAAGTGATGGTGTCTAGCGCTGGATGGTGAAGTATAGATCAGGTTCCCATGCGCCCGACAAGCGCTGTTTCGCCGTAGCTTCATCAATGGGGCGAATTACCCCTCTGACACCGCCTTCTCTATCCTCTTCCCTGGTTGGATACGCCTCGGCGGCACTGCGCACGCGAGGGGTCCGTACCCTGCCCCTGACTTCCGGGAGGCGCTATCACGTGACCGCAGTGCGCTCCACTGCGTGTCACGGTGCGCATGCTCGGAAGTCCCCTTTGGTCTGGTGGGGCGGCCCTTTGTAGCGCGCGCAATTCAATCTGCCGCAGGCGTTTTCCGGCTGTTCCCACGCTACTTCCACTCACTATAAAAAGCCTTCCACACCTCCCCATCCCTGTCCTCGCCCCATTGATGAAGCTACGGCGAAACAGCGCTTGTCGGGCGCATGGGAACCTGATCTATACTTCACCATCCAGCGCTAGACACCATCACTTGATTGACAGGTAAACTAAGTCCTTGGCAATATATTCGTTGCACAGCAGGCCCTGTATTTATATTTGCATTTGTTTACTGGGATGTACTCTACAGGACATTAGCAGGTCGTCTCTTGCCTTGTATCCCTGTTTAAGACATGTACTCAGTGTATGCCTGATCACTTACTCTGCTGGGTAACATTTTAGGTCTTTTGTTTGCCTTTACCTGACTTTGTGGTGCCTATATCGCTCTCATTACTCCAGTATTACCACCTTTTCATTGGGTTTATATTAATTATTTATTATTTGTAACCCATTATGGTATAGTATAGATTTGTTTCTCCTAGTCTGGTGGTTTAACCCCCTCCCCCCCCATTTTTTCTTTCTTTTTCATATTTAATGTTCTGTGTTATTTTAATATATCGCTTTAATAAATTTATTACATTTTATCAAAAATATCTTCCTCCTTTCTTCACTTCTGTTTCTTTTGTGATATTTCACAATTGAATATGTGACTTATTTGACTCTCGAAGTGACTCAGCCTTGTGTTTCAATAAGGACTATGGTAATATTAATGATCTCTGTATTTCATAGACAGATTGTCCGCTTTTTCCACAAAATGGATTTTAAAGCCAGGAAAAAACCTGGCAAGCAAAGGCATCTGACCTATTTAAACAGGGGGCCACCAGGACTAATGAGGATGCAGTTATTAACAATAAAGACCTGATCAGACAATACAGAAATGCCTTATACAAAAAGACACGTATATGGTGGAACCGGTCTGCTTTGGAGAACTATCTTGATAAACAAATCATCCCGAGGGGACTGCGAGTCCAACTATATCCGTCATTTGAATTAGAGGATGATGTCCTAACCAAACGTTGGCTCTCAACGGCCACTACATGTTCCCTGGAATTTATCCAGATCATCATCGACAAGAATTCCATGTCACTGACGGTTTTGGACTCAGAAATTGAAGAGTGTGAAAAACACCTTATGAATGATATCCCAACGGAAAATTTCGATCAGATTATGATGGAAATCAACAAGGACGTGGACAAATGGGAGAAGGAGGTGTGTCAGAACAAGATCAGGAAATTTCAAAGGGATCTTAATGACTATGATACGGACAAAATATACCGGTGGCAAAATAAAAAATCCAACCACCCTGGAAGGAACAAACAGAGAGATAATAAAAAAACAAATAAAACGAATCTCCATCGCAGTCCTTCCGCCAGCTCGGCAATATCAACCTCAGATGCCAACACTTCTCAAAGTGATGGGGAAAACACCACAGGAGAAACGTCAAAAACCGATAGAAGATTACCAGACATCTTTACCAGATCAAAAGCTCTGCGTACTCAAGGAGACCAACTCAAGGTAATCAATCTGTCCAAATATGAGTTATCTATGGCTGAAGTGAGACTCCTGGAGAAAGGTTTAACCTTTTCACCTACGGGTCGATTAGACACCTTTACGGCAGTTAGAGATCTACACCTTTTCTCCAGGAAACTCATTCTCAAAAAATTTCACTTTAAAACTGATATCAATGATACGTTTTCTACAGTGGAAGAAAGCGAAACGCTGAGAAACCTGGAGGAGCTTTTACAGGAAAATGCCACATCCCAGGTAAGCAATTTCCCTCATAACTTATTCAACAAGTCTCGAAAATTTCCCCCTTTGAATACATGTTCGGCCATTGATGTGTTCACAAGGGTCATTACTGCCGAAATTGAATCCCTATCTGCAAAACCTGCCTGGCATTCCAATTTGAATAAAGATGAAAAACGAGCGCTGGTCCACTTACAGTCACTAAAAGACGTGGTATTCAAACCAGCTGACAAAGGCGGTAACCTAATAATATGGCCAATAGACATGTACGAAAAGCAAGCCTATAAACTACTGAACGCACCGGGATGCTACAAAAAATTGACACACAACCCCCTCTCTAAATATCATGCAGACCTTCTCCTTATAATAGAAAAAGCTTTTGAACAGGGGATTATTACCAAAAAAATGGTTGAGACTGTCCAAAAATTGCGTCCTAGATTACCCACTCTGTATCTACTGCCTAAACTCCACAAGGATCCTTTGGATCCCCCGGGTAGACCTATCATTTCGGGAAATGGTGGCTTATGCGAAATTATCTCGGATTTTATAGATTTTTTTCTTAAACCCCTGGTATTCACTCTACCGTCCTATATTCAGGACACTACGGCGGCTCTCCAGAGACTTAACAATCTGTCTCTGGATGACCACATGACCATGGTAACGGCCGACGTGGAGGCCCTATATACCTCCATTAGGCATGCGGATGGCCTCAAGGCGGTCGAATGGTTCCTAAAAACCAGTGACTTGGACAGATCTATCATTCCTCTTATCCTCACCCTCCTGGATTTCGTTTTAACACATAACATCTTCACCTTCAACAGACACACCTATTTGCAGACCCAAGGTACTGCTATGGGGGCCTCCTGTGCCCCCTCATACGCCAACCTTTTTCTGGGAGCATGGGAAAGGGACATCTTCCAAGGAGACACCATCCCAGAAATACAGTGGGTCCAGGGGTGGATGAGATACATTGATGATGTGTGGTTCATCTGGGAAGGAACGCCCCTGGACCTTCAAAACCTGATGTCCAAACTTAATAACAACAACCGGAACATCTTTTTGACCTACAAATGTGGTCGTGATTTAGAATTTGTGGATATAAAGATCAAAGCGTCTGATGGTATCATTTGTACTGACCTATATAGAAAACCCACCGCAACCAACTCGTTACTACACGCCAGCTCATCACACCTACCCACAATTATCAAAGGAATCCCGATTGGACAGTTTTTAAGGGCTAGGCGCATCTGCTCTGAAAGCTCTGATTTTGAGAAGCAAGCGGCAGACCTTACAGACAGATTTCTACAACGGGGGTACAGCAAAAGAAACATTCGAAAAGGTTACAGAAGGGCTCAAAACACTCCTAGAGACTGTCTACTATATTCCTCCCAAAAAAAGCCAAAAGAAACTGCCAATCAGGTAAGATACATCACAACATACAATAATTGTTGGAATGACCTTAAACTCATATTTAAGAAGCATTGGAACATTCTTTTGACGGACCCTATTCTTCAAAAAATTCTCCCCTCTGGTCCATCAATGGTCGCAAGAAGAAGCAGGAATTTGCGTGATTTGTTAGTACACAGTCACTATGACCCTATCCCCGAATCTAAGCAGAAGCCATTACAGCAGGGTTTCTTCCCATGTGGAATTTGCAAGGCCTGCCTCAACATGAAAAGAACACTTTCCTTTACAAATGCCGGGGGATCCAGGACTCTGGAGATCCGTAAACACCTTACATGTTCTTCCCAAGGCGTTTTTTTGCAAGTTTTGGTATGTCATATTAATTTTGTTGTTCTTACCTTAGGCTTCTTTATATATGTGTGGCGTAGTCTCTGTTTACGGTGCTCTTCTGTTCTGGTCCTCCCGATGTCCCGCTATGGACCATGGCTGATGTCCGGTTGTCATGGCTCGGCTTCCTTTCGGGTGTCGCAACGTCTTCCGGAAATCTGAGTTCTTTCCTGTGCATCTATATCTCCGGAACAAGAAAAGGGGTGGTTTACACTCCAACATATGGACTTAAAACATTATCTAGTCTATATATTATTTATGCATGTAATTTTTTATTCATTTATTTATTTTTTAGCATTATCTATATCTCTATAGTTTTGAGGCATAGATCACAAGTATTCTTCTATATGGTCACTGCTTTACAATCTTCCCCTTTTTTCATGGGGGGTTGGGTTTTTTGCCTTTTGCCCTACTACACTTTGACTACATTGTATCAAGCAATTATTACTGCTTTTTATTTAACTACACACTCGGCACTTAAATAACTGCTGTCCTTTTATGGACGGCTATGTTAGCTTTTTATTTTATTTATTGGCGTTAAAATTTTCCCGCCTGGTTTTGGGGGTTACTTGCCTTCACGTAATACGCCTCCATACACATTTTTTACTTTAGTCTATCCAATCACTAGGAGGCCTCCTTATTCCCTTACCCTACTTATACATTTGTGGGTATGTATGTTTATATGCGTTTTCTTTGTCACCTATTTCAACTGTACATAATGCCGCCTTTTATTTTCCATGCTCACATGTAGGTATGTATGTCCATGTGTATGGGCATCCTCCCACTAATACGTATCACCATATAGTGCCTATTTTCTTCCACCTCCCTCATCTCATTTTTTATCTTGTATGCATATATTTTTCCACATACAGTTTTTTCTCTGCCCTTTCATTTAAAACCTGCCCCCATTTTTAGTTCATATATATTTGTCATCATGCACTATTTTTCATTCATATTCTTTTCACTTATTTTTTTATTCCACCTTTTAATTCAATATTCATTCTCCCATTTATATTCAGTTCCGTTTAGTATTAGTATACACACTGTTTACATGCTCTGTTCGGAGTCAATCTTCCCCTTTTCATGTGTCTGGAGGTGGCGCTGCGCACGCGCGGGGTCCGTTTCCCCCACTGACTCCGGAGATGCGCCAACTACATGACCGCAGTGCGTTCCACTGCGTGTCACGGTGCGCATGCTCCGGAGTCCCCTTAGTATGGTGGGACGGCCCTTTTTCGTGCGCCGCAATTACCCCTCTGACACCGCCTTCTCTATCCTTTTCCCTGGTTGGATACGCCTCGGCGGCACTGCGCACGCGCGGGGTCCGTACCCTGCCCCTGACTTCCGGGAGGCGCTATCACGTGACCGCAGTGCGCTCCACTGCGTGTCACGGTGCGCATGCTCGGAAGTCCCCTTTGGTCTGGTGGGGCGGCCCTTTGTAGCGTGCAATTCAATTCAATCTGCCGCAGGCGTTTTCCGGCTGTTCCCACGCTACTTCCACTCACTATAAAAAGCCTTCCACACCTCCCCATCCCTGTCCTCGCCCCATTGATGAAGCTACGGCGAAACAGCGCTTGTCGGGCGCATGGGAACCTGATCTATACTTCACCATCCAGCGCTAGACACCATCACTTGATTGACAGGTAAACTAAGTCCTTGGCAATATATTCGTTGCACAGCAGGCCCTGTATTTATATTTGCATTTGTTTACTGGGATGTACTCTACAGGACATTAGCAGGTCGTCTCTTGCCTTGTATCCCCGTTTAAGACATGTACTCAGTGCATGCCTGATCACTTACTCTGCTGGGTAACATTTTAGGTCTTTTGTTTGCCTTTACCTGACTTTGTGGTGCCTATATCGCTCTCATTACTCCAGTATTACCACCTTTTCATTGGGTTTATATTAATTATTTATTATTTGTAACCCATTATGGTATAGTATAGATTTGTTTCTCCTAGTCTGGTGGTTTAACCCCCTCCCCCCCCATTTTTTCTTTCTTTTTCATATTTAATGTTCTGTGTTATTTTAATATATCGCTTTAATAAATTTATTACATTTTATCAAAAATATCTTCCTCCTTTCTTCACTTGTTTCTTTTGTGATATTTCACAATTGAATATGTGACTTATTTGACTCTCGAAGTGACTCACAGCCTTGTGTTTCAATAAGGACTATGGTAATATATATATGTGTGTGGAAAGGTCAATAATGTGTGATGGATTCTCCTCTACATCAGCCGACTGAAAGGACCTTTAAAGTGCATCAGCCTTGACATTCTTATTACCTGGCCAGAAGTGAAGTTCAAAGTCGAAGCAGGGGAAGAACAGAGACCACCTGGCTTGCCGGGGGTTGAGCCTCTGAGCAGACCAAATATAGGCCAGATTCTTGTGGTCGGTGAAAATTAAGAAAGGATATACTGCTCCCTCGAGTAGGTATCGCCATTTCTCTAATGCAGACCTGGGCAAAGAGCAGACTGAGACAGCCGTGGAGCTGGAGATCAGAGGTCCACAGGCCGCATGATGCCCGCCCGCCTGCTCGCTGTTTCCATGTGCGCCACTGACTCCTTTGGTGGAGGAGGGGATTCCGGCCACTTCCTCCACCAGTCAGCTTGTGAAACAGCTGACGCGATAACATTATTTCATCGCGTCAGATGTGTACTCCGGAGAGTCCGCGCACCGGAGGCAGGGAGAGAAGCATAGCGATAAGGAACTGGACCGAGGTGAATATGTGGTGTTTTTTTTTCTTCATGTGTATGGGCTATTTGGGTGGGCATGGGGAGGCTATGGGGGTGATGTTGTGCTGCACACATGGGGTGACAACATGATGCTGAACACACATGGGGTGACAACATGGTGCTGCACATGGGGGGTGACATGGTGCAGGACATGGGGTGACAACATGGTGCTGCACACATGAGATGACATTGTGCTGGACACATAGGGTGACATGATGCTGCACATGGTGCTGCACTTGGGGGGTGACATGGTGGAGGACATGGGAGGTGACATGGTGCTGCACATGGGGGTGACATGGTGCTGCACATGGGGGGTGACATGGTGCTGCACATGGGGGGGTGACATGGTGCTGCACATCGTGCTGCACACGGGGTTGACATGGTGCTGCACATTGGGGGTGACATGGTGCAGGACATGGGGGTGACATGGTGCTACATATGGGGGTGACATGCTACACATGGTGCTGCATATGGGGCGACATGCTGCACATGGTCCTGCATATGGAGGTGACATGCGGCACATGGTTCTGCATATGGGTGCAACATGGTGCTGCATATGGGGGTGACATGCGGCATATGGTGCTGCATATGGAGGCGACATGCTGCACGTGGGGAGGCTATGGGGGCAACATGCAGTGTATATAGGGATTCTGTGTGGGGATCATGCAGTGTATATAGGGAGGCTTGTTGGGGCTCATGCAGTGCATATAGGGAGGCTGTGTGGGGTTCATGCAGTGTATATAGGGAGGCTCTGTGGGGCTCATGCAATGCATATAAAGAGGCTGTGTGGGGCTCATGCAGTGTATATAGGGAGGCTATGTGGGGCTCATGCAGTGTATATAGGGAGGCTGTGTGGGGCTCATGCAGTGTATATAGGGAGGCTGTGTGGGGCTCATTCAGTGTACATAGGGAAGCTATGTGGGACTAATGCAGTGTATATAGGGAAGCTGTGCGGGTCTCATGCAGTGTATATAGGGAGTCTGTGTGGAGCTCATGCTGTATATGGGGGAGGCTGTGTGGGGCTCATGCAGTGTATATAGAGGGAGGCTGTGTGGGGTTCATGCAGTATATGAGCAGGCTGTGTGGGGCTTATGCAGTGTGTATGAGGAGGCTGTATGGGGCTCATGCCGCATATGGGGGAGGCTGTGTTGGGTTCGTGCAGAGTATATACAGTATAGTGAGGCTGTGTGGGGCTCATGCCACAAATGGGGGAGGCTGTGTGGGGCTCATGCCATATATGGGGGAGGCAGTGTAGGGCTCATTCTGCATATGGGGTAGGCTATGTGGGGCTCATGCCGCATATGGGGGAGGCTATGTGGGGCTCATCCCACATATGGGGAGGCTGTGTGGGGCTCATGCCGCATATAAGGGGCTGTTGGGGGGCTCATACGATATACAGAAGGATCTGTGCTTGGGTTCAAATGATATATAGGGGGATGTCAGCATACATATTTCTGCTCAATATTAAGTGATCCAACTAATATTAATAAAATTATCAATAATATTATAATTATAAAATATCAATATTAATATTGAGCAGTATTAATTTCAGCCTATTTGTTCGGCCCTCCACAACAAGCACGGTCTCTCATGTGGCCCCTGGGGAAAATTAATTTCCCACCCCTGCTCTAATTCCAACTTTATGGCCAGTAGTTCTCTGTCTCCGATGGAATAGTTGCGTTCGGAAGTGGTAAACGCCTTGGAGAAAAACCCGCAGGTGACTAACCGACTGGAAGAAGACCTCTGGGAAAGCAATTCACCGGCTCCGAATGAGGAGACGTCCACCTCAAGAGTGAATGGTCTGCTTGCCTCTGGGCAATGAAGCACAGGGGCTGTTGCAAAGGCTTGCTTTTGAGTCCGGAAGACGTTCTCTGCCTCTGCAGACAAAACATTGGGATCAGCTCCTTTGTGAATAAGAGATGAGATAGGCATGGATAACGAGGAAAAATGAGGTCTGAACTGTATGTAATAGTTCACGAAGCCAAGGAATCGTTGGATGGCCCTAACCTTGAGGGGTGGCCAGTTGAGGATGGCGGACACCTTATTGGGATCCATAATTAAGCCGGAGTCTGAGATGATGTACCCCAAAAATGTTAAGGATGTCTGCTCAAACATACACTTCTCGAACTTGACATAGAGACGATTCTTGTCGGCTCCGCAAAGATCAAGTTTGGTGAAAATCTGTGCCCCCCTCAACCAATTAAAGTGCTCCTGGATAAGTGGCAGCGGGTATTTGTTCTTGACTGTAATATCGTTAAGACCTCTACAGAGGACAGGGACAAAGGGAGCCATCTTTTTTCTTAACAAAGAAGAATCCTGTGCCTGGGGCAGAAGAAGACATCCCAATAAAGCCCCTGTCCAGATTCTCCTGTACCTATTCTGACATGGCTTGGGTCTCAGCTTGAGATAGTGGATAGATTCTGCTCCTATGGGGAACAGAGCCAGGAATGAGCTCAATCGGGCAGTCACACGGCCGATGCGGGGGAAGACTCTCCTCCTACTTCTTGTTGAAGACATCTGCAAAAGATCAATAGGCAGATGGCAATCCAGCGGGAGCAGAAGAGGGCCATGACCAACCTACTGGATGGACTGACAGCAGACACCGTTCCTTGCAAAACTGTCCCCAGCGAAGTATGCCACCAGTACCTCAATCGAGGATTGGCTCATGTGACCTTAGCCAGGGGGAGACCAAGAAGATAGATTAGACAGAACGTAGAAAGTTATCTTCTCCCGATGCAGGGCTCCCACCTGCAACTCCACTTCCTCGGTAACCTTAGTGATGGTCTCCTGCAAGGGTTTCTGTCCACCGATGCAATCAATCGAGGATTCTCCAGGGTATTATTTGGAATCCAGAACTTATTAACTTTCTTAAGCCTAATGAAGTTCCCTGCCGCGCCCGAATCCACATAAGCCACCTCAAAGTAGAGTTTAGGACCCAACATCATCTTGACAGACAGGGTTAGGGTCAGACAGGAATCACATGCACCCAGGGAGGCCTCCTTTACCTGTTCTAGGTGGAGGAGTTTCCCCGACGCTCAGGACAGGAATGGAGCAAGGGGGAAGCACTTCCACAGTAGAAGCAAAGACCTTGTGCGAGTCTCTCTCTTCGGCATTGTTCCACCATTTTGAGCCAATCCACTTGCATCAGGTGCTGTAGCAGAGATAGACAAGGAGGGTCGTGGACTGAGTGGCCTATGGATGGAAGCAGACGGGCGATTGGGTCTTCTCTTCCGAGCCAATTCACGAGAGCGTTCCTGGAAATGCAGGTCAATACGTGTGGCAAGAGAGATAAGGTCCTCAAGAGAAGTTGGAGTTTCCCGGCCCACGAGTTCATCCTTAATCCTGCCCGACAGCACTCGCCAGAATGCTCCGACAAGCGCCTTGTTATTCCACCCCAACTCAGAGGACAAGGTGCGGAAGCGAATGGCATATTGGCCGACAGTAAGAGAGCCCTGGTGGAGATTGAAGAGTGACTCCGTAGTAGAGACCAGACGACCCGGTTCCTCGAACCCTCAATGAAAGGTCTCCAGAAAGGTTGGCAGCTGAGAAACTATGGGAACATCATGCTCCCACATTGGATTTACCCAAGCCAGAGCCTCTCCCTCCAAATGTGAGACCACGAACGCCACCTTAGCCTGATCGGTGGGATATTGCTGAGGTAACAGCTCAAAGTGTTGGCCACATTGATTCAAAAAGCCTCTGCAAATCTTGGGATCGCCATTATACTGAGGTGGCTTTCCCAGGCGAGGATGGGGTAAGGTATAGAAGCAGAATCAGGATCACGGGATAAGACCTGCACCGAAGCCATGGCAGCGGACTAAAGATTAAACCAATGGTCATCCACTGAGGCCATATAACTTAGCATGTTGGACTGTGTGTCGCGCTGCTGGGCAAGTTAATGTTGGAGATCTGCAAGCTGGGTTGCATTACGGGATCTGAGGCCTGCAGCAAAGTCAAACAGGAGCAGGAAAAGGTAAATATCGCAAGTGCCAGGGCCATGAGCAACCGGGGGGTCTACTCAAGAGCACCGCCACTGGCACTGGCACAAAAACCGGGCTTCCATAGCGCGCCGGTGTCCCTAAAGGCGAGTGGGCCCCCACCTGCTCAGGGCCCCGGCACATGCTCGGGTGCTGACACCAGCCCTGCCCACAAATGATCGCTGGATGGCTTTTGAATGTTTTGCTGTCCATGTTGCCTCCTCCTACTCTGCTTCATCCTACGTCTCATCATTCAGTCAGCGTAACACCTGCACCACCAACTTCAGCACAGCCAGTGCCAGGAGGCTTTTCTGAAAATCATTATTTAGTATTAAAAATCCCACTCCGTGTCGGAGACCAATGAGTGGCTGATGCTGCTAAACCTCAAGCCGAGCTTGGTGGTGTGCAATAAAGGTCATGTCGGGGCCTCTCTAGTTTGAGGCACATTCCTTGCCTGGCGCATGTGCTGAATTTTTTGAGAATTACACACAGAGGCTTATTATCATCTACAGAGGTTATTTATATGATTATGAGCTTATTGGAGACAAGTTATCTTGTCCTTTTTCTGCAGTAAGGGACACACCTTGGAGTTTAGGCATGGAGATCTCCAATATTTAGTATGGTATAGTAATACTGTGTAAACTGAGACCTGCCTGCTACCACCTGATCTTGCTATGCATTTTGCAGTCACTAGAGGGTTTTTGACCACTTGCCTTCTCAGGACTCTATTGGAAGTCTGTTCCCAAGTTGGTTGGCCAGTGTTTCTATGTGAACTCTTATTCCAGCTCTATCTATTAAATGCTGTTGTATCTTTTCCATTTGTATGAAAGTAAGTAATCTCTTTTTAACTTTTTATATGACTCTTTTGGTAACGTAAGCCATTGCTTATGAAAAACGTGCTAATATTCTTCAGGAACTCTTCCAGAAACTGGTATCTGGCTATGCATCAAGTCCACAGCAGGTGATAAAAAACAGGGCAGGCAGAAGGTCTTAACTAGAAATGAGCGAACTTTTTAAGGTTCGGTTCAGTTCGGGTTAGCCGAACGGTTTGACGAACATAGCTGAACCCCAGTCAATTCAATGGGAGGCAAAACTAAAAGCATAGACAACATGTTAAGGGGTGACAATAAGCTTCCCAAACAGATAAAATTAGGGGCAGACACCATGAACAGTGGCATCAATTGACTCAAAGTAGAAATTTGCAAATGGAAAAGCAGCAGTTAGCCATGGGCCATGCATGAGGTTTCAGGCTCTGGCCCAACATTTACAGCTTGGAATTACATAGTAATATAGTAACATAGTTAGTAAGGCCAAAAAAGACATTTGTCCATCCAGTTCAGCCTTTATTCCATCATAATAAATCCCCAGATCTACGTCCTTCTACAGAACCTAATTGTATGATACGATATTGTTCTGATCCAGGAAGACATCCAGGCCTCTCTTGAACCCCTCGACTGAGTTCGCCATCACAACCTCCTCAGGCAAGCAATTCCAGATTCTCACTGCCCTAACAGTAAAGAATCCTCTTCTATGTTGGTGGAAAAACCTTCTCTCCTCCAGACGCAAAGAATGCCCCCTTGTGCCCGTCACCTTCCTTGGTATAAACAGATCCTCAGCGAGATATTTGTACTGTCCCCTTATATACTTATACATGGTTATTAGATCGCCCCTCAGTCGTCTTTTTTCTAGACTAAATAATCCTAATTTCGCTAATCTATCTGGGTATTGTAGTTCTCCCATCCCCTTTATTAATTTTGTTGCCCTCCTTTGTACTCTCTCTAGTTCCATTATATCCTTCCTGAGCACCGGTGCCCAAAACTGGACACAGTACTCCATGTGCGGTCTAACTAGGGATTTGTACAGAGGCAGTATAATGCTCTCATCATGTGTATCCAGACATCTTTTAATGCACCCCATGAACCTGTTTGCCTTGGCAGCTGCTTCCTGGCACTGGCTGCTCCAGGTAAGTTTATCATTAACTAGGATCCCCAAGTCCTTCTCCCTGTCAGATTTACCCAGTGGTTTCCCATTCAGTGTGTAATGGTGATATTGATTCCTTCTTCCCATGTGTATAACCTTACATTTATCATTGTTAAACCTCATCTGCCACCTTTCAGCCCAAGTTTCCAACTTATCCAGATCCATCTGTAGCAGAATACTATCTTCTCTTGTATTAACTGCTTTACATAGTTTTGTATCATCTGCAAATATCGATATTTTACTGTGTAAACCTTCTACCAGATCATTAATGAATATGTTGAAGAGAACAGGTCCCAATACTGACCCCTGCGGTACCCCACTGGTCACAGCGACCCAGTTAGAGACTATACCATTTATAACCACCCTCTGCTTTCTATCACTAAGCCAGTTACTAACCCATTTACACACATTTTCCCCCAGACCAAGCATTCTCATTTTGTGTACCAACCTCTTGTATGGCACGGTATCAAACGCTTTGGAAAAATCGAGATATACCACGTCCAATGACTCACCGTGGTCCAGCCTATAGCTTACCTCTTCATAAAAACTGATTAGATTGGTTTGACAGGAGCGATTTCTCATAAACCCATGCTGATATGGAGTTAAACAGTTATTCTCATTGAGATAATCCAGAATAACATCCCTCAGAAACCCTTCAAATATTTTACCAACAATAGAGGTTAGACTTACTGGCCTATAATTTCCAGGTTCACTTTTAGAGCCCTTTTTGAATATTGGCACCACATTTGCTATGCGCCAATCCTGCGGAACAGACCCTGTTGCTATAGAGTCCCTAAAAATAAGAAATAATGGTTTATCTATTACATTACTTAGTTCTCTTAGTACTCGTGGGTGTATGCCATCCGGACCCGGAGATTTATCTATTTTAATCTTATTTAGCCGGTTTCGCACCTCTTCTTGGGTTAGATTGGTGACCCTTAATATAGGGTTTTCATTGTTTCTTGGGATTTCATCTAGCATTTCATTTTCCACCGGGAATACCGTGGAGAAGAAGGTGTTTAATATGTTAGCTTTTTCCTCGTCATCTACAACCATTCTTTCCTCACTATTTTTTAAGGGGCCTACATTTTCAGTTTTTATTCTTTTACTATTGATCTAGTTGAAGAACAGTTTGGGATTAGTTTTACTCTCCTTAGCAATGTGCTTCTCTGTTTCCTTTTTGGCAGCTTTAATTAGTTTTTTAGATAAAGTATTTTTCTCCCTATAGTTTTTTAGAGCTTCAATGGTGCCATCCTGCTTTAGTAGTGCAAATGCTTTCTTTTTACTGTTAATTGCCTGTCTTACTTCTTTGTTTAGCCACATTGGGTTTTTCCTATTTCTAGTCCTTTTATTCCCACAAGGTATAAACCGCTTACACTGCCTATTTAGGATGTTCTTAAACATTTCCCATTTATTATCTGTATTCTTATTTCTGAGGATATTGTCCCAGTCTACCAGATTAAGGGCATCTCTAAGCTGGTCAAACTTTGCCTTCCTAAAGTTCAGTGTTTTTGTGACTCCCTGACAAGTCCCCCTAGTGAAAGACAGGTGAAACTGTACAATATTGTGGTCGCTATTTCCTAGATGCCCAACCACCTGCAGATTTGTTATTCTGTCAGGTCTATTAGATAGTATTAGGTCTAAAAGTGCTGCTCCTCTGGTTGGATTCTGCACCAATTGTGAAAGATAATTTTTCTTGGTTATTAGCAGAAACCTGTTGCCGTTATGGGTTTCACAGGTTTCTGTTTCCCAGTTAATATCCGGGTAGTTAAAGTCCCCCATAACCAGGACCTCATTATGGGTTGCAGCTTCATCTATCTGCTTTAGAAGTAGACGTTCCATGGTTTCTGTTATATTTGGGGGTTTGTAACAGAGCCCAATGAGAATTTTGTTACCATTTTTCCCTCCATGAATTTCGACCCATATGGACTCGACATCCTCATTCCCTTCGCTAATATCCTCCCTTAAAGTGGACTTTAGACAAGACTTTACATAGAGACAAACCCCTCCTCCTCTCCGATTTTTACGATCCTTTCTAAACAGACTGTAACCCTGTAAGTTAACTGCCCAGTCATAGCTTTCATCTAACCATGTCTCGGTTATTCCCACTATGTCAAAGTTACCTGTAGATATTTCTGCTTCTAGTTCTTCCATCTTGTTTGTCAGGCTTCTGGCGTTTGCGAGCATGCAGTTTAGAGGATTTTGTTTTGTTCCAATCTCCTCGCTGTGGATTGTTTTAGAAATGTTCTTACCTCTCTTCTGAGTATGTTTTCCTGGGTCTTCTTTGTTCGAGTCTGATGTTTTTCTTCCCGTCCCCTCTTCTTCTAGTTTAACGCCCTCCTGATGAGTGTAGCGAGTCTTCTGGCGAATGTGTGTTTCCCAGGTTTGTTGAGGTGTAGTCCATCTCTGGCGAGGAGTCCATCGTACAAGTAATTCACACCGTGGTCCAGGAATCCGAATCCTTGTTGTCTGCACCATCGTCTTAGCCAGTTGTTTGCATCAAGGATCCTGTTCCATCTCCTGGTGCCATGCCCGTCTACTGGAAGGATAGAAGAAAAAACTACCTGTGCATCCAGTTCCTTTACTTTCTTCCCCAACTCTTCAAAGTCTTTGCAGATTGTCGGTAGGTCCTTCCTTGCCGTGTCATTGGTGCCAACATGTATCAGAAGAAATGGGTGGACGTCCTTGGAGCTGAAGAGCTTTGGTATCCTATCGGTCACATCCTTGATCATCGCACCTGGAAGGCAGCATACTTCTCTTGCGGTTATGTCCGGTCTGCAGATGGCTGCTTCTGTGCCTCTCAGTAGTGAGTCTCCCACCACCACCACTCTTCGTTGCTTCTTGGCTGTACTTTTTGCTGTCACTTGTTGCTGTGTGCCCTTTTCTTTTTTGCTTGCTGGTATTGCTTCATCCTTTGGTGTGCCATCTTCATCCTCTACAAAGATTTGATATCGGTTCTTCAGTTGTGTGGTTGGTGATTTCTCCATGGTCTTCTTGCTTCTTTTGGTCACATGCTTCCACTCATCTACTTTTGGAGGTTCTCTGACACTTTTTTCACCTTCTGTGACCAGTAGAGATGCTTCTGTTCTGTCTAGAAAGTCTTCATTCTCTTTGATGAGTTTCAAAGTTGCTATTCTTTCTTCCAGACCCCGCACCTTTTCTTCTAAAAGGGCCACTAGTCTACACTTCTGACAGGTGAAATTGGATTCTTCTTCTGGTCGATCTGTGAACATGTAGCACATGCTGCAGCTCACCATGTAGGTTGTCACATCTGCCATGTTGCTCCTAGATCCTGCTGACTTGCTGTGTGTTTTCCTTCTTGTGTAATCTACTCAGCCAAGCTCTCTTGCAATAATGTCCTACAGGCAAAAAAAAATTGGTTTGGTGATGCTTTCCAAGCAGCTGGTCCCGGCTGTACCCAACGATCTTCTAGCTTAGGGAGACTCTTCGCTTTTCCCAGAAGGTACCTGGAATATGCAAATTAGCCTCCTCAAGCTTGAATCCCTGGTTTGGTGATGCTTTCCAAGCAGCTGGTCCCGGCTGTACCCAACGATCTTCTAGCTTAGGGAGACTCTTCGCTTTTCCCAGAAGGCACCTGGAATATGCAAATTAGCCTCCTCAAGCTTGAATCCCTGTTTTTTTTAATTGAAGTTTTAATGAGGACTAGGTGGTTAAGGGAGCGGTGTAATCCTTCTTAGCTGGGAGACCTCACACCTGATGCAGCACTTCCAATTTTTTTTTCAATCCAGCCAAAATAAGATGGCACAAACATCAGTTTTATAGACTACTATTGATAGAAAAATGTAAGAATAGTAACACAGGTAGTTGACTAATCAATTGACCAACACTAGAACCTGTTTTAATGGCACACAAGCAATCAACCACAAGCCATGCATGCAGTATCAGGGTTTGGCCCAGCATTTACAACTTGGAATTGAAGTTTTGATATGGACCTGGTGGTTAAGGGAGTGGTGAAAAACTTCATAGCTGGGAGACCCCACCCATCATGCAACACCTTCAATTTTTATTTTTCTTATTCCAGCCACACCCAGATGGCACAAGCGTCAGTTTAATAGACTACAATTGGTAAAAAATGCAAGAATAGTAACACAGGTAGTAGACTGAAAGTAAGTGCAGGCCTGCCTGTCTGGGACACCTACTTACACAGGCAATCCACCAGATGGAGACCCAACTTGGATTCTCCACATTTCAAAAAATAATTGTTATACAGCACTAAAGTGGCATCAATTTCCACAGATTAGAAACAGCATAACAGGCCTCTGAAACACCTTCCACTACAGGCAACCCATCAGATGGAGACAGGCTCAGACTGGCCCGTAGGTTAACAGGGGAATCCCCCGGTGGGCCCTTGTGCAGAACTGGGCCCCCTACCCCACTATATGAGCAGTACATAATTCAATTGATTCGGTACAGAAAAAGCAACATCTCATCACTCATTAATCAAATTACCCAGTTTATTATTATATAGAGAACAAGGGTAATGTAAAATTTGTGTGCAGGTGGGCCTCCAAAGTCAGTGTTACAGGTGGGCCCTTGGCACCCCAGTCCGACACTGGATGGAGAGCCAACTTAGAGTCGCCACATTTTAAAAAAATGTTTGTAACATCAGCAGACAGCAGTCACAGAAGACACCACAAAGATGACACAGACTGCAATAAAGCAAAACCAATACATGACACTAAAAATGACACCCAATCTGTGACTGGGGTGCAAAAGTCTTCGGAGATCCATGACTTGTTCATTTTAATGAAATTTAGGCGGTCTACACTTTGAGGGGACAGCTGGATGCGCTTATCTGTCAGAACACCACCAGCATCGCTGAAGACACATTCTGAAAGAACGCTGGCTGCCGGGCTTGACAAAACCTCCACAGCATGACAGGCAAGCTCAGGCCACTCTTCCATTTTTGAAGATCCAAAAGTAAAAGTGTCCAAACGCTCCCTGATGGCATTGATATTGAGCTCCAGATACTCCTGCACCATCCTCTCCAGTCGTTCACAACATGACAGAATTGTACTCTGTTCTGATTGTGCATGGGCTGGTCTAAAAAATGTGTTTAACGACTCACAGAAATTGCTTATGCCACTTACGCTGCTGCTGCAGCTAATGTTTTGGCGATGATGCCTTGACGTTCCTGGGGTTGAATATCTACAACTGGGATGCACACTGTGTGCCTCAGTGCTGTTTTGGCAAAAAACACTGTTAAGATTATCTACAAGCATATTTCGATACTCACGCATGCGTGCATAACTTTCCATGGGAGAGGCATTGGGCTAAGTTTACTCTTGTACCATGGATCTAACAGAGTGGCAACCCAGAAGTCAGCACTATGTCTAACCCTAAGAATGCGGACATTATGTTGAAGATAGTACAGCAAAAAGGCACTCATGTGTTGGTTGGGTGCTTCCATGTGGTCCAAGTCTATGCTGTGTTGGTGGCAGCGAAACACTCAAGGTTGCTTCCTCCTTCCCATCCTGCCAACCACAGAAAACAGAGAGCATATCATTAACCTCTTCATCTCCTGACTGTTGCACGTACATCACCTCATCCTCCTCAATTTGTTACTTGGCTCTTGCATCTTCACTAACAGTTTGTCTGGTATCATAAGACACCCTTGATTGCTGTAGGCAATCCTCCCATGGCACCCGCCTGTGCGACGAAAGTCTGAAAATTTCAGATATTGTTATCCCTTTGCTTCCAACTCTTCCTCTGGGACCATAACCTCCTCTTGTAGACTGCTCACAGTGTGGTCCAGCATGTAGATGACCGGAATAGTGATGCTGATGATGGCATTGTCAGCGCTAAACATCTTATTAGCCATTCCAAAACTGTGCAGAAGGGTGCAGAGGTCCATTTTCTGTGCCCACTATATATTGGCCCAGGCTCTGCAAATGGACATACTGCACCAGGTGCTTTCTTCAGCAGTGCATCCAGGCCTGTATAGTGGTGGAGAAATTGATGTACCAGGATGTGAGCCATGCAAGGCACATGTATGAGGTTGCCACACCGTAGGGCCACCACCAGGATTGCACTGCTATCGCACATGGCCTTCCCTTGCTCCAGGTTTAGTGGAAACAGCCTTTGCTCTAAGTCGGCCTGGATACCTGTCCACAACTCTTGAGCTGTGTGACTGCGATCTCTAAGGCATATTAATTTAAACTCTGCCTGATTGCGTTGAGTCATGGCTGTTCAGTATGAAGGTGGGAGAGATTCTATCTACACTGTTGGAACATGTGTCTGATTAAGGGAGAGGTTGAGGGTATAGGTGGAAGCCCTAGAGGAGATGGAGGAGGCTGAAGCAGTGGAGGAACTGTTAGATACAGTGATTTCTCCCGCAAGTCTTGGGAATTCAAAGACTTGTGGAGCAGCCCCTTGACTGCCTACACCCAAAGCCACCAGAGTGACCCAGTGCCCAGTCAGCAATATGTAATGCCCCTGCCCATGTTTGCTCATCCAGATGTCAGTGGTGAAATGCACCCTGGTAGACATAGAATTTTTCAGGGAACAGGAGATACTGTCGGTGACATGATGGTGTAGAACAGGCACAGCTTTCTTTGAGAAGTAATGGTGACTGGGCAACTGGTACTGGGAGACTGCGATGGCCATCACATTTTGGAAATGGTCTGTGTTACAGAACCACTCAGCACCCAGAATATGTTGTGCAGTTATATGTATGTATAATAGGTTCCAGGTGAGATGCATGTCCCTAATGCATCAGCCCACAGGCTGCGCCCCTGGGCAGAGGGGACATGATATTCCCCTTTTGTCCGCCCCCCCACCTTTGTAATTCCCACATTAAATATCGGCAGGCTCCGGCCGCCTGTGGCTATTGTAATGTATGTCTGGCCTGCCGCTTTTCTATTGGCCTGCCCTCTGTATCTGTGTTATATATTCTGTGTCCTGTGAGTAAAGTGTTGTCAGACTGGAAATACGTGGAGAAGCAGTGATCTTTTATATGCGCCCATGTTACCAAGGAATTCCAGCCAGCATCCTTCATTCAGACTCCAGCCAAAGCAGAGTGGACCTCCGGAAACACGGGGTGGTACTGAAAGAGGTACCCCAGATTGGTAGACCCCGTTTCACTGGTGGCAGACAGTGGGATATGATACCCCTTCTACAGGAGGAAAGGAATGAATGGAAAACAACTACCAGAAGTTAAAGAGGACTACATTAAAAGATCTGGTGGCAGCCCGAGGGTTGATCGCCAGCAGCAAAACAAAAGCGGATTTGATAGCAGCCATCATGGAACACGACAGTGCAGCGCCCCCCAATATGAACATGGAGGAGACTGAATTCCAGAGGGAGGTAAAGAACAGACTGGCGTTCTATGGCCCAAACCCTGCAGTAGAGATCATACGAGAGGTGATGGCTGATGTGCATACTGATCTGAAGGAAAAGATGGCCGAGCGGAGCAGGATAGAGCTAGCCAAGATGGAGATGGCAGAGCGGACCAAAGTGGAGCTGGCCAAGATGGAGATGGCAGAGCGGAGAGAGAGTGGAGTCAGCGAGCAGGGGGAGCTCTGGCCTTCGACCAGGTACCTTCAACAGTAAGCCACAAAAAGATCCAGTAAAATGCCTTCCGACAGTTGGGGGAGGCAGAGGAAGACATTGATGGTTTTCTGCAGGACTGAGCGGCAGTGTGTCCTTCATCAAGTGAAGCCGGAGGAACGGGTTCAGATTCTGGCCAGCAAGCTGACAGGCCGGGCAGCGGACGCCTATCGCACGGTACCTGATGAGGACTGTACGGACTATGAGCGGACTTATAAAACGCATAACTGATACCCACGCTGAATGGGCCTAAAAACTACGGTAGTCACTGCTACAGTGGGTACAAGGGAGCCAAGCAACCACTAAGGAGGACGTCATCCAGCTCTTCTTGTTAGAGCAATTCTTTAACGGACTAAACCCCGAGACACAGGAATGGCTTCGGGACAGGCGGCCAACGACTCTTGAGAAAGCTGCTCCTCTGGCCGATGAGCATCATAATGCCAGGAGGAAGCAGTTGTCTGGATCAAAGATGGTCACTAGGGGCCCGCACACGGACCTGGAGGGCCCCAAACCACTGAAGATTGTAGGGGGACCAGCTAGAAACCCGGCCTACCACAGTCCCCCTGGGGCGCGATGCCACATTTGCCGTCAGCTGGGCCACCTGCAAAGACAATGTCCCAACCGGACTCAGCATACCCAGTGGCCAAAGGCGGGAACAGCTACCTTCAGCCGGGCCGCTGTACACTGCTACCAAGGCGAAGGTGATCCAGCATTGGGGGCTATGACTAACCAGGGGATGGAAGAGATGGAGGAAGTGCTGCATGAAGTAGACCCTGTGCAGGCGGCCCGGGCAGATAATTGACAACAGCATCGACAGGTCGTGTGGGTTAATGGGAAATGTATGCAGGGACTAAGAGATTCTGGGGCAACTTTGACCCTTGTGAAGCCTCATCTCATTCGGGACCAAGAGAAGACGGACCGGACCGTGGCAGTCCGTGTAGCAGGGGGAGCTATACATCAACTGCCCACTACCAGGATTCACCTGAACTGGGGAGTCGGGGATGGCCTTGCTGAGGTCGGCTTGATGGAGGATTTGCCTGCAGACGTCTTGCTGGGAAATGACTTGGGGCCCATGTTGTCTGCATTCTCGGTTGCCCCTCTGGCTGAGACATATCCTGTGACCACCCGGAGACAAGCTCGAGCTGCGGAGGCGGAATCACACTCAGAGGAGGCCCAGGTAAGACATCCCAGCCCTACACGTATTCCCATAGCCAGACACATTTCTTGGGCCACCCCAGCTGAATTTAAGAAGGAGTTACTTGAGGATCCTTCATTAGAGGGATATCGTGGGAAGGCACAGGAGGGGAGAGGGGTACTGGAAGGGGAACAGTTTGTATGGAAGCAGGGACTCCTCTACCAGATCACAGAGCAGCACCACACAGGGACGAGCCCCACTATAAAATGACAGCTGATAGTTCCCAAGAAGTATAGGCAGGAGTTACTGCGAATCTCTCATGACATATCCTTGGCCGGGCACTGCAGCGTCAGTCACACCAGGCATCGTCTGACACAAAACTTCTTTTGGCCGGGGGTAACCTATGATGTTCGTCAGTACTGCCAGACCTGTGACAGTTGCCAGCGCATTGGCAAGAGGGGGGATCGATGCAAGGCCAAATTACGCCCCCTCCCCATTGTGGAGGAACCATTTAGCCGAGTAGCGGTTGATCTGATAGGGCCGTTAGCCAAACCCAGTCCGTCAGGGAAAAGGTATATATTGACAATGGTAGATTATGCCACATGGTATCCAGAGGCGGTTGTGTTACCTAACATACTGGCAGAGATGGTGGCGGCCGCCCTGCTCCAGGTTTTCTCATGGGTTGGATTTCCCCGGGACATTATCTCGGACCAGGGTACCCAGTTTACAGCAGAGGTGACCAACCAACTGTGGAAGCTGTGCAGCGAAAAGTTCATTAGAAGTGCCCAGTACCACCCGCAAACCAATGGGTTGTGTGAACGCTTTAACAGGACATTAAAACAGCTCATTGGGACTTTTACCAGGACCTACAGGGACTGGGAGAAATTCTTGACACACTTCCTGTTTGCCTATCGGGAGGTGCCCCAAGAATCCACGAGTTTCTCCCCATTCGAGCTGGTATACGGGAGACGGGTAAGGGGACCCCTAGACTTAGTGCTAGAACACTGGAAAGGGGGGGCCTCATAGAAGGGGTACCTATTGTACCCTATGTGCTGGAATTCTGGGACTGCCTACAGGAGCTGACCCAGGCTGTATGTGAGAACATGCAGGCGACCCAGCGGCGCCAGCGCGTATGGTACGATCGGAGGGCCAGAGAGCGCACCTTGGAAATAGAACAGAAGGTCCTGGTGTTAGAGCCTACTAAGCAGAACAAGTTCCAAGCTGCGCGGCAGGGTCCCTACCAGGTAGTGGGGAACAGCGACCAGAACCAGCCAAGATTGAGGCCATAGCCATAGCCACCTCCTGCACTAAAACCAAGGTCACGGCGTTTCTAGGGACAGCGGGGTATTACAGGAAATTTGTTCCCAATTACAGCAGCGTAGTCAAGCCCCTCACTGATCTGACCCGTAAGAACCAACCCCGCCAGGTAACCTGGACCCCAGAGTGTAAGGAAGCCTTCTGCCAACTAAAGGACGCCCTCACCAATACCCCTGTATTGGCTGCACCCGATCCAACTAAACGTTTCCTTGTTCACACAGACGCTTCTATGTTTGGATTGGGGGCAATACTGAGCCAAGTCGGGCCGGATGGCCAAGAACACCCGGTAGCTTACCCGAGTCGGAAACTACTGCCCCGTGAAGTAAGCTATGCGGCCATTGAGAAGGAGTGCCTGGCGGTAGTATGGGCACTCAAAAAGTTGCAACCATATTTGTATGGACGACAGTTTTCCCTCCTAACGGACCATAATCCCCTAGTCTGGCTAATCGGGTCTCCGGAGACAACGCCAGATTGCTGCGGTGGAGTTTAGCCCTACAAACTCTGGACTTCACCATCCACTACAGACCTGGCAAACAAAACGGTAAAGCCGATGGACTAAGTCGACAAACGGAACTTGTACCAACCACATAAACTTCGGTCATCCCCAAACCGATCCGTTAAGGATCAGACTGTGTATGTGCAGCGCCCCAGAGACCTGGTTGTTGCAGTATGGCACTCTGCCGCTAAGGGGAGTGGCGGTACATCTGATGGCACTAAGGAGTTCTCCTGACCAGGTATCACCAGAACACATTACACTTCACACTCCGGCCACTAAGGGAGAGGAAAAGGCTTTATTTATTGGGCCACTCCTCACACTGGTAAAACTAGGGGTTGGACAGGAAGTTAGTCAGAAGCTGACTGGGTTGGATTCAGGCAACATCCCGTGGCAGGGGGTGTTGCAGGGAGAAGGCACAGGGGGGTCCCTGTCAGGTGTGGGAACCTGGTAGGTGCCTAGCGAACAGAACAGAACGTAACGGAACCGCGCCTGCACACCCTGCGGCGGTATCCTAAGAGAGAGACACGAAGGGAAGGATATTGTAGAACAGTGTAAACGAGATCAAGCACAAAGGAGAGCCAGTAAGAGTCGTGCCGAGAGAGAGAGAGGCAACATCTTACTGAGGCGCATAGTCGGTGGCCGGAACACCGTAGGAGTAACTGACTTCAGGTCTTACTTCAAACTCTGCCGGAAAGTTAATTATAGGTTGGCTGTCTACCTTAAATTTCCTAAGAAGACATAAGGGGCAACATTGGGAGAGGGGCGTCTCTAGGGTCCCGGAAGACCTCCAAGCCTTCCCGTCATACGGGTGCGTCCTAGCCAAAATATACCTGGGGGACGAGAAAATAGTAACATCTGGAACTAAAGAGAACGAAAGAGAGCTGTAGAGAACGAACGAACGAACGAGAACAGCAGTTGTGAGGACTATTCCGAATGCTCAACAGGGTACGACTACAACACACAGGTGCTAGTGGTAGGCAACGATTTCCATCTGCGAAGGAAACTCTGGATGTGCCCATCGGACCGGCCGGTCTCTGAGAGACCTGTTAAACGTACTCTGGATTGAGGATCCTGAAGCCTTCAGTAAAGAGGTAAAGAGACTGCAACCTTGTGTCCTCATTATTGACTGCACCTCACACCATCGCCACCTACACCACTGGGAAGCCCTGGGGACATACTTCACCTGTGGGAAGTTATACCATCCGGCTGCCATTCCATCACCCCAGCAGACCCCACAGCAGCGTCGGTCACCCTGACCGAACACCACAGGTGGCATCACGAACCCCTGACAGACTGTTCCACTATTTTAATTGGACGCCCCTTAGCAGGGTCACGGACCGGGTCTAGCCACCGTGACAGCCTCAGAACCGAACCAGAGAGGCCCGGTACAGAAACGCATGGCCCTGTGTCTGGGGGCGCTCCAACTTGGCGTCACGAACAGGATCGTACTTAAGCCTGAAGAATTGGGTCATGTGTGCCTTGGAACTGTGATTGAAACGTTTTGGACTGTGATTTATTGCAAAGACTGTGTATTGCTATTGACGCATGATTCCCGCCAAAACCACCGCCATTGCCGCGCCACGAGGAGCACAGAAGAAGGAGGGCGTGTCATGGGAGGAGATCGAGAAAACGGCATGAACAGCAAGATCCGCCCACTCCGACTACACCTGCAGGATGACGAGCTCAGGAATGGAGGCGCTCAAACCCCAGAAAATGACGGAGCCTCATGTGTGTGCTGCTGCAGACCCAGGCACGGAGCTGATGACCAGCGGGTACCTGAACGACGACTAAGTGACCCGGGAGCATCACAGCCCAGCGGAGCCGGACCAGGGATTGCCGTCACAGGGGAACCCGGATCCCCTGGAGTTGCCAGAAGAGGCATCGGACCACCCGACTCCAGACGGGGGTCGGCGACGGCGAGGAAATGGAAGTTGGAGCTGTGCTGGAAGGCCACCCAGGAGGAGCCGTGGTCAGGGCCGCAGTGGACTCCAGCGTCCTCGTCAGTGGAGCCGACCGACATCGGTGGAACCACATCAGACGCAGGTACCAACAGCGATCCTGCCCCACCGACCGCTCCGGTTCCGGTGACCGCTCCCCAGCCCATTGATGACTGCTCTCCCGCTACGGAGATTGTGGTGGCGGCCCTTTATGCCATGAAGGGGATACTGCCCCCGCTGCCGACACCTCTGGGTACACCGATAGACATCAGCCCCAGGGGAGTGGTCTTTGAGTGGAATGCTCCCCGGTTCCGACCAGACGGGTCCCGACAGGAGGGCTCCTACGTCATCAGGCTCACCTGGGATCAGTATAGACGAAGTTTGATTTCACAATGGGAAGACCGAGAACGAATGGAACAGACTGTCCGACCGGAGGAACGGGTGCCCCTCGTCAATTGCTACCCTGAGAGTTTGATAAAACAGGGGAATGTGCTGTCCTTCCACTGGGGGAGGGGTTGCGGCTTCATATTAGAACCGGGGCTGTTGACCGAGGTCTATGTGACTAGCTGCAACGTGGAACCCCAGTCCCGCAGTGTACCTCCACTCCGAAACTTGTACAGAGGGGACCATGTGACCTACACCCACCACTGGAGTGAGCGAGGGTGGTATGCCAAGAGAGTCAAACGCTGTGCGCTAGTGGTCGCGCCATCTACGATCACGACCGAAACTGGTGGCGGGACCCCGCTGACTCCTGACCCCGCCGGACCCAGCGCTACCACCCCGGCGGGTGGTGTCCTGCTTGCGGAGTCTGCCACCGGCATCACCGCTCGTACACAGACCACTGCTGATCCGATGGAGACGGTGCTGGACGGTGACACAGGGCCAGACCTTCCCCGGCCGGGACGTGGTCACCACCGGCTGATGTCGTGTCACCTATTACAGCACTAAACCTCGAAGATCCGAAATGTATATAGTTAACCGTTTCCTGCTGTTGCTGCTACTTTAAACCCGACCAGGGTTAACTCCTAGGGATCCCTTTGTTTACCCGGGATCCCTAATGTTTTCTATTTCTTTTCTACGTTTGCACAAGTTCATCATTGTTTAAAAGACTGCCGGATCATGGACGGTGAATTAATCCAAAACTGTTTGTATATAGTTTGCACCTTCTTAAAGGTGCTCCCTACTGGTTTTACAAGCGAGAGAAGACTTTGCGAAGATGATGCTTCCAGGGTTAGAGAGAGAGTCCTCCTGAGAGATGTAGAAAGATGGTCGGCACAATGGCAGTAGGCCCAGCCAAGGAGCTAGGCGGTCCTGCATTGGTGAAGTTGGAACGGAAAGAAAGTTGAAATGTTATAGTATTTTATAGTAGGCCTTTAGAGGGTTCAGCTTATACGCCCTTAAAGGGAAAGTTAAATTATTTAAGTAAATAAGGCAGCACACTGCAGCGCTAGAACATACAAACTTGAAATACGAAATTTGAACTGCATTACTGCACTAGAAATATGAAAAATGAGAGCGTTTAGTGCATAAAAATGGCCAATTTTATGTGTACCTGGTAGCCCCTTTACGGCATCTCTCTTATACCAGGTCCTACGCAGGTCCAATACCCCTCCATAGAGAGAGAATTTTTAGTCTAGGAAGAGGTTTCACAAGTACCCATTCAGATGGAGACGTTTATTCTCAGCGAGGTAAGGCAAGTGTAGGACCTGGTATAAGAGAGATGCCGTAAAGGGGCTACCAGGTACACATAAAATTGGCCATTTTTATGCGCTAAATGCTCTCATTTTTCATATTTCTAGTGCAGTAATGCAGTTCAAATTTCGTATTTCAAGTTTGTATGTTCTAGCGCTGCAGTGTGCTGCCTTATTTACTTAACTATATACGAGTTGGCGACTCTAGGTTCAGCACCTGTTCACACTGAGTCTATGTTTGGATGTGCAGGTCAGGTTTTTGAAATGAAAGTTAAATTATTGTTCAAAGTTTGCACTTGGTAGAATACCCGGCTGGGTACTGAGAGTTATTTATAGTCAAAAATGTTATATAAAAATATTTAACCTTGTTTTGTTTGCAACGTTCAACTGTCCTTACCTTCCATAAAGGGAAGCACCTTTCCTATTTACTTGTTTTAAGCATTTCAAAAATTTTGTATGTCTTTTGCTGTATTATATTGTTGTTCTTCTTCCCAGTCCAGGAGTACTGGATTTAACCGGGAGGGAGTGCAGCGCCCCAGAGACCTGGTCGTTGCAGTATGGCACTCTGCCGCTAAGGGGAGTGGCGGTACGTCTGATGGCACTAAGGAGTTCCCCTGACCAGGTATCACCAGAACACATTACACTTCACACTCCGGCCACTAAGGGAGAAAAAGGCTTTATTTATTGGGCCACTCCTCACACTGGTAAAACTAGGGGCTGGGGAGGAAGTTAGTCAGAAGCTGACTGGGTTGGATTCAGGCAACATCCCGTGGCAGGGGGTGTTGGAGGGAGAAGGCACAGGGGGGTCCCTGTCAGGTGTGGGAACCTGACAGGTGCCTAGCGAACAGAACAGAACGTAACGGAACTGCGCCTGCACACCCTGCGGCGGTATCCTGAGAGAGACACGAAGGGAAGGATATTGTGGAACAGTGTAAACGAGATCAGGCACAAAGGAGAGCCAGTAAGAGTCGTGCCGAGAGAGAGAGAGGCAACATCTTACTGGGGGACGAGAAACTAGTAACATCTGGAACTAAAGAGAACGAAAGAGAGCTGTAGAGAACGAACGAACGAGAACAGCAGTTGTGAGGACTATTCCGAATGCTCAGCAGGGTAGGACTACAACACACAGGCGCTAGTGGTAGGCAACGATTTCCATCTGCGAAGGAAACTCTGGATGTGCCCATCGGACCGGCCGGTCTCTGAGAGTCCTGTTAAACGTACTCTGGATTGAGGATCCTGAAGCCTTCAGTAAAGAGGTAAAGAGATTGCAACCTTGTGTCCTCATTATTGACTGCACCTCACACCATCGCCACCTACACCACTGGGAAGCCTGTTGTGAATTCTGTTGTCGAACTCCCTCCTGTGGTCGTGAATGGTACTTCGGCGAGTTCTGTCCATGGACTCCCTCTGGTGGCTTAGAGTGAAGCTGCTGCTTCTGAGGTTCCTTACACAGGTGACGTGGTTTATCCTTTGGTTGGCTGCTCTATTTAACTCCACTCAGATCGTTACTCCATGCCAGCTGTCAATGTTCCTGCATTTGTTCAGTTCGCTCTTGGATCTTTCTGGTGACCCGTCTTCTCCAGCAGAAGCTAAGTTCCTGATAGTTATTATTTGTTCATTGTTTCCTTGTCCAGCTGGTTATCATGATTTTGTCTTGCTAGCTGGAAGCTCTGGGATACAGAGTGGCACCTCCGCACCGTGAGTCGGTGCGGAGGTCTTTTTGCACACTCTGCGTGGTCTTTTGTAGTTTTTGTGCTGATCGCAAAGATACCTTTCCTATCCTGTCTGTTTAGCAAGTCTGGCCTCCCTTTGCTGAAACCTGTTTCATTTCTGCGTTTGTGACTTTCATCTTTACTCACAGTCAATATATGTGGGGGGCTGCCTTTTCCTTTGGGGAATTTCTCTGAGGCAAGGTAGGCTATATTTTCTATTTCTAGGGCTAGCTAGCTCTTAGGCTGTGAAGAGGCATCTAGGGAGAGTCAGGAACGCTCCACGGCTATTTCTAGTTGTGTGATAGGATTAGGGGTTGCGGTCAGCAGAGCTCCCACATCCCAGAGCTTGTCCTGTGTGAGTTTAACTATCAGGTCGTGCCCGGTGCTCCTAACCACCAGGTCCATAACAGTACAGCTGGCCCTAAGTATTAATGCATCTCAATAGAGGGATAAGAGAAGTTCTGAGACCATTTTTTTTTCTTTGCACTGTGTTTTGCCTTTCTTTTCCCCTAAACCTTTGGGTGGTTCAGGACACAGGTGTAGATATGGACATTCAAGGTCTGTCCTCTTGTGTGGATCATCTCACTGCAAGGGTACAAAACATTCAAGATTTTGTGGTTCAGAATCCTATGTTAGAGCCCAGAATTCCTATTCCTGATTTATTTTCTGGGGATAGATCTAAGTTCTTGAATTTCAAAAATAATTGTAAACTGTTTCTAGCTTTGAAACCCCGCTCCTCTGGTGACCCCGTTCAACAAGTAAAAATCATTATTTCTTTGTTGCGTGGTGACCCTCAAGACTGGGCATTTTCCCTTGCGCCAGGAGATCCTGCATTGCGTGATGTTGATGCGTTTTTTCTGGCACTTGGATTGCTTTATGATGAACCAAATTCAGTGGATCAGGCAGAGAAAATCTTGCTGACTTTGTGTCAGGGTCAGGATGAAGCGGAGGTGTACTGTCAGAAGTTTAGAAAGTGGTCTGTGCTTACTCAGTGGAATGAGTGTGCCCTGGCGGCAATTTTCAGAAAGGGTCTTTCTGAAGCCCTTAAGGATGTCATGGTGGGATTTCCCACGCCTGCTGGTCTGAATGAGTCTATGTCCTTGGCCATTCAGATCGATCGGCGCTTGCGTGAGCGCAAAGCTGTGCACCATCTGGCGGTATTCTCTGAGCATAGGCCTGAGCCTATGCAGTGTGATAGGACTTTGACCAGAGCTGAACGGCAAGAACACAGACGTCGGAATGGGCTGTGTTTTTACTGTGGTGAATCCACTCATGCTATCTCCGATTGTCCTAAGCGCACTAAGCGGTTCGCTACGTCTGCCACCATTGGTACGGTACAGTCTAAATTTCTTTTGTCCATTACTCTGATTTGCTCTCTGTCGTCCTATTCTGTAATGGCATTTGTGGATTCAGGCGCTGCCCTGAATTTGATGGACTTTGAGTTTGCCAGGCGCTGTGGTTTTTTCTTGGAGCCCTTGCAGTATCCTATTCCATTGAAAGGAATGGATGCTACGCCTTTGGCCATGAATAAGCCTCAGTACTGGACTCAATTGACCATGTGCATGGCTCCTGCACATCAGGAGGATATTCGCTTTTTGGTGTTGCATAATCTGCATGATGTGGTCGTTTTGGGGTTGCCATGGCTACAGGTCCATAATCCAGTGTTGGATTGGAAATCTATGTCGGTGTCCGGCTGGGGTTGTCAGGGGGTACATCGTGATGTTCCATTGTTGTCAATTTCGCCTTCCACTCCTTCTGAAGTCCCTGAGTTTTTATCAGATTACCGGGATGTATTTGAAGGGCCCAAATCCGGTGCCCTACCTCCTCATAGGGATTGCGATTGTGCTATTAATTTGATTCCTGGTAGTAAGTTTTCTAAGGGCCATCTGTTTAATTTATCTGTGCCAGAGCACGCCGCTATGCGGAGTTATGTAAAGGAATCCTTGGAGAAGGGTCATATTCGCCCATCGTCGTCACCATTGGGAGCAGGATTCTTTTTTTGTGGCCAAGAAGGATGGCTCTTTGAGACCTTGTATTGATTACCGCCTTCTTAATAAGATCACAGTCAAATTTCAGTATCCTTTGCCGCTGCTGTCTGATTTGTTTGCTCGGATTAAGGGGGCTAGTTGGTTTACCAAGAAAGATCCTTGAGGGGCGTATAATCTTGTGCGAATTAAACAGGGCGATGAATGGAAAACAGCATTTAATACGCCCGAGGGCCATTTTGAGTACCTGGTTATGCCATTCGGGCTTTCTAATGCTCCATCTGTGTTTCAGTCCTTTATGCATGACATCTTCCGAGAGTACCTGGATAGATTCATGATTGTATATTTGGATGACATTTTGGTCTTTTCGGATGATTGGGAGTCTCATGTGAAGCAGGTCAGAATGGTGTTCCAGGTCCTTCGTGCGAATTCCTTGTTTGTGAAGGGGTCAAAGTGTCTCTTTGGAGTTCAGAAGGTTTCATTTTTGGGTTTCATTTTTTCCCCTTCTACTATCGAGATGAACCCTGTTAAAGTTCTGGCCATTTATGATTGGACTCAGCCGACATCTGTGAAGAGCCTGCAGAAGTTCCTGGGCTTTGCTAATTTTTACCGTCGCTTCATCGCTAATTTTTCTTGTATTGCTAAACCGTTGACTGATTTGACCAAGAAAGGTGCTGATGTGGTCAATTGGTCCTCGGCGGCTGTAGAGGCTTTTCAGGAGTTGAAGCGTCGTTTTTCTTCTGCCCCTGTGTTGTGCCAGCCAGATGTTTCGCTCCCATTTCAGGTCGAGGTTGATGCTTCTGAGATTGGAGCAGGGGCTGTTTTGTCGCAAAGAAGTTCTGATGGCTCGGTGATGAAACCATGTGCCTTCTTTTCTAGAAAATTCTCGCCTGCTGAGAGCAATTATGATGTTGGCAATCGAGAGTTGTTGGCCATGAATTGGGCATTCGAGGAGTGGCGACATTGGCTTGAAGGAGCTAAACATCGCGTGGTGGTCTTGACGGATCACAAGAATTTGACTTATCTCGAGTCTGCCAAACGGTTGAATCCTAGACAGGCTCGATGGTCGCTCCTTTTCTCCCGTTTTGATTTTGTGGTTTCATATCTTCCGGGATCTAAGAATGTGAAGGCTGATGCCCTGTCAAGGAGTTTTGTGCCTGATTCTCCGGGTGTTCCGAAGCCGGCGGGTATTCTTAAAGAGGGGGTAATTTTGTCTGCTATCTACCCTGATTTGCGGCGCGAGCTGCAGAAGTTTCAGGCTGATAGACCTGACCGTTGTCCTACGGAGAAACTGTTTGTCCCTGATAGATGGACTAGTAGAGTTATCTCTGAAGTTCATTGTTCGGTGTTGGCTGGTCATCCTGGAATCTTTGGTACCAGAGATTTGGTGGCTAGATCCTTTTGGTGGCCTTCTTTGTCACGGGATCTGCGTTCTTTTGTGCAGTCCTGTGGGACTTGTGCTCGGGCTAAGCCCTGCTGTTCTCGTGCCAGTGGGTTGCTTTTGCCCTTGCCGGTCCCGAAGAGGCCCTGGACGCATATTTCCATGGATTTTATTTCTGATCTCCCTGTTTCTCAAAGGATGTCGGTCATTTGTGTGGTTTGTGATCGCTTCTCTAAGATGGTCCATTTGGTACCATTGTCTAAGTTGCCTTCCTCCTCTGATTTGGTGCCATTGTTTTTCCAGCATGTGGTTCGTTTGCATGGCATTCCAGAGAACATCGTCTCGGACAGAGGTTCCCAGTTTGTTTCGAGGTTTTGGCGGTCCTTTTGTGCTAAGATGGGCATTCATTTGTCTTTTTCTTCGGCTTTCCATCCTCAGACTAATGGCCAAACCGAACGAACTAATCAGATTTTGGAAACATATCTGAGATGCTTTGTTTCTGCTGATCAGGATGATTGGGTGTCCTTCTTGCCTTTGGCTGAGTTCGCCCTTAATAAATCGGGCCAGCTCGGCTACTTTAGTTTCTCCTTTTTTCTGTAATTCTGGTTTCCATCCTCGTTTCTCTTCAGGGCAGGTTGAGCCTTCGGACTGTCCTGGTGTGGATACGGTGGTGGACAGGTTGCAGCAGATTTGGACTCATGTGGTGGACAATTTGACATTGTCCCAGGAGAAGGCTCAATGTTTCGCTAACCGCCGGCGCTGTGTTGGTCCCCGACTTCGTGTTGGGGATTTGGTTTGGTTGTCATCTCGTCATGTTCCTATGAAGGTTTCCTCTCCTAAGTTTAAGCCTAGTTTAATTGGGCCATATAAGATTTCTGAAGTTCTTAATCCTGTGTCATTTCGTTTGGACCTTCCAGCTTCTTTTGCCATCCATAATGTGTTCCATAGGTCGTTGTTGCGGAGATACGTGGCGCCTATGGCTCCCTCCGTTGATCCTCCTGCCCCGGTGTTGGTCGAGGGGGAGTTGGAGTATGTGGTGGAGAAGATTTTGGATTCTCGTGTTTCGAGACGGAAACTCCAGTACCTGGTCAAGTGGAAGGGTTATGGTCAGGAAGATAATTCCTGGTTTTTTGCCTCTGATGTTCATGCTGCCGATCTAGTTCGTGCCTTTCATTTGGCTCATCCTGATCGGCCTGGGGGCTCTGGTGAGGGTTTGGTGACCCCTCCTCAAGGGGGGGTACTGTTGTGAATTCTGTTGTCGAACTCCCTCCTGTGGTCGTGAATGGTACTTCGGCGGGTTCTGTCCATGACTCCCTCTGGTGGCTGTGAGTGAAGCTGCTGCTTCTGAGGTTCCTTACACAGGTGACGTGGTTTATCCTTTGGTTGGCTGCTCTATTTAACTCCACTCAGATCGTTACTCCATGCCAGCTGTCAATGTTCCTGCATTTGTTCAGTTCGCTCTTGGATCTTTCTGGTGACCTGTCTTCTCCAGTAGAAGCTAAGTTCCTGATAGTTATTATTTGTTCATTGTTTCCTTGTCCAGCTGGTTATCATGATTTTGTCTTGCTAGCTGGAAGCTCTGGGATGCAGAGTGGCACCTCCGCACCGTGAGTCGGTGCGGAGGTCTTTTTGCACACTCTGCGTGGTCTTTTGTAGTTTTTGTGCTGACCGCAAAGATACCTTTCCTATCCTCTGTCTGTTTAGTAAGTCTGGCCTCCCTTTGCTGAAACCTGTTTCATTTCTGCGTTTGTGACTTTCATCTTTACTCACAGTCAATATATGTGGGGGGCTGCCTTTTCCTTTGGGGAATTTCTCTGAGGCAAGGTAGGCTATATTTTCTATTTCTAGGGCTAGCTAGCTCTTAGGCTGTGAAGAGGCATCTAGGGAGAGTCAGGAACGCTCCACGGCTATTTCTAGTTGTGTGATAGGATTAGGGGTTGCGGTCAGCAGAGCTCCCACATCCCAGAGCTTGTCCTGTGTGAGTTTAACTATCAGGTCGTGCCCGGTGCTCCTAACCACCAGGTCCATAACAGAAGCCCTGGGGACATACTTCACCTGTGGGAAGTTATACCACCCGGCTGCCATTCCATCACCCCAGTGGACCCCACAGCAGCATCGGTCACCCTGACCGAACACCACAGGTGGCATCACGAACCCCTGACAGACTGTTCCATTATTTTCATTGGACGCCCCTTAGCAGGGTCGCGGACCGGGTCTAGCCACCGTGAGAGCCTCAGAACCGAACCAGAGAGGCCCGGTACCAAAACGCGTGGCCCTGTGTCTGTGGGCGCTCCATATGACGATCGCGTCGCTGAAAAGGGGAGTTGTGTTACGTGTTACGGAACCACTCAGCACCCAGAATATGTTGTGCAGTTATATGTATGCATAATAGGTTCCATGTAAGATGCATGTCCCTAATGCATCAGCCCACAGGCTGCGCCCCTGGGCAGAGGGGACATGATATTCCCCTTTTGTCCGCCCCCCCACCTTTGTAATTCCCACAGTAAATATCGGCAGGCTCCGGCCGCCTGTGGCTATTGTAATGTAAGTCTGGCCTGCCGCTTTTCTATTGGCCTGCCCTCTGTATCTGTGTTATATATTCTATGTCCTGTGAGTAAAGTGTTGTCAGACTGGAAATACGTGGAGAAGCAGTGATCTTTTATATGCGCCCATGTAACCAAGGAATTCCAGCCAGCGTCCTTCATTCAGACTCCCGCCAAAGCAGAGTGGACCTCCGGAAACACGGGGTGGTACTGAAAGAGGTACCCCAGATTGGTAGACCCCGTTACAGTCTGTATCCACCAGGCGGAAAGACAGCATTTCCGTGGCCAACAGATTTGAGATGATGGAGTTACAGCTCTTAGCATTGCCATGTGTAGGCAGATACATTCTTTTACATGACCACAACTCGTGTGTGCTGGTTCATGCATGTAGCTATCAAATTATTGCACTTTTTGCCTCTGAGTTTTTTTTTTTTATTTGACAGATAACATGTGTTGAGTCATCCTTTTGTGGTCTTAAAACACCCAGGCTAGGCACTCCTTGCCACCCCTGCGAACTGCACACACGCAACCGATGCTGGCCACAGGCAGAGTTGGGACTGAGGATGCAGTGCTTGTCGTGGTTACTTCTCTTTGTGTCTGTGTGGGAAGCCGCAATGTAACCTCCTCATCTTCATCCTTTGCTGAGCTACTCAGCTACATACCTCTGGGTTCACACGAGGTGAGATCTGCAACCTCATCGTCATCCTCTCTGTTCTCAAACTCCTCACCCGGAGAGTTATACTCTTCCTGCTCTTACACAATAGCACAGTTCACGTGCACCTCTGGTATCTGAGTCTCATCAGGATCACCTCCAACCTTGGTGGTTAACGTCTGTGGAAGAGGGTCTATATTCTGCTCGGACCCTACTTCATCTGGCCCGGATAACACATGAAAAAGTTTTAGGCATTGGTGCAAATGCTTTGCTCCTCTGGATTCTGTGATTCTTCAGAGCAAACCTCTGATGCCCATGGAATACAATATATGAACAGCTGTTCAAAATGGCCCACCTGAGGTTTAAAACAGTCAGTGGGTGTTTGGAAATTTTCGATGCAAGGGAATCAAGGGTGATTGAGGTGCCACCTCTGAGGATTACATTGTGTGTAATCTTAAGGTGGAGAAAGAGGAGGAGAGGCCACTTGATGCAGTGCTTGCCATCCACTCGAGCACATGCTCTTTCTGAGTCTCATCTACAAGGCGTACTGCAGTGGGGCTGCCAAAGAAAGAGAGTCGAGTAGGCCGGCCAGTAATAGAGGTTGTCAGTGGTCTTTGGATAGGATGAGATGGTGTTTGTTCAGTTGAGCTTACATTCACATTAACACCTAACCCACATAAGTGTCGAACACCAGCCTATTGCCCATTCCACCATGACCTCGCTTTTTTCCACTCATGTTGTAAATAGCCTTCCTCTCTTGTACTCTGCTGTTTCACAACCTTCGGCCCACACCTGTCAGTCACCTGTCACTAAAACAATCACTATCATATTTTTTGGACTATAAGACGCACTTTTTTCCTCCCAAAATGTGGAGGAAAATGGGGGGGGGTGCATCTTATAGTCCAGATATATTGGTACTGGCTGTGGTGTGGAGGTGGGGGAGCGATATCAGAGGAGCAGCGGGTCACAGAGACAGGAGCCGGCTGCTCTGGCTAACTCCTGTGCCTGCTGCTAAAGAGAAATGAATATGCAATAAATATTCATTTCTTCCTGGCATCCTGGTATGATTGATTGGCCCCATCCCCTTGCTGCTATGATTGGCACCATCCCAGTCCTGGTATCCATGGCCCCATCAGAAAAGATTAAAAAAATCTTTACTCTTACCTTCCTCCGCTTCCTCGCAGTCACAGCATCCTGCTCTGGTGCCAGCAGCTGATTAATGCTTGTAATCAGTGCAAGGCAGGGACATCATGTGCTGCTCATAAGCAGAACACAGATGCCGGAATACTCACCGGATGTTCATGAGAGATCGCGGTGAGTATCCATTCCTCTTCAGTAGTGTGCACTGTCAGCCGCCGGCTTCCTGCTGCTGCCAGCGTTCACGTGTGCCGATACTTAAGAGAAATGAATAGTCAGAATATGAATTTCTCTTAAGTATCGGCACACGCGACCGCCGGCAGCAGCAGGAAGCTGGCGGCTGACAGTGCACGCTACTGAAGAGGAATGGATACTCACCGCTCTCTATGATGAACGGTCCCAATGAGTATTCCGGCAGCTGTGCTCTGCTTGTGAGCAGCGCATGATATCCCTGCCATTCGCTGTTTACGAGCATTAATCATCTGCTGGCACCAGAGCAGGATGCTGTGATTGCGAGGAAGCAGAGGAAGGTAAGAGTAAAGGTTTGTTTTTTTTAATCTTTTCTGATGGGGCCATGGATACCAGGACTGGGTTGGGGCCAATCATACCAGCAAGGAAATAGGGCCAATCAATCATACCAGAAAATGGATGGGGCCTATTAATCATACTAGGAAGTGGATGGGGCCAATCAATCATACCAGGAACTAGATGGGGCCAATCAATCATACCAGGTACTGGATGGGGCCAATCAATCATACCAGGTACTGGATGGGGCCAATCAATCATATCAGAATAAGAATGGGACCATGTATACTAGGACTAGGATGGGGCCAATCATACCAGAATAAGGATGGGGCCATGCATACCAGAATAAGATGGGGCCATGCATACCAGGATGGGGATGAGGGCCATGCATAACAGGACTGGGATGAGGGGACCTTATTTACCAGGATAGGTGATCTTAAGTACAGAATTGACCACATTTTTTTGCTTTTTTTTTCCCCAATTCCCTCCTCTAAAACCTAGGTGCGTCTTATGATCCGGTGCGTCTTATAGTCTGGTATTTATTTCCTGAGATACTGTACCAGAACCAAACTGTTATGCCTAATGATTTTTAAGTGGAAATCTGGCCTTCCAATTTGCCACTGAAACATAGTTTTAGCACAAACGATTAGGAGTAGCTAATTGGGAGTTGTGGCTGCACCACTATACTAGGTCTAACAATTTATAAGTGGAAATCTGGCCTTCTGATTTGCCACTGAAGCATAGTGCTCGCATGAACGATTTGGAGTAGCTAATGGGGCGTCCGGAGACTGCCATGCAGTTTTTGCGCAATCTAGTTTGATGCTGGAAGATCGATTTCACACAGGATAAGTTCGCTTTAAGCACCAGCATTAGCACAGGAGCAAACTCTCTGCATTGTGACACTGAGCAAATGGTGCCAGCAAAACAAGATGTCCACTTTTCATATGGCCAGGGATATGGGACTTCGGCAACCAATCACAGAAGACCTTGTGTCATGACGTTGTGGATGGTTTCTGCGCCTTGACTGGTTGCCGGAATCAACACACAAAGTTAAGGAAAGAAAAAAAAGAAAGAGCGGGCTGCTCCTGTAATATCTTTAGTAGAGATGAGCGGTGTTCGAATCGAACTGTTCACCAATTTCAAATTCCAGCTGTTTTGGGTGGTGTTCGAGTCGTTCGTCGAGATCGAATAATTTGCTTAAAATTCGGCTGTTCGAGTTTCTGTTCGATAACTGTTCATTCACCAAAAGCCTAACTTGATTTGCACATTAAAACTGTTTATCATTGTTAATAGACTGTTTCAGTGTATAGTGGGCAGGGGGCGCGGGGGATAGATCTGTGCTGAAATAATGCCGATATCCATTTATTTTTTCTTTCCCGCATTTACAGTGGGGCGGTGCAGTCTCTCAGCCTATCAGCAGTGCACATACACACACAGCAATGTGCATGTGATGCACACAAGCAAGGGCATGTGTCATTGGCTGTCACATGTCCTTTCCCTATAAGAACCAGCCATTTGCCCCGTCGTCACCATTTCTTCACTGTTGCAGCTTAGTGTTAGACGGCACCGCTACTGCTGTGGGCGCTATAGAGTATAAGAGTGTGAATTGTGAGCGAATTGTCAGAGAGATAGGTTTAGGGAGTCGGGAGGAGTCGGGACTAGTTGTAATATCAGCCCTTTTCAGGGTAGGTTACAGCAGTTCCTAGCACTTTTTGCCAGGCAGGTCTGTGCCAGTGCTGTGCAAGTGTTTGTCACAGTATTTGGTGTAATCTAGCTCAACCAATCCTTTTGGGCTAGTAGCATTGTCTGATAGTCATCTGAGTAGCCCGCCTGTGAAGCTAGCTACACCGCCTGTGTATCTAAATTTTTACTGCATCCAACCCAGTAAATCCTTTTGGGCTTAGTACCACAGTTTGGCCACTCAGTTCTTCTCAGTTGTGCCAACAACTACAGATACAGAGTTGCCAATTAGTTACGCACCAAAATGAGTGGCAAAAGGCCTGCTGCTACATCTAACCCAGTAAATAGTTTTGGGCCTAGGAGCAGTGTCTGCACGCCTGTGTTTCTAAATTTTTACTGCATCTAGCCCAGTAGATAGTTTTGGGCCTAGGAGCAGTGTCTGCACGCCTGTGTGTCTAAATTTTGACTGCATCTAACCCAGTAAATAGTTTTGGGCCTAGGAGCAGTGTCTGCACGTCAGCGGAGTAGCCCGCCTGTGAAGCTAACTACACCGCCTGTGCATCTAAATTTTTACTGCATCTAACCCAGTAAATCCTTTTGGGCCTAGTACCACAGTTTGGCCACTCAGTTCTGCTCGGTTGTGCCAACAACTACAGATACAGAGTTGCCAATTAGTTAAGCACCAAAATAAGTGGCAAAAGGCCTGCTGCTGGTGGAAAGGGGAATAGGCGTGTTGGAAAGAGAAAAAAAGGTTGTGTTCGTGGGGTAGGTGGTAAAGCAACAGTAAAATCTGCAGAAGAAAGACCATCTTCCAGCCAAAGTAAGATGTCTACTTCTTTTCGTGGACAATCTGATATGATCCCTTTCTTACAACCATCGCTACGAGCATCGCCAAAAATTCCAGTTGAGGCACAAAAACAGCAGGTGCTTGAACGGATATCAAGGGCTCGTTCAAGTGCGCTCTCCTCCATGTCCACTTCAACATCACCACTACTCCAGTCCTCAGACCTCAATCGCACTTGCTTCCTCACAGCTCCCAATTCTCAAGCCGCCCATCTGAGCATGGGATAACAGATGGTTGAGTTTGCAGAGCTGTTTACTCATACTCTGCCCCAGAGCTTCTGTGAATCCAGATGAGGAAATGATCTGCACTGATGCCCAGAATCTTTGTGAGTCGGATACAGGCCCAGATGAAGAATATTCTGAGCATAATGTGGATCCTCGTTTCCAAACTGTAACTCCTGTTGGTGAAGACAATGAGGAAGATGATGATGAGACTGAGATACTTGATTGGAATGAAAACTTGACTTTTTGGTCAGGGCAGGAAGAGATTGGCTCTGAGGATGATGGGTGTGAGAACACACAGGATGATGATGACGAGGTTGGAGACCCCACTTACTGTCAACCCACAGTCCGCCAGTCCATGAGGTCAGCAGAGGAGGGGGAGGAGGATACTATTGACGAGTCTGACAACAAGGTTAGGTTGCGCCTTCCTGGAAAGAGAGGGAGTACTGGAAGCACGTCAACAACTGCATCCTCAAACCCAACTGTGCCTCTGAGCAGAAGACTTGGTGGCTCTACAGGTCGCATGGGCTCTAAGCCTTGCATGGCCTGGGCATTTTTTGACATCGCAAAGGATGACCCAACTCATGTTGTCTGTAAGATTTGTCAACAAAATCTCAGTAGAGGCCAAAAAATGACTAGCTTGAGTACTTCATGCATGAACCGTCACATGGATATGAGGCATAAGTTGCAGTGGGAAGCCCACTGTGCTACAATGAGGCCTAGTGGGCCGGGTCAACCACCGTCTTCCCCATCAAGTGCATCTGCATCCTCTTCATCCTCTGTGACTGTGGGGACATCAGTCGCACATGGTTTTGGACGCAGACCTTCCACCTCTTTACCCGCAACAGTCAGTGTGATTGGCAGGTCGTCAGGACATTTGCAAGTGGAAACACCTGCTGGTATTGAGCGCTCTCCGACATCACATTTTGATCAAGGCAACGTCTCCGCCTGCACCTTCCTCACAGACCAGCAGTTTGACGGGGACACCCTACTCAACTCCGTCTAAGCACGGCAGCCAGCCCTCAGTCCCTCGGATGTGGTCAAGTAAAAGACCATTTCCTCCTAGCCATGACAAAGCTAAGAGGTTGAATTTCACCATCTGCAAGCTGTTGGCTACAGAAATGCTGCCTTTCCGCCTGGTGGACACAGAGGATTTTCGAGACCTTATGTCCGTCGCAGTGCCCCAGTACCAGATGCCCAGTCGCCACTACTTCTCAAAAAAAAGCTGTGCCTGCGCTACACCAGCATGTCGCAAACAACATCACCACTTCCTTGAGAAACTCTGTGTGTGACAGGGTGCATTTCACCACAGACACTTGGACGAGTAGACATGGACATGGGCATTACATGTGGGTGACTGGGCACTGGGTAACTATGGCGACATCAGGAGAAGGGGCTGCTGTCCAAGTCTTGCCGTCCCCACGAGTTGCTCGTCGATCCCCTGTATCTAGAAGTTCCTCCACTGCTTCTGCCTCCTCAACCTCCTCTCGGTCCTCCACCTGCACCCAAAGCCTGTCTGCTAATGCCACCCAGGTTCTAACTGCGCAGAAGGAATCCTGCACACCTCCTTACTATGCTGTCACCAGGGCTCAATGGCATCAGGCAGTGTTTACATTAAAATGTCTGGGAAATGTGAGTCACACAGCTGAGGAGTTATGGTCAGCTCTGGAGACCGAGTTCCATCAATGGTTGTCTCCACTCAACCTGCAGCCAGGGAAGGCCGTGTGCGACAATGCTGCAAACCAGGGTGCGGCATACACGTGCCTTGTATGGCTCACGTTTTGAACCTGGTTGTCCAGCAATTTTTATCCCACTATATCGGACTAGATGGGCTTCTGCAGAGGGCACGGTCGCTGTGTGCTCACTTCCGCCATTTGCATCCCGCAGCTCAACGACTTACATCTCTACAGAAGTCGTTGGGCCTGCCAGTTCACCGGCTGAAATGCGATGTGCCCACACGGTGGAATTCAACTCTGCACATGTTGCAGCGACTGTGGCAGCACTGACGAGCCCTGTTGCAATACGTTATGATGAATAGCCTGGGCCAACAAGATCCAGAGGTGGGGCAAATCACGCTGCAGGAGTGGTCTCAGATCAGGGACCTATGCACCCTTCTGCACAGTTTTGAAATAGCAATGAAGATGTTTAGTGCTGACGATGCCATTATCAGCATGACTATTCCGGTGATTTACATGCTGGAGCACACCTTAAACAGTATTCAGAGTCAAGAGGTGGAACAAGAGGAGGAGGAGGAGGAACAGGAGGAGTCGTATGCGGAAGGGATAATATCTCCAAGGTCCAAACGGTTGGCAGCACCAAGGCTGCTGGCATTGGAGGCTGGGGGAGAGTGATTACTGAGGGCGCATGGTAGCAGCCAAACTGTTGAGGAAGGTGCAGGAGGCGAGGAAGAAGTGGAGGATGAACTGGCACTGGGCATGGAAGACTCATCAGATGAGGGAGACCTTGATCAAATTTCTGTTGTGCGAGGTTGGGGGGAGAGGGCAGAGGAAGGAAGCATGATTCTCACCCCGCCACCACCAAGACAACAAGGACTTGGTCCTCCTGGATGCGCAAGACACATGAGTGCCTTCTTGCTGCACTACCTGCAACATGACCCTCGGATTGTCAGAATCCGAAGTAATGCCAATTACTGGGTTGCAACACTCTTAGATCCCCGGTACAAAAGTAAATTTGGCAAAATAATTCCTGCCATAGAAAGGGATTCACGCATGCAGGAGTATCAGCAGAGACTGTTACAGAATCTAACATCTGCTTTTCCACAAAACATCAGTGATGCACATAGTGAATCTCTAAGTTCTAACTTGCCAACCGTGGGACTATCGAGTCATCACTCAAACCGTAACAGTAACATCGTATCTGGTGGTAACAGCAATTTTTTCCAATCGTTTCAATATTTTTTAGATCATCCTATGCAATGCCACAGGAGACAAGAAGTCTGACGCACAGCCAACGCCTAGAGAGGATGGTACAAGTGTATCTCCACGTTAACATTGATGCCATGACTGACTGTGGAACTGGACCCTTGCTCATTTTGGGCTTCCAATCTTGAAAAATGGCCTGAGCTCGCCACTCACGCCTTGGAGATCTTGTCATGCCCCGCAGCCAGCGCTCTCTGTTGTGAATTCTGTTGTCGGGCTCCCTCCTGTGGTCATGAATGGTACTTCGGCTGGTTCTGTCCATGGACTTCCTCTGGTGGGTGTTTCTGAGTTTCACAGGTGACTATTTAACTCCACTTAGATCTTTGCTCTATGCCACCTGTCAATGTTCCAGTATTGGTCTAGTTCACTCCTGGATCGTTCTTGTGACCTGTCTTCCCATCAGTAGCTAGTTCCAGCTTGTATTTCTTTGGTTTTCTATTTTTCTGTCCAGCTTGCTATTTAATTTGTTGTCTTGCTTGCTGGAAGCTCTGGGACGCAGAGGGAGCGCCTCCGCACCGTGAGTCGGGTCTTTTTGCGCCCTCTGCGTGGTCTTTTTGTAGGTTTTTGTGCTGACCACAAAGTAACCTTTCCTATCCTCGGTCTGTTCAGTAAGTCGGGCCTTACTTTGCTAAATCTATTTCATCTCTGTGTTTGTATTTTCATCTTTACTCACAGTCATTATATGTGGGGGGCTGCCTAGTCCTTTGGGGAATTTCTCTGAGGCAAGGTAGGCTTTATTTTTCTATCTTCAGGGCTAGCTAGTTTCTTAGGCTGTGCCGAGTTGCATAGGGAGCGTTAGGCGCAATCCACGGCTATTTCTAGTGTGTTTGATAGGTTTAGGGATTGCGGTCAGCAGAGTTCCCACGTCCCAGAGCTCGTCCTTATTATCAGTAACTATCAGGTCATTCCGTGTGCTCTTAACCACCAGGTCCATTATTGTCCTGACCACCAGGTCATAACCGTTCTCTCTGAAAGCATGTTCAGCGCTGCTGGTCGTGTGCTGACAGATAAGCGCACGCGGCTGTCCAGTGACAGTGTAGACAGAATAACGTTCATCAAGATAAACAAATCCTGGATCCGCAAGGACTTTTCTACCCCTGTGTCATCCTGGGGAGACTAAAAGCTTGATGATTTTTTAAAATCACCTCACCAACCGTTTTAAAAAACTCTGGCGAAATTGATACCACTTAAGTGGTGTCTGTGGCCAAATTTTTTGAAAAAATGGAGACTCTTTACTGAGTCCCCTTGCTGTGTTTTATATGATGTTGCCATCGTCAATTCCAGGTGGGTGGGGTCGTCTGCAGAGTTGTTTACTCATATTATGGCCTGGGATTCAGAGGTCTGCTCCAAAGCTTCAGTGTCTGCTAGTCAGCAGAGTAGCCCACCCACCCACCGCCTGTTTACCTAAGTACTATTTTTTAACAACATCTAGCCCAGGAAATCCTTTTGGGCCTAGTAGAATTGTGTGCTACTCAGCAGTGTACCCCACCCATGAAGCAAGCTACACCGCCTGTTTACCTAACTACTATTTTTTAACTGCATCTAGCCCAAGAAATCCTTTTGGGCCTAGTAGAATTTTTTGCTGCTCAGTAGCGTACCTCACCCATGAAGCAAGCTACACCGCCTGTTTATCTAAGTACTATTTTTTAACTGCATCTAGCCCAGGAAATCCTTTTGGGCCTACTAGAATTTTGTGCTACTCAGCAGTGTACCCCACCCATGAAGCAAGCTACACCGCCTGTTTACCCAAGTACTATTTTTAACTGCAACTAGCCCAGGAAATCCTTTTGGGCCTACTAAAATTTTGTGCAACTCAGCAGCGTACCCCACCCATGAAGCAAGCTACACGCCTGTTTACCTATGCTATTTTTTAACGGCATCTAGCCCAGGAAATCCTTTTGGGCCTAGTAGAATTTTGTGCTACTCAGCAGAGTACCCCACCAATGAAGCAAGCTACACCGCCTGTTGATCTAATTACTAATTTCTAACTGCATCTAGCCCAGGAAATCCTTTTGGGCCTAGTAGCAATTTCTGCTACTCAGCAGAGTACCCCACCCATGAAGCAAGCTATACCGCCTTCTTCCTTTCTCAATCTAACCCCCCGGCTCTGGGGTGTCCACTCTCCCTCCAGCTTTCTCCTTCTCACAGGTGGACTACCGCGTGTATTCACACTGTGGTGGATCTTTTGGGCCCAGGCATAAGAAGTCATCGAGGTAATGGATAATATGTGCCGCCTTACAAACGTCCATGACGACACATTCGAGGAAGCAACTAAATGCCTCAAATAGTGAGCAGGATATGGAGCACTCCATGGGCAAACAGCGATCTATGTAGTATGCTCCTTCACAGAAGCAGCCCAATTGGAGGACACTATTCGGAGGCACAGGTAGTAACCGAAACGCTCCCTCAATGTCTGTTTTGGCCATTAGGGTGCCCCTTCCCAACTTCTTGACCCACCTGATTGCCTCATCAAAGGAGGAAGAGTACATAGTACTGTACTTGGTTCCGCGTCGATGTTGTCGTTTACTGACCTGCCCCTTGGATATGACAAATGGTGGATTAGTCTGAATGTATTGGGTTCCTTTTTTGGCACAACTCTCAACCGGGGTACCACTACGTCTTCTAAGGAAAGTGTTCTGAATGGACCCGCCGCCATTCTACCTAGAGATATTTATTTTGAAAAAAATTTTGTCACGACGTCTGGGTGTTGGTAGGGTGATTTTAGATATTTACACCAGCCTTTCTTGATTTTAGAGGGGCATGACATGCCTATATCTGTGTCTCCTCCTCCTTTTACTCCTCCACCTCTTTTCTTTTCACATGACTATATGTAGTTGTGACTTTTCTATGTGTTTGTTGTGTCTTCTGAGCAGTTTGTCCGCTTTTGGACACCTTTTAAGGTGTTTTCTATGTGTTTTCTATGTGTTTGCCTGCTATTGGTTTCAATGGGGTTCGACGGTGTTCGTCGAACGTTCGACGAACATTCGTCAAACACGTCCCAGTTCGACTAACCGAACCGAACTCGAACACTAGGGAGGTGGCTCAACACTAATCATTAGATGTTTCTTTAACCTCTCCACACCCTCTCCCTTCATCAAACTCGTCTCCCCATCCCCCTCCTGCTTATCATACAGCAACACTATCATAGCTAAAGTAATAACAAAAGCATTAGTGGAAAAGCGATGATTTACAGAACTGTGACCAAATTTTGCCGACTTTGAGTAAAAATGCTCGTGAAAGCGAACACGAATCTGAATGTGCTACATCCGTGCCGAATTTTAGATTGGTGAACGTTTTCCAAACATGCTCATCTCTAGTCACAACAGCCAAAGACATTTTATTAGGTAAAAAAAATGCTTCTTATGTAGAGAAATTAATATATGTAAGACTGCAGTAGTCAGTAAAAGTATAATTTTGTAGTGAATTTGGAGAACTCAATTGTTCTTTTAATTGTTTTTGTTCATTGGTTTATTGCAAACAGCTGAAAAAGACAATTCTATGTATTCTATGGCATGTGACCAATGAAATACATCAAGTTGTGCATGACAAAGGTAGATAAAAGTGGTGACTTTTACAAATAAAATAACTTGAAATAGGGCTATTTATAGGCTAATTTTAGACTCACTATTTACCAGTTGAGAAGGAGCGGAAGAAGGAGGACTCATTAGTTACCAGAAGTCTAATTGAACGACTGAATAGTCACCAAAATACAATCTGTCTTCGAGACGCTTGCTGTGAGCCCCTGGGTGAGACTCTGCAACACCAAAATATGGATACACCTATACTGCTCGTTATAATTCAAGGTAAGAAATTCTGCACATTTTTATTTCTATATTCGGTCACATTTATTTATTCATTCTGACTAAATGATTTGGTTTTCTTTTTTTGTATATGTAGCGCATTTGCAAACATTTGAAACAAGTTTGTGATTAAGATGTAAACACAAACAAAAAATTATTTGTGATAACCCACTTTGAAAAGGGAAATTTTTTCTTTATTTTTTTCAATAAAATTATGTTTCTTGGTTAATTTTAATTTTGTAATTCTACTGTTAGAACAACAGAATTACTGTTTTCTATATTGTGTTTCACACCTATTTTCTTTAACCCCTTAGTGATTGAGCCAATTTTGACCTTAAAGGGAACCTGTCACCCCGTTTTTTGAGATTGAGCTATAAATACTGTTAAATAGGGCCTGCGCTGTGTGTTCCTATAGTGTATGTAGTGTACCCCGATTCCCCACCTATGCTGAGAAATAACTTACCAAAGTCGCCGTTTTCGCCTGTCAATCAGGCTGGTCAGGTCGGGAGGGCGTGGTGACATCGCTGGTTCTTCCTCAGCTTTACGTTGGTGGCGTAGTGGTGAACAAGCAGCGCGCGATCTGCGCTGTCATCCCTTTCGTCGGTGGGGGCGGCCATCTTCCTGGGGCCGCGCGTGCGCAGATCGAGTGCTCTGCTGCACAGGGCTTCAGGAAAATGGCCGCGGGATGCCGCGCGTGCGCATTAGAGATCGCGGCGGCCATTTTCCCAAAGCCGAGTTTGCATCTCAAACTTTTAATTTTTGTACACTTAAATCAAAGAGTGATGTCACACAAAATAGTTAATAAATTACATTTCACACATGTCAGGTTTACAACAGCACAATTTTGGAAACATCATTTTTTTATATAAGGGTTAACAGTTGACCAGCGATTTTTCATTTTTCCAACAAAATTTACCAAAACATTTTTTAGGGACCATCTCACATTTGATGTGAGTTTGATGGGTCAATATAACATAAAAAACCCAAACGTTACCCCTTTCTAAAAACTGCATCCCTCAAGGTGCACAAAACCACACTCAAGAATTTTATTAACCCTTCAAGTGCTTCATGAGAACTAAAGCAATGTGAAAGAAAAAAAATGAACATTTTACTTTTTTCACAAAAAATTTACATTGGACCCAAATTTTTTTATTTTCAGAAGGGTAAAGGGAAAACCAGAAAATTTGTTGTGCAATTTCTCATGAATACGCCAATGCATTGTATGTGGGGGAAAGCCACTGTTTGGGCGCATGGTAGGGCTCAGAAGGGAGGGACTTTTTGAAAGCAAAATTGGCTGGAATCAAGGCTGGGCGCCATGTCGCTTTTGGAGACTCCTTGACACCAAAAGAACCCTAACCCGTTACTCAGTCGAGAGAGAGATTTCCCGATGCTAGGGGGTGCTATACCTTTATTTCTCAGCGCCATTAAAAAGCGGCACTGAGGAATAAGGCCCCTTAATTGCCGTCATCAAAAGGTGTATCGATGGTCGTTAAGGGGTTAATTATTTTATGATGACTTGTATTTTTTAAACTGTATATTTGTCAATTTTTTTATAGCTTTAATATGTCAATAATTAGTTTTAGTTACTGGGTTGTCGGTACATCAGCCTGAAGATGTGGTTTTCGTCAATCCTGGTAACACGGTAAACCTCACTTGCTTGTCCAATGCAACACAAGGAACAAGACTGACAACCTGGTACCACAGGAGAAAACGTGACGAATGGACTGTTGTAAATAAAAATTTGCAAAACGTTTCTTCTCGCTCAGAGAAAAATATCACTCATCTGGTACTAGACAATGTCACATCTCAGGATTCTGGGAGATATTACTGTGCAGAATTTAGTGGAAAAACTCAAGTCTTTAATAAGGAAATGACATTAATCACTGCAGGTAAGGCTTTTTTTAGCTTCTTTTTTCACCTTAACATTTTACATTTCTAAATATAAAACATTTTATTTTTTACATTTTTGAAACAGTAGTTTATTATTGAATTAAATCCTTAGCCATATTGACGAATACCCCTTGACAAAGCATTAAGTTAAACATGAGTCAGGGTGTGTCCACCAATCTAGAGGTTGTGTAATTACTTGTTTAAAATTATTCAGTCTACCATATTGTCCCTTATACTGCATCTGCATGTTAAATGTTCATTCATACTGTTACTTTTTTTTCTGTGTGTATTTAACCCCTTCATGACCCAGCCTATTTTGACATTAATGACCTGGCCATTTTTTGCAATTCTGACCAGTGTCCATTTATGAGGTAGTATCTCTGGAACCCTTCAACGGATTGTAGCGATTCTGAGATTGTTTTTTCGGGACATATGGGGTTTCATGTTAGTGGTAAATTTAGGTCAATAATTTTTGCGTTTATTTGTGAAAAAAATGGAAATTTGGCAAAAATTTTGAAAATTTTGCAATTTTCAAATTTTTAATTTTTATTCTGTTAAACCAGAGAGTTATGTGAAACAAGGTAGTTAATAAATAACATTTCCCACGTCTACTTTACATCAGCACAATTTTGGAATCAAATTTTTTTTTTGCTAGGAAGTTATGAGTTCAAATTTGACCAGCGATTTCTCATTTTTACAACGAAATTTACAAAACCATTTTTTTTAGGGTTACCTCACATTTGAAGTCAGTTTGAGGGGTCTACATGGCTGAAAATACCCCAAATTGACACCATTTTAAAAACTGCACCCCTCAAGGTGTTCAAAACCACATTCAAGAAATTTATTAACCCTTCAGGTGTTTCACAGCAGCAGAAGCAACATTGAAGGAAAAAATGAACATTTAACTTTTTGTCACAAAAAAAGATATTTTAGCAACAATTTTTTTATTTTACCAAGGGTAAAAGGAGAAGTACCCCATATGTGGTGGGGAACCACTGTTTGAGCGCACGACAGGGCTCGGAAGGGAAAGAGGGCCATTTGAATGAAAAGTTGGCTACAATCTTTAGCGGACACCATGTCGCGTTTGGAGAGCCCCTGTGTGCCTAAAGATTAAATCTCCCCCATAACTGACCCCATTTTGGAAACTAGACCCCCCAAAGAACTTATCTAGATGCATAGTGAGCACTTTCATCCCTCAGGTGCTTCACAAATTGATCCGTAAAAATGAAAAAGTACTTTTTTTCACAAAACTTTTCTTTTGGCCTCAATTTTTTCATTTTTACATGGGCAACAGGATAAAATGGATCATAAAATTTGTTGTAAAATGTCTCCTGAGTACACCGATACCTTATATGCGGGGGTAAACCACTGTTTGGGTGCACGGCAGGGCTTGGAAGGGAAGGAGCGCCATTTGACTTTTTGAATGGAAAATTAGCTCCAATCGTTAGTGGACACCATGTCGCGTTTGGAGAGTCCCTGTGTGCCTAAACATTGGAGCTCCCCCACAAGTGACCCCATTTTGGAAACTAGACCCCCCAAAGAACTTATCTAGATGTGTTGTGAGCACTTTGAACCCCCAAGTGCTTCACAGAAGTTTATAATGCAGAACTGTGAAAATAAAAAATAATTTTTCTTTTCTCAAAAATGATTTATTATTTTCACAAGGGTAACAGGAGAAATTGGACCCCAAAAGTTGTTGTCCAGTTTGTCATGAGTACGCTGATACCCCATATGTGGGGTAAACCACTATTTGGGCACAATTCAGGGCTCAGAAGAGAAGTAATGATGTTTTGAAATGCAGACTTTGATGGAATGGTCTGCAGCATCACGTTGCGTTTGCAGAGCCCCTGATGTGCCTAAACAGTAGAAACCCACCACAAGTGATCCCATTTTGGAAATCAGAGCCCCAAGGAACTTATGTAGATGTGTGATGAGCACTTTAAACCCCCAAGTGCTTCACAGGAGTTTATAACGCAGAGCCGTGAACATAAAAAGTCATTTTCTTTCCTCAAAAATGATTTATTATTTTCACAAGGGTAACAGGAGAAATTTGACCCCAAAAATTGTTGTCCAGTTTGTCCTGAGTACGCTGATACCTGATATGTGGGGGTAAACCAATATTTGGGCACACGTCGGGGCTTGGAAGGGAAGTAGTGATGTTTTGAAATGCAGACTTTGATGGAATGGTCTGCGGGTGTCACGTTGCGTTTGCAGAGCCCCTGATGTGCCTAAACAGTAGAAACCGCCCACAAGTGACCCCATATTGAAAATTAGACCCCCCAAGGAACTTATCTAGATGTGTGGTGAACATTATGAACCCCCATGTGCTTCACAGAAGTTTATAATGCAGAGCCGTGAAAATAAAATAAAAAATTTCTTTCCTCAAAAATGAATTTTAGCCTGCAATTTTTTATTTTGACAAGGGTGACAGGAGAAATTGGACCACAAAAGTTGTTGTCCAGTTTGTCCTGAGTATGTTGGTACCTCATATGTGGAGGTAAACCACTGTTTGGGCACACGTTGGGGCTCAGAAGGGAGGGAGCACCATTTGACTTTTTGAACGCAAGATTGGCTGAAATCAATAGTGGTGCCATGTCGAGTTTGGAGAACCCCTGATGTGCCTAAACAGTGGAAACCCCGCAATTCTAACTCCAACACACCCCTAACCCTAATCTCAACTCTAACCATGACCCTAATCACAACCCTAACCCCAACACATCCCTAACCACAACCCTGACCCCAACACACCCCTAATCCTAATCCCAACCCTAACCATAACCCTAACCACAAGCCTAACCCTAAGCCCAACACACCCCTAACCCTAATCTTAACCTTAATTCCAGCCCTAACCCTAATTCCAACCCTAACTCTAATTCCAACCCTAACCCTAAGGCTATGTGCCCACGTTGTGGGTTTGTGGGTGGATTTTTCCGCACCATTTTTGAAAAATCCACAGGTAAAAAGCACTTCGTTTTACCTGCAGATTTACCGCGGATTTCCAGTGTTTTTGTGCGGATTTCACCAGCGGATCCCTATACCAGAACAGATTTAAAAGCTGCGGAATCTGCACAAAGAATTGACATGCTGCGGAAAATACCGAGCGGTATTTTCTGCACCATGGACACAGTGGATTTTGTTTTCCATATGTTTACATGGTACTGTAAACATGAAGGAAAACTGCTACAAATCCGCAGCGGCCAATCCGCTGCGGATCCGCAGCCAAATCCGCACCATGTGCACATAGCCTAATTCTAACCGAAACCCTAACCCTAATTGCAACCCTAACCCTAGTGGAAAAATTAAAATAAATATATTCTCTTTATTTTATTATGTTCCCTACCTATGGGGGTGATAAAGGGGGGGGTTATTTACTATTTTATTATTTTGATCACTGTGATAGAACCTATCACCGTGTTCAAAATGTACCTGGAATGAATCTGCCGGCCATTTTGGAAGATGGCGGCGCCCATAGGAGAAGACAGAGGAACACCGGGACTCGGTAAATATGGGGGGGTGGGATCGGCCAGCGATGGGGGATGGAGGGGAGAGGAGGGCGGAGGACAGGACAGAGGGGTAGGAAACACTGGCGGCTGCAGATCGCCGCCATCAGTCGGTGGCGCGGTCAGATCTCCAGCCATGGATGATGATATTGCAGCATCGGCCAAGGCTGGATTGTAATATTTCACCAATGAAAATTGGTGAAATATTACGATTGCTCTGATTGACTGTTTCACTTTCAACAGCCAATCAGAGCCCACCCTGGGCTCAAGTATCACTCCGCTGTCCCTGCAGGTCGGGTGAAATTTCAGTTAACCCTTTCACCCGATCTGCAGGAACACGATCCTGCCATGACGCCACATAGGCATCACAGGTCGGATTGGCACTGACTTTTGACGCCTACGTGGCGTCACAGGTCGGGAACGGGTTAAAGAATTACCGTTGTAGATATAGGATCCAATTACTGATGAGCGAACATGCTCGGCACTACTCGGTACTCGCCCGAGTATCACTATGCTAGGTGTATTTCCTAGATTATTTGGCAGGAGCTTGGGTCTCCGCCCTGCAATTCTGGCACTCTTTACAGTGCAGGGATAGTCAGCCATGCACTGTAATGCCACAGCCACCCTTGTTGTGGTATTACATTGATTGGCTGGCCGCACAGCGTCATCAGGTCTATAAGTGACCTGGTGCGGCCCTGCTCGCAGCATTCTGCACCGGACTTAGCTAGTGTAAGGAAAGCTGCTGCTGAGATAGGGTCAGAATCGTGCTTTTAATAGTTAGTGTAGGTCTGGAACTGTTCAGTTCACAACTCCTGAGAAATAGTCCATTTTAGTAGTGATGAGCGAGTGTACTCGTTGCTCGGGTTTTCCCGAGCACGCTTGGGTGACCTCTGAGAATTTGTTAGTGTTCGGAGCAGGGGTGGATTAAGGGTAGCCAGGGCCCCGGGCTGTTCAGACACTGTGGGCCCCCCGGTCATGTGATGGGGTCATGTGACGGGGTTGTGACGGGGTCATGCGACGGGGTCATCATATACCTGAGCCAGATTATTCCAGAAAAATAGTTGCTGTGTGAAACTATACCCTGTCAAACATCCATTGATCTAGTCAATTTACCCTTCAGTTCAGTATATAGTATACAGTGTATAGTGTCATTGTATAGGTTACACTGACTCACCAGTGACGTTTCTAGGTGAAGTCCTTCATCTTTCATCCAGCACAGATCACCATCACTTCATCCAGCCAGGACTCGTCTCTGCAGGAAATAACACAGTTATCTCAAGCTCCGCTTGTAGAACACATTACTTAATTTTTCCCAACTTCTACATTACACCACATGAAGAACAAGAGGCGACATAGTGTCACTCTACACAGTAACAGGACCACCTCCCCCATTTAAAACAGTGTCCTCAAAAAATAAAATAAATACATCACTGCAGTAATAATATCCCTTAATTAGCCCCTATGGTAATAATAATATTCCCCATCCTGAACCCATGTATCTCATTCCTGGTTCCAGCCATATGTTCTCTCATCCTGCCGTCATGAGTATCCATCCTGCCCCATATGATCTCCCCATCCTGCCCCATCAGTCTCCATTGTATCCATCCTGTCCCATGATCCTGCACGATCTGTCTCCAATCCTGCCCCATGTCTTTCATTCTGCCCCGTGTCTCTGTCTCCGTGTATCTAGTCTGCCCATGTCTCCAGTCCTGCCCCCAGTGTGTCCAGCATCTCTGCCCCAGTGTCCAGCATCTCTGCCCCCAGTGTCCAGCATCTCTGCCCCCAGTGTGTCCAGCATCTCTGCCCCCAGTGTGTCCAGCATCTCTGCCCCCAGTGTGTCCAGCATTTTGCCCCCAATATGTCCAGCATGTTGCCCCCAGTGTCTCCAGCATATTGCCCCAGTGTCTCCAGCTTATTGCCCCAGTGTCTCCAGCATTCTGCCCCAGTGTGTCCAGCATATTACCCCAAGTGTGTCCAGCAATCTAGCCCAGTGTGTCCAGCATATTGCCCCCAGTGTGTCCAGCAATCTGCCCCAGTGTCTCCAGCATTGCCCCCAGTGTGTCCAGCAATCTGCCCCAGTGTCTCCAATATTGCCCCTGTGTGTCCAGCAATCTGCCCCAGTGTGTCCAGCATTGCCCCCAGTGTGTTCAGCAATCTGCCCCTGTGTGTCCAGCAATCTGCCCCTGTGTGTCCAGCATATTGTCCTGGGCCCCCCGGATTGCCATTCACAAAAAAAAAAAAAAAACGAGTTCTCCTCACCTGACCGGCGCTCCAGCGGCGAGCTCCCTCCAGCAGCGTGGACTCGCCGGCGACTGACAATGACGTCAGACTCCGGCGACGTGTGCGCTGCAACTGCGGCCGCCTTCAGCTGCCAGCCTCCAATTGGCTGGCGGCTGTTAACTATTGATAGGTAGGGTTGAGCGAAACGGGTCGGCCATTTTCAGAAGTCGCCGACTTTTGGCAAGGTCGGGTTTCATGAAACCCGACCCCTGTGTGGGGTCGGCCATGAGGTCAGCGATCTTCTGAATCTGGTATCGGAATTCCGATACAGAGTTCCGATATGTTTGCAATATCGGAAATCGGTATCGGAATCCATATTTAAGTGTAAAAGAAAGAATTAAAATAAAAAATATTGCTATACTCACCCTCTGACGCGCCCTGGTACTAACCGGCAGTCTTCCTTCCTTAGAATCAGCGCTTGAAGGACCTTCGGTGACGTCGCGGCTTGTGATTGGTCGCGTGACGGCCCATGTGACCGCTCACGCGACCAATCACAAGCCGCGACGTCACCGAAGGTCCTTCAAGCGCTGATTCTTAGGAAGGAAGGCTGCCGGAAAGAAGCAGGGCGCGTCCGAGGGTGAGTATATACCCAAGGGCTTGTTTTCACTTGCGAGGAACACGTCCGTGTCTCGTATGTGGAAACGAAGCTCTGGTGCCGGCACTCCGGAGCGGAGCGTGCAGCTGCATGTGTTGCTATGCGGCCGCACGCTCCGCTCTGGAGTGCCGACACCAGAGCTTCATTTCCACATGCGAGACACGGACGTGTTTCTCGCATGTGGAAACAAGCCCTAATAAGAATATACTCACCCTCGGACGCGCCCTGCTTCTTTACGGCAGCCTTCCTTCCTAAGAATCAGCGCTTGAAGGACCTTCGGTGACGTCGCGGCTTGTGATTGGTCGCGTGAGCGGTCACATGGGCTGTCGCGCGACCAATCACAAGCCGCGACGTCACCGAAGGTCCTTCAAGCGCTGATTCTAAGGAAGGAAGACTGCCGGTTAGTACCAGGGCGCGTCAGAGGGTGAGTATAGCAATATTTTTTATTTTAATTCTTTCTTTTACACTTAAATATGGATCCCAGGGCCTGAAGGAGAGTTTCCTCTCCTTCAGACCCTGGGAACCATAGTAACCCATTGCAATGCATTGGGTTTCGGGTTTCGGCCGACCCCGACTTTTATAGGATCGGCCGATTTCACTCGACCCGACTTTTGAGAAAGTCGGGTTTCGTGAAACCCGACCCGAACCTATAAAAGTAAAGGTCGCTCAACCCTATTGATAGGTTCATTAGGTGAAACTGCCGCAGCACCGGTAGGGGCCCGGTGAGCAGATGAGATGGGGCCTGATGCGGGCCCCCTCTGCCCACCGGGCCAATACGACAGTAAGGGCAGTAATGCCCTGATAACGGCGGGCAATCTGAGTGGTAGCCCAGGGCCCCCCCACACCACTGGACCCTGGGCTACCGCCCAGATTGACCCCATTATAATCCGCCCCTGGTTCGGAGATTTAGTTTTCATCGTGGCAGCTGAATGATTTACAGCTACTAGACAGCTTGATTACATGTGGGGATTCCATAGCAACCAGGCATCCTCCACATGTACTCAGCCTGGCTAGTAGCTGTTAATCATTCAGCTGGCAAGATGAAAACTAAATCTCCGAACACTAAAAAATACTCGGAGGTCACTCGAGCGTGCTCGGGAAAACCTGAGCAACGAATACACTCGCTCTTCACTACTTTTTAGGGCTAATTCGTGGGATATACACAACAGTGCAAGGCCTGCAGGCACTGTATGTGAGTACAAAGCTCTCACTGCATACCTCCAAAAGCTCCATTACTGTCTGCTGCTGCTGCTTATTTAATAAATATCTAGTTGCAGTGTTCTTTTGCTTTTTTTTTTTTCCTTCACCTGATACCTGCTCCTTTTATTCTAAAGCAATCCATAGCCCCCTTATTTTGAACATTAATTTGCTTATTCATGCTGCCTACTACAGCCAGGTTATTGAAATCTAAGAACATGCAAAGCTACCATTTTTTTTTGTCCCAGACACCAGATGTGAGTGCGCCAAAAAAATCTTTTTTTTTCATGTCATAGCCAACTTGTTGACACAATTTCCTTGTGTCAAATCGTAACTTCGCAGGCATATGTATCATAGTTCTGTGTACTAGCCTTGTTCTCTTTATTTTTTTTTTCTTTTTCAAAAACTCACCCTCCCCCAAAAAAATTATACAGTCTATTATGTCAGGCTGAGGCATGTTGTATCTGTCATGGAAAAATCGTAGCTTCGCAAGCATAAGTTTCATAGTTCTGTCTGCTAGTCTTGTTCCATTCTTTTTTTTTTTTATTTTAAAAATTCTCCAAAACCCCAAAAAAATTTAATACAGTCTGGTATGTCAGGCTGAGGCCTGTTGCATCTGTCATGGAAAAATTGTTGCTTCGCAGGCATAAGTTTCATAGTTCTGTCTGCTAGCCTTGTTCCACTCTTTTTTATTTTAAAAATTCTCCAAAACGGCCCCCAAAATTATACAGTCTGTTATGTCAGGCTGAGACCTTGTATATCTGTGGTGGAAAAATCATAGCTTCACAGGCATAAGCTTCAGAGTTCTGTCTGCTAGGCTTGTTGTACTCATCTTTAATTTTTTTGCCAAATTTCACATATAAGAGAAAAAAAAATTAGACAGTGTTATCTGGGCCTGGTGTATCGGTGGGGGAAAAATCGTAGTTTAGCAGGCATACGTATCATAGTTCTGTCTGCTAGCCTTGTTCCACTATTTTTTTTTTTTTTTTTCATTTTAAAAATTCTCCAACACCCCCCCCCCCTTCAAAAAAAAAAATTATACAGTCTGTTATGTCAGGCTGAGGCCTGTTGTATCTGTGGTGGAAAAATCGTAGCTTTGAAGGCATAGTGATCAGATATAATATTGCTCCAAATAAATAGATTCGTGTTGAGCTGTTGCAATGGTTCAGTAGTCCATGGGCAAGGCAAGGGACGGGGAAGTGGACATGATGCTGATGGTGCATGCAGAGGATGAGGCCCTGGCCAAGCTGAAAGTGGGCCACAACAAAGACCCACATGTTCTCGCTCGACCTTCCTGTCCCAGTTTCTAGGGTATCGCAGCACACCACTATTGAAGCCAGAGCAGTGTGAAATGGTTGTGGGTTGGATAGTGGATAATGCTTCCAGTCACTTAGCCGCCACCACCACCACCACCACCATGTCTTCCACACAGTCAAGTCTGAGTAGCCGTGAGTGTGGACTAGATATTCTTCACCCTGATCCTCCTTCCTCCCACCATGCCGAGTGCCCTGAGACAACTGAGACAACTGATCCCACACTTGGACACTCCGAAGAGCTGTTCAGTTTTCCCCAGATTCTATACTCTCGGCTGGTCAACTTGAAGTGGGGTCAGATGAGATCGCATGTAGCGATGCCCAAAGCTTTGAAAAGCCACTGTCACATGAAGGCAATGGTGGGAAAGTGTCACAAGAGGTGGACGATGATGCGACAATTGCCAGAAACTTAGGAGGAGGAGCAGGGTGTGGATGTGGAAGATGAGGTGGTGGATGACATAGTGACTGACCCAACCTGGCAGAAGGACATGCAGAGTGAGGACAGCAGCACACATGGGGAAGGAGGCATATCACACCAACAGGCAGGAAGAAGCAGTGTGGTGGCCACAGACAGAAGGCGTGCATCCGTTCGCCGTAACACCATCATGAGGGAATTTGCCACTCCAACTGTTAGATCTTCCCAAGTCTGGATATTTTTTAAAGACTCTACTGATAACCCCAAACAGGCTATTTGCAGTGCCTGCCATGCCTTCATCAGCAGGGGTAGCAAAACTAGCAGCCTGGCCACCACCAGCATGATCCGGCACATGGCAGCAAATCATCTGACTTTGTGGGCCGAACCCCAGGCTTCAGGAACTCTGTCTGCAGGTGACACTGTAGGGGAGTGGTGCTGTTATGCACAATAAGGAACACGCTGCCACTTTAAGAGACAGCACCCCCTTGTCTGGTGTGATGGAATGTTCTGCTCCCCCCTGCAATAGACTGTGTAAATGAACTGACCTGTGCTAAGGGGAGGAGTTGAGCCTTGGGAGTGTGTGAGCAGAAGCTGCTGCAGAGCACGTCTGTACTAAGCTTGTAGCTGTAAAAGAGGTCCCACAGCCTGGGACGGAGTGGACTCGTGAAATTGGATGGACTCTTCGGGTGCAGCAAGGGTGGCTATCCTGTGCTAGTTTGAGAAGCCACGAAAATACCGAGAAAGGGATTTACAGTTTCCAGGAGCACCTCCAGGACCCAGAAGCAAGGAAAATACCACATTTCATGGAGCTGGTAGAGAGCCGTGCGCACCACCTTACTAGACTGTTGGGGGCCCCCTGGGACTGGATATGACTCCCCAACATCACCGTGAGTTTGTTCCTGCACATGTTAAGGCCTAGTGTAGGCATCAGCAGACAGAACACGACAGCTGTTTGGCCTGCTTAGTAGAGGCCAGAGAGGCTATACGTAGAGTAGCATCATTCTGTGTTTATTGTTTGCATTTGCTTGTGTGACGTATATTGAGTCTGTAATAGTTGGAGCACCGTGCTATTTGACGGCCCAGCTAAAGAATGCAACTTTTGTAAATTATCTTTTGCCATTGCATACTCCTGATTGCACCTCCCTCATCCACTTCATTCCATGCCTTCCAATAAATTTACCCTTTGTTGTTTGCACCCCATCTTGTGTACGGTAGTCTCCCTGCACCATCGTGGTCCCCAGGCCATTGCTTCAACACCACTGCTTCTTCCACTGTTTTGCGTAGAAGCCAATCCCCAGTTCACCGTGCATGTGAAAATGCCTCTTGCCATGCACCTGATGTTGCCCACTGTCAAGCAGCACCATCATCAAGCCCGTCCATGTCCTTGTCCCAGCACAGCCTTCAGTAGTCTATACCCCAGCCATTGGAGCGCAAGCGGAAATACCCAGCCAACGCCCCACAGGCTACAGTACTAAATTCTACCATTTCTCTTCTGCTTGCGCTCAAAATGTTGCCTTTTTAGGCTAATTGAGACAGAATCTTTCCGCAACCTGATGGCGGCGGCCGTCCCAAGGTTCTCGGTCCCCAGTTGCCACTATTTCTCCCAGTGTGCCATACCGGCATTACACCAGCATGTGTCCCACAGCATTACCAGTGCCCTCAACAATGCTGTTACTGGGAAAGTCCACCTAACCACGGACACGTGGACAAGAGCTTGTGGGCAGAGACGGTACATTTTACTGATGGCACACTGGGTTAACATAGTGGAAGCTAGTACCCAGTTGGGCCTTGTGATGAAACACATCCTCCCCACGCTGAGGATTGCGGGCCCTACGTCAATCAGGGTTGCCCCCACAGTCTACAGCTCCTGCACCACATCCTCTTCATCCTCCATCTCTGAAATACACATCAGTCAGAAGCTGGAAGCACTGCAGCACTGCCTCAGCCAAGTAGCAACAAGATGTGCTGAAGCTAATCTGCATCGGTGACAAACCCGACAATGCAGAAGAGTTGTGAACAGCGCTGAAAGAGCATTCAGATGTTTGGATGACACCGCTGAACCTACAGCCAGGCACGGTCGTGTGTGACAATGGCCGGAACCTGGTGGCGGCTCTGAGGCAAGGTGAGCTCACATATGTACCTTGCCTGGCCCATGTGCTTAACCTCATGGTTCAACGTTTTCTGAAAAGCTACCCAGAGCTGCCGAATCTGTTAGTGAAAGTACACCTCCTGTCTGCCCATTTTAGAAAGGCAGCTACAGCTTCAGCCACCCTTTGCTGTACTTCAGCAGCGTTTGCAGCTTCCGGCTCACCGACTGGTGTGTGATGTCCCCACGCATTGGAGCTCTGCGCTGCATATGTTGGAAAGGATTTGTTAGTAGAAGAGGGCAGTTGTTGACTACAAACATCAACAAGGCCATCGATATTCAGTTCAGACTCCACACATAAGACCTCAGGAGTGGACATGGATGTCAGACATATGTACCATCCTACAAAACTTTGAGGACTGCACCAAGATGGTGAGCCGCGACGATGACGCCATAATCAGCATCACCATCCTGCTTCTCAGAATTCTGAAAACCTCTCTGCTCACAATTAAAGAGGATGCATTACAGGCAGAGTACGAGGACATGGACCGAGGAACCATACAGGGGCATTACACTCAGCCCAGCCTCATGTCTTCCCAACGTGGATTGGTAGGCAATGAGGGGGAGGAGGAAGAAAAGGAGCTACTTTCTTGCACTATAGAAGGTACTACAAGCACAGCTGTCATACCATCTGTTCAGGGGGGATAGCCTGAGGACAGGGAGGAGAAGGATGAGGAGGAGGACAGCATGGTCAGTTGTCCTGTTGGTGAGGACACGGAAGTTTTGCCTGTTAGCAGTCTGGCACGTATTGCTGACCTTATGCTACACTGCGTTCCGCGTTTCATGTGACCCTCGCATTTTAAACATTTTTGGTGACACTCATTATTGGTAGGTGACACTTCTAGACCCACGCTACAAGGAGAACTTTCAATCTCTTCTGCCAGAGGCAGAAAGGTGTACTAAAATGTTGCAGTACCAGAGAGCCCTTGTAGCGGAACTACTTAGAAAATTCCCATGTGAGAACACTGGCAGCAGATGTCAGAGTTTGTTGTACAACCAAGGAGTCCAAGCGAGAGAGATAGAAGTACAATCCAGCTCAGGCAAGGGAACAATGGCAAAGTTCTGGGACAGTTTTCTCAGACCCTCTCATCGTTCTGGCACAGAGGCAAGGGGTGCTGTCACAAGAAGTGCAATGTTTGGGAAGATGCTGAGGGAGTACCTTGCAGATCGTACAAACCTCCTCCGTGATTCCTCTGTGCCTTTTAATTACCGTGTAGCCAAGCTGGACATGTGGCATGAACTGGCTCTCTAACGCCTTGGAGGTCCTGGCCTGCCCTGCTGCTAGCGTTCTGACTGGCTTACGCTTTTAAAAATGAACACAGGGCTGGATTGGGCAAGATTTCTGTACACCACCAATTGAAAACAGCGAAACATAACCTGTAATACATTGTCTTTTTTGTGGAGGTGTATTGTCATGCACCTCTCTACAACCACAAATGGCTATCCGCTTCCTGATTTTGTCTGTTTGGTGTAATCCTCCTCCTTATCCTCATCATCCACAACCAGTACAACACAAGGGTGAAAATATTCCGTGATGCAAAAGTCACTAAATTTTTGTGCAAGGGTGTTTTTCAGATGCCGCTACTAATTAGAAACTTATATAATCTTGTCGAGCAACGTCCTCCTGGTCCCCTTGATAAAATGTAGCTGCCTTTTCAGTGAATGTGTGTGGATGTGGCTGTGGCACATACAGATACCACAGCCTCCGGCTTGCTAGCTGAGCCTTGTATTTCCTCCACTAGTTTGGGGGCTGGTCCCCTGCTGCGACCTGGTCCCTCCACCCAACTACGGTCAGTGTGGATGCGGGCCCCACGGGTGGATTCCTCACTACCCATGCCCCTAGGACCTCTTCTTCCTCTCTCACTCTCTGGAATTTCTCTCTCCATCCTGCTGGGACGAGCTTCTCACTCCTCAAGTTCCCAACTCCAACTCTCTAACTGTCTAACTAACTCCTCCCTCTTGTTTGCATGACAACTCCTACTTACTCCACCCACACCCTCTACCTAGTTCCCTCCTGGCCAAGAGAGGTATAGTGTTGGGTGCAAGTGTGTGGATACAGGGTAGTGTCCCCTCCTTACCCGAGAGCGGAGTCCCACACCTCTGGCTGAGGTGCAGTACTTTGTAGCGACTGAACCCTCAGTGGCGCCACACATCCCAATAATATAGTTTTATGCATTAGCTTTAATAAGGGTTAATAAGAGTTGCCCCAATCTGACCTGTGTCATTGGACAAAATAAGCCCAAACATGTTGCACTTGAAAGAGTAGAAACATGGGGCACCACAAAAGCAAGACATGAGATTTGGGCACAAAAAGAAGCTCAAAAATGGTGTTTTCTGAATGTGAAGCTATGTGATGGTTACGAGGAACACCTGTTGTGGTGGTGGAAGTTGTCCATGATAGGGATGTGGACAAAAAGAAAGGATTCAGTAAATATGAGCAAATTTAGTCAAGTGAAATTCAGACAGAATTCACCAAAATGGTGGCCAGCTGTGCCTCCATTTTGCTGAACCATAGAGGGCCAGCAAAAGGGTGAAAATGAACTAAAACCCACCGCTGCTCTCTGCCTCAGTCTGTCCACTATGGCTTTTCTTACCACATCTCCGGCTTCTTCACTCTAAGCCAAGACTTCTGGTCAAAACTAAGAATCAAAGGTCACTGTAAGGTGAAAGGTTGTGTTGCATGGCTTCACATCATGACATCTGGATGTGCATTGCGTTAGTGCAGTGCAAAGTGTCCTCCAATATTTGGTCACATCTGAAATTCCAGGAGGCTAGAGATGTGGCACCTACCGATGGAAAAAAGTCTTGGAGACCCCAGAGCATAGGAGATAAATATTCAATTTGCAGATAAACTCCTTGCTATTTTCCCTGTAAAATCCATACAATTTGGCAAACTCGAGCCTCACATTTCCACTTATCTCCACTAGTGACAAAGTGTCTCAAAGCCTTTTCAGCTAAGGGTATGTTTCCATGTTCAGTATTTGCTGAGGATTGGACGCTGTGTACAGACGCAGCATCCAATCCGCAGTGGCCAGATGTTACAGCATAGTGGATGGGATTTTATGAAATTCCATCTCCACTATACGTTCATAGATGCAGGTGGCAGACCTGCGTATACGCATATGCATAGCATCTTTCTAGACTGCAGCATGTCTATCTTGCACTGTCTCCGCAAGTTAAATAGTACCGTCATATGTATTGGTTCAACGAACACGTGCGGAATCACCGCACATACAAAAACCGGCAGCGATTTTGACGGAGCTGGTATCTGCTGCGTCCAAAGCACTGCCTTTACGGAAAAAGAAAGAGAGGATGGAATTAATAAGAATCAGTCACCAGATTTTTGCTTTTCATTTTTGTCAATGGAAACAAGGCCCCTTATTCCAGTGCGGTGTCACTTACTAGGCTCGTACAATACACACAGTATAGAGTTAGTCCTTTTTGAGGCTCCAAAAGTTCCAGGATAGCCATGCTTGCATGCCACTGCTTTATTCATTGTCTATGGGACTTTCAGAAATAGTTGATAGCTAAATCAGAGCAGTATCCTCCCTCAGTCTTAAGCAGATATACATTGTGAAACCCAGTTATATGTTATCACTTTACCCCAATTAAGACCAAGTGACATACAGGTGCTTCGCACAAAATTAGAATACCTTTAAAGAGTTACATTTATTTCAGTTCTTCAAAACAAAAAGTGAAATTCAAATATTATATAGAGTCATTGCAAACAGAGTGATCTATTTCAAGTGTTTATTTCTGCTAAAGATGATGATTATGGCTTTCAGCCAATGAAAACTCAAAAGTCATTATCTCAGTAAGTTAGAATTATTAATGAAAAACACCTGCAGAGGCTTCTAAAGCATTTAAAAAGTCCCCTTAGTCTGTTTTAGTAGGCTCTACAATCATGGGGAAGACTGCTGTCTTGACAGATGTCCAGAAGGCAGTCATTAACACATTCCACAAGGAGCTTAAGCCACAAAAGGTCATTGCTAAAGAAGCTGGCTGTTCACAGAGTGCTGTATCCAAGCATAAGTTGAATAGAAGAAAAAAGTGTGGTAGAAAAAGGTGTACAAGCAACCGGGGTATCTGCCACCTTGAAAGGATTGTTAAGAAAAGGCCATTCAAAAATTTGGGGAAGATTCACAAGGAGTGGACTGCTGCTGGAGTCATTGCTTCAAGAGCCACCACACACAGACGTATCCAAGACATGAGTTACAAGTGTCGAATTCCTTGTGTCAAGCCACTCATGACCAATAGACAAGGCAAGAAGCTTCTTACCTGGGCCAAGGAGAAAAAGAACTGGACTGTTGCTCAGTGGTCCAAGGTGTTGTTTTCACATTAAAGTAAATTTTTCATTTCATTTGGAAATCAAGGTCCCAGAGTCTGGAGGAACAGTGGAGAGGCCACAATCCAAGCTCCTTGAGGTATAGTGTGAAGTTTCCACAATCAGGGATGGTTTTGGGAGCCATGTCATCTGCTGGTGTAGGTCCACTGTGTTTTATCAAGACCAAATTCAGCGCAGCCGTCTACCAGGAAATTTTATAGGACTTCATGCTTCTCTCTGCCCACAAGCTTTTTGGAGATGGAAATTTCATTCTCCAGCTGGACTAGGCACCTGTTCACACTGCCAAAAGTACCAATACCTGGTTTAAAAACAACAGTATCACTGTGCTTGATTGGCCAGCAATCTCGCCTGAACTTAACCCCATAAAGAATCTATGGGGTATTGTGAAGAGGAAGATGAGAGACACCAGACCCAACAATGCAGACGAGCTGAAGGCTGCTATCAAAGCAACCTGGGCTTCCATAACACCTCAGCAGTACCACAGGCTGATCGCCAGTAATTGATGCAAAAGGAGCCCCGACCAAGTATTGAGTGCATTTACTGAACACACATTTCCGCTGGCCAACGTTTCGGATCTTAAAATCATTTTTCAAGCTGATATTATAAAGTATTCTAATTTACTGAGATAATGGCTTTTGGGTTTTTATTGGCTGTGAGCCATAATCATCAACATTAACAGAAAAACACTTGAATTACATCACTCGGTTTTTAATGAATCTATATAATATATGAGATTCACTTTTGGTAATGAAGAACTGAAACAAACTAACTTTTTGATGATATTCTAATTTAGTGAGAAGCACCTGTAAATGTTCAAGTATTGGTCTTGGTCCTATTCCAGGCTGTGTTTTAGTAAAGTGTAGAACGCACAGGCATAACGACTGAATTTTCAGAGGTCGCATCCAAGCTCGTGATGGTGAGCAGTCTGTCGACACCAGCTCAACTTTCAAAAGGATGTGCATCTTCAGATGCATGCATGGCAATACACATTGCCGGCCAATTAGTGGCCAACAGCTGACATCCATGTGCATGTGACGCATGCACTCCTATGCACTCTTGCACTCCTGTTACTTGCAGGTTGAAGTCAGCTTCCAGATTCAGAAGAGAACGCCGCGTTGCGAGGGAGCGGAGGGAAGGTGAGTATAGTTGTTTTTTGTAATGGATTAAAGAATTGAGGCAAAATGGGGGGTATATACCAGCATGAGGCTCAGGATAAGGGACATAGACAAGGATGGGGGATATTTATGCCAGGATGGAGCCCAGGATAAGGGACATATTAAGAAAGAGTTATGTAACAAAGTGCAATAAAATAATAAATAATAATTATAATAATAATTATAATAATAATAATGTGAGGAGCTGACTATGGACTAAAAAGATTATTGGACCAATGGACATAGAGCGGAGTCCATGGCTCAAAGAGATGCAGACTTTTTCCAGCACAGAGAATGGGTTAAATCGATTTTAAATCGATTTGGGTTAAATCGATGGGTTTTATTAGAGATTTCCTTGATTGGTAAAGGTAAAGCAATCAATCAATCCATTGTTCTCATCAGTGCCTCAGGGGCCTCAATTAAGCTATTGTTCTCTCAGTCACTAGTCCTATTGTGTGGCTGAGGTAGTAGACCCAGTGCAGCTGTCACCACAGTGGGTCTCATATGCAGGCCCAGGTAAGGAGCTCAGCCTCGGGAACATACCTCCACCAATGCAGTTAGTTTTGAGGGGGAGTGTTTCCCAAAGATCGGGCTCAATTAGACTGGGGTTACAGTCATGAAATGGTGATGTAGGAGTAGTGCGGCACCTAAGGATAGATGTGTTGATGGGAAACAACCTAGGAGCAGGGCTCGTGTGTCACTGGGCCAATGTTGTAACCCGAGTCCAAGAACTGTTTTCCACTGCGTCAGCCAAGAGAGAACAGAGCAATCTTAATGTTCCAACTAACCCCCTGTCAGTGTTAAGTAATATGCAAAATACAATGCCTGTTACCATGAAGGAAGTGACCTGGGGGAAGCAAATTACATAAGAAAGGAGGCCCAAGGACCTTCGGACACTGGGTCTTCCATCACCCTTGTCAGACCAGATATTCTCTACCCAGAACACCATTTACCAGGCTGCCAAGTGACCATCCCCTTAGCTGGGGGTCAGCACCCTACAGATGGGTGCATTTATGTGGGCAATTTACCTGTCGATGTATAACAGAAGAAGCTGAAGAGTTGTTCCATCGATACAGGTGGAACCTCACAATTGAGCTAAAGTGTCACCCCATTCACCTTCAAAAGCTTTTAGGATCTGTGGAATGCAGAGGAAGCCATGGTTGGAAGAAATGGATACAAGCTCTGTTCTCATCAGGTATGTGTGGAGATCCCACGTCACATTGGTGATCAGGGTGAGGATATGGAGGACCCCACAAGAGGAACGACTCCCTGTCCCGGTGAACTGAATGCAGAGTTCTCGACTCAGGGCTTCCCCATGGGGGGTTGGCAGGATCTGAAAGATTATGTGAGAAAAGCTGGAGATGTCTGCTATGCTGATATACACAAGGATAGAATGGGGATTGTGAAGTTTATTTGCAAGGAAGGCATGGAATATGCTTTGAGCAAACTGGACGATGCAAAATTTTGGTCTCATGAAGGTGAAACCTCTTACATTTGTGTCCGTGCTGAAAAAGTATGGGAGGATTGCGAGGAGCTGACCATGGACTAAAATCACTGCTGGACCAATGGACATAGAGTGGATTCCATGTCATGAAGGAATGCAGACTTTTTCCAGCACGGAGCAAGTTACATCGATCTTATTGTTGTGTTTAGTAGAGATTTACTTGCTTGTGAGCTTTTAAGGCCTATTTCACACTTCCATTGTTTGGCATCCGTCGCAATCTGTCGTTTTTGGCAAAAACGGATCCTGCAAATGTGCCCGTAGGATCCGTTTTTTGCCCATAGACTTGTATTAGCGACGGATCCGTCGTGTTTTGGCAGACTGCCATCACAAAAAAAGTTCAAGTGAACGTTTTTTGTCCATCGTGTCCGCCATTTTCGACCGCACATGCGCGGCCGAAACTCCACCCCCTCCTCCCCGGACTGCAGAATGGGCAGTGGATGCGTCGAAAAACTGCATCCGCTGCCCACGTCATTCAAAACTTTCACAACGTCCGTCGGCACGACGCATTGCGACGGACCCGTACCAACGGAAGTGTGAAAGGGGCCTAAGGTGCACAAATCTCTCCTGGTAAGTCTTCAGTCTCAGGTATTGATGTTTTCCTTCAGTGACAGTATTCAGAGGAAGACTGCTGGATCTTATGTATAAATAAGGCCAGATAGGAGACTGGTATATGTAAAGACATTATTCCATTACTCTCATCAGTGTCTCAGGGACCTCAATTAAGCCATTGTTCTCCCAGTCATTAGTCCCATTGCGTGGATGTTGGTAGTAATCCCAGTATAGCTGTCACCACAGTTGTTCTCACATCTAGTCCCAAGTGAAGGACTCGGCCTCAGGAACATACCTCCATCAATGCAGTTAGCTTTTGGAGGGGCAGTTTGAGTATTTAGGACACTGACGAGGAAATGGAGGGTTGTTGTCAACTTGTGCTGGATACATCTGTTACGCTCATGGCATCTGTCGTCTGGATGTGACGAACTCTCTTAAGGACTGGTGATGCCGCTGGAGCTGGATAGATGTGCTGCAGTCATGGAATCCATTGTATGGAGGGCAATATACTGGTGATAGATAGAAATGCTGTGGGAAAACAAAAGTTTGGAGAAGGTGGGTATCGCCTGGTAAGGGCGAAGTGGAACTACCAGCCCTGGCTTGGGATCTTGTGGACTGGGGGCATTGTATTTTGGTCATCCACCTTGAGTTGCTGTAAGACCATGATCATAAGAAATAAAAAATAGCTGTATTGATAATCAGCCTAGGTGATTATTACAACCCACAACCTCAGATCTTCACAAATAATATAATAGGATAAGAGAAATATACTAGTATAAGGGACGTGTTACCCGGATAGGGGATATATAAACCATGATGGGGCCCAGGATAAGGGACATATTGCCAGGATGGGGCCCAGGAAAAGGGAAAGCATCATGGAATAAATGACACAATAATAATAAATAATAAGAATAAAATACCAGGATAAGGGACATATACCAGGATAATGGATGTGTTGCCAAGATGAGGTCCAGGATAAGGGACCTACCAGGATAAGGGACATATTACCAGGATTGGGATATATATATACACACAAGGATAGGGCCCAGGATAAGAGACACATAAGAGGATGGGGATATACATAGCTGGATGGGGGACATATATACCAGGATAGGGGGTATATATACAAGGATGGGGGAAATATGCACTGCTCAAAAAAATAAAGGGAACACTAAAATACCACATCCTAGATATGACTGAATGACGTATTTCAGTTGCAAATCTTTATTCATTACATAGTGGAATGTGTTGAGAACAATAAAACATAAAAATGATCAATGTAAATCAAAACGAATATCCCATGGAGTTCTGGATTTGAATTGATACTCAAAATCTAAGTGGAAAATCAAATTACAGGCTGATCCAACTTCAGTGGAAATGCCTCAAGATAAGGAAATGATGCTCAGTAGTGTGTGTGGCGCCTTTCCTCCGTGCAAGACATATGAAAGCCCTCATAGAGTTTGCTAAAAAACACATGAAGGACTCCCAGACTATGAGAAATAAGATTCTATGGTCTAATGAGACGAAGATAGACTTTTTGATGATAATTCTAAGCGGTATGTAAGGAGAAAACCAGGCACTGGTCATCACTTACCCAATACAATCCCCACAGTGAAACATGGTGGTGGCAGCGTCATGCTAAGGGCTCATCTCCACTTGTGAGGAAAACGGACGAGTGCAATCCGATAAAAAAATCGGATTGCACTCGGACCAATGTTAATCAATAGGTGACACTCCATTTGCGATTTTTTTCCCAGCCGAAATCGGACTGAGAAAAATCTGTGTCGGCTGAGAAAAAAAAAAAAAAAAAAAAAAAAAAATCGCAGCATGCTGCGTATTGCTGAGATTCTCGGATGAGACTCGCCAATGCAAGTCAATGGGTGCGAGAAAAAAAACGCACAGCACTCGCACCATGCAAGTGCTGTCCGATTTTTACGCACCCGTGTCCTTAGAAAAGCCGGCAATTCAGCGCAGAGTACAGTAAAATCACACTGACAGGTTAGATGAGAGTAGATATTTACACAGAATATATATATATATATATATATATATATATATATATATATATATAATGCAGCGCTAGATAGCTTTAAAGCTGGTAATTCAATTACCGGCTTTTGCTCTCTCCTTTATGTTTTTTCTTTTACAGAACGAGGGTCTTCAGTGATTGGATTGGGCGTTAAATAAAATATTACAACAACCTTTGATTTTATTTCATTAAAATAATTTTTAATAATGTGTGTGTGTTTTTTTTAACCCTTTCATTCAATTGGATTAATAATGGATAGGTGTCATAATTGACGCCTCTCCATTATTAGGCTTAATGTCACCTTACAATAGCAAGGTGGCATTAACCCTTCATTACCCCATATCCCACCGCTACACGGGAATGGGAAGAGAGTGGCCAAGTGCCAGAATAGGCGCATCTTCCAGATGTGCCTTTTCTGGGGTGGCTGGGGGCAAGTATTTTTAGCCGGGGGGGGGGGGGCAATAACCATGGACCCTCTCCAGGCTATTAATATTTGCTCCCAGTCACTGGCTTTACTACTCTGGCGGAGAAAATTGCGCGGGAGCCCACGCCAATTTTTCCCGCCATTTAACCCTTAAATATAATAGCTAGAACGCCCAAATTTTGTCATACACACTACTGACATTAGTAGTGTGGAATATGCAAAAAAAATGGTGATATGAGATGGTTTACTGTATGTAAACCAGGTCTCATATCATGTCGGGTTTAGGAAGGAGAAAGCAAAAGCCGGTAATTGAATTACCAGCTTTTAAGCTGTCTCGCGCTGCAATATATATATATATATATATATATATATATATATATATATATATATATATATATATATATATATATATATATATATATATATATATATATATATATATATCTCCCTGACATATATATATGTATATATACCTATTCTACGTGTATATATCTACTCTCATCTAACCTGTCACTGTGATTTTACTGTACTCTGCGCTGAATTACCGGCTTTTCAAAGGAGACCCGTGCGTAAAAATCGGACAGCAATACGGATGTCATACGGATGTTGCGAAAAAAAAAAAAAAAAAAATCGCATGACACTCGCATGGCACTCGCAGACGTTACATCAGTTTTTTCGGTCCGTAAATCGGACCATTTTTTTCTCACACAAGTGGAGATGAGCCCTAAGGGTGAGTTTTTCAGCTGTAGGGACAGGATGACTGGTTGCCATTGAAGGAAACATGAATGTAGCCAAGTGCAGAGATCTCCTGGATGAAAATCTCTTCCACAGTGCTCTGGATCTCAGACTTGGCCGAAGGTTCACCTTCCAACAAGACAATGACCCTAAGCACAGAGATAAAATAACAAAGGAGCGGCTCCAGAACAACTCTGTGACCATTCTTGACTGGCCCAGCCAGAGCCCTGACCTGAACCCAATTGAGCATCTCTGGAGAGACCTGAAAATGGCTGTCCACCAATGTTCACCATCCAACCTGACAGAACTGGGGAGGATCTGCAAGGAAGAATGGCAGAGGATCCCCAAATCAGCAAAGGGTCTCAATAGTTATGACCATGTGATATTTCAGTTTTTCTTTTTTAATTAATTTGCAAAAATTGCTACATTTCTGTTTTTTTAATTCAAGATGGGGTGCAGAGTATATATTAACCCCTTTACCCCCAAGGGTGGTTTGCACGTTAATGACCGGGCCAATTTTTACAATTCTGACCACTGTCCCTTTATGAGGTTATAACTCTGGAACGCTTCAACGGATCCCAGTGAATCTGACATTGTTTTCTCGTGACATATTGTACTTCATGACAATGGTAAAAATTCTTTGATAGTACCTGCGTTTATTTGTGAAAAAAACGGAAATTTGGCAAAAATTATGAAAATTTCGCAATTTTCCAACTTTGAATTTTTATGCAATTAAATCACAGAGATATGTCACACAAAATACTTAATAAGTAACATTTCCCACATGTCTACTTTACATCAGCACAATTTTGGAACCAAAATTTTTTTTTGTTAGGGAGTTATAAGGGTGAAAAGTTGACCAGCAATTTCTCATTTCTACAACACCATTTTTTTTTTAGGGACCACATCTCATTTGAAGTCATTTTGAGGGGTCTATATGATAGAAAATACCCAAGTGTGACACCATTCTAAAAACTACACCCCTCAAGGTGCTTAAAACCACATTCAAGAAGTTTATTAACCCTTCTGGTGCTTCACAGGAATTTTTTGAATGTTTAAATAAAAATGAACATTTAACTTTTTTTCACAAAAAATTTAATTCAGCTCCAATTTGTTTTATTTTACCAAGGGTAACAGGAGAAAATGGACCACAATCATTGTTGTACAATTTGTCCTGAGTACGCCAATACCCCACATGTGGGGGTAAACCACTGTTTGGGCGCATGGCACAGCTCGGAAGCGAAGGAGCGCCATTTGACTTTTCAATGCAAAATTGACTGGAATTGAGATGGGACGCCATGTTTCGTTTGGAGAGCCCCTGATGTGGCTAAACATTGAAACCCCCCACAAGTGACACCATTTTGGAAAGTAGACCCCCTAAGGAACTTATCTAGAGGTGTGGTGAGCTCTTTCACCCACCAAGTGCTTCACAGAAGTTTATAATGTAGAACCGTAAAAATAAAAAATCATATTTTTTCACAAAAATTATCTTTTCGCCCCCAATTTTTTATTTTTCCAAGGGTAAGAGAAGAAATTGGACCCCAATAGTTGTTGTACAATTTGTCCTGAGTAAGCTGATATCCCATATGTGGGGGTAAACCACTGTTTGGGCGGATGGGAGAGCTCGGAAGGGAAGGAGCGCCGTTTGACTTTTCAATGCAAAATTGACAGGAATTGAGATGGGATGCCATGTTGCGTTTGGAAAGCCACTGATGTGCCTAAACATTGAAACCCCCCACAAGTGACACCATTTTGGAAAGTAGACCCCCTAAGGAACTTATCTAGAGGTGTGGTGAGCACTTTGACCCACCCAGTGCTTCACAGAAGTTTATAATGCAGAACCGTAAAAATAAAAAAATCATATTTTTTCACAAAAATTATCTTTTCGCCCCCAATTTTTTATTTTTCCAAGGGTAAGAGAAGAAATTGGACCCCAAAAGTTGTTGTACAATTTGTCCTGAGTGCGCTGATACCCCATATGTGGGGGTAAACCACTGTTTGGGCGGATGGGAGAGCTCGGAAAGGAAGGAGCGCCGTTTGACTTTTCAATGCAAAATTGACAGGAATTGAGATGAGACGCCATGTTGCGTTTGCAGAGCCCCTAATGTACCTAAATAGTAGAAACCACTCACAAGTGACACCATTTTGGAAAGTAGACCCCCTAAGGAACTTATCTAGATGTGTGGTGAGCGCTTTGACCCACCAAGGGCTTCACAGAGGTTTATAATGGAGAGCCGTAAAAATAAAACAAAATTTTTTTCCCACAAAAATTATTTTTTAGCCCCCAGTTTTGTATTTTCCCGAGGGTAACAGGAGAAATTGGACCCAAAAATGTGTTGTCCAATTTGTCCTGAGTGCGCTGATACCCCATATGTGGGGGGAAACCACTGTTTGGGCGCATGGGAGGGCTCGGAAGGGAAGGAGTGCCATTTGAATGCAGACTTAGATGGAATGGTCTGCAGGCGGCACATTGCGTTTGCAGAGCCCCTAATGTACCTAAACAGTAGAAACCCCCCACAAGTGACACCATTTTGGAAAGTAGACCCCCTAAGGAACTTATCTAGATGTGTGGTGAGCGCTTTGACCCACCAAGGGCTTCACAGAGGTTTATAATGGAGAGCCGTAAAAATAAAACAAAATTTTTTTCCCACAAAAATTATTTTTTAGCCCCCAGTTTTGTATTTTCCCGAGGGTAACAGGAGAAATTGGACCCAAAAATGTGTTGTCCAATTTGTCCTGAGTGCGCTGATACCCCATATGTGGGGGGAAACCACTGTTTGGGCGCATGGGAGGGCTCGGAAGGGAAGGAGTGCCATTTGAATGCAGACTTAGATGGAATGGTCTGCAGGCGTCACATTGCGTTTGCAGAGCCCCTAATGTACCTAAACAGTAGAAACCCCCCACAAGTGACCCCATATTGGAAACTAGACCCCCCCGGGAACTTATCTAGATGTGTTGTGAGAACTTTGAACCCCAAGTGTTTCACTACAGTTTATAACGCAGAGCCGTAAAAATAAAAAATCTTTTTTTTCCCACAAAAATTATTTTTTAGCCCCCAGTTTTGTATTTTCCCAAGGGTAACAGGAGAAATTGGACCCCAACAGTTGTTGTCCTATTTGTCCTGAGTACGCTGATACCCCATATGTTGGGGTAAACCCCTGTTTGGGCACACGGGTGAGCTCGGAAGGAAAGAAGCACTGTTTTACTTTTTCAAAGCAGAATTGGCTGGAATTGAGATCGGACGCCATGTCGCTTTTGGAGAGCCCCTGATGTGCCTAAACAGTGGAAACCCCCCAATTATAACTGAAACCCTAATCCAAACACTCCCCTAACCCTAATTCCAACGGTAACCCTAACCACACCTCTAACCCTGACACACCCCTAACCCTAATCCCAACCCTATTCCCAACTGTAAATGTAATCTAAACCCTAACTGTAACTTTAGCCCCAACCCTAACTGTAGCCCTAACCCTAGCCCTAACCCTAGCCCTAACCCTAGCCCCAACCCTAACCCTAGCCCTAACCCTAACCCTAGCCCTAACCCTAGCCCTAACCCTAGCCCTAACCCTAGCCCTAACCCTAACCCTAACCCTAGCCCTAACCCTAGCCCTAACCCTAACCCTAGCCCTAACCCTAGCCCTAACCCTAGCCCTAACCCTAGCCCTAACCCTAGCCCTAGCCCTAGCCCTAACCCTAGCCCTAACCCTAGCCCTAACCCTAACCCTAACACTAGCCCTAACCCTAGCCCTAACCCTAGCCCTAACGGGAAAATGGAAATAAATACATTTTTTTATTTTTCCCTAACTAAGGGGGTGATGAAGGGGGGTTTGATTTACTTTTATAGCGGGTTTTTTAGCGGATTTTTATGATTGGCAGCCGTCACACACTGAAAGACGCTTTTTATTGCAAAAAATATTTTTTGCGTTACCACATTTTGAGAGCTATAATTTTTCCATATTTTGGTCCACACAGTCATGTGAGGTCTTGTTTTTTGCACGACGAGTTGACGTTTTTATTGGTAACATTTTCGGGCACGTGACATTTTTTGATCGCTTTTTATTCCGATTTTTGTGAGACAGAATGACCAAAAACCAGCTATTCATGAATTTCTTTTGGGGGAGGCGTTTATACCGTTCCGCGTTTGGTAAAATTGATAAAGCAGTTTTATTCTTCGGGTCAGTACGATTACAGCGACATCTCATTTATATCATTTTTTTATGTTTTGGCGCTTTTATACGATAAAAACTATTTTATAGAAAAAATAATTATTTTGGCATCGCTTTATTCTCAGGACTATAACTTTTTCATTTTTTTGCTGATGATGCTGTATGGTGGCTCGTTTTTTGCGGGACAAGATGACGCTTTCAGCGGTACCATGGTTATTTATATCTGTCTTTTTGATCACGTGTTATTCCACTTTTTGTTCGGCGGTATGATAATAAAGCGTCGTTTTTTGCCTCGTTTTTTTTTTTTTTTTTCTTACGGTGTTTACTGAAGGGGTTAACTAGTGTGCCAGTTTTATAGGGCGAGTCGATACGGACGCGGCGATACTAAATATGTGTACTTTTATTGTTTTTTTTTTTTTTTATTTAGATGAAGAAATGTATTTATGGGAATATTTTTTTTTTTTTTTTCATTATTTAGGAATATTTTTTTTTAATTTTTTTTACACATTTGGAAATTTTTTTTTTTACTTTTTTACTTTGTCCCAGGGGGGGACATCACAGATCAGTGATCTGACAGTTTGCACAGCACTCTGTCAGATCACTGATCTGACATGCAGCGCTGCAGCCTTCACAGTGCCTGCTCTGAGCAGGCTCTGTGAAGCCACCTCCCTCCCTGCAGGACCCGGATCCGCGGCCATCTTGGATCCGGGACCTGGAGCAGGGAGGGAGGGCGGCAAGACCCTCGCAGCAACGTGATCACATCGCGTTGCTGCGGGGGGCTCAGGGAAGCCCGCAGGGAGCCCCCCTCCCTGCGCGGTGCTTCCCTGCACCGCCGGCACATCGCGATCATCTTTGATCGCGGTGTGCCGGGGGTTAATGTGCCGGGGGCGGTCCGTGACCGCTCCTGGCACATAGTGCCGGATGTCAGCTGCGATAGGCAGCTGACACCCGGCCGCGATCGGCGCCGCTCCCCCCGTGAGCGCTGCCGATCGCATATGACGTACTATTGCGTCCTTGGGAAGTAGGGCCCACCCCCCATGGACGCAATAGTACGTCTGATGGCAGAAAGGGGTTAATGAGAAGAAAATGAACTTTTTTGAATTTACCAAATGGCTGCAATGAAACAAAGAGTGAAACATTTAAAGAGGTCTGAATACTTTCTGTACTCATTGTATATACGTATACTGTATATATTGTAAGATGGCCGCCGGATGAGACCTTGAGGGGAGATATTGGTTATTGCGGTTGTTCGCTGAGGTTATGTGAGCTCAGATGCATGCTCCAGTGCTGAGAGAGTTACTTGGCCATTCCAGCGCTGGGTTTTACGAGCGGTCATAAGAGATGAATGGGAATGACAGATCACATATGCCATATTGGCAGAGAAAATGGAGGCTGACTCTCGCATTCAGTGTCTGTGGCTGGAGGTGTGGAGACCTCCAGTGTGTGTTGTTAAGGACACTGATCTGAGCAGGCGAGCCGCAGGACTATATGGACTATTTTTGTTTTCAGTTTGTTTTCACTTTGGCTCTGTTCTGTTTTGCCACCTGGAGTGGTTTATGAAGTTAAATAAACTGGCCTGGACTTTGCATGAATACCGCCCCCTGTGCCTACCTCAAAAGCAGTTGGGTGAGTACAAATCATATATATATATATATATATATATATATATATATATATATATATATATATATATATATATATATATATATATTATATATATATATATAGTGACTTAGTGATTGTAAAAGTACTAGAGGGGAGATGTGACACCCCGGGAATCCTGTTGTCACCGTGGTATTGCCTTCCTTACGGGGAGGGTGATGCCATGCCTGGAAGCGAGAAGGATCCCCTTGGCAGGTAGCACTTTATACAACACTTTTCTGAATCCAGGCCAGAAGGGGGAGCTCTAAACCCAGTTTCAGGGTAGCTTCCCTATATATATTCTAGCTGGAGGAGTTAGGAGAGATTGTAGAAGAGAGTGAGGGAAGAAGGAGCTCAGGAGGAGAGGAAAACTGGAGTGGAGCTGCGAGTTGGCTCCCTCCAGGTTCAAGCGCAAGAAACCGGATGTCGGGAGTCCGAGGTTGTGTGGGAACTGTATGCCCCACAGCAGAAACCATCGGGCAGGAGATTCCAAGTCTCCTGGCCACAATTACACCCGAAGGCACAGCAGCAGATTAGAGCGTGGAGTAGATTGTGGAGTCACCACAAGAAGGGACACCTGTAAAAAGTCTCGAGTTGTCTGCCATGAGGGTAGTGTCCACCTAAGAGGACAGATTGAGAGAGGACCTTGTGTGAAACCTCAGGCAGCAAGGGACTGAGAATACAGCACAGTAAGGAAGGCTTCCAACCCCACCTAGCTAGGGCGATTCCAAATCGCTTCCAGGATGCCCGGATTCCAAAGACCGCCTTTAGGCTGTGTTCACACGTTGCGTTTTTTTCGCGGTTTTTCCCGATAAAAACGCTATAAAACCGCAAAAAAAACGCATACAATAAACATCCCATCATTTAGAATGAATTCCGGATGTTTTGTGCACATGATGCGTTTTTTTCCGCAAAAAAAACGCATACCGCACAAAATCCGGACATGCTCTATCTTTTTGCGTTTTTTTTGCGGATTTCCCACTCCAAAATGCATTGGGAAGTGTCCGGAAAAAAACGCGTCAAAACCGCGGCAAAAATGCATCAAAACCGCGGCAAAAACGCATGCGGTTTTCTTGCGGATTTCATGCAGAAAATGTCCGGAATTCTCAGGAATTTTCTGCATGAATTCCTGAACGTGTGCACATAGCCTTAATCTGTGTACCTGAACTTCATCAGTGAAAGGTAAAGAGACTGCAATCTTGTGTCCTCTAATTCTTTCCTGCACTTCACCATCTATCATCCTTACCAACTACACCGGGAGCTCAGGGGACCAAGCTCTACCTGTGGGAAGCTATACCAACTCTGCTGCAATACCATCAGCCCTAGAGGACCCCTTTAAGCAGCGTCGGCCACCCCTGGCCGAATACCACAGGCGGCGTCACGAACATTACTACATTAGCCTTTATTTTGATTTCCATTAACCCCCTTTTACTGGATGCCCAGGACCACGGATCGGGTCACTGCCACCGTAACCACCCCTTTAAGAACAGACTCGGTCAGTTCCCGAGTACCCCATGGTCCTAGCGGGCGATCCAGAGATATGCATGAAAATATCAATGACCAAACAGTGGTTGAATGATTGAACAACTGAAGAGTGCAAGGAGTCCAGAGGATAAATACCCAGCTTTCTATAGCATTTGTGTGTGGGTGGGTCTGGATGTGCAAACTCTGGAGATCTGCTCTTGTGTTAAAGAAAGCTGGACGTATGAAGACTGCAGGTTTCCGGCATTGAAAGTCCCTTGCTAAAAGATATGTAAGTGGGAAACTAAGCCAGGTGGGCTAACCAGCACTATTCTGTGGACTTTTTACTTCATATTTTACCTTCTGCAGGACAAAGACTGTATTTATGTTTTCAGGTGACTTGGTTTATGAGGATTGCAATAAACCAGGCACACATTAAATAGAAACAGTTCTGTGTTTACCTCTTTAAGAAGACGAGTGAGTTGACCTACCACTAAAATATATATATATATATATATATATATATATATATATATATATATATATATATACACATATATATACATATACACACTAGATGATGGCCTGATTCTAACGCATCGGGTATTCTAGAATATGCATGTCCACGTAGTAGATTGCACAGCCCGCGTAGTAGATTGCACAGCCCGCGTAGTAGATTGCACAGCCCGCGTAGTAGATTGCACAGCCCGCGTAGTAGATTGCACAGCCCGCGTAGTAGCGAGGAGCGGGAAAGGTGCAGGAAGGTGAGTATATGATGATTTTTTATTTTTTTTTATTATTTTTAACATTATGCCTATGCGGCATCAATAGTAAAAAGTTGGTCACACAGGGTTAATAGCAGCGGTAATGGAGTGCATTACACCGCGGCATAATGCGATCCATTAGAGCTGCCATTAACCCAGTGTGAGCATTGGCTGGAGGGGAGTATGGAGCGGGCACTGACTGCGGGGAGGAAGGAGCGGCCATTTTGCACCGGACTGCGCCCGTCGCTGATTGGTCGTGGGCGTTTTGCCACGACCAATCAGCGACTTTGATTTCCATGACAGACAGAGGCCGTGACCAATGAATATCCATGACAGAAAGACAGAGAGAAAGACAGACAGACAGACAGACGGAAGTGACCCTTAGACAATTATATAGTAGATATATATTGTAGGGATTCCACTCACTCAGCTGCGACGGCTGACACTCAGGAGACGTGTTCCTTTAAAAGTTCACTGGGTTTATTGCTTCATAAACCATGTGGCAAAACAACAGAAAGCAAATAGCCTTTGGTTCAGGCAAAGAAAAACAAGTGTCCAGTTCATCCGGCTCAGTCCTGGGGCCCTAACACACTCAGGAGGGTTTCACCTCCACACATATCTACTGTGTTAAGCATTAGCCTGTCTTATATAGGACTAACCACACCCAGTAATCTATCACATGATTAGCCATGTGGTCTGACATCACCACAGGTCCTAAAACACAAATATATGGTTATATGTAACAAAGAAATATTCCGGGCTACATTACAGCGACAAGGTACCTATGTGACACATACCTCCCGTCGACCACACACCCGTTAGCCATGCTACAATATATATATATATATATATATATATATATATATATATATACACAGTACAGACCAAAAGTTTGGACACACCTTTTCATTTAAAGAATGTATTTGAAATACATTTTGTATTTATTTTCTGAAAATGAGATGGTCAAAATAACAAAAAGCATGCAGTGCTTGCAGACCTCGAAGAATGCAAAAAAAAAACAAGTTCATAATCATTTAGAAACAGCAATACTAATGTTTTAACTCAGGAAGAGTTCAGAAATCAATATTTTGTGGAATAACCATGATTTTCAGTCACAGCTTTCATGCATCTTGGCATGCTTTCCACCAATCTTTCACACTGCTTTTGGGCGACCTTATGCCAATCCTTGTACCAGAGGCATTGCTAGGGTTTTGGTCCAGGGGGGGGCGAAGCTTCTGAGTGGGCCCCTAACCAGGTAACCTTGATTACAACTAGGTGATGTGCCCTAATACTGGAGGAGACCCTCAGCAGATGACCATGTATGTGTCCCTATTACTGCCCCTGATACCCCAATACTGAGCCGCTGCTGCCATATGTGACCCTATTACTGCACCTGCTGTGTGGTTCTCTGTGCCCTCTAAATTCTAAAGCAACCCTCTACAATATAGTAATGCCAGGTGCAAGTGCCCTAGAAAACAGTGCCCATATTTTTCCCTTAGAAAGTAATATTGCCCTGTGTGCCCCTTTGATATTCACAGTAACCTGAGTTCCCCTATAATCATAAGTGCCCACTTTACATTTAATATACTCTCGAGTCTCCCTCTGTACAGCTCCCCTATACAAAGCATGATGCTCTGTTATACACAGTAAAATTCACCCGCACAGTATACTGACTCCTTAGTAGCTCCCAAACTGTTTAATGGCTCCAACAATATATAATGACCCCCTCACTGTAATCTCCATACTGTATGATGGCCCCCTAGATAGCCTCCATATACAGTAGCATAATGCACCAAATAGTCCACAATATAGTATAATGCACTCCCCATAGGCAGACTCTATAGCATACGGAAGCCCCCATAGGCAGACACTGTAATAATGCAGTACCCCCATAGGCAGACTCTGTAGTATAAGGCAGCACCCCCATAGGCAGACCCTGTAATAAGGCGGCAGACCCTGTAATAAGGCAGCACTGCCATAGTCAGACCCTGTAATGGGGCAGCACCCCTATAGTCAGATCCTGCAATAAGGCAGCCCCCATAGTCAGACCCTGTAATAAGGCAGCCCCTATAGTCAGACCCTGTAATAAGGCATCACCCCCATAGTCAGACCCTGTAATAAGGCAGCACCCCCATAGTCAGACCCTGTAATAAGGCAGCACCCCTATAGGCAGACTCTGTAATAAGGCAGCACGCCTATAGGCAGACCCTGTAATAAGGCAGCACCTCCATAGTCAGACCCTGTAATAAGGCAGCACCCCCATAGTCAGACCCTGTAAAAAGGCAGCCCTTGTAATAAGGCAGCACCCCCATAGTCAGACCTTGTAATAAAGCAGCTCCCCATAGGCAGACCCTGTAATAAGGCAGCACCCCCATAGTCAGACCCTGTAAAAAGGTAGCCTCTGTAATAAGGCAGCACCCCCATAGTCAGACCCTGTAATAAGGCAGCACCCCCATAATCAGACCTTGTAATAACGCAGCACCCCATAGTCAGACCCTGTAATAAGGCAGCCCCCACAGTCAGACCCTGTAATAAGGCAGCACCTTCATAGTCAGACCCTGTAATAAGGCAGCACCCCCATAGACAGACCCTGTAAAAAGGCAGCCCTTGTAATAAGGCAGCACACCCATAGTCAGACCTTGTAATAAAGCAGCCCCCCATATGCAGACCCTGTAATAAGGCAGCACCCCCATAGTCAGACCCTGTAAAAAGGTAGCCTCCGTAATAAGGCAGCACCCCATAGTCAGACCCTGTAATAAGGCAGCACCCCCATAGTCAGACCCTGTAATAAGGCAGCCCCCACAGTCAGAACCTGTAATAAGGCAGCAGCACCCATTAAAAAAAAAAAAAAATAAATACCTCTCTTCTTCCTGGTTCCTGCACTGCTCCCTCTGATCTCCTGACAGCGGGCGCCGGACAGTGACGTCATCGCTCTCGCTGTCAGTGTCGGCAATGTCAGATGCCGACACTGACAGGGGGATGATGGGAGGAGAGTAGTGCTCCTTCTCCTATCAATGCGATCAGCTGTATCAGCTAAATGCCGGTACAGCTGATCTTCCGATGACGGCGGGGGGCCCACTGCTGGCACCGGGTCCCCCGCCTGCTCAGGGGCCCCATAGCGGCAGAGCAGGGAGATCGATTCTCCCTGCTCTGCCACAGATACAGTTACAGTAGCGTAGCTCCGGGTGGGCGGCGCCTTCAGAGCACCGGGCCCAGGGCGACCGCACCCTGTGCCCCCCCGTAAACTACGCTACTGCCTGGTATAAAAATGTAAGCAGTTCTTCTTTGTTTGATGGCTTGTGACTATCCATCTTCCTCTGGATTACATTCCAGAGGTTTTCAATGGGGTTCAGGTCTGGAGATTGGGCTGGTTAGGGTTGAGCGAAACGGGTCGTTCATTTTCAAAAGTCGCCGACTTTTGGCAAAGTCGGGTTTCATGAAACCCGATCCGACCCCTGTGCGGGGTCGGCCATGCGGTACGCGACTTTCGCGCCAAAGTCGCGTTTCAATGACGCGAAAAGCGCCATTTCTCAGCCAATGAAGGTAAACGCAGAGTGTGGGCAGCGTGATGACATAGGTCCTGGTCCCCACCATCTTAGAGAAGGGCATTGCAGTGATTGGCTTGCTGTCTGCGGCGTCACAGGGGCTATAAAGGGGCGTTCCCGCCGACCGCCATGTTACTGCTGCTGATCTGAGCTTAGGGAGAGGTTGCTGCCGCTTCGTCAGAAGCAGGGATAGCGTTAGGCAGGGTCCATTAACCACCAAACCGCTTGTGCTGCAGCGATTTGCACTGTCCAACACCACCTTCGGTGTGCAGGGACAGTGGAAGCTACATTTTTTATTTTTTTTTCCCTCAGCACTGTAGCTCATTGGGCTGCCCTAGAAGGCTCCCTGATAGCTGCATTGCTGTGTGTACGCCGCTGTGCAAACCAACTGCTTTTTTCAAAGCACAAATCCTCTTGTTCCTTCCTTTCTGCACAGCTATCTTGTTTGTTTGTCCACACTTTTTATTTAATTTGTGCATCAGTCCACTCCTTATTGCTGCCTGCCATACCTGGCTGAGATTACTGCAGGGAGATAGTAATTGAAGGACAGTTCCTTTTTTTTTTTTTTTTTTGTGGGAGATTAAGATTGGCATTTCTGCTAGAGTGCCATCCCTGTCTGTGCCATCTCTCACTCAGTGGGCCATAGAAAGCCTATTTATTTTTTTGCTTGATTTGGGTTCTAAAATCTACCTGAAAAAATCACTACATCAATCAGTGGGAGAAAAATATTGGCCTCAGGGCTTGTGTGCCACTCCTGACTCCTGTGTGTGCCATCTCTCAGTCAGTGGGCCATAGAAAGCCTATTTATTTTTTTTGCTTGATTTGAGTTCCAAAATCTACCTGAAAAAATCACTACATCAATCAGTGGGAGAAAAATATTGGCCTCAGGGCTTGTGTGCCACTCCTGACTCCTGTGTGCATCATCACTCACTCAGTGGGCCATAGAAAGCCTATTTCTTTTTTTGCTTTATTTGGGTTCTAAATTCTACCTGAAAAAATCACTACATCAATCAGTGGGAGATTAATATTGGCCTTTGGGCTTGTGTGCCAGTCCTAAGCGTGCCATCTCTCTCTCTCAGATAGTGGGCCATAGAAAGCCTATTTATTATTTTTTTTATTGGGTTTATAAATTTTCCCTGAAAAAAAAAAAAAAAAAAAGTGGGAGATTAATATTGGCCTCTGGGCTTGTGTGCCAGTCCTGAGCGTGCCATCTCTCTCACAAATAGTGGGCCATAGAAAGCCTATTTTTTTTTTTTCTTGGTTTTATAAATTCTCCCTGAAAAAAAAAAGGGAGATTAATATTGGCCTTTGGGCTTGTGTGCCAGTCCTAAGCGTGCCATCTCTCTCTCTCAGATAGTGGGCCATAGAAAGTCTATTTATAATTTTTTTTATAGGGTTTATAAATTTTCCCTGAAAAAAAAAAAGTGGGAGAACAATATTGGCCTCTGGGCTTGTGTGCCACTCCTGACTCCTGTGTGCGTCATCTCTCACTCAGTGGGCCATAGAAAGCCTATTTTTTGTTTTATTTGGTTTCTAAATTCTTCCTGAAAAAATCATTTTTTTTAATTTTGTTTTTTTTCTAAAGTCTCCCTGAAAAAAAAAATAAAAAACAGTGGGAGATTAATATTAACATTTGTGCTTCAGTGACAGTCCTGTGAGTGTGTAACATTGTGCCTGATTTTCGTTGTGGTCTCACCCACCTGTAAAGGGGTAGCTAAATCATACTGAAGTTATAGCTCACCGTGTAAGTTGTGTGACAGCAACAAATACCGTTAGTTTGGTTACGTTTTTAAAACAATGAGGAAGTCTGGTGGAAGAGGTCGTGGCCGGGGGCGTTCATTGTCAGCTGGTAATGAGGGTAGTGGTAGTGGTGGAGCATCAGGTGGTCATGGGAAAAAAAATATTGCACCTATGTCTGGAGCTGTGGAGCCAGGTTCGTCGTCTGGCTACACAAGGCCTCGAACGCTCCCTTTTCTGGGAGTAGGAAAACCGCTTTTAAAGCCGGAGCAGCAAGAGCAAGTTTTGGCTTATCTTGCTGACTCAGCCTCTAGCTCTTTTGCCTCCTCTCGGGAAACTGATAAATGTAAAAGCAGCGCGTCGTTAGTGGATGTTCACGGTCAGGGACAAGTCACTTCCTTGTCCTCTTCAGCAAAAACAACAACAGAGAAGAATGCAGCAGGCGACACAACGGGTTACTCCATGGAGCTCTTTACACATACCGTCCCTGGCTTAGAAAGTGAAGCAGTTAACAGTCCATGCCCATTACAAGTTGAATCTGACATGGAGTGCACTGATGCACAGCCACAGCCAGACTACTATGCTGGTCCTTTGACTCAGACCACAACATTGCCCTCGCAGGGTAATGATCAAGAATCAGACCCCGATGAGACTATGTTGCCCCATCACGAACGCTATACCACCGACCGACACGGTGACACAGACGAAGTTGCACACGAGCTACAAGAAGAGGTAATAGATGACCCAGTTCTTGACCCCGATTGGCAGCCATTGGGGGAACAGGGTGCAGGCGGCAGCAGTTCTGAAGCGGAGGAGGAGGGGCCGCAGCAGGCATCAACATCGCAACAGGTTCCATCTGCCGGGCCCGTATCTTGCCCAAAACGCGTGGCAAAGCCAAAACCTGTTGGAGGACAGTGTGGCCATCCGGTTAAAGCTCAGTCTGCAATGCCTGAAAAGGTATCCGATGCTAGAAAGAGTGCAGTCTGGCATTTTTTTAAACAACATCCAATTGATCAGCGCAAAGTCATCTGTCAAAAATGTTCAACTACCTTAAGCAGAGGGCAGAATCTGAAAAGTCTCAATACAAGTTGCATGCATAGACATTTAACCACCATGCATTTGCAAGCTTGGATTAACTACCAAACGTCCCTTAAGGTTGTAGCACCCTCGGCCAATGAAGCTAGTCATCAACGCAACATCCCTTCCGGCAGTGTAGGGCCACCATTTTCCGCACCACCTGCAGTATCTGTGCAGGTTTCTTTGCCAGGCCAAAGCAGTCAGGGTCAGGGAATCTCCAGTTTCGTAGTAGGAAACACTGCATCTAGGGCACCGGCGGCAACAATACCATCTCCCACCGTCTCTCAGTCTGCCATGTCCACCGGCACCCCCGCTAGTTCCACGATCTCCAGCTCTCCAGTCCAGCTCACCCTACATGAGACTATGGTTAGAAAAAGGAAGTACTTAGCCTCGCATCCGCGTACACAGGGTTTGAACGCCCACATAGCTAGACTAATCTCGTTAGAGATGATGCCCTACCGGTTAGTTGAAAGCGAAGCTTTCAAAGCCCTGATGGACTACGCTGTACCACGCTACGAGCTACCCAGTCGACACTCTTTTTCCAGAAAAGCCATCCCAGCCCTCCACCAGCATGTTAAAGTGCGCATCGTCCATGCACTCAGGCAATCTGTGAGCACAAAGGTGCACCTGACAACAGATGCATGGACCAGTAGGCATGGCCAGGGACGTTACGTGTCCATCACGGCACACTGGGTGAATGTTGTGGATGCAGGGTCCACAGGGGACAGCAAGTTTGGGACAGTTCTGCCTAGCCCACGGTCTAGGAAACAGTTGGCTGTAGCCGTTCGCACCCCTTCCTCCTCCTCCTCGTCCTCCTGCAGAAGCGAGAGCTCGTCCACCGACCGCAGTCGCACAACCACTCCATCCGCAGCTGCCACTGTTGCACACCAGGTCTCCCATTATGGGGCAGCTACTGGCAAACGTCAGCAGGCTGTATTGGCTATGAAGTGTTTGGGCGATAACAGACACACCGCGGAAGTTCTGTCCGAGTTCTTGCAGAAAGAAACGCAGTCGTGGCTGGGCACTGTAGATCTTGAGGCAGGCAAGGTAGTGAATGATAACGGAAGGAATTTCATGGCTGCCATCTCCCTTTCCCAACTGAAACACATTCCTTGCCTGGCTCACACCTTAAACCTGGTGGTGCAGTGCTTCCTGAAAAGTTATCCGGGGTTATCCGACCTGCTCACATATGGACTTTGCTCACATATCCGCCGTTCGCCCGTACACTCCAGCCGTATGCAGACCTATCAGCGTTCTTTGAACCTTCCCCAGCATCGCCTAATTATAGACGTTGCAACAAGGTGGAACTCAACACTGCACATGCTTCAGAGACTGTGCGAACAGAGGCGGGCTGTTATGTTTTTGTGGGAGGATACACATACACGGGCAGGCAGTAGGATGGCAGACATGGAGTTGTCAGGTGTGCAGTGGTCGAAGATTCAAGACATGTGTCAAGTCCTTCAGTGTTTTGAGGAATGCACACGGCTGGTTAGTGCAGACAACGCCATAATAAGCATGAGCATCCCCCTAATGCGTCTGCTGATGCAAAGTTTGACGCACATAAAGGATCAGGCGTCTGCAGCAGAGGAAGAGGAAAGCCTTGATGACAGTCAGCCATTGTCTGGCCAGGGCAGTGTACAGGACGAGGTAGCGGGCGAAGAGGAGGAGGAGGATGAGGAGGATGATGGGGATGATTATATTTTTAATGAGGAAGCTTTTCCGGGGCCACTGGAAATTGTTGGCGCGGCAAGGCCGGGTTCTGGTTTTTGGAGGGACACAAGTGACGTGGATTTGCCTGAAACTGCCCCTCAACCAAGCACAACCGCAGATTTGAGAACAGGAACTTTGGCCCACATGGCGGATTATGCCTTACGTATCCTCAAAAGGGACACACGCATTACTAAAATGATGAACGATGACGATTACTGGTTGGCCTGCCTCCTTGATCCTCGCTATAAAGGCAAATTGCAAAATATAATGCCACATGAGAACTTGGAAATAATATTAGCAACCAAACAATCAACTCTTGTTGACCGTTTGCTTCTGGCATTCCCTGCACACAGCGCCCGTGTTCGTTCTCACACGAGCTGCAGGGGCCAGCAGACCAGAGGTGTTAGAGGGGCAGAAATCAGAAGTGGCGTTGGCCAGAGGGGTTTTCTGACCAGGTTGTGGAGTGATTTTGCTATGACCGCAGACAGGACAGGTACTGCAGCATCAATTCAAAGTGACAGGAGACAACATTTGTCCAGTATGGTTACAAACTATTTTTCATCCCTTATCGACGTTCTCCCTCAACCGTCATTCCCATTTGATTACTGGGCATCCAAATTAGACACCTGGCCAGAATTGGCAGAATATGAATTGCAGGAGCTTGCTTGCCCGGCAGCTAGTGTCCTATCAGAAAGAGTATTCAGTGCTGCAGGTTCAATACTAACAGAAAAAAGGACTCGTCTGGCTACTCAAAATGTAGATGATCTAACCTTCATTAAAATGAACCACAACTGAATTTCGAAATCTTTTGCCCCACCTTGCCCGGCTGACAACTAGCTTTCCTATGAAAAGGTCTTGCCTGTGGACTATTCTGAATGACTTTTCCAATCTCGTAATTTTCTGCACCTGATTGTCCAGCATACGACATGTTTACACCTCACTAAATGGCCAAACTCCCCACACGGGGCCGTGGTATCGCCACTTGGCGCCAGCACCCGTGAGAGTGCTGTTTGTCTGAAGAGGTGGGTGTGCCCGCTTTTGGTCGACCGCACTGCCACTGGGTCCCTCATAGTACAATAAAGTGTCTCTGGCGGTGGTGGTGCGCACCCAACGTCAGACACACCGTTGTAATATGAGGGGCCCTGGGCCTGTACCGCCGGCCACAAGACAGTTCCCCCCCAGCTCAAACAGTGCTCTACCACTTGCAAAATTATCTCTCACAGCTCCACCAATGTTTAGTCTATGCGCTGACATCCTTCAATGCCTGGCACTGACAATACCATTGTATTGACATTTTTGTTATGTTGGGCCTTCGAAGCCTGTCTGCGGTCCCTCCTTCCACTAGGCCTCCACTGACCATTGTACTGCTGCCCTTGTACCACTGGAACCAATTTTAAATTGCCAACAGCCCTATTTTTTATGTTAGGCCTTCGAAGCCTGTCTGCGGTCCCTCCTTCCACTAGGCCTCCACTGACCATTGTACTGCTGCCCTTGTACCACTGGAACCAATTTTAAATTGCCAACAGGCCTATTTTTGTTATGTTAGGCCTTCGAAGCCTGTCTGCGGTCCCTCCTTCCACTAGGCCTCCACTGACCATTGTACTGCTGCCCTTGTACCACTGGAACCAATTTTAAATTGCCAACAGCCCTATTTTTTTATGTTAGGCCTTCGAAGCCTGTCTGCGGTCCCTCCTTCCACTAGGCCTCCACTGACCATTGTACTGCTGCCCTTGTACCACTGGAACCAATTTTAAATTGCCAACAGGCCTATTTTTGTTATGTTAGGCCTTCGAAGCCTGTCTGCGGTCCCTCCTTCCACTAGGCCTCCACTGACCATTGTACTGCTGCCCTTGTACCACTGGAACCAATTTTAAATTGCCAACAGCCCTATTTTTTTAATGTTAGGCCTTCGAAGCCTGTCTGCGGTCCCTCCTTCCACTAGGCCTCCACTGACCATTGTACTGCTGCCTGTGTACCCCTGGAACCAATTTTAAATTGCCAACAGCCCTATTTTTTTATGTTAGGCCTTCGAAGCCTGTCTGCGGTCCCTCCTTCCACTAGGCCTCCACTGACCATTGTACTGCTGCCCTTGTACCACTGGAACCAATTTTAAATTGCCAAAAGCCCTATTTTTTTATGTTAGGCCTTCGAAGCCTGTCTGCGGTCCCTCCTTCCACTAGGCCTCCACTGACCACTGTACTGCTGCCCTTGTACCACTGGAACCAATTTTAAATTGCCAACAGCCCTATTTTTTTAATGTTAGGCCTTCGAAGCCTGTCTGCGGTCCCTCCTTCCACTAGGCCTCCACTGACCATTGTACTGCTGCCTGTGTACCCCTGGAACCAATTTTAAATTGCCAACAGCCCTATTTTTTTATGTTAGGCCTTCGAAGCCTGTCTGCGGTCCCTCCTTCCACTAGGCCTCCACTGACCATTGTACTGCTGCCCTTGTACCACTGGAACCAATTTTAAATTGCCAAAAGCCCTATTTTTTTATGTTAGGCCTTCGAAGCCTGTCTGCGGTCCCTCCTTCCACTAGGCCTCCACTGACCATTGTACTGCTGCCCGTGTACCCCTGGAACCAATTTTAAATTGCCAACAGCCCTATTTTTTCATGTTAGGCCTTCGAAGCCTGTCTGCGGTCCCTCCTTCCACTAGGCCTCCACTGACCAATGTACTGCTGCCCTTGTACCACTGGAACCAATTTTAAATTGCCAACAGCCCTATTTTTTTATGTTAGGCCTTCGAAGCCTGTCTGCGGTCCCTCCTTCCACTAAGCCTCCACTGACCACACCACTGCTGCCGGTGTACCCCTGGAACAAATTTAAAATTGCCGACAGCCAGCCCAATTTTATTATGTTAGGCCTTCGAAGCCTGTCTGCGGTCCGTTCTTTCTACTACTACTACTACACTGACCAGGCCACTGCTGCCCGTGTTCCCCTGGAACCAATTTAAAATTGCCTACAGTCATCTGTTATTATGTTAGGCCTTCGATGCCTGTTTGCGGTCACTCCTTCCACTAGGCCTCCACTGACCACACCACTGCTGCCCGTGTACCCCTGGAACCAATTTAAAATTGCCTACAGCCAGCCCAATTTTTTTATGTTAGGCCTTCGAAGCCTGTCTGCGGTCCGTTCTTTCTACTACTACTACACTGACCAGGCCACTGCTGCCCGTGTTCCCCTGGAACCAATTTAAAATTGCCTACAGCCATCTGTTATTATGTTAGGCCTTCGATGCCTGTTTGCGGTCACTCCTTCCACTAGGCCTCCACTGACCACACCACTGCTGCCCGTGTACCCATGGAACCAATTTAAAATTGCCTACAGCCATCTGGTATTATGTTAGGCCTTCGAAGCCTGTCTGCGGTCCTACCTTCCAATAGTTCTCCACTGACCAGACCAATGCTGGCCGTGTACCCCTGGAACCCAGCTGAAAGGGCATGTAGCCTCCTTTTTTTCTTTGTTTTATATTTAGAAAGCCCAGATGAACTTTTGCGAGAAAAGCCATCCCAGCCCTCCAGCGGCATGAAAAAGTCTGCATTGTCATAGCACTCAGGCAATCAAACAGTAGAAAGGTGCACCTGACAAGAGACGCATGGACCAGTAGGCATGTCCACAAAAAGTTACGTGTCCATTACGGCACACTGGGTTAATGTGTTGGATGCATGGTCCACAGGGGACAGCCTACAAAGTCTGTCTGCAGTCCCTAATTCCAATTTTCCTCCGCTGACCACACCACTGCTGCCAGTGTACCCCTGGAACCAATTTTACAGTGTCTACAGCCTAATTTTGTTATGTTAGGCCTCCTACGCCTGTCTGCGGTCCCTCCTTCCAATACTCATCCACTGACCACACCACTGCTGCCCGTGGACCCCTGGAACCTATTTTTAATTGCATAGAGCATCCTTTTTTTAATAGTAGGCGTACAAAGTCTATCTGCGGTCCACTATTGAAATTGTCCTCCACTGCCCAGAGCACTGCTGCTTGTGTACCCCTGTAACTTTTTTAAGCTGCAGTGAGCCACATTTTTGGTTTAAGTCCTACTACCTGTGTCTGTCTGCGCCACTCAATTCAGCTGTGTTCCTTTGAAAAAAGCTGAGCGTCAATAGTCTTGTTTTCAGCCTCTAGGAATTTTAAAACTGCATTGGGAGTACAACTTTGGTAGGGCCTACTAACGGTGTCTGCCTCCCCAAGGTGTGCCCCAGGTTTCCTCGCCATTGCTTCGATCTTAATGCTCTCGTTTAGTAGTTGTTGGAAACTACGCTGCATTAGGCCTACAAATTGGGTATGGGGTGTAGAGAGATGGTTTTTCCACTCCAAGGTGTTCTCCAGGTTGCCTTTCCTGAGCTTCGATCTTCCGGCTCTCGTTTAGTAGTTGTTGGAAACTACACTGCATTAGGCCTACAAATTGGGTATGGGGTGTAGAGAGATGGTGTGTTACACTCCAAGGTGTTCCCCAGTTTTCCTCTCCATTGCTTCGATCTTCATGCTCTCGTTTAGTAGTTGTTGGAAACTACGCTGCATTAGGCCTACAAATTGGGTATGGGGTGTAGAGAGATGGTGTGTTCCACTCCAAGGTGTTCTCCAGGTTGCCTTTCCTGAGCTTCGATCTTCCGGCTCTCGTTTAGTAGTTGTTGGAAACTACACTGCATTAGGCCTACAAATTGGGTATGGGGTGTAGAGAGATGGTGTGTTCCACTCCAAGGTGTTCCCCAGGTTTCCTCTCCATTGCTTCGATCTTCATGCTCTCGTTTAGTAGTTGTTGGAAACTACGCTGCATTAGGCCTACAAATTGGGTATGTTGTGTAGAGAGATGGTGTGTTCCACTCCAAGGTGTTCCCCAGGTTTCCTCGCCAATGCTTCGATCTTCATGCTCTCGTTTAGTAGTTGTTGGAAACTACACTGCATTAGGCCTACAAATTGGGTATGGGGTGTAGAGAGATGGTGTGTTCCACTCCAAGGTGTTCCCCAGGTTTCCTCGCCATTGCTGCGATCTTAATGCTCTCGTTTAGTAGTTGTTGGAAACTACACTGCATTAGGCCTACAAATTGGGTATGGGGTGTAGAGAGACGGTGTGTTACACTCCAAGGTGTTCCCCAGGTTTCCTCTCCATTGCTTCGATCTTCTGGCTCTCGTTTAGTAGTTGTTGGAAACTACACTGCATTAGGCCTACAAATTGGGTATGGGGTGTAGAGAGATGGTGTGTTCCACTCCAAGGTGTTCCCCAGGTTTCCTCGCCATTGCTGCGATCTTAATGCTCTCGTTTAGTAGTTGTTGGAAACTACACTGCATTAGGCCTACAAATTGGGTATGGGGTGTAGAGAGACGGTGTGTTACACTCCAAAGGGGTTCCCCAGGTTTCCTCTCCATTGCTTCGATCTTCTGGCTCTCGTTTAGTAGTTGTTGGAAACTACAGTGCATTAGGCCTACAAATTGGGTATGGGGTGTAGAGAGATGGTGTGTTCCACTCCAAGGTGTTCCCCAGGTTTCCTCGCCATTGCTTCGATCTTCCTGCTCTCGTTTAGTAGTTGTTGGAAACTACACTGCATTAGGCCTCCAAATTGGGTATGGGGTGTAGAGAGATGGTGTGTTACACTCCAAGGTGTTCTCCAGGTTGCCTTTCCTGAACTTCTATCTTCAGGCTCTCATTAAATTGTGGTTAAATGGAACAACTGCATTTGGCGTACTAGTTGGTTTGGGGCCTACTATCGGTGTCTGCCACTCCTTGCTGTTCTCCTGGTTTCCTGTCCTGAAATTCCATTTTCAGGCTCTCGTTAAGTAGTTGTTAATGTTAGACTGCATTTGGCCTACTAGTTGGGTTGGGGCCTACTATCGGTGTCTGCCACTCCTTGCTGTTCTCCTCCACTGAACAAAGCTGTGCCGCCTGTTTACTACGGTTGCCAATTTTGAACTGCATTTCGACTACTTACTGATTTGGGCCTACTCTCTGTGTCAGCCTCTCATTCCATTTGTCCTCCACTGCAATGCCCCCTGGTTAGTCCTGTGTTACCAATTTTGAACTGCATTTAGCCCACTTTATTATTTGGGCCTATATCTGTGTTTCCTCCTCATCCTGCCCATTGCCCAGCCAGTGATAGATGAGTCTGCTGGTACATTGACCCATAACGCAAAATTCCCCGTGCACGCTACACAGCAAGATTGTGACCCTGCTGAAAGTCAGGTTTCTCTTCCCGCATACCATACCACCTTACACGGGGACAAAGAGGAAGGTGCAGATGAAAGTGCAGGTTCCTTCATCAGGTGGGGGGAGGAATACTAGTTGGCGACGTCACTGGCACAGGGCCTCTCATAGTATGCAAAAGTGTTGCTGCCGGTGGGAGGCGCCCCCGCCGTGCAAACACACCGCTGTACTTTGAGGGGCCCTGTGCCAGTGCCAATGCCAACGAGTGGGCCCCCCCTGCTTGCTCAGGATCACAGCACTTGCAAATTTGAAATACTTACCTCTCCCTGCTCCACTGCCGTGACGTGGTCCAGATTTACTGGGCCCACTAATTACTTGAACCAGCCCTACCCCCCACAACTTTAGCCAAATGACCCCCAATTATTATTATATTATTATTATACATTGTTATAGCACCATTTATTCCATGGCGCTTTACATGTGAATACGGGGCAAGTATAGACAAATACATTAAACATGAGCAGATAACAAGGCACACGAGTACATAAGGAGGGAGGACCCTGCCCGCGAGGGCTCACAGTCTGTAGGGGGTGGGTGAGGATACACTAGGAGAGGGAAGAGCTGGCTGTGCGGCAATTTCAAATGCCTTCCAATTATTATAAGCTAAATTACGATTGACAAGCTTCTGTAACAAGAATGGATGTTTTTGCCATTAAAATGGGCAGTGTAGGTGTTTTCCTGGCCTCCACTCACTGCCGACTATGCTCCCCCATTGACTTGCATTGGGTTTCGTGTTTCGGGCGATACCCGACTTTTCGCCATAATCGGCCGATTCCACTCGACTCGACTTCTAAGATAGTCGGGTTTCGCGAAACACGACTCGACTCTAAAAAGGTCAAGGTCGCTCAACCCTAGGGCTGGTCATAACAGGGATTTGATGTGATGGTCCTTCATCCACACTTTGATTGACCTAGCTGTGTGGCATGGCGCATTGTCCTGCTGGAAAAACCAGTCCTCAGAGCTGGGGAACATTGCCTGAGCAGAAGGAATGAACTGTTTTTCCAGGATAACCTTGTATGTGGCTTGATTCATACGACCTTCGCAAAGAAAAACCTTCCCAATTCCAGCCTTGCTGAAGCATCCCCAGATCATCATCATCAATCCTCCACCAAATTTCAATGTGGGTGTAAGACACTGTGGCTTGTACATCTCTCCAGGTCTCTGTCTAACCATTAGATGACCAGGTGTTGGGCAAAGCTGAAAATTAGACTCATCAGATAAGATTACCATACTCCAGTCCTCTATGGTCCAATCCTTATGATCTTTGGCAAACTTCAGCCTGGCTCTCCTTTGCTTCTCATTAAAAGGCTTTTTTCTACCTTTACATGACTTGAGCTCTGCCTCTAGGAGCCTGTTACGAACTCTTGCTGCCATGCACTTCACCCCAGCTGCCATTTGCCATTCTTTTTGTAGGTCACTTGATGTCGTCCTGCGGTTGAGTGATATTTGAATAAGATGACGGTCATCCTCATCAGTGGAGAGTCATTTTTGCCCTCTGCCGGTCTGCAGCTTTGTTTTCCCCAAAGTCTGCTGCTTGACCTTGTTGCAATGGACTGCCGTCTTAGAAATTTTAAGGAGGAGGCAACGTGATGCTCACTGTGTCCCTCTGCTAGTAAAGCCAGAATTGAGCCCTTCTTTTCCTCACTCAAGACCTTTATTTTCAACTCCTTTGGCATGGTTACAAGTTATTTTTTCATTCCTATTAGTTTTGGGATATTACTAGCACTTGTTTTGCCATCCAGCTTGTCCTATTGCAAGAGGATTGTGAACACCACAGCAGCTTTTTTGATACTTTCCTTTCTTAAATAAGATTTGGTTCAGGTGATCACCTAATCAGTAGCACATTAAGTAGAATGAGGTGTCCTGTGGTTGGAGTTCAACTGACACTGGAATGGAATGGCTGTCAGACATGTAGAGAAGCTGAGTTATATAAAACTGTGCAGTGGTCTCTTAATTTTTGCCAGAGCTGTATGTATGTATGTATATATAGATCAGTCTTAGAGAAACATAGTAGACCACACCACCTCCTAATGACACAGCTGAGCTCTCACGCCTATACCAGAGATGTAACCGCCGGACCTCGGGTGCTTCTGCCAACAACATATGCCAATAGATCCAATGAAGATAAAGAAAGGCAGCACTCACCGATCCTTCCAAGACAGGTATCTTTATTGTTACAGAATAAAAGTCTTCACGGCCGAGGGTACAGATGTAAAGAGTGCGGCAGGCCTGACGACGGCCGTTTCGCGCCCTCCTGGCGCTTCTACGGGTCAGTGAATGAGCGCTCATCATGTCAGGTGAAGAAGGCGATCAGAGGCAAAACCACTCCTCTCGCCACTTCCTCCCACCATGCCGACACGCCCCCTTCACGTGCAAGACACTTAAAAGCAAAATTAAAAACATCTTTGTGAACAAATCGCCAATACAAACAGCATTATGAAACAATGTATCAGTCTACATGAGAGGTAATCACGGTTAATGTTACAATAACCTGATAATGATTCATACTTATCTACATATATAATTGTCTAAGGGTTTTTCCGTCTGTCTGTCTGTCTGTCTGTCCTGGAAATCCCACGTCTCTGATTGGTCGATGCCGCCAGGCCTCGACCAATCAGCAACGGGCACAGCGACGATGATGTCATAAAGGACGTAGACATCTCACGTTTCTGATTCAGCGACGGGCACAGTATCAACGTAGATGTCATAATGGTTGCCATGGCGACGATGATGTCATAAAGGTTGCCTCGACCAATTAGCGACAGGCACAGCGACGATGATGTCATAATGGTTGCCATGGCGACGATGATGTCATAAAGGTTGCCTCGACCAATCAGCGACGGGCACAGTCTGCCGCGAATTCTGGAATCATCATTGTCCATATACTACGGGGACATGCATATTCTAGAATACCCGATGCGTTAGAATCAGGCCACAATCTAGTATATATATATTGCTACATTGCAAGGACCCTGTTAAACAATTTCCCAAATCTCGAGTTTCATAGGCCTGTGTCTGTACTTTCCTACTTTTACATGTGACTTGTACTGATTTGAACCTTGTATTTCTCATGCATCACATTGTTCTAGGTATCTCTTCCTCCAGTAGCTCCATCCATCTTCTGACCCCTTATCATCCCACCACTCATCCATTGAACATCCCGTTGGCTTGTGTAGTCCATGCTGCCTCCCCACAAGTCTATGTAATCTGGAATATCACTGGGACACATATGAAGGGAAGGATGTTCTTTTGGAAAAAACCCAATGGGAATTGGATCATCCTCAATTCTATCTCACTTTCTGAAGACACCTGGAAAAATGGCAAGAAAGTGAACTGTGAAGTCTGGTTTACCTCCACACCCATCAGTGTTCACTGGGAAATACCAGAAGGAGGTAAAATATACGGTAATTAAAATTTTGGCTTTTATTGCACCTTAAATAATGCCAGAAATAGTCAATTTATCTTACTATTTTGTATCAAAATGTCTATCCATGTAAGGAAAATTTGTGGAGCCCTGAAAACATGATATCTTCATATATATCCTCAGTCCTCTCACTGGATTTATTTCAGGTTTTTTTTCTGTTCATTTTAAATGTATCTACATATCTAATAATTTCATAACTATCTATCTTTTCGTCTAAAATGCCATCACCAAAATACATCAGGACCTCATTTGGAGGTGACTTTGAAGCAATTATTCGACTCTAGTGTCTATTTCCTTACCCTATATATTATAACTAGCCTAGCGATACATAAAAAAGAGAACTAAATGAAAAAACAGTTCATAGGACGAGATATCGGCATTGTGGATTATATTAAAAGCTCTCTAAGCAAGAGATACAAAGGACAAGAAGAGTCTTCAACGAAATCTCATGAATGGTCACATAGTTCTGTCTGAGTAACTTATATGGGAAATTGAGATCACTATACTTGCCCGCATTCTCTACCAATCTGATGTGTAACTCAAAATAACATTTCTTTTTAGGTTGGTCCTTTAGGCTTTTCCACTAAAAAACATTATCAGCAATTTGCATGAAATATACTACAGCAAAGCAAAGGTATAGAAAATATCCTTGGGCAAGACTCCTAACACTAATAATAATAATAATCTTTATTTTTATATAGCGTTAACATATTCCGCAGCGCTTTACAGTTTTGCACACATTATCATCACTGTCCCAGATGGGGCTCACAATCTAAATTCCCTATCAGTATCTTTGGAATGTGGGAGGAAACCGGAGTACCCAGAGGAAACCCATGCAAACACGGAGAGAACATACAAACTCTTTGCAGATGTTGTCCTGGGTGTGATTAGAACCCAAGACTCCAGCGCTGCAAGGCTGCAGTGCTAACCACTGCGCCACCGTGCTGCCCACTACACTACAGTGCCTACCTCAATGAAGATGAGAGTGTCACGAATGAAGAGTCATGCCAGCTTGGACATCACTCGGATTGCCAAGGTCAACGTCAGATGTTGAAGAACAAGAACAATCTGATGAGAAATGGACTGCTAGAACAAACCATACATGGACAAGGCAAGATAACCTGGATAAAATGAAGTTCTATTACACTTGCAGACCAAATGAGAGAGGATACACAAAGCGTATGAGGAAACTATGGATGGATATAAGAACTGCATGTCCATTGCCCGGTAAACAACTAGTAGTCATCCAAAGTTTCAATGTCATAAAAAGGAAGCTATTATCACAACTTGAGATGAATCAACTGCACCTCACATCCACACTGCAAGAAGACCTGGAAGAAAGAGAACAACATGTGCAATCTCCTGAAAATCTTCTTCCAGCCCTGCAACTAGAGAGCACTGCAGCTAACCTGAAACAGAAAATCAAAGCTAAACTAAATACCACCAGCCCCAGAGTCCACCTGACAAGGCTTAGCAGAGAAATACCATCAGGCAGTATGCAAGAAGATGCCACTAGAGCACTTGCATCAATACCAACCATCACCATAACACAAACTAATGAATTGGTCTATGACACTGCAGCAGTAATCTTGGAAATGCTTGGCTATATTACCAAGAAGAACAACAGTTGGGCATTTCCCCCTTGGAAAATAACATTAGAAACAGAGATCAAGGTGACACAAAGAGAAATTAGCCAACTAACAAAAGTACAGAATGGAGAAAATATTACGGATAAGATCAAGCCCAATGAGTATAAATGCCTGTTCTCCAAAGAACCATCCAAACTGTACTCACAAGTGCAAAGCAACAGCACAGAGGCAGCAAATCCACCAATAGCAGAGACTGAACAATACTGGAGGAACATATGGGAGAAGGAAAAAACACACAACACCATTGTGGGGCTGCAAGGTCTGAGAAAGAAACACACTGGCTAAAGAGATTAACAGCGGAACATGAACACCTGGAAAAACAGATATACCATCTGCTAGATTCAGGCCGGCACCCAGCTTGGCTAACACAAGGAAGAACCGTGCTGATAGTGAAGGATCCTCACAATGGAGCAATTCCAACCAACTACCACCCAATAACCTGTCTTAAGGTACCTTCACACATAATGATTTCGTTAACGATATCGTTGCTTTTTGTGATGTAGCAACGATATCGTTAACGAAATCGTTATGCGTGTGTTGTGAATTCTGTGATCAAGCTCCCTCCTGTGGTCACGAGTGGTACTGCGGCTTCTGAGTTTCCTTCCTCAGGTGATGAGGTTAAGTCGTTAGGTGCTGCTCTATTTAACTCCACCTAGTGCTTTGATCCTGGCCTCCAGTCAATGTTCTAGTATTGGTCTTGCTTCCTCCTGGATCGTTCCTGTGGCCTGTCTGCTCAGCATAAGCTAAGTCTGCTTGTGTTACTTTTGTTGCTATATATTCTGTCCAGCTTGCTTTTTTGGTTTTGCTTGCTTGCTGGAAGCTCTGAGACGCAGAGGGAGCACCTCCGTACCGTTAGTCGGTGCGGAGGGTCTTTTTGCCCCTCTGCGTGGTTGTTTGTAGGTTTTTGTGTTGACCGCAAAGCTATCTTTCCTATCCTCGGTCTATTCAGTAAGTCGGGCCTCACTTTGCTAAATCTATTTCATCTCTGTGTTTGTATTTTCATCTTAACTCACAGTCATTATATGTGGGGGGCTGCCTTTTCCTTTGGGAAATTTCTCTGAGGCAAGGTAGGCTTATTTTTCTATCTTCAGGCTAGCTAGTTTCTCAGGCTGTGCCGAGTTGCATAGGGAGCGTTAGGCGCAATCCACGGCTACCTCTAGTGTGGTTTGATAGGTTTAGGGATTGCGGTCAGCAGAGTTCCCACGTCTCAGAGCTCGTCCTATGTTTTGTGGTTTTTGTCAGGTCACTTGTGTGCTCTGAATTTCAAGGTCCATTGTGGTTCTGAATTACCTATTCATAACATGCGTGACAGCGACCAACAATCAGGCCCCTGCTGGGAGATCGTTGGTCGCTGGGAAGGATCAGGACCTTTTTTTGGTCGCTGATCACCTGCTGTCATCGCTGAATCGGTGTGTGTGACGCCGATCCAGAGATGTGTTCACTGGTAACCAGGGTAAATATCGGGTTACTAAGCGCAGGGCCGCGCTTAGTAACCCGATATTTACCCTGGTTACCATTGTGAAAGTAAAAAAAAAAAAAAACAGTACATACTCACATTCCGATGTCTGTCACGTCCTCCGGCGTCAGCTTCCCGTACTGACTGTGTCAGCGCCGGCCGGCCGTAAAGCAGAGCACAGCGGTGACGTCACCGCTCTGCTTTACGGCCGGCGCTTACACAGTGCAGGGAAGCTGACACCGGGGGACGTGACAGACATCGGAATGTGAGTATGTACTGGTTTGTTTTTTTTTACTTTTATAATGATAACCAGGGTACATATCGGGTTACTAAGCGCGGCCCTGCACTTAGTAACCCGATGTTTACCCTGGTTACCCGGGGACGTCGGCATCGTTGAAGACAGTTTCAACGATGCCGAAGTTGTTCCCCGGATCGTTGGTCGCTGGAGAAAGCTGTCTGTGTGACAGCTCCCCAGCGACCACACAACAACTTACCAACGATCACGGCCAGGTCGTATCGCTGGTCGTGATCGTTGGTAAATTGTTTAGTGTAAAGGTACCTTTAGAACAACAAAGTAACTTGTTTCAGGCATCATAGCCACCAAGCTACAGAACCATGTGAATCAGTACATGAACCCATCTCAGAAACGCATTGGGAATAACACCAGTGGCTCCAAGCACCATCTACTTGTGGAGAGAGCAGTTGCTCAAGACTCGTGATCAAGACAAGATCAACCTCGATTCTTTACAGGAAAGCTTATGACTCAATGCTACACACTTTCATCTGTGAATGCTTGGTGCTCTACAGTGTCAGCAGGAAATAAACACCCTTCCTTAGAAAATCAATGGCGCTATGAAGGCCAACACTGCAAGTCAACTCAAGACAACTAGCACAAGTGACCATCAATTATGGCATATATCAAGGTGAAGCACTGTCCTCATTGCTGTTTTGCATAGGCTTGAACCCCCTCAGTCAAATAATCATAGAGTCTGGCTATGAATATGGAGCGCCCCCAGACACAGAGCCAGGAGTTCTCGGTACCGGGCCTCTCTGGTTCGGTTCTGAGGCTGTCACGGTGGCTAGACCCGGTCCGTGACCCTGCTAAGGGGCGTCCAGTAAAGGGATTTGTACAGTCTGTCAAGGGTTCGTGACGCTACCTGTGGTGTTCGGTCAGGGTGACCGACGCTACTGTCGCGTCCACTGGGGTGATGGAATGGCAGCTGGATGGTATAACTTCCCACAGGTGAAGTATGTCCCCAGGGCTTCCCAGTAAGGTGGATGGTGATGGTGTGAGGCGCAGGCAATAACGAGGACACAGTCTCTTTACCTTTTTACTGAAGGCTTCAATACACTCAGTCGAGAGCACGTTCAACCGAGCTATCAGAGACCGGCCGGTCCGATGGGCACATCCAGACTTTCCCTCGCAGATAGAAATCGTTGCCTACCAATAGCGCCTGTGTGTTGTAGTCCTACCCTGCTAAGCGTTCGGAATAGTCCTCACAACTGCTGTTCTCCTTCGTTCGTTCTCTACAGCTTTTTCTCTCTCTCGTTCTTTGGTTCCAGATGTTACTAGTTTCTAACGTCCCCCAGGTATGTTATGGCTAGGACGCCACCCGTTTGACGGGAAGGCTTGGAGGTCTTCCGGGACCCTAGAGATGCCCCTCTCCCAATGTTGCCCTCTATGTCTTCGTAGGTGTAAAAGGTAGACAGCCAACCTATAATCAACTGTCCAGCGGAATTTGAAGTACGGCCTGAAGTCAGTTACTCCTACGGTGATCTGGCCACCGACTACGCGCCTCAGTAAGATGTTGCTTTCCTCTCTCGGCACGACTCTTACTGGCTCTCCTTTGTGCTGATCTCGTTTACACTGTTCCACAATATTCTTCCCTTCTTGTCTCTCTCTTAGGATACCGCCGCAAGGTAGTGCAGGTGCGGTTCCGTTACGTTCTGTTCGCTAGGCACCTGCCAGGATCCCACGCCTGACAGGGACCCCCCTGTGCCTTCTCCTGCAACACCCCCTGCCACGGGATGTTGCCTGGTTCCAACCCAGTAAGCTTCTGACTAACTTCCTCCCCAACCTCTAGTTTTACCAATGTGAGGAGTGGCCCAATAAATAAAGCTTTTTGCTCCCCCTAGTGGCCGGAGTGTGAAGTGTAATGTGTTCTGGTGATACCTGGTCAGGAGAACTCTATAGTGCCATCAGACGTACCGCTGCTCCCCTTAGTGGCAGAGCACTATACTGCAATGACCAGGTCTCGGTTAAATCCAGTACTCCTGGACTGGGAAGAAGAACAACAATATAATGTGGTGAAAGACATACAAAATTTTGAATGCTAAGAACAAGTAAATAGTAAAGGTGCTTCCCTTTATGGGAGGTAAGGACACTTGAACGTTACAAACAAAAATAACAGTTAAATATTTTTAAATAACATTATGACTATAAATAACTCTCAGTACCCAGCCGGGTATTCTACTAAGTGCAAACTCTGAACAATAAGTTAACTTTTCCTTTAAGGGCGTATTCGCTAAACCCACTAAAGGCCTACCCTAAAATGCTATATAACTCAACTTCTCTTTCCGTTCTAACTTCACCAATGCAGGACCTCCTAGCTCCTTGGCTGAGCCTACTGCCATTGTGCCGACCATCTTTCTAGGTTTCTCAAGAGGACCCTCTCTCTAACCCCTACGGGTTCACTTCAAGCTTTCCTGTCCTCAATCTTTATTAACATTATTAAACTATCTAAATTCTTCAACATTATTAACATTTCAACTTTTATCAAAGTTATCATCAAACATTCCCTTTAAGAGGGACCCAAGTCTCTGGTGCAGACTCTCTCTCAGCAAGCAAGTTCTTCTGCATCATGTCTTCGCAAAGTCTTCTTTGGCTTATAAAACCAGTAGGGAGCACCTTTAAGAAGGTGCAAACTATATACAAAACAGTTCTGAATCATTCACCGTCCATGATCCGGCAGTCTTTAAACAATGATGAACTTGTACAAAAGTAGAAAAAAGGAATGGAAGACAATAGGGATCCCGGGTAAACAAAGGGATCCCTAAGAGTTAACCCTGGACGGGTTTAAGGTAGCAGCAACATCAGGAAACAATTAACTATTTGCATTTTTCAGGTTTTCGAGGTTTAGTTCTGGGAAGGTTGTGGTCTCACCTCACAGACCACTGCTCTCCGTTGAGCACGGGTGGGATCCACAGTCACACGCGGGGCCTGGCTCTCTTGGTGGTCCGCAACAGGGACCCCTTCCTCGGGAGCTCCAGCTTCAACCTGTGGGGCCGCGCATCGCTGGACACCCCTGGCCACCCAGCTGGCGTCACTCTGCCACCGGGTATAGGTTACAGCATCACCTGGCCTCAGATCAGGGGTCTCCTCACTTGTCCCGTAGCGGGGCTCCACCTCGCTCCGGTCGACACGGACCTGCAGGGGTTCTCCGATCTCCTGGATAACCCCCCTCTCCTGCCTGGGGTTGTAGAAAACCACCACTCCCCAGTGCGACGGCAGAACCTTCTCCTCTCCGGTGAGGTCTATCACGTCCGCAGGTCGCGGCTGTTTCCTCCAAGCCGCCACTAGGCGTCGCTGGTGTTCCATCACCGGCAGGATTCTTAAGTCCCACTCTTGCGGGGCGCAACTCCCTGGCCGGGTGCAAATTTCTGACGCAGCCGGAGTGGGCAGAGGAGGGGACATGGGGGACAGGCGGATCTCCGTCGGGTAGCCCAACCGGGAACTCACCCGGGTGCGGACTTCCAGGCAACATGCCAGCCGCCGAGCCTCAGCGGCGGCCACCCAGTCGTCAGGCATCCGCCCTCCAGGTTTTCCCTCAGGCGGCTTCACAGCAGTCAAGTCCTGCAGCGGTGGTGACTCTGGGATCACCGCGGGCGGTACAGGCCTGCGCCTGGCCGGGTCGTCTCCATGCGATGGCCTGGGAGTCGCCATCTTTGTCTCCTTCCCCAGATCTTCTTCCCGGGCTCTTTTTCGGGGGCGGCTCCGTCCCCACTGTCCCCACCCTCCATAGAGGATGAGAAGGCGGACCTCAGCGGCTGACGGGCCCGCCCTCAGGATACAACAGTACTTAGACTGGGCGGCCATTATCTTTCGCGCTCTTCGGTTCTTTCACACCCACTTCCACGCCCTTCTTCTTCTCTTGCGCTCCTCGTGGTGCTATAATGGCGGCAGTTTTGGTGGGAATCTTGCGGCAGATAGCAACACACAGTCCTTGCAATAACTCACAGTCCAACACATTTCAATCACAGTTCCAAGGCACACATGACCCAATTCTTCAGGCTTAAGTACGATCCTGTTCGTGACGCCAAGTTGGAGCGCCCCCAGACACAGGGCCATGAGTTCTCGGTACCGGGCCTCTCTGGTTCGGTTCTGAGGCTGTCACGGTGGCTAGACCCGGTCTGTGACCCTGCTAAGGGGCGTCCTGTAAAGGGATTTGTACAGTCTGTCAAGGGTTCGTGACGCCACCTGTGGTGTTCGGTCAGGGTGACCGACACTGCTGTGGGGTCCACTGGGGTGATGGAATGGCAGCTGGATGGTATAACTTCCCACAGGTGAAGTATGTCCCCAGGGCTTCCCAGTAAGGTGGATGGTGATGGTGTGAGGCGCAGGCAATAACGAGGACACAGGGTTGCAGTCTCTTTACCTTTTTACTGAAGGCTTCAATACACTCAGTCCAGAGCACGTTCAACCGAGCTATCAGAGACCGGCCGGTCCGATGGGCACATCCAGAGTTTCCCTCGCAGATGGAAATCGTTGCCTACCAATAGTGCCTGTGTGTTGTAGTCCTACCCTGCTGAGCATTCGGAATAGTCCTCACAACTGCTGTTCTCCTTCGTTCGTTCTCTACAGCTTTCTCTCTCTCTCGTTCTTTGGTTCCAGATGTTACTAGTTTCTAACGTCCCCCAGGTATGTTATGGCTAGGACGCCACCCGTTTGACGGGAAGGCTTGGAGGTCTTCCGGGACCCTAGAGACGCCCCTCTCCCAATGTTGCCCCCTATGTCTTCGTAGGTGTAAAAGGTAGACAGCCAACCTATAATCAACTGTCCAGCGGAATTTGAAGTAAGGCCTGAAGTCAGTTACTCCTACGGTGATCCGGCCACCGACTACGCGCCTCAGTAAGAAGTTGCCTTCCTCTCTCGGCACGACTCTTACTTGCTCTCCTTTGTGCTGATCTCGTTTACACTGTTCCACAATATAATTTCCCTTCTTCTCTCTCTTAGGATACCGCCGCAAGTTAGTGCAGGCGTGGTTCCGTTACGTTCTGTTCTGTTCGCTAAGCACCTGCCAGGTTCCCACGCCTGACAGGGACCCCCCTGTGCCTTCTCCTGCAACACCCCCTGCCACGGGATGTTGCCTGGTTCCAACCCAGTCAGCTTCTGACTAACTTCCTCCCCAACCTCTAGGTTTACCAATGTGAGGAGTGGCCCAATAAATAAAGCCTTTTGCTCCCCCTAGTGGCCGGAGTGTGAAGTGTAATGTGTTCTGGTGATACCTGGTCAGGAGAACTCTTTAGTGCCATCAGACGTACCGCTGCTCCCCTTAGTGGCAGAGCACTATACTGCAACGACCAGGTCTCTGGGGCGCTGCACTCCCCCCCGGTTAAATCCAGTACTCCTGGACTGGGAAGAAGAACAACAATATAATGTGGTGAAAGACATACAAAATTTTGAATGCTAAGAACAAGTAAATAGTAAAGGTGCTTCCCTTTATGGGAGGTAAGGACACTTGAACGCTACAAACAAAAATAACAGTTAAATATTTTTAAATAACATTATGACTATAAATAACTCTCAGTACGCAGCCGGGTATTCTACTAAGTGCAAACTCTGAACAATAAGTTAACTTTTCCTTTAAGGGCGTATTCGCTAAACCCACTAAAGGCCTACCCTAAAATGCTATATAACTCAACTTCTCTTTCCGTTCTAACTTCACCAATGCAGAACCGCCTAGCTCCTTGGCTGAGCCTACTGCCATTGTGCCGACCATCTTTCTAGGTTTCTCAAGAGGACCCTCTCTCTAACCCCTACGGGTTCACTTCAAGCTTTCCTGTCCTCAATCTTTATTAACATTATTAAACTATCTAAATTCTTCAACATTATTAACGTTTCAACTTTTATCAAAGTTATCATCAAACATTCCCTTTAAGAGGGACCCAAGTCTCTGGTGCAGACTCTCTCTCAGCAAGCAAGTTCTTCTGCATCATGTCTTCGCAAAGTCTTCTTTGGCTTATAAAACCAGTAGGGAGCACCTTTAATTAGGTGCAAACTATATACAAAACAGTGCTGAATCATTCACCGTCCATGATCCGGCAGTCTTTAAACAATGATGAACTTGTACAAAAGTAGAACAAAGGAATGGAAGACAATAGGGATCCCGGATAAACAAAGGGATCCCTAAGAGTTAACCCGGGACGGGTTTAAAGTAGCAGCAACATCAGGAAACAATTAACTATTTACATTTTTCAGGTTTTCGAGGTTTAGTTCTGGGAAGGTTGTGGTCTCACCTCACAGACCACTCCTCTCCGTTGAGCACGGGTGGGATCCACAGTCACACTCGGGGCCTGGCTCTCTTGGTGGTCCGCAACAGGGACCCCTTCCTCGGGAGCTCCAGCTTCAACCTGTAGGGCCGCGCATTTCTGGACACCCATGGCCACCCAGCCGGCCTCCCTCCGCCACCGGGTATAGGTTACAGCATCACCTGGCCTCAGATCACGGGTCTCCTCACTTGTCTGTTATGAACAGGTAATTCAGAACCACAATGGACATTGAAGTTCAGAGCACACAAAGTGACCTGAAAATTACCAAAAACAAAGGACGAGCTCTGAGACGTGGGAACTCTGCTGACCGCAATCCCTAATCCTAACACACCACACTAGAGGTAGCCGTGGATTGTGCCTAACGCTCCCTATGCAACTCGGCACAGCCTGAGAAACTAACTAGCCCTGAAGATAGAAAAATAAGCCTACCTTGCCTCAGAGAAATTCCCCAAAGGAAAAGGCAGCCCCCCACATATAATGACTGTGAGTAAGATGAAAATACAAACACAGAGATGAAATAGATTTAGCAAAGTGAGGCCCGACTTACTGAATAGACTGAGGATAGGAAAGATAGCTTTGCGGTCAACACAAAAACCTACAAACAACCACGCAGAGGGGCAAAAAGACCCTCCGCACCGACTAACGGTACGGAGGTGCTCCCTCTGCGTCTCAGAGCTTCCAGCAAGCAAGAAAAACCAATAAAGCAAGCTGGACATAAAAAAATAGCAAGCAAAAATAACACAAGCAAAACTTAGCTTATGCAGGATAGACAGGCCACAGGAACGATCCAGGAGGAAGCAAGACCAATACTAGAACATTGACTGGAGGCCAGGATCAAAGCACCAGGTGGAGTTAAATAGAGCAGCACCTAACGACTTAACCTCATCACCTGAGGAAGGAAACTCAGAAGCCGCAGTACCACTCTCATCCACCAAAGGAAGCTCATAGACAGAACCAGCCGAAGTACCACTCTCGACCACAGGAGGGAGCTTGGCCACAGAATTCACAACAGTACCCCCCCTTGAGGAGGGGTCACCGAACCCTCACCAGAGCCCCCAGGCCGACCAGGATGAGCCACATGAAAGGCACGAACCAGATCGGCAGCATGGACATCAGAGGCAAAGACCCAGGAATTATCTTCCTGACCATAACCTTTCCACTTAACCAGATACTGGAGTTTCCGTCTCGAAACACGAGAATCCAAAATCTTCTCCACTATATACTCCAATTCCCCTTCAACCAAAACCGGAGCAGGAGGATCAATAGATGGAACCACAGGTGCCACGTATCTCCGCAACAATGACCTATGGAACACGTTATGGATGGAAAAAGAAGCTGGAAGAGTCAAGCGAAAAGACACAGGATTAAGAACCTCAGAAATCCTATATGGACCAATGAAACGAGGCTTAAATTTAGGAGAGGAAACCTTCATAGGAATATAACGAGATGACAACCAAACCAAATCCCCAACACGAAGTCAGGGACCCACACAGCGCCTGCGGTTAGCGAAACGTTGAGCCTTCTCCTGGGACAATGTCAAATTGTCCACTACATGAGTCCAAATCTGCTGCAACCTATCCACCACAGTATCCACACCAGGACAGTCCGAAGACTCAACCTGCCCTGAAGAGAAACGAGGGTGGAACCCAGAATTGCAGAAAAACGGCGAAACCAAAGTAGCCGAGCTGGCCCGATTATTAAGGGCGAACTCAGCCAAAGGCAAAAAGGACACCCAATCATCCTGATCAGCAGAAACAAAACATCTCAGATATGTTTCCAAGGTCTGATTGGTTCGTTCAGTCTGGCCATTTGTCTGAGGATGGAAAGCCGAGGAAAAAGACAAATCAATGCCCATCCTAGCACAAAAGGCTCGCCAAAACCTCGAAACAAACTGGGAACCTCTGTCAGAAACCACATGCTGGAAAAACAACGGCACCAAATCAGAGGAGGAAGGCAATTTAGACAAGGGCACCAAATGGACCATCTTAGAGAAGCGATCACAAACCACCCAAATGACCGACATTCTTTGAGAGACGGGGAGATCCGAAATAAAATCCATAGAGATATGTGTCCAAGGCCTCTTCGGGACCGGCAAGGGCAAAAGCAACCCACTGGCACGAGAACAGCAGGGCTTAGCCCGAGCACAAATCCCACAGGACTGCACAAAAGAACGCACATCCCGCGACAGAGACGGTCACCAAAAGGATCTAGCCACCAAATCTCTAGTACCAAAGATTCCAGGATGACCAGCCAACACCGAACAATGAACCTCAGAGATAACTTTATTCGTCCACCTATCAGGGACAAACAGTTTCTCCGCTGGGCAACGGTCAGGTCTATTAGCCTGAAATTTTTGCAGCACCCGCCGCAAATCAGGGGAGATGGCAGACAAAATTACCCCCTCTTTGAGAATACCCGCCAGCTCAGACAAACCCGGAGAATCGGGCACAAAACTCCTAGACAGGGCATCCGCCTTCACATTTTTAGAGCCCGGAAGGTACGAAACCACAAAGTCAAAACGGGAGAAAAACAGCGACCAACGAGCCTGTCTAGGATTCAACCGTTTGGCAGACTCGAGATAAGTCAAGTTTTTGTGATCAGTGAAGACCACCACGCGATGCTTAGCTCCTTCAAGCCAATGACGCCACTCCTCGAATGCCCACTTCATGGCTAGCAACTCTCGATTGCCAACATCATAATTTCGCTCAGCAGGCAAAAATTTCCTGGAAAAGAAGGCGCATGGTTTCATCACTGAGCAATCAGAACTTCTCTGCGACAAAACAGCCCCTGCTCCAATTTCGGAAGCATCAACCTCGACCTGGAACGGAAGCGAAACATCTGGTTGGCACAACACAGGGGCAGAAGAAAAACGACGCTTCAACTCCTGAAAAGCTTCCACAGCAGCAGAAGACCAATTGACCACATCAGCACCCTTCTTGGTTAAATCAGTCAACGGTTTAGCAAAATTAAAAAAATTATTGATGAAGCGACGATAAAAATTAGCAAAGCCCAGGAACTTTTGCAGACTCTTCAGAGATGTTGGCTGAGTCCAATCATAAATGGCCTGAACTTTAACAGGGTCCATCTCGATAGTAGAAGGAGAAAAAATGAACCCCAAAAATGAAATCTTCTGAACTCCAAAGAGACACTTTGACCCCTTCACAAACAAAGAATTAGCACGCAGGACCTGGAACACCATTCTGACCTGCTTCACATGAGACTCCCAATCATCCGAGAAGACCAAAATATCATCCAAGTATACAATCAGGAATTTATCCAGGTACTCTCGGAAGATGTCATGCATAAAGGACTGAAACACTGATGGAGCATTAGAAAGTCCGAATGGCATAACCAGGTACTCAAAATGGCCTTCGGGCGTATTAAATGCTGTTTTCCATTCATCGCCCCGTTTAATACGCACAAGATTATACGCACCACGAAGATCTATCTTGGTGAACCAACTAGCCCCCTTAATCCGAGCAAACAAACAAATCAGACAGCCGCGGCAAGGGGTACTGAAATTTGACCGTAATTTTATTTAGAAGGCGGTAATCAATACAAGGTCTCAGCTAACCATCCTTCTTGGCCACAAAAAAGAACCCTGCTCCCAATGGCGACGATGACGGGCGAATATGACCCTTCTCCAAAGACTCCTTCACGTAACTCCGCATAGCGGCGTGCTCAGGTACAGATAAATTAAACAGTTGACCCTTAGGAAACTTACTACCAGGAATCAAATCGATAGCACAATCACAATCCCTATGCGGAGGTAGGGCATTGGACTTGGGCTCATCGAATACATTCCGGTAATCAGACAAGAACTCTGGGACCTCAGAAGGGGTGGATGATGAGATAGAAAGAGATGGAACATCACCATGTACCCCCTGACAACCCCAGCTGGACACAGACATTGATTTCCAATCTAATACTGGGTTATGGACTTGTAGCCATGGCAACCCCAACACGACCACATCATGCAGATTATGCAACACCAGAAAGCGAATATCCTCCTGGTGCGCAGGAGCCATGCACATGGTCAGCTGGGTCCAATACTGAGGCTTATTCTTGGCCAAAGGCGTAGCATCAATTCCTCTCAATGGAATAGGACACTGCAAGGGCTCCAAGACAAACCCACAGTGCCTAGCAAACTCCAAGTCCATCAAATTCAGGGCAGCGCCTGAATCCACAAATGCCATGACAGAATAGGAAGACAAAGAGCAGATCAAAGTAGCGGACAAAAGAAATTTCGACTGTACCGTACCAATGGTGGCAGACCTAGCGAACCGCTTAGTGCGCTTAGGACAATCGGAGATAGCATGAGTGGAATCACCACAGTAGAAACACAGCCCATTCTGACGTCTGTGTTCTTGCCTTTCAGCTCTGGTCAAAGTCCTATCGCACTGCATAGGCTCAGGTTCATGCTCAGATAATACCGCCAAATGGTGCACAGATTTACGCTCGCGCAAGCGTCGACCGATCTGAATGGCCAAAGACATAGACTCATTCAGACCAGCAGGCATAGGAAATCCCACCATGACATCCTTAAGGGCTTCAGAGAGACCCTTTCTGAAAATAGCTGCCAGCGCACATTCATTCCATTGAGTGAGCACGGACCACTTTCTAAACTTCTGACAATAAATCTCTACCTCATCCTAACCCTGACACAGAGCCAGTAAATTTTTCTCTGCCTGATCCACTGAATTAGGTTCGTCGTACAGCAATCCGAGCGCCAGAAAAAACGCATCAATATTACAAAATGCAGGATCTCCTGGCGCAAGGGAAAATGCCCAGTCTTGAGGGTCGCCACGTAATAAAGAAATAATGATCTTAACTTGTTGTACTGGGTCACCAGAGGAGCGGGGTTTCAAAGCCAGAAATAGTTTACAATTATTTTTAAAATTCAAAAACTTTGCTCTATCTCCAGAAAATAACTCAGGAATAGGAATCTTAGGTTCTAACATAGGATTCTGAACCACTAAATCTTGAATATTCTGTACATTTATAGCGAGATTATCCATCAAAGAGAACAGACCTTGAATGTCCATGTCCACACCTGTGTTCTGAACCACCCTGAGGTAAAGGGGAAAAGAAAGACAGAACACAGTGCAAAGAAAAAAAAATGGTCTCAGAACTTCTCTTTTCCCTCTATTGAGAAGCATTAGTACTTTGGGCCTCCAGTACTGTTATGAACAGGTAATTCAGAACCACAATGGACATTGAAGTTCAGAGCACACAAAGTGACCTGACAATTACCAAAAACAAAGGACGAGCTCTGAGACGTGGGACCTCTGCTGACCGCAATCCCTAATCCTAACACACCACACTAGAGGTAGCCGTGGATTGCGCCTAACGCTCCCTATGCAACTCGGCACAGCCTGAGAAACTAACTAGCCCTGAAGATAGAAAAATAAGCCTACCTTGCCTCAGAGAAATTCCCCAAAGGAAAAGGCAGCCCCCCACATATAATGACTGTGAGTAAGATGAAAATACAAACACAGAGATGAAATAGATTTAGCAAAGTGAGGCCCGACTTACTGAATAGACCGAGGATAGGAAAGATAGCTTTGCGGTCAACACAAAAACCTACAAACAACCACGCAGAGGGGCAAAAAGACCCTCCGCACCGACTAACGGTACGGAGGTGCTCCCTCTGCGTCTCAGAGCTTCCAGCAAGCAAGAAAAACCAATAAAGCAAGCTGGACAGAAAAAATAGCAAGCAAAAATAACACATGCAAAACTTAGCTTATGCAGGATAGACAGGCCACAGGAACGATCCAGGAGGAAGCAAGACCAATACTAGAACATTAACTGGAGGCCAGGATCAAAGCACCAGGTGGAGTTAAATAGAGCAGCACCTAACGACTTAACCTCATCACCTGAGGAAGGAAACTCAGAAGCCGCAGTACCACTCTCATCCACCAAAGGAAGCTCATAGACAGAACCAGCCGAAGTACCACTATCGACCACAGGAGGGAGCTTGGCCAAAGAATTCACAACACTTGTCCCGTAGCGGAGCTCCACCTCGCTTCGGTCGACACGGACCTGCAGGGGTTCTCCGATCTCCTGGATAACCCCCCTCTCCTGCCTGGGGTTGTAGAAGACCACCACTCCCCAGTGCGACGGCGGAACCTTCTCCTCTCCGGTGAGGTCTATCACTTCCGCAGGCCGCGGCTGTTTCCTCCAAGCCGCCACTAGGCGTCGCTGGTGTTCCATCACCGGCAGGATTCTTAAGTCCCACTCTTGCGGGGCGCAACTCCCTGGCCGGGTGCAAATTTCTGACGCAGCCGGAGTGGGCAGAGGAGGGGACATGGGGGACAGGCGGATCTCCGTCGGGTGGCCCAACCGGGAATTCACCCGGGCGCGGGCTTCCAGGCAATGTGCCAGCCGCCGAGCCTCAGCGGCAGCCACCCAGTCGTCAGGCATCTGCCCTCCAGGTTTTCCCTCAGGCGGCTTCACAGCAGTCAAGTCCTGCAGCGGCGGTGACTCTGGGATCACCACGGGCGGTACAGGCCTGTGCCTTTCCGGGTCGTCTCCATGCGGTGGCCTGGGAGTCGCTATCTTTGTCTCCTTCCCCAGATCTTCTTCCCGGGCTCTTTTTCGGGGGCGGCTCCGTCCCCACTGTCCCCACCCTCTATAGAGGATGAGAAGGCGAACCTCAGCGGCTGACGGGCCCGCCCTCAGCATACAACCGTACTTAGACTGGGCGGCCATTATCTTTCGCGCTCTTCAGTTCTTTCACACCCCCTTCCACGCCCTTCTTCTTCTCTTGCGCTCCTCGTGGTGCTATAATGGCGGCAGTTTTGGTGGGAATCTTGCAGCAGATAGCAACACACAGTCCTTGCAATAAATCACAGTCCAACACGTTTCAATCACAGTTCCAAGGCACACATGACCCAATTCTTCAGGCTTAAGTACGATCCTGTTCGTTACGCCAAGTTAGAGCGCCCCCAGACACAGGGCCACAAGTTCTCTGTACCGGGCCTCTATGGTTCGGTTCTGAGGCTGTCACGGTGGCTAGACCCGGTCCGTGACCCTGCTAAGGCGCGTCCAGTAAAGGGATTTGTACAGTCTGTCAAGGGTTCGTGACGCCACCTGTGGTGTTCGGTTAGGGTGACCGACGCTGCTGTGGGGTCCACTGGGGTGATGGAATGGCAGCTGGATGGTATAACTACCCACAGGTGAAGTATGTCCCCAGGGCTTCCCAGTAAGGTGGATGGTGATGGTGTGAGGCGCAGGCAATAACGAGGACACAGGGTTGCAGTCTCTTTACCTTTTTACTGAAGGCTTCAATACACTCAGTCCAGAGCACATTCAACCAAGCTATCAGAGACCGGCCGGTCCGATGGGCACATCCAGAGTTTCCCTCGCAGATGGAAATCGTTGCCTACCAATAGCGCCTGTGTGTTGTAGTCCTACCCTGCTGAGCATTCGGAATAGTCCTCACAACTGCTGTTCTCCTTCGTTCGTTCTCTACAGCTTTCTCTCTCTCTCGTTCTTTGGTTCCAGATGTTACTAATTTCTAACGTCCCCCAGGTATGTTATGGCTAGGACGCCACCCGTTTGACAGGAAGGCTTGGAGGTCTTCCGGGACCCTAGAGATGCCCCTCTCCCAATGTTGCCCCCTATGTCTTCGTAGGTGTAAAAGGTAGACAGCCAACCTATAATCAACTGTCCAGCGGAATTTGAAGTAAGGCCTGAAGTCAGTTACTCCTACGGTGATCCGGCCACCGACTACACGCCTCAGTAAGATGTTGCCTTCCTCTCTCGGCACGACTCTTACTGGCTCTCCTTTGTGCGTATCTCGTTTACACTGTTCCACAATATTCTTCCCTTCTTGTCTCCACCGCAAAGTAGTGCAGGTGCGGTTCCGTTACGTTCTGTTCTGTTCGCTAGGCACCTGCCAGGTTCCCACGCCTGACAGGGACCCCCCTGTGCCTTCTCCTGCAACACCCCCTGCCACGGGATGTTGCCTGGTTCCAACCCAGTCAGCTTCTGACTAACTTCCTCCCCAACCTCTAGTTTTACCAATGTGAGGAGTGGCCCAATAAATAAAGCCTTTTGCTCCCCCTAGTGGCCGGAGTGTGAAGTGTAATGTGTTCTGGTGATACCTGGTCAGGAGAACTCTTTAGTGCCATCAGACGTACCGCTGCTCCCCTTAGTGGCAGAGCGCTATACTGCAACGACCAGGTCTCTGGGGCGCTGCAATTACAAGTTTGAGAATGCAGTACCATCAGCCACCTCCTCTACATGGATAGAAAAACTGTATGTGAAAAATGAATGAGATATCGATTCACTGATCCACCTAAAAAGAATCTAAAGCAAAGACATCGAGATGTCCTTCAGATAGGAAAAGTGCGGATGGTTGGTAATAAAGACAAGACAGTCAAGTCTGATGGAATAGAATTACCAGCAGGGCAAATAGCAGATGTGCAGACCTGCTACAAGTACCATGGCATCCCACAGGTATATGGTAACCATGACATAACATAAATGTAATACCTGAAAATAAGTGTATATGTAAATATAAGTGCAAAGAGTGATTGCTAATAAAGTATTTGCATTTATAGTTAGAGTGCTACCCCTTTTTTGCATTCTATCTATCTATCTATCTATCTATCTACATGCTTTCCAAATTATTATGCAAATTGTATTTAAATGTAATAAAGATGTAAATATTAGTTTTTCACATAAACTGACGGTTTGTGTCTCAGGGTCTTTGAAACACAGAAATCAATCTCAAACACCTGTGTTAATTAGTTTGCCACGTGCCTAATTAAAGAAAAACTACTTAAGAAGGACATTCCACATTATTAATCAGGTCACAGGTTTCAAGCAATATGGGAAATAAAAAGGATCTCTCTACTGCTGAAAGTGTAAAATGGTGCAATACCTCAGACAACGTATGAAAACATTAGATATTTCATGAAAATTTAAGCGTGACCATCGTACTGCCACAGGTGTTTTAATTATAGTAGGTCCAATACCCCTCCACAGAAAGAGAGAATTTGAGTCCAAGAAGAGGTTTCACATGTACCCATTCAGATGGAGACGTTTATTCTCGGTGAGGTAGGTCAAGCGTAGGACCTCGTATAAGAGAGATGCCGTAAAGTGGCTACGAAGTACACATAAATATGGCCATTTTTATGCGCTAAAAGCTCTCATTTTTCATATTTCTAGTGCAGTAATGCAGTTCAAATTTCGTGTTTTCAAGTTTGCATGTTTTGGCGCTGCAGTGTGCTGCCCTTTTTACTTAACTATATACGAGTTGGCGACTCTGGGTTCAGCACCTGTTCACACTCAGTCTATGTTTGGATGTGCAGGTCAGGTTTTTGAAATGTAATCTTTAGCCTTCTGATCGTGCACTCCCCGCCTCCTAGCCACAGGTGTTTTAATTATAGTAGGTCCAATACCCCTCCACAGAAAGAGAGAATTTGAGTCCAAGAAGAGGTTTCACATGTACCCATTCAGATGGAGACGTTTATTCTCGGTGAGGTAGGTCAAGCGTAGGACCTCGTATAAGAGAGATGCCGTAAAGTGGCTACGAGGTACACATAAATATGGCTATTTTTATGCGCTAAAAGCTCTCATTTTTCATATTTCTAATGCAGTAATGCAGTTCAAATTTCGTGTTTTCAAGTTTGCATGTTTTGGCGCTGCAGTGTGCTGCCCTTTTTACTTAACATCGTACTGCAAAGAGATTTCGTGCTGATACAGAGCACAGATGGTTTAGTGCAGATAAAGGCATAACGAGGAAGGTTTTTACCAGACAAATTAATTGGATTAAGAAAGTAGCTGCTAAAATACCATTACAACGCAGCAAACAGGTATTTGAAGTTACTGGTGCCATTGAAGTCCCGCAAACCTATAGGTGAAGATTTCTCCAGAGACTTACAGTTAAATAATATCCGAAAAAGATAAATGGTTGCACTCACCGGTACTAAATGAAAACTTCCTTTATTGGTATACTTAATTAAAACATGCCCGCAGGAAGGTACTCAAAAGAAACACTCTGGATGATGGTTGTTTTGCGCCCCTTGTGCTTCAATGGACTTAAATATGAGCAAAGGGTCTAAATACTTATGACTATGTGATATTTCAGTTTTTCTTTTTTAATAAATTTGCAAAAATTTATACATTTTTTTTCCAGTCAAGATGGGGTGCAGAGTGTACATTAATGAGAAAAAAAATGAACTTTTTTGAATTTACCAAATGGCTGCAATGAAACAAAGATTGAAAAATTTAAAAGGGTCTGAATACTTTCCGCACCCACTGTAAAGGTAACTTCACATTAAGCGACGCTGCAGCGATACCGACAACGATCCGGATCGCTGCAGCGTCGCTGTTTGGTCGCTGGAGAGCTGTCACACAGACCGCTCTCCAGCGACCAACGATGTCGGTAACCAGGGTAAACATCGGGTAACTAAGCGCAGGGCCGCGCTTAGTAACCCGATGTTTACCCTGGTTACCATCCTAAAAGTAAAAAAAAACAAACAGTACATACTTACCTACAGCCGTCTGTCCTCCAGCGCTGTGCTCTGCTCTCCTCCTGTACTGTCTGTGTGAGCACAGCGGCCGGAAAGCAGAGCGGTGACGTCACCGCTCTGCTTTCCGGCTGACCGACGCTCACAGCCAGTACAGGAGGAGAGCAGAGCACAGCGCTGGAGGACAGACGGCTGTAGGTAACTATGTACTGTTTGTTTTTTTTTACTTTTCGGATGGTAACCAGGGTAAACATCGGGTTACTAAGCGCGGCCCTGTGCTTAGTTACCCGATGTTTACCCTGGTTACCAGTGAAGACATCGCTGGATCGGTGTCACACACGCCGATCCAGCGATGTCAGCAGGAGTCCAGCGACGAAATAAAGTTCTGGACTTTATTCAGCGACCAACGATGGCACAGCAGGGGCCTGATCGTTGGTCGCTGTCACACATAACGATTTCATTAACGATATCGTTGCTACGTCACAAAAAGCAACGATAGCGTTAACAATATCGTTATGTGTGAAGGTACCTTTACTTTGCCTGACAAGATGTTTTTGATTGAAAAAGCTTTTGAGATCAGTAAACGTACCCTCTTAATGGTACAAATTCAACAAAGAAACATTTTCAGTTCTTTACAACCTAGAAAATGTTTGGAAACTCTTTTATGCAAAATCATTAGGGACAAGACATTCTGAGATTTCTTAGTTTTGAAAAAATCCTGTTATCATTGGGAGGTTTATCCAATAAAATGTGATTTATCCTCTAACAGTTGATGATCTGAACATTATCTTGACTCATTTGCATCAACCATTTAGGAAAATCAGACAAAAAATAGAACTTGCTTAATCGTTTTGAACGTGGTGTATCTATCTCAGATTTATCCTCTCAGTGTTGTTTGTATTGTTTTTATATTGTCTAACATCTCCTTTTGCTGTTTGCAGATAAGAAATGGTTTACATGTTGGATCCTAGTATTAACGACATTAGTGTGTGTAGTTGTCCTGATGTCAGCCATTTTTATATATCAGAAGAATAAAACACACCTAAAAACAAGGAGAACGCAAAAGAGGAGAAGTGAGTATTTTCTTGATATTTGATGTGGTGGTGGGATAAATACTAATATTAATTGCTTTTTTAATAGGCAGAATAAAAGGGCATATTTATTAGACTGCTTGTCAATATAACACTGACATGCTTGATAATACCCAACACTACACAAGTAATGCAGTGTATTATCTCAACGATCAATTGTGGGAATAATAAATATTGCTAACAAAAAATATTTACAAATATTCTTATCTCCACAGTATAAAAACCTGTTAAAAAAAGTGAAAACAAAAATTCAGAATAAAAAGTTGTTTAAATAAATTTGATATCACTACATCCATAACATCCAGTACAATATAACTATCATTATTTAAACCCCATGATGTAAGCTGGGAAAAAAATTATATATTTATATATCGGGAAAATGACACCAGAATTGCTATTTTTGCTAATTCCATCTCAGATAAAATGAAATATAAAGATCTAATTGTCTTATGTATCCCATCAATAAGCACTACAGCTTGTTTCTAAAAAAAAAAAAAAAGGTACAGAGCTCTGTAAGTAAAATATTTAAAAGTTATGGCTTTCACAATATAATACAAAAATGTAAAAAAAAAGTGATTTTCTTATGCAAAAATAGTAAAAAATGTAAAAAAAGTTACAAATTGAATATTACTGTAATCATATCCACCCACACTATACATAGTTACATAGTTACATAGTTATTAAGGTTGAAGGAAGACTATATGTCCATCTAGTTCAACCCATAGCCTAACCTAACATGCCCTAACATGTTGATCCTATAAAACTATATTTTTATTTATTCCACATAGACAACTGCCAAAAAATAAAATGCTGAACAAAGCGCCAGAATTGCTGTTTTTTTTAATTCCTTCTGCAAAAAATGATATAAAAAGTGACCAAAAATTCTTAGGTAACCAAACATAGTACCACAGAAAACATGACCTCGTCCTGGGAAAAAAAAAATGTCTCACACAATTCTATTTATGGACAAATAAATTATGGATCTCAAATGTAGTGACTGAATAAAACAACATGTTTTTATTTAAGTGGTGTGTTTATTGTGTAATAGTAATAAAACTGCACAATCTACTAAACTGTATGTCAACACATTTTTGTGCAGTAAATGAAAAGCGTAAAAATTAAATTGTCAAAAATCAGCAGAATTGTATGTGCCCAAAAATGGTGCCAGTGACAAATGCTAATCATCCTACAAAAACTGAAAAATGGCTCCTGGAATGCAGCAATAATAAAACCATGAAAAGAAGATATATACAGACAAAATTCTTCTCCTCTTCTGCCTTCTCTTCCTCTTTCTCCTCCTCGTCTTCTTCCTTCTTCACCTCTTTCTCCTCCTCTTCCTTCTCTTACATCACTTTTGTGTTATGTTCTTTTTTTTCTTCCAGATCACACATCACATGCATCTACTGGACATGAATCAGTAAGTGAAATAATGTTTATTAAAGGAGTTTCAAGGGCATATGTACTCAACAGGAAGGCCAATCTGCTATTAGGGTGTCCTTGAAAGAGTGGCCCCAATTTAATGGGCAGCATTCTTCATTTTCACAGGCAGTGAGATGCTCTTTCCTAAGGTCTTGCAACATTGGAAAATAAGGGTGAATTAACAATAGGATCACTGAAATGAGATAAAAGTGCTAAACAGGCACCTCCAGTCCTCCTGCTTTCAGGCATGACAGCACCAAAAGGGGGTGAAATTTATCCCCTTCATGACCTTGGGATTTTCCGTTTTTCCGTGTTCGTTTTTTGCTCCCCTTCTTCCCAGAGCCATAACTTTTTTATTTTTCTGTCAATATGGCCATGTGAGGGCTTATTTTTTGTGAAACAAGTTGTACTTTTGAACGACATCACTGGTTTTAGCATGTTGTGTACTAGAAAACGGGAAAAAAAATTCCAAGTGCTGTGAAATTGCAAAAAAGTGCAATCCCACATTTGTTTTTTGATTGGCTCTTTTACTTCAGGTTCAATAAATGCTTAAAGTGACTTGTCATTATGATTCTACTGGTCATTGCGAGTTCATAGACACCAAACATGGCTAGGTTGTCTTTTATCTAAGTGGTGAAAAAAAAATCCAAACTTTGCTAAAAAAAAAAAATTGCGCCATTTTCCGATACTCGTAGCGTCTCCATTTTTCGTGATCTGGGGTCGGGTGAGGGCTTATTTTTTGCGTGATGAGCTGGCGTTTTTAATGATAGCATTTTGGTGCAGCTATGTTCTTTTGATCGCCCGTTATTGCATTTTAATGCAATGTCGCGACGACCAAAAAAAGCTTAATTCTGGCGTTTCCAATTTTTTTCTCGCTACACCGTTTAGCGATCAGGTTAATCCTTTTTTTATTGATTGGGCGATTCTGAACGCGGCGATACCAAATATGTGTAGTTTTGATTTTTTTTTTATTGATTTATTTTGAATGGAGCGAAAGGGAGGTGATTTAAACGTTTATATTTTTTTTATTTTTTTCACATTTTTTAACTTTTTTTTTTTACTTTTGCCATGCTTCAATAGCCTCCATAGGAGGCTAGAAGCTGGCACAACGCGATTGGCTCTGCTACATAGCAGTGATCATCATTTCGCTGCTATGCAGCAGAAATGCAGGTGTGCTGTGAGCGCCGACCACAGGGTGGCGCTCACAGCAGGCCGGCATCGGTAACCATAGAGGTCTCAAGGACCTCTATGGTTACAATGCAGAAGCATCGCTGACCCCCGATCATGTGACGGGGTTGGCGATGCGCTCATTTCCGGCCGCCCGGCCACAAGCGCCAGTTAAATGCCGCTGTCAGCGTTTGACAACGGCATTTAACTAGTTAATAGCGGCAGGTGAATCGCGATTTCACCCGCCGCTATTGTGGGCACATGTCAGCTGTTCAAAACAGCTGACATGTCCCGGCTTTGATGCGGGCTCACGGCCATAGCCCTGCATCAAAGCGCGGTATCTGACCTCGGACGTACTATCCCGTCCGAGGCCAGAAAGAGATTAAATCGGGGTGCCAATTACATCCATGTATGCTTCTAAAGATATTGCCCAATTTGAAAACTTTTACTTGCAATTTCTCAAAAGACAAGTGGATCATATAGAACCACTAATGATGAGCTGATATCACTGCTTGATATCTGTTCCTTTTCTTTCAATAAAATCCTCTGGTCCTCCTTACTGCTAAAAGTTACTCTCGGGTTTTGGAGGACTCTATCGTTTATCCAATGTAGCATGTAAACTTCTCCTAGATCTACAATGTTTTTCAAAGCCCCATGCCCTTGGGGTGACACACTGTACTAACCAAGATTTCCCCAAGAAATTGAGGCTTATAAGGAGTCTTTACAAGAGATGAGCAAATTTGTTCAGAAAACGATCTCCAAACATAAATTCGTCATGAATATGGGACATTCGGATTCGTGATTGGAAACCCGAGCAAAATCTATAAAAATCGGTAACATTCGGTAAAAGTGCGGGGAAATAAAGTCAGATAATGTACCGTAATAATTATAATAATAATAATCATAGCTATAATAGTGCAGCTAGATAGTGTCCAGTGTGGCTGTAAAATTTACCTTCCGGAATTTTTTTTTTTATGTGCGCCATTACTGAAGTTCTCAAACAAAGCAGGCATAGGCACATATCCTTTAAGTATGTTGTGCACTGCTGAATCTATAGCGCTGCATGCACAAGTATAGCATTATAAATAATATTTTTTCAGTAGGTAAATGTCAAAAAGCCTGCTGCATCCAACATTTTAGCTAGTTAGATAGGTGGTTGTATATCAGTCAGAGAGTGTAGCGAGCTACTGTCCAGTGTGGCTGTTAAATATACCTTCCATCTATCTCCTCTAGGGCCTCCCCCTGCCTCCTCAACCCCTGCCTTAACGAAACTCACATTTCAACAGTGCAGAGCAAACGCCCACCACCTCCGTACTGCACAGCCAGGGCTCACCGCAATCAGGCAGTCTTTAAATTGATATGCCTTGGAGAACACAGTCACAGAGCTGAAGAGTTGTGGACAGCTCTTCAGGCTGAGTTTGATCAATGGTTGTTAACAGGTTGATATGCGATGCTCCGACATGGTAGAATTCCACTCTGCACATGTTGCAGCAATGAGCCCTGACGCGGTATGTCTTGTCATATAGCCTGGGCCAACCCAGTATGGACATGGCACATATCACGTTTACAGAGAGGGCACAGATTAAAGACCTCTGCCCCCTTCTGCACAGTTTTGAAATGGCTTCTAAGATGGTTAGCGCTGACGATGCCATCATCAGCATTACTTTTCTGGTCATCTATATGCTTGAGCAGACTTTGAAAAGCCTGCAGGAGGAGATGGTGGTGGATAGTGGTGGAGCCGCATATTCATTACTGTAATGAGCGGTACCATGTGACCGCTCGCTACAGGAAGAAGCTGCCGGCGCGGGGGAACAGACGTGCAGGGACCACGCCAGGAGCAGGTGAGTATAACGGGGGCATATTCACCTGCTCCCCTTTCCACCATCAGCGCCGCTGCATATTCCGCATCCTCTGCAGTGACGCTCAGGTCAGAGGGCGCGAAGACGTGATTAGTGCGTGCCACCCTCTGCCTGAACATCAGTGCAGATGATGGGGAAGACACAGCGGCAATCAGCGGTGGAACAGGAAAGGTGAGTATAGCAAGTGTCAGGGGTCTGAGAGGGGAGTATGTAATTTTTTAATCGGAGCAACAGCATATGGGGCAAATGTCTGTATGGAGCATCTTATGGGGCCATGTGCAGCATTATATGGGGCAAATATCTGTATGGATCATCTTATGGGGCTATGTGCAGCGTTATATGGGGCAAATATCTGTATAGAGCATTTTATGGGGCCATGTGCAGCATTTTATGGGGCAATTATCTGTATGGAGCATCTTATGGAGCCATGTGCAGCGTTATATGGGGCAAATATTTGTATGGGGCCATGTGCAGCATTATATGGGGCAATTATCTGTATGGAGCATCTTATGGGGCCATGTGCAGCATTATATGGGGCAAATATCTGTATGGGGCCATGTGCAGCATTATATGCGGCAAATATCTGTATGGAGCATCTTATGGGGCCATGCGCAGAATTATATGGGGCAAATATTATTATTATTATTATTATTATTTATTGTTATAGCGCCATTTGTTCCATGGCGCTTTACATGTGAGGAGGGGTATACATAATGAAAACAAGTACAATAATGTTAAACAATACAAGTCATAACTGGTACAGGAGGAATGAGGACCCTGGCCGCGAAGGCTCACAATCTACAGGGGATGGGTGAGAAAACAGTAGGTTAGGGTAGAGATGGTCATGCAGCGGTTTGTTCGATCGGTGGTAGCTGCAGGTTGTAGGCTTGTCTGAAGAGGTGGGTCTTCAGGTTCTTTTAATATCTGTATGGAGCATCTTATGGGGCCATAATCAACATTTGTGCAGAATTATATGGGGCATATTTAAATATGGAGCATCTTATGGGGCCCATCATGAACTGTATGGAGCATTATATGGGGCTCCTGATTCAATATGGATATTCAAAAACACTTAACCTACTGATGTCTCAATTAATTTTACTTTTATTGGTATCTATTTTTATTTCTGAAATTTACCAGTAGCTGCTGTATTTCCCACCCTAGGCTTATACTCGAGTCAGTAAATGTTCTCAGTTTTTTGTGACAAAATTAGGGGGGTCGGCTTATACCCGGATCGGCTTTTACTCGAGTATATACAGTATATTAGCAGACTCAACCAAATCTGAAGAATTTTTTAAGTTTCCAAATTACAAAACTACAAAATTTTAGTTTTTAATACAGATATGGTCCAGGCCAACAAACCAAGTAAGTTAGTAACTATTTCTTTCCTTTTCCACAACTTTTATACAACTGTTGGGTTAGTTACAGTATGTCATAGATTTTTACTTTGAAGAAAAACATGAATGTAACATCTGATGGTGGTGGTAGACCATTGGTCTGGATCAGAAGAAGTGATCTGCATGTTGACAATATCCTTGTCGTTTTTGTTTTTTTTAAGGATGACATAGTTTATTCAAACCTGAAGATCCATTCGCAGACACAAAGGTGAAGATGAAACCTATTCCCTGCCCCTCAACGAACATCTAACAATATGTGAAATAAAGATTTCTTGAACTATACTTTTACGGTAGATCATTTTGACTAGTTTTAAACCTACTAAATTCATCTCCAAGATGTTTTTACATGAGCTCCTGCTCATCGACCTTCCTGTGGAAAAGTGAAAGTCCTGTCACATGGATAACATGGAGGTCTGAAGACTCCTTCTGAACTAATAAGCATTTGTTAATCTAATTTACAGTATATTTTCTTGGTGATTTTTGAAGCTACCAAATTTATCTCCAAGATGATTCATCATTAGTAGGGATGAGCAAACCTAGATGGTAAGTTCAGGGTCCTTACTGAACACATAGTGTCCGTGCACAGACCCCGAACATAGACTTCTCCAGGAAGTCTGTGTTACTGTTCGGGTTCGCAGCCCGAACAAAGCTTGTTGAAAGGCTATCGTGCAGCCAATCAACAAGCTTTGCTGTTTGGGCACTTCCAGCTAAATCACAATCGCTGTGTCAAGTATTCGCATAGTCAATAAGTATTTGTATTTTTGAGAACCAGCAAAGCCAATGACTACGGGCTGCAGCCCCCAGCTGTTAGCTTTATCATGGCTGGTTATCAAAAATAGAGGGGTCCCACATCATTTTTTTTAAATTATTTATGCAATTTCAAAAAACGGTGCTCAGTGCTTCACATAATTGATGATCAGCCAAGCTAAAGTAGACAGCTGGGGACTGGTATTCTCAGATTGGGAATGGTCCATGTACACACATGGTCAAAGATGTTGGTACCCCTCATTTACTGACATAAAAAACACAATGGTCACAGAAATAACTTGAATCTGACAAAGTAATAATGAATAAAAGATCTATGAAAATGAACAAATCAAAGTCAGACATTGCTTTTCAACTATGCTTCCACAGAATTAAAAAAAAAATAACTCTTAAAATAGGCCTGGACAGAAATAATGGTAGCCTTGAAAGTAATGTGACAAAAGGGACATGTTAAAGCAAGGTGTGTCCAATAATTAGCATCACAGGTGTCTAAAATCTAGGAATCAGTGAGTGGGCCTGTATATAGGGCTACAGATACTCACTGTGCTGTTTGGTGACATGGCGTGTATCACACTCAACATGGACCAGAGGAAGCGAAGGAAAGAGTTGTCTGAGGAGATTAGAAAGAAAATTATAGGCAAACATGTTAAAGATAAAAGTTATAAGACCTTCTCCTTCTCCAGGCAGCTTGATGTTCCTGTGACTACAGTTGTACATGTTATTCAGAAATTTAAGATCCATAGGAGTGTAGCCAACCTCCCTGGACGTGGCAGCAGGAGGAAAACTGATGACAAATCAAAAAGGCGGATAATACGAATGGTAACAAAAGAGCCCAGAAAAACTTCTAAACAGATTAAAGGTGAATTTCAAGCTCAAGGAACATCAGTGTCAGATCGCACCATCTGTCGTTGTATGAGCCAAAGTGGACTTCATGGGAGACGACCAAGGAGGACACTATTGTTGAAATAAAATCATAAAAAAGCCAGACTGGAATTTGCCAAACTACATGTTGACAAGCCACAAAGCTTCTTTGAGAATGTCCTGTGGACAGATGAGACAAAAATGGAACTTTTTGGCAAGGCACATCAGCTCTATGTTCTATGAAAAATGAAGCTTATCAAGAAAAGAACACTGTCCCTACCTTGAAACATGGAGGAGGCTCTGTTACGTTCTGGGGCTGCTTTGCTGCATCTGGCATAGGGTGTCTAGAATCTGTGCAGGGTACAATAAAATCTCAAGACTGTTATAAGGGATTCTATAGAGAAATGTGCTGCCCAGTGTCTGAACTCTTGGTCTCAGTTACAGGTCATGGGTCTTGCAACAGGATAATGACCCAAAACACACAGCTAAAAACACCCAAGAATGGCTAAGAGGAAAACATTGGACTATTCTGAGGTGGCCTTCTATGAGCCCTGACCTATATCCTATTGAGCATCTTTGGAAAGAGCTGAAACATGCCGTCTGGAAAAGGCAACCTTCAAACATGACACAACTGGAGCAGTTTGCTCTAGAGGAGTGGGACAAAATACCTGTCAAATGTGCAGAAGTCTCATTGACAGCTACAGGAATCGTTTGATTGCAGTAATTGCCTCAAAAGGTTGTGCAACAAAATATTAAGTTGATAAATGATATCACATGATAAATGATACCACATGATAAAAGGATGCCTCAACGCTTTTGCAGGTCTGCAACCAGGATGTCATGACTGCCGTTTGCTGTATCCTCTGGCATCGTTTTTTTCCATTAGCCTCCTGACGCACTGTCATCATGGAAGGGAAACGCGTTGAGCCATCCTTTTATCATGTGGATTCCAGATAAGTTTTGGTTTCTCAGTTTACTGTGGCTTACTACATCTGCTGGGCAATATGTACCTTCTGGGATTTGTGCAATAGGAAAAGCTGCAATAGTTATTATGTTGCTTTAGTTACAGTGTTGACCTGTGCACCTTAATGAGGTTTCACATGTATATTTTTGTCCATATTTGGTGTGTTATCGAGGCTTGATATCTTTGCCTGGGGCCCTCTTAGCATGTGTATACCTCTTAGATCCCAATAAAGGTTACTTTGTGGTTTTTGGAGGCTGTACAAATATGGAGAGTCGCAGTATCTTTTTATGCATCTGATATGAGGTAATTTCCTCTGTTTTTGGCGGCTGTAGTCTTGTGATTCTCCGCATGACTCAAATATTTGCTCTATTTTTCCTCCTAAAGCTGGTTATATAGGACTATAGGGTATAACAACTTTGTAGTTCATATCGCGTGCCCCTGGTACATCATTTTTATTTATTTTTGTATGTAAGCCTACTTTAAACTTATCGATTTGAGTTTACACTGTCCTTTACACTCTTTTCCCCTCTAGTCTTTCTATACACGTGGTTCCCTCACCACCTTTATCAGTGAGAGGTGTGAGGGTAAGCGTGTAGGGTCATTTAGGGTTAGCCGACGGGAGCGGGGGCGCCACTGTGATTCAATTGTAGGGTGCCAACCTCCGCTGTCAGGCAGGGACAGTGTTAGTAGGGCGTTTTAAGGGCTAGTTAGTATAGGCTTTTTTCATGTCATTTTCTTCACCCTAGCTTGTTGCTTGTCAAATTGGAGTTCAATCATTTTAGTCATGTTATAAGTATATTGTACTTGGTTCTTTCTCTTTACAGTTGGCTTGTTTAGGGTAAGACATCGGTCCCTACGGTTTACACTTAAACCTTCCTTTCTTTTTCTTCAACGGCACGCTGTATTATGGTACCCATTTCTATATATTTGGTTGGACCAGATGGCGCTAGGGTTCAATAGTGCACATCCAGGGCGAGCCGTCGTTGAGTGGGGGCGCCACTTTGCGTACAAGATAGGGTGCCAACCTCCACTGCTAGGAAGGGTATACTAGGGAGTAACAGGGTATAGTAGGGGCCCAGTTAATAATTATTTCTTTGGATGTGGGTTTGTGGTAAATTGTCAAAAGGTTTATTAATAGTCTTTAATAAAGATATTTTTTTAGGTATTGGGTTTTTTCTGTTTGAGTATTAGATTACCATACCATTATATCTATATATAAAAAAAAAATTCACCTCCTGTCGCCTCCAACTCAAAAATATTGCCAGAATCCATTCCTTCCTCAGCCCACAATCTACCAAAATTCTTGTGCATGCCCTCATCATCTCCCGCCTCGACTACTGCAACACCCTCCTCTGTGGCCTCCCCGCTAACTCTCTTGCACCACTCCAGTCTGTCCTCAACTTTGCTGCCTGGCTAATCCACCTCTCTCCTCGCTACTCCCCTGCTTCTCCCATCTGCAAATCCCTCCACTGGCTTCCAATTCCCCAACGAATCCAGTTCAAACTACTAACACTGATCTACAAAGCCATTCATAACCTGTCTCCTCCATATATCTCTGAACTAATCTCCCAATATCTTCCCTCACGTAATCTCCGATCCTCCCAAGACCTCCTACTCTCCTCCACACTTATTCGTTCCTCACACAGCCGCCTTCAAGATTTCTCCTGAATATCCCCCATCCTCTGGAATTCCATGCCTCAATACGTCCGACTATCGACCACCCTCGGCTCCTTCAGACGGAACCTGAAAACCCATCTCTTCAAGAAAGCCTACAGCCTGCAATAACCATTCTGCCGCCTCGCCATCGCCAGAGCTGCCGCCTCACCGCCGCCAGAGCCGCTGCCTCGCCCCTACCTTCTGCCTCTTCCCCACTATCCCAAAGAATGGAAGTCCACAAGGACAGGGTCCTCTCCCCTCTGTACCAGTCTATCACTGTAAATTTGTTTACTGTAAACGATATCTATAACTCTGTATGTAACCCCTTTCTCTTGTACAGCACCATGTAATTAATGATGCTATATAAATAAATAATAATAATAATAATTACATTACTGATCCTGTGTTTCATCCTGTATTATACTCCAGAGCTGTGTGGCACCCCAGAAGTCCGGTTGCCACAGTGGCATTGTCTTCCTCACAGGGGGTGATGTCATCCTTGTAAGAAAGGAGGGGTCCCCTTATCAGGTGACTCCAGCATCCAACATTTTTACTTACTCTAGACCAGAATGGGGAGCTCTAACACCCGGTTTCAGGGGAGCTTCTCTGTAAGTTCTGGCCTGGAGGCGGAGTTAGTTAGTCTGAGTCTGAGAGAGGAGAGTAGGGAAGTCGAGGAGAACCTGGGGAGGGGAGCTGTAACCAAGCTAACCCCAGAGCTGAGCACCAGAAACCGGACACCGGAGTCCATGGTTGTTCGGGTACTGAAGTCCCGGCAGCTAAATCCGGAGGGCAGGAGACTGCAAGTCTCCTGGCCCAACTAACACCCAGCGGCACAGCAGCATAGCAGAGCCCGGAGCCGCCATGAAGGAGCGACACCCGAATAGGTTCAAGAGGCCTGCCAGGCAGGTACTGTTTTATTTTGAATGTCAATGAAAGGAACTTGAGCAGAGCTTAAAGCAGCAAAGACCTAACAGGACAGCGCAGTTGGGAAACCTCCAAACTTACCTGGCTAGGTGGATCCTAAATTGCTTCCAGGCTGTCCGGATCTCCATGACTACCTGTTACCCATGCCATGGACTGCACCTTCAGCCATCAAGTAAAGGTAAAGAAAACTACAGTCCTTGTGTCCTCCAGTCATTTCTCGCACCCTCAATCCTGCACCCCAACCTCCGCGATCCCTTACATTAGTACCGGTATCCCTTGAGCCTCACTCCACCTGTGGGGAGCAGAATTATCCCAGCTGGCTCACCATCGGCCCCAGCGGTCCCCTTAAGCAGCGCTGGCCATCCATTGCTGAACACCACAGGTGGCGTCACATTAAGTCCCCTATAAACCTTTACTCATTATTTTATTGCGCGCCCAGGGCCACGGACCATGTCACTGCTGCCGTGGCAACCCCCTGAAGAACTGTCCAACCCGAACCGAGTACCCCATGGCCCTAGCGGGCATGGCAGCTGATCTCACTATTCTCCTAATTGTCACTGTTGCATTAATAATCCTGTACAGATCCTGGATATCTGCAAATTTATGAACATCCATATAGTTTATCTTTCCTTCCTTGCATCCACATTTTTACCAGCAGTACAATCAGCAGAACAGTAAAAAAGGCTGAAGAGAGGTGACGTCCGTAAGGTAAATCTGAGACAACATTATCTACATCTTGTGATATGTGCAGAGGTCACTGCGCAGAGACCGAGACTGGAATACTGAGATTCTCCACACAAGCAGCAGGATCCAATCTTCCGTCTGGGTGGGACCTACCATTGAACCTCATTTTCTCCATGTTCGAGTCCCAGGGGTCCAGGGAGCTGACATATATGTCATTTTGTGGGGTCCATACAGAAGCTTTTAAAGAATTAGTATTTTTCTCATTCTACAGAGCTGGTATTGTCAGTCAGGAAATGGACAGCACAAGTGACCACAGCGCTGTCCCAATGTCGCTCACTTGCAGAGGGTCAGTTAAGGTTTTCAATTTGATTGAAATCTAATGGATTTCTCCATATATTACATGGGTTATCCGACTGCTTTGACCCCCAGTGATCAGCTGTGATCGATGGTGGAATCTTTCTCAACATCTGCTTAGTAGGATCTTAAAGGGAACCTGTCACCCCGTTTTTTGAGATTGAGCTATAAATACTGTTAAATAGGGCCTGCGCTGTGTGTTCCTATAGTGTATGTAGTGTACCCCGATTCCCCACCTATGCTGAGAAATAACTTACCAAAGTCGCCGTTTTCGCCTGTCAATCAGGCTGGTCAGGTCGGGAGGGCGTGGTGACATCGCTGGTTCTTCCTCAGCTTTACGTTGGTGGCGTAGTGGTGTAGTGGTGAACAAGCAGCGCGCGATCTGCGCTGTCATCCCTTTCGTCGGTGGGGGCGGCCATCTTCCTGGGGCCGCGCGTGCGCAGATCGAGTGCTCTGCTGCACGGGGCTTCAGGAAAATGGCCGCGGGATGCCGCGCGTGCGCATTAGAGATCGCGGCGGCCATTTTCCCAAAGCCGAGTTTGCATCTCGTCACCACGCCCTCCCGACCTGACCAGCCTGATTGACAGGCGAAAACGGCGACTTTGGTAAGTTATTTCTCAGCATAGGTGGGGAATCGGGGTACACTACATACACTATAGGAACACACAGCGCAGGCCCTATTTAACAGTATTTATAGCTCAATCTCAAAAAACGGGGTGACAGGTTCCCTTTAAGTTCTCAGGATCATCACCAATCTAATCTCTCTGTAATACTATTGTAGGAACTCGAGGATTCTGGTAGCACGGGGCAATGAACAGACAGAGACGGGTTTCTTTATTGCAAATAGTGTATTTGTACAACAGCAATAACACCCAAAACAATATACTGATAACCCGCAATGAAACAAGTCCTTGAAACATATACAGCAAATCGGCAGAGTTCTTAAGGCAGAGTCCTCGGCATGGTGATCAAAAGGTGAGTGTGAAAGGTGATGTGGTTCAGATCCAAACACTGTCGGTGCAGAAAGAGTCAAATCCAGTTATGTCGTAAACACAGGGAAGTCCAGAACAAGTCCACAGGTTAATCCTAGGTGTGGCATGGACAGGGGTAAGTCCAGAAACTAGTTCACAAGTTGATCTCAGTTGTGGCATAAATACGGGTAAGTTCAGAAACAAGTTCACATTAAAGTATTATACTGGTGTTGTTTCCAACAGCTCCCACCGGGGGGAGTAAATGAAGGATTAAATAGCAAAACACAGTCCAGCAACTTAGTTCAAAAACACAGTTCAGAAACAGAGTTTTACCAGGAGGAGTGAACCAAGGGTTAAGTTCCAAGTAAACAGATTAAAGATAACTTAGAGAGTGCAGTTTACATACGCAGAGAATGTACAGAGCCATGGGTAGAAGCACAGTAGAACAAGCAGCTAAGCTGAAGGGGAACGGAAGCAGAATACTCCAGCAAAGAAGCTGACACCTGAGTCGGGTTTTAAACAAATGAACAGGAAATAGGGCAGACAAAAACAGCAAACTCCACCTTAACAAAGGGCAAGATCATTCACAAGGTGACTTGGAAAACCCGGAATACTGACATTACTCCCCCCCTAGAAATGGCCTCAGGACGATCCTGGACCAGGCTTGTCTGAGTATCAACAATGAAACTGAGCAATCTTCAGGGGAGCATTGATGTTAGTTACTGGTTCCCAAGAATAGTTTTCAGGGTAGTAACCCTGCCATCTAACTTTGATACCGAAGCTGGTTTCTATGAAGTCTTAAATCAATAATGTCCTGTACCACAAATTGTTCTTCACCATCAACCAACACTGGTGGAGGAGGAGGTATGATACGTCCCTGAAATGTGTTAAGAGAAACTGGTTTTAATAAAGAAACATGAAATATTGGGTGTACATTTAGAGTTCTTGGTAGCTTCAGCCGACAAGCAACAGAGCTCACAATCCCGGTGATCTTGAATGGTCCGATAAACTTCTGTCCCAGTTTCTGTGAAGGAACACGCAATCTTAGATTCTTGGTGGACAACCAAACTGAGTCTCCTACCTTATACAAAGGTGCCGGTTTCCGGAATCTATCGGCTGACTTTTTGTAACGCTCCTGTGCTACGGTCAGGGAGTCTTTCAAAACTTCCAGATTACGTTGCAACACCACCACTCTGTCTTGAACTGCCAGTACCGAAGTAGCAACCGGAGACCTACGCAAAATATTTGGTTGATATCCCAGATTGGTGAAAAATGACGTTACCTTCATGGAACTGCTCTGTGAGTTGTTATACGAAAATTCCGCTAACGAAAGTAGCTTCAGGCAATCAGCCTGCAAATGACTGACGTAACAGCGTAGATATTGCTCCAAGGTTTGATTGGTCCGTTAAGTCTGCCCGTTTGTCTGAGGATGGTATGCAGAGACAATCAAATGTTAATGTAATGCGCAGAACAAAATCCTTTCCAAAACCTAGAGGTAAATTGTATTCCCCGGTCAGAAATAATCTCATCTGGTACCCCATGCAGCCGGAAAACATTCTGTATAACCAGATCCACTGTCTCTGTAGCTGAGGGAAGACCGGTACAGGGAATAAAATGAGCAGCCTTCGTTAAACGGTCCACTACCACCAAAATAGTATTTTTACCGCCAGAGGTGGGTATCTCCACAATAAAGTCCATCAAAATAGACCCCCAAAGGTGAGATGGTACGGGTTGAGGCTTAAGAAGGCCAGTAGGTGAAACAAGAGGAACTTTGTACCGGGCACAAACCTCACAAGAGCGGACATAGTCATTCACATCTTTCAAGCAGGTAGGCCACCAGAAAAAACGACTTAAAAATTCCTGCATCTTCTGTACCCCCGATGACCAGCCAATACGGAGTCATGGACCAATTTGAGAATTCGAAGTCTCACAGCCTCAGGGACATAAATACATCGATCTCTAAACCATACACCATTCTGAAAGACAAGACTCACATTGTCAGGTGGGGCAGCCAGAAATACATCATCATAGGCCAGCTTGATCTCCTCCCTCATGTCCCGGTCCTGAAGCACTCCTATGATATTGGCATCAGACAAGATGGTCTTAGACGGGATCCCAGGCACGGAGTCCATTGTGTGAATTCGGGATAATGCATCGGCTTTCCCATTACGTGAACTTGGGAGGTACGAGATAATAAAATAACAGTGGTTCAAGAACAAACTCCATCTAGCTTGTCGAGGAGAGAGACATCTGGCGGACTTAATGAATTCCAAATTGCGGTGATCTAGGAGCACTACTACCTGTTGAGTTGCTCCCTGCAAATGGTGTCTCCATTCCTTAAAGGCGGAAATGATTGCCAATAGTTCCTCATCTGCAATATCATAGTTCAGTTCAGCAGATAATAACCTGCGAGAAAAGAAGGTACACGGGTGCAGCAAACCTTTGTCTCCGGTTCGTTGTGAGAGGATTGCTCCCAGTGCACAGTCAGAAGCGTCCACCTCCACGACAAAAGGCAGTGCAGGATCCAGGTGCGTCAATATCGGAGCCGTGGTAAAACAAACCTTGAGGCGGTCAAAGGCTCCCTGGGCTTGTGAAAACCATACAAACTTCTTCCCCTTCTTAGTGAGGAGAGTGATGGGACTGACAATTTCCAAAAAATTCTGGATAAAGCGTCTATAAAAGTTACAAAACCAATGAATCATTGTACCTCTTTAATGTTTCCTGGTACTGGCCAATCTATGATCGCCTGGATCTTGCTGGACTCCATATTGAATCCCTGGGGAGAAATAACATAGCTGAAAAATTGAATTTTGGAGCAAAGAAATTCACACTTTTGAAGTTTGATGTACAAATGATTATCTCTCAAACGTCTGAGCATGGTCTTGACATGTTCCTGTAGGGAATCAGAGAAAATCAAGATGTCATCCAGGTAAATTACTACATAATGATCCAGTAAATCCCTGAAAATATTGTTGGCTAAGTGTTGGAAAGCAGCAGGAGCGTTACACAGTCCAAATGGCATCACTAAATATTCAAAAGGTCCATACCGACATCTAAAAGCTGTCTTCCATTCGTCTCTGGGACGTATACGGAGTAAATTATATGCCCCGCGACGATCAAATTTGATAAATATTTTAGCTTGACAAACTCTCTCCAACAATTCAGGAATTAGCGGCAACGGGTACCTGTTACGAACGGTTACCTTATTTAGCTCCCGGTAGTCAATGCAAGGTCTTAAAGTCCCATCTTTCTTCTTTACAAAGAATATGGGAGCTCCCCCTGGTGAAGAAGATGGTCAGATAAATCCCTAAATTCTCATCTATATATTCTCGTAATGTCTTTAATTCTGGAGCTGCCAATGGGTAAACATGGCCGAAAGGAATCGTTGCCCCAGGAAGCAGTTCTATGGGGCAGTCATATGGTCTATATGGAGGGAATTGATCTGCCTTCCTCTTGTCACCAATGTCTGAGAATACCTGGTAAACAGAGGGACAGTAGATACCTGTATTGTTTCCTCCAAATTCTGGGTAAGTGGAGCCGTTACCGTTGGATTGATGGTAGGGCTACATTTCGGAAGGAAGGATATCTCCTTGGTTTCCTAATTGATGTTTGGATTTTGTGACTGTAACCAGGGAATTCCTAAAATTACAGGAAAATGAGGAGAAGATATTAACATAAATAAAAGGGTTTCCTGATGGTCTGGTTCCATCTTACACTTCAGAAGCACCATCTCCCGGTCTACTGGTCCGGAAACTAACGGAGAACCACCGTTTCCATGGTGACTGGTGAGGCTCTTAGTTGTGTCTTAATACCATGTTCCCTGGCAAAAGAAGAATCCATGAAATTCCCGCCTGCTCCAGAGTCTATCATAGCAGAACTTGATATCCACTGTATTTCCCACTGAATCTGAATAGGAAGAGAACAATGTGAATATTTATCCCCTTGATCTTTAGGGGAAGTCCAGAAACTAGTTCAAAAGTTGATCTCAGTTGTGGCATAAACACGGGTAAGTCCAGAAACAAGTTCACATTAAAGTATTATACTGGTGTTGTTTCCAACAGCTCCCACCGGGGGGAGTAAATGAAGGATTAAATAGCAAAACACAGTCCAGCAACTTAGTTCAAAAACACAGTTCAGAAACAGAGTTCTATCAGGAGGAGTGAACCAAGAGTTAAGTTCAAAGTCAACAGACTAAAGATAACTTAGAGAGTGTAGCTTACATACGCAGAGAATGTCCAGAGCCACGGGTAGAAGCACAGTAGAACAAGCAGCTGAGCTGAAGGGGAATTTAAGCAGAATACTCCAGCAAAGAAGCTGACACCTGAGCTGGGTTTTAAACAAACGAACAGGAAATAGGGAAGACAAAAACAGCAAACTCCACCTTAACAAAGGGCAAGATCATTCACAAGGTGACTTGGAAAACCCGGAATACTGACACTCATTTATAAAATAGTATCCATTTACAGGATTGAAATTGTAATGATACTGGCAGCTTTATTTTAGCTCAACCCGATTCAAATAAATACAGTTGAGCTGCAATACTAAATGAAGCCTGTAGGCAAGAGTGGTGCTGTTTCTAGGAAAAAAATAAATAAAAGCAGTACTTTTTCCTTATTTTATTAAACTTACTTTCAAAAGGTCGTTGTCACGATAGGACTGGCGAGTAAACTGGGACCAGGGGCACCTTTAATGGCCCTAGCACTAGACGGTGCCCTAGCTCGCCCTGTTCCCAGGGATACCTCAGATGGCCGGGGGCCTCCGCCCTTGCCCTGACTCCCAGCTGCAGCCCTGCATTTGTCCCCCTCACCCACCCGGGGAAGAAAGGTGCTACCGTGTACCACAGCACACTAACCCGACAGACAGGGGAACAAAGACAAGGGTAAAAGAAAATTCCACCCACACAAATTATACTCTCACAAATAACAGAGGTATTTACCAGGGTGTGAAGGAAGGGGAAGAAAATAAGGCAGGTAAGGATGAGGAATTTCCAAGCGTACAAACCAAGCAACAGTCGCACAATAAACTCCTCCAGCTCTCCAAACACCAGCTCCTCACTCTCCAGATCGATGTAGCAAGTGCTATCTCAGTCAAGGACCTGCCCAGAAGGCCTAGCTTTTATAGGAGAGAGGAGTGGCTAACCGACCACTGCTGAGTGCAGCGATTTCCACATAGCTGATTAAGTCCTGTCCTACTGAAAGAAAACAAACACATTTAATACACCGGACAAGTGCTTCTTCTCAACGGCGAAGCAGGAGCCATCAGATGCTGCGGTCTTCTGGCACTGCTCTGACGCAGTACCTCCATGACAGTACCACCTTCTACGAGGGACCTCCAGAACCTCAGGGCCTGGTTTACCTGGGTGTGCCACATGAAAGGCCCGAACCAGTTTGGCCGCATGGACAACAGAAGCTGGAACCCACATCCTCTCCTCAGGACCGTACCCCTTCCAATGTACCATGTATTGAAGTGACCGACAAACAAGACCTTTGCTATCTGGAACTCCAGATTACCATCGACAACGACAGGAGAAGGTGGCAGAGGTGAAGGTCCTGCAGATGCCGCATACTTCTTGAGAAGTGAACAGTGAAAAGCATTATGGATTTTAAAAGTAGGTGGCGGAGCAAGACGGAAAGCTACCGGATTGACGATGGCTAAGATCTTATAAGGACCAATAAACCTGGGACCCAATTTCCAAGACGGAACCTTCAGCTTAATGTTCCTTGAGGACAGCCACACCACATCACCAACACACAGGTCCGGACCCACCAAACGTCTCTGATCAGCCACACTCTTATATTTGGAATCCATCTTTCGCAAATTACTAATCACTCTCTGCGATATAGTAGAAATAGAAGAAGAAAAACGTTCCTCCTCCGGTAAACCAGAAAGGTGAACACCATTAAATGAACTGAACTGCGAATGGAACCTAAATGCCCCGAAAAATGGGAACTTAATCCTCCCGATTCTCAGACACAAAACATCTAAGATAAGTCTCTAAATTCTGATTAGCTCATTCAGTCTGCCAATTAGACTGCGGGGGAAAAGCCGAAGAAAAAGACAAATGGATCCCCAGGTGGGTACAAAACACCCTCCAGAATTTGGAAATAAACTACACCCCCAGATACGAAACAATATCAGTAGGAATCCCATGCAGTCTGATTATTTCCCTGATGAAGGTTTGCGCCAGAGCTTTGTCATTAGGCAAAGCTGGCAAAGCAATAAAATGAGAAATTTTACTGAACCCATCCACCACCACCAGGATTACAGTGTTCCCTGCAGACACAGGTAGATCCGTAATAAAATTGACTGACAAATGAGTCCAAGGTCTGCTGGGAATCTCTAATGGTTGGAGAGCCCCTGACAGATGAGTATGTGAGGTCTTAGAACGTGCACAGATATTGCAGGCGGTCACATACTCTCGAACATCCTTATAAGCACCTGGCCACCAAAAACTCCAAGTAAGTAGATCCGCGATGGCCTTTTTCCCCAGATGTCCAGCCAGCACCGTATCATGATGTTCACTGAGGACTCTAAAAGGGAGATTGACCGGTAAAAACAGTTTACAAAGTGGACAGGTAGCTGGGGTGTCCCTGTCAGCGTCAGCAACCTTTCTTACAAGATTGGAGCATATAGATGCCATCACTACCCCATTTTGTAAAATAGGTACCTGTTTGCACTCATTGCCTCCTCCAGGAAAGCAACGGGACAAAGCATCTGCCTTAACAATTTTGCTCCCCGGTCTAAAAGTAACAAAGAAGTTAAACTTGGTAAAAATTTATGCCCATCTTGCCTGACGAGGTGTAAGACGTTTTGCCGACTCCAAGTAAACCAGATTCTTATGATCGGTGATCACCATCACTGGGTGAACCGCTCCCTCCAAAAAATGATGCCACTCCTCAAAATGCCCATTTGATAGCTGAAAGTTCCCTATTACCAATATCATAGCTTCTCTCAGCTGGCGAAAGTTTTTTAAGAAAAGTATGCGCATGGTTGCCATTTACCAAGAGACGCACCCTGCGACAATACAGCCCCCACTCCCACCTCGGATGCATCCAAATCCACAATGAAAGACTGAGTGACATCAGGCTAAATAAGAATCAGCACAGAAGCAAAACATATTTTCAATGTGTCAAATGCCTCCTTGGCAGGACTGCACCACTTGGAGAAGTCCGTCCCCTTCTTAGTCATATCAGTGAGTGGTTTGGCTACTACCGAAAGATTTTTATGAATTTACGGTAGTAATTGTCGAAACCCAAAAACCTTTGTAAGGCTTTTAAATCCTCAGGATGATCCCACTCCAATACCGCCCGGACTTTCACCGGATCCATGTAAAAATCGGTGGCAGATAATACATATCCAAGGAAAGGGACCTCCTCAACCGAGAACATACACTTCTCGGGTTTGACATACAATTTATTGTCACCTAATATGTGTAGGAATTGTCTGACATGTCGCTGGTGTGACTCAAGGTCAGGTGAAAAAACAAGAATATCATCCAGTTAGATAACAACAAACCTGCCTACTAGATGACTAAAGATGTCATTAATAAAGTTCTGGAAGACGGCTGGCGAGTTCGTCAACCCAAAAGCCATCACCAGATTCTCGTAGTGTCCATCTGGCTATTGAACGCAGTCTTCCACTCATCCCCCTCCTTAATGCTGATGAGGTTGTACGCCCCCCTGAGGTCCATCTTAGAGAACCATTTTGCCCCAACAATTTGATTAAAGAGGGGGCAGAGGCGTAGCTAGAGCTTTTGCCGCCCGGGGCTGTTCCCGAGTTTGGCGCCTCCCCCCCCCCCGCCCCCAATACACACAAAAGTTACCAAAAATAGTTTTCCTGTTTTGTAGAACTTAAACTGGGCCTAATGGTGTCACTCCCACATGCCAAATCTGTGACTTTTCTTAATGACAATGAATGATATGGTTGCCCATAATCATCACTGTGTCATAACATCACAGGTGCACTCCATCGGTCTAACCGCTTAGGTACAGCGGACCATATAGGTTGCAGCATCTGACAGGTTGAATGACTGGTGATGGGGGGGACGCCTTTTGCGCTTAGGACTAGTGTTGAGCATTCCGATACCGCAAGTATCGGGTATCGGCCGATACTTGCGGTATCGGAATTCCGATACCGAGATCCGATATTTTTGTGATATCGGGTATCGGTATCGGAAGTGTAAAATAAAGAATTAAAATAAAAAATATTGTTATATTCACCTCTCCGGCGGCCCCTGGACATCAGCGGGAGGATCCGGCGTCCGGCACGGCTTCTTTCTTCAAAATGCGCGCCTTCAGGACCTGTGGAATGACGTCCCGGCTTCTGATTGGTCGCGTGCCGCCCATGTGACCGCCACGCGACCAATCAGAAGCCGCGACGTCATTCCTCAGCTAAAGTCCTAGAATGAGCGCCTTCTAGGACCTGAGGAATGACGTCGCGGCTTCTGATTGGTCGCGTGGCGGTCACATGGGCGGCACGCGACCAATCAGAAGCCGGGACGTCATTCCACAGGTCCTGAAGGCGCGCATTTTGAAGAAAGAAGCCGTGCCGGACGCCGGATCCTCCCGCTGATGTCCAGGGGCCGCCGGAGAGGTGAATATAACAATATTTTTTATTTTAATTCTTTATTTTACACTTTAATATGGATCCCAGGGCCTGAAGGAGAGTTTCCTCTCCTTCAGACCCTGGGATCCATGAGGATACATTCCGATACTTGATGTCCCATTGACTTGTATTGGTATCGGATATCGGTATCGGCGATATCCGATATTTTTCGGGTATCGGCCGATACTATCCGATACCGATACTTTCAAGTATCGGACGGTATCGCTCAACACTACTTAGGACACCTGTGTGCTGTGCATATGCTATGCACAATACGCTAAATGTATAGGCGCCAGGGGGGTAAATCCCCAATTGTAATGCAAATTTTCACTCAGTGCTTACCTGACCGTGCTCCTGCTCTCTCCACGCAACTGAAGTGTGCACTCGCCGGCGACTGACAATGACGTCAGACGCCGGCGACATGCACGCTGGGACTGACGTCAGCTGCCAGCCTCAGATTGGCTGGCGGCTGTTAACTATTGACGTGCGGGCCCGCACGTCAATAGCATTAAACAGCTGCAGCCAGGGTCGGACTGGGGTGTCTGGGGCCCACCAGAGGAATGGACTTTAGGGGCCCACCCTACAGCTATATGCGTATATGTGTGCCCCAATAACTGGGATGTATAATTACGGTAGTTTACATTAATGGGGTTCTTTGTTAAAACAAGTTATCACCGATCCATGGGCTCCACAGGATAGGTGATCGCTTAGATCCGACCATTAGAAACTGCACCAATCGGAAGAATGGGGAAGTTTTATCCCTGACAGGACACTTTTATCACCATTTTAAAATGCAGCGGCAGGTGGGATTTCTGACCGCAACTCCATTCATTCTCTTTGGGGCTTCCAGAAAAAAACAAGTGCAGCCACTGAGGGAATGAATGGATCAGTGATCTAGTCGGACATGCCACTCCAGTCTAATGGGGATAAAAAGTTCCACATTTTGCTGAATGGGTCCAAGCAGTCAGACCCCCACCAATCAATATGTTATCGCTTATCCTGTGGAGAGGTGATTACTTTTTTCCACAGGGCATCTCCGCCGCTGTGTACAAAGCATTAAAACTAATGGAAATAAAGAATCTTCTCCTAATTAATATCAGAGAGAACAAATGACCGCCATACACAACACAATCCACTATACCAAGACCAATAATATCACATACAGGAAGAAACACCACCACACCATGACCAGACCACATAGTGACCGAATAATACTATATACAAGGGACAAATACCGCCATACCATGACCAGATCACATATTACCACCACTTGGTGACCAAATAGCACATACAAGGGACAAATACCACAACACCATTTCCAGACCACATATTACCACCACATAGTGACTGAATACTACAATAATGATCAGTAATTAAAAAAAACACAATACTATCACCATAAGTGCCAGTATTTACAGGAGATCTGTACTTAGTATGCAGTGTCTGTGTAGAGGTAATACAGAGATCACTGGTGGTATTATACACAGGAGCTCTGTATATAATGTATAGGTAATACACTGATCACTGGTGACATTGTACACAGGACCGCTGTATATAGTATACAGTGTATAGTGTCAGTGTATGGCCGGGGACACACACAACGTATAAAAAAACAGTCCGTTTTTCACGGACGAGAATCGCACAAATGTTACCAAAACAGTGATCTGTGTGCAGTGCGAGGATGCGATTTTCTCGCATCAAATGATCCGTGTGACATCCGTGTGACATCCGTATGGCATCCGTGTGGTGAGATTTTCTCACACACTTGCAAAATGAGCAAATAATGGCTGAGCCTTTCCTGTCACCTGCCCAATGCCTGAGAATTTCTCGCAAGTCACACTGATGGTCCGTGTGCTGTGCTATTTTTTCTCACCCCCATAGACTTTCATTGGCGATTCTCGGCCGAGAAACGCTGACAATCGCAGCATGCTGCGATTTCACTCGGATCCTGAATACGGCCGAGAAAATATCGGATGATGGGAGCTGCCCCATAGATTAACATTGGGACGAGTGCTATGCGATTTTTTATCGCATTGCACTCGTCCGTATTACGGTCTAGTGTGACCCCGGCCTATAGGTAACACTGACTCGCCAGTGACGTCTCTAGGTGAAGTCCTTCATCTTTCATCCAGCACAGACCGCCATCATTTCTTCCAGCCAGGACTAATTTCTGCAGGAAATAACACAGTTATCTCGAGCTCCGCTTGCTGAACACATTACTTAATTTTTAACAACTTCTACATTACACCACATGAAGAAAAAAAGGTGATATAATGTCACTCTGCACAGTAACAGGACCGCCCCCCCATTTAAAACAGTATACTCAAAAAATAAAATAAATATATCACTGCATTAATAATATCCCTTAATTAGCCCCTATGGTAATACTATTCCCCACCCTGGCCCCGTTTATCTCATTCCTGGCTCCAGCCATATGTTCTCGCATCCTGCCCTCATGAGTATCCATTCTACCCCATATGATCTCCCCATCCTGCCCTATCAGTCTCCATCGTATCCATCCTGCCCCATGATCCAATCCTGCCCCATGTCTTTCATTCTGCCCCGTGTCTCCAATCATGCCCCGTATCTACATTCTGCCCATGCCTCAAGTCCTGCCCCCAGTGTGTCCAGCAATCTGCCCCAGTGTGTCCATCATATTACCCCTAGTGTGTCCAGCATATTACCCCCGGTGTGTCCAGCAACCTGCCTCAGTATGTCCAGCATATTGCCCCAGTGTCCAGAAATCTGCCCCAGTGTGTCCAGCATTGCCCCCAGACTGTGTCCAGCAATCTGCCCCAGTATGTCAAGCATATTGCCCCAGTGTGTCCAGTATTGCCCCTGGACAGTGTGTCCAGCAATCTGCCCCAGTGTGTCCAGCATATTACCCCCAGTGTGTCCAGCATATTACCCCCAGTGTGTCCAGCAATCTGCCCCAGTGTGTCCAGCATATTACCCCCAGTGTGTCCAGCAATCTGCCCCAGTGTGTCCAGCATATTACCCCCAGTGTGTCCAGCATATTACCCCCAGTGTGTCCAGCAATCTGCCCCAGTATGTCAAGCACTGCCCCCAGTGTGTCCAGCAATCTGCCCCAGTGTCCAGCATTGCCCCAATGTGTCCAGAATTGCCCCCAGTGTGTCCAGCAATCTGCCCCAGTGTGTCCAGCAATCTGCCCCCAGTGTGTCCAGCAATCTGCCCCCAGTGTGTCCAGCATATTACCCCCAGTGTGTCCAGCAATCTGCCCCAGTGTGTCCAGCATTTTACCCCCAGTGTGTCCAGCAATCTGCCCCAGTATGTCCAGCACTGCACCCAGTGTGTCCAGCAATCTGCCCCAGTATGTCCAATTGTCCAGCATTGCCCACAGTGTGTCCAGCAATCTGCCCCAGTGGCCAGCATTGCCCCAGTGTGTCCAGCAATCTGCCCCAAAGTCTCCAGCATTGCCCCAGTGTGTCCAGCATTGCCCCAAGTGTGTCCAGCAATCTGCCCCAGTGTCCAGCATTGCCCCAGTGTGTCCAGCAATCTGCCCCAATGTCCAGCATTGCCCCAGTGTGTCCAGAAATCTGCCCCAGGGTCTCCAGCATTGCCCCAGTGTGTACAGCATTGCCCCCAGTGTGTCCAGCAATCATCCCCAGTGTGCCCAGCAATCTGCCCCAGTGTGCCCAGCATTGCCCCAGTGTGCCCAGCATTGCCCCCAGTGTGTCCAGCAATCTACCCCAGTGTCCAGCAATCTGCCCCAATCTCCAGCATTGCCCCAGTGTCCAGAAATCTGCCCCAGTGTCTCCAGCACTTCCCCAGTATGTCCAGAAATCTGCCCCAGTGAGTCCATAAATCTGCCCCAGGGTCTCCAGCATTGCCCCAGTGTGTCCAGAAATCTGCCCCAGTGTGTCCATAAATCTGCCCCAGGGTCTCCAGCATTGCCCCAGTGTGTCCAGAAATCTGCCCCAGTGTGTCCAGAAATCTGCCCCAGGGTCTCCAGCATTGCCCCAGTATGTCCAGAAATCTGCCCCAGTGTGTCCAGAAATCTATCCCAGGGTCTCCAGCATTGCCCCAGTGTGTCCAGCATTGCCCCCAGACAGTTGTGAATTCTGTTGTCGAACTCCCTCCTGTGGTCGTGAATGGTACTTCGGCGAGTTCTGTCCATGGACTCCCTCTGGTGGCTGTGAGTGAAGCTGCTGCTTCTGAGGTTCCTTACACAGGTGACGTGGTTTATCCTTTGGTTGGCTGCTCTATTTAACTCCACTCAGATCGTTACTCCATGCCAGCTGTCAATGTTCCTGCATTGGTTCAGTTCGCTCTTGGATCTTTCTGGTGACCTGTCTTCTCCAGCAGAAGCTAAGTTCCTGATTGTTATTATTTGTTCATTGTTTCCTTGTCCAGCTGGTTATCATGATTTTGTCTTGCTAGCTGGAAGCTCTGGGATGCAGAGTGGCACCTCCGCACCGTGAGTGGGTGCGGAGGTCTTTTTGCACACTCTGCGTGGTCTTTTGTAGTTTTTGTGCTGACCGCAAAGATACCTTTCCTATCCTCTGTCTGTTTAGTAAGTCTGGCCTCCCTTTGCTGAAACCTGTTTCATTTCTGCGTTTGTGACTTTCATCTTTACTTTTTTTTTTTTATCTTTTTGTGTGATAGGATTAGGGGTTGCGGTCAGCAGAGCTCCCACATCCCAGAGCTTGTCCTGTGTGAGTTTAACTATCAGGTCGTGCCGGGTGCTCCTAACCACCAGGTCCATAACACCAGACAGACAGAGTCAGACATAAAGAAAAAAAAAGTAAAATCCTCACCTCTCCCGTTCCCAGCGCAGGTCCGGTGCACTCAGCGTCTCTCCAACTCTGCAATGCTCAGGACAGAGAGGCTGAGCGGCGCGCACAGTGATGACGTCATCGCGCCCTCTGCCCTGAGACGTCGCAGAGTCAGAGGGCGCTGAAGACGCTGCAGCTGCCGCAGGAACCAGGAGAGGCGAGTATTATAGAATGGGGGCCCAATGGCATCGCTGGCACCGGGGGTGTACTTTGGTCATAGCGGCGGACGGCGCCGCCCGCAGATTTAAAGGGCCCACGTCTCTTTTTTTTTTTTCTTCCTCCTTCTGCAGCACTGGCCGTGGACCGGTGACCCGCCCCCCGTATTGTGCCTCCCGGGGCGGCCCGCCCCCCTGCACCCCCTTCCTACGCCACTGGGTCAGGGATCAGAGGTAGCGGATACAGATCACGGACAGTGATCGCATTTACAGTAGTTCCCGGAAATCTATGCAAGGACATAACCCCCCATCCTTCTTCTTGACAAAAAAGAACCCTGCAGCAAGGGGAGAAGAGGATGGTTGGATATGACCCGTAGCCAGACTTTCCGTAATATAGTCCTTCATGGCCTGCCTTTCTGGACCTGAGATGTTATAGAGTCTGCTCTTGGGCAGCTTAGCACCAGGAACCAGATTAATGGCACAATCATAAGGACGATGAGGGGGAAGCTCTTGGATCCCCTGCTCAGAAAACACATCCTCGATGTCTGACAGGTAATGGGGCATGGACTAGGTATCCACCCTTGGTACTGGGTACCCAGTGTTCTTAACAGTATGTACTCCTCTTTACCACTTCCTGTATCTGCCAATCAATTACCGGATTGTGCAGAGCAAGCCAAGGAAGTCCCAGTACCACAGGGGAGGGCAGGCCCTCAAGCATGTAGCAGTTTAACACCTCAGAGTGTATGGCCCCCACCTGTAGCCACAAGTCACGGACCACCTGCGTGAAGTGCCCCTGTCTTAGAGGGCAAGAATCGATATCTATAATGGGTATTGGTCTGGACAAGGTATGTGGAAAAAGGCCTTGGTCCCGGACAAACCTAGCATCGACCAAATTGAACCCCGCCACACTGTTCAAGAAGGCGGAAACGTCCACCTTATTTTCACCCACGTATAAGATAGTTGGAAGAAAAAACGAGTATTTCCCACCGAGGTTATGAGTACACCTGAGTTGCCAACCTCCCCGCAACCCGTGCCTTCTAGTTTTCCGGCGGTTGTTTAAACAAGTGACGGGTAGGACTTGTGCTCACAAAATGACCCTTCTTGCCACACCAAAAACACACTCCCCCTTACGCCGTATTAATGCAAGTGGCATGTGCGTCCATGTGTGTGTGCTGTGGCCGGCCTGCTTCTACCTTATTTTGGGGCCATGTGTGCTGGGTTAATATTAATATTCTTTTTATAGCTGTTTACCAGCCTTCCGTTACCTTCTAAGCACTATCTGGGAGGGGGTTATACTACCCTTAATATGTATGATGGTGGGTATATCGTTAGCTCTATGACATCTTGATTCCAGGATCCAGCTTGTATGGCATCCTATATACTTTTCATGTGCCCTACTATACTCCCCTCCTGTTCTTGCCTTTTACATCGGCATATACCGGCGCCATTCTCGCACTAATGTTGCTCATTACATCGGCGCTTTGGGGAGCATTTCTGTGATCGGCCTACTGCGGTGGCGCGTGCGCAGTCGACACTGTGCACTACGCTGCCTGTAGTCTGTTCTCATTTTCTTGGCTAGCCGCACTTGCTCAATTCTGTCCGCTGCTTACCCTGCCTTCGCTGCCGGGGGACGTACCCTCTCTTGATTCATTCCTGCCGCATGCGCACTGAACCAGGCGCTGCACTTCCGCTTTGGCTGGATCCATGCTCACCGGTTCCACATCAGGTTGGTCATACCTTTGCTATTTATACAAGTCTCAATGCACAAACTATATCTTCCCCTGACAAAGCCCTATTTGGAGGGCGATACGTGTGGGGCCGTGTCTCTTGGTCCTTGCCGGCTTGCACACGGGGACGCATTTCCTCCTCTCTCTCTATGTGGGTAACTTCAAGGTTTCTTGGCCTTATTATGGGCATTTGCTTTAACTAGGTCATATACTATGCCGGTGTTCTATCCACTGTTTGGAGTTTCCTCCAGTTTTTGTCACCGGTAACACCCAGGTGGTCCATCCTTGGATATCATTACTAAGGCAGTTTTTTCCTTCCCTGCACATATTTACCGTTATTAAGGGTCTGTGCGTGTTATAGGGGTCTGGGTTCGGCCTACTGTGTTTTCAGTCCCATGAGCCAGAGGGTTGGTTCCTTATCACATACAGGTGTGTGCAGGCTTAGCAATATGCATTTGTATACTATATATAATACCTGTATATGGACCAAGTTTCTCATGTGCTATTGTTTTTACTTATGTTTCATGTTTTTTTTGAAGTTGTGGTTTGTTATTAAATTTCCTGTCTTTATATTGTGGTGATTGTCATTTTATTTGTTCGTGGTGTGCATTTACATAAGGGGCTGCCCTTTTTTTTGTTCAGTCTCATTGCACTGGCCGCTTTTTTTGCACCCCGATTGGTATTTATTACCTTATAGAATAAGTAGTGCGCTCTTTGTGTCTTTTTGCCTGGTTCTGGTTATTGCCCTATCTCCATATAGGGTTTTCTATTGAGCAGCACACGTCCTATTGTGGATTGATCTTTTTTTTTTTTGCTATATGTTTGGTTATTGTTTTGTTCTTATTTGCTATGTATGGCTACTTGGTTTATTCTTGATGCCTTATACTGACTGGTGAGCGTCTTTCTGACTGCAATTGTGCAGTGGCTACATTTCAGGCTCGGTTTTGTTTTACTCTTGCTCTGGTATATTTACTTTTGGTCTGGTTTTTTCCAGTGTGTCCCATCCAGATGGTATTCCACGCACAGTCGGCCGATATTTTTTCTTCCAAGGGGGACACGACTGTCGATTCGGACTTTTTGAGACTCTCAACGGAGCTTACAGCGGCCCATAGGACCGGCATACGGCTGTGGTGGAATATCCACAGCCTTGAAGAGTATATCAAGGCTAATATTTTGCCCCAGGGGTCTCAGGGTCTACATTTACCCAGCATGGGAACCCTCTCCAACTTTCAGGACTACTTGGGAACAGGGGCTGCTTAAATGCCCCAATATTATCATCAATCTGTTGCTAGAGCATGATAGAGAATTATTGGTGGCTAGCAAGGTTAAAATCAAGGACTTGGATGCCAAGTTGTTAAAATTTGATGAAAGTAAGGAAGTACAGCCTTTCAGGAACAGGCTAAAAGAAAATCTGGACAAATATGATCGGGATATCATGAATAAGAAAAAGTCCAAATTTTTTAGGGATCACACTGACTTTGAGTCTTCCAAAGCCTTTAAGTGGAAGCATCAGGGCAACCAGAGATCGTCTTTGCCCTTACAAAAAAACAGGGACATGACACAGGAAAGTTTGAGGGGTACGAACTACACCTCCAGTAGGGATTTTTTATCTTCGGCAGAGAGCGAGCCAGACGCTGGATCCGAAGAGGGCGCAGGCGCCGCGGTGGCTTCCGTGTGGGCCACCAGATTCGGGGGGCGTCGGCCACCAACGCAGAAACAGCATCGGAATTACCGCAAATACTAGCCCCAACGTCATTGGAGGCAGGCTCGGTGGGAGACATGGCTTCAGGTAACACTTTGCAAGTCATTAACCTCTCTGATTATGTTCTGTCATCAACTGAACTTTCAGTTCTACAGAGGGGCTTGATTTTCTCACCAGTGCGATGTGCAGATAAATTCACCCTAATTAAAGATTTATACCTGTTTTGTAGGAATCTTGTCCTCCGGGTGTTACATAGTCGGCCTCATCTGGTCGGCAATCCTGATCAAACAGACCAACAAATATTGCAGGATCTGATCCAGTTGCTCCAGGAGAACGAGTCCGACACAGGTAGGAGTCGTTTTCCTCACAGAAACTGGTCTAATGTCACACCTCCTTTTTCCCTAGTGCCCGCCATCCGGGTGTTCTTCGAAATCGTGAAAAAGGACATCATGAGCTTATCTCCTCGAGCTTTGGTGCCTAATAATTTGAGTAAGGAAGAACAACGGGCTCTTGCGGGTTTACGTCAAAATAACACGTTTCTTATTAAGGAGGCAGACAAAGGGGCAGGGCCGGACTGGCCATTGGGCAATTCTGGCGAATGCCAGAAGGGCCTGTCTGGCTGTGTACTGCCTTGTCTGCTACATTGTTAACAGAATCGATGTTCTCAGGACACCCATACTGTTATCAGTTGTGATGAAGCACAAGGTCACTGACTCCGTCACTTACCCCAGCATGCCATGGGTATCATTTGAAATATTGGTCTTGTAGTAAATCTTTCTTTCAGGGTAATATTAGTAATATATCCCATCTGGTTCTTGGGGACCAGGGCAACTTGGGCCTGTGTGGTTTCAAATGCCAGGGCTGAATTTCAGCCCCAGACCGTACCTGCAAATGGGGCAATGTGGTCCTTTGGCCACATGCCCTCTACTTGGAGGAGGTTCAACATCAATTGGGTAACAGTAGATTCTACAGAAGATTGCCCTCCGATCCTACGGAAATCTTCGCGACCAGGTTAAAAAAAACTCCTGGATAGGGCCAAGGACTTAGGCATCATTGACCTTCATGAATATAGGTTCCTATTGGTTGAATGCCCTGTTACGGCCACATTCTACATGTTGCCTAAAGTACACAAGTGTCTTCTTAAACCTCCGGGCAGGCCCATTGTGGCCTGCATTGGTAGCTTGTGTGAGAAGGTCTGCGTCTATGTCGATCATTTCCTTCAGCCACTTGTAAAAATGTTACCATCCTTCGTTAGGGATTCGGCACATTTTATCAGCATTTGCCGGGATCTCTCAATACCTCTGGGGGCTCTCCTTGTGACCTGTGACTTGGAGTCACTATACTCCAATATTAGTCATCAAGATGGGATTTTGGCGGTCCTATTCTTCCTAGACCAACTGAACCATTCTGATCGCATGCATGACTCCCTGGTGGTAGACCTGTTGGATTTCATACTTAGGCACAATTATTTCCTATTTGATAGGGCCTATTATTTACAAGTATCAGGGGTGGCCATGGGCGCGAGATGTGCCCCGGACCTAGCAAATTTGTTCCCAGGGTGGTGGGAGGTCACTCAGGTGTTTCCATCAATGGCTTTCAAGGATAAGGTTTGTCACTGGTCACGCTATATTGACGATTTGTTTTTTATCTGGACTGGTACAACAGAAGAGTGCTGTCAATTTATTGAGTCCTTGAATACCAACACCCATCACATTCTTCTCACGCACTCCATGTCATATTCCACAGTGACATTTCTGGATCTGCAAGTTTCGTTGGATAATGGATCGATTGTAACCAAGTTATTCCGGAAGCCCACAGCTACCAACAGCCTGCTCGATTACAGGAGCTTTCACCCGCTGCACACTAGGATGGGGGTCCCAACGGGCCAATTCCTGCGGGTGAGAAGGAATTGTACCAATGATCTGGATTTTCAAGTGGAAGCGAGGGAACTCACTCATCAGTTCAAAAATCTATCCTCACAGAAGTATTTCCAGGGCATACCAGCGGGCCAGGGCTCAAACGCAGGACTCTTTGTTAGAGTCAAGGATAAAGTTATGTGACAATAAGCCCAGATTCATCACGGCTTATAACAATAGTTGGGATAGCCTGGGAAATATCTTACGAAAACACTGGGGGATTCTAACTACCGATCTCAGCACCTCTAAAGTGGTGGGCGATCGTCCTTTGCTCACCGCTAGAAGAGCCCGGAATTTTAGGGACCTCCTCACTAGGAGTCACTATGTGAGACAGACCACTCGGACTGGCCAAGGGATGAGACTCCATGGCTCTTTTGCATGTGGAGACTGCAATGTTTGTTCCCAAAGGATGTTTAAACCATGTAAAGGCCACCTCATTTTCAAATCATGATGGTACACGATGTTATGAAATCCGAAAAAATCTCAACTGCACGTCCAAAGGAGTTGTTTATCAAGCCACATGTATGTGCGGAAAAATACATGTGGGCCTCACTACCAGGGAACTCAGAATAAGGACTCGTGAATAGGGTTGAGCGACTTTTAGTTTTTAGGGTCGAGTCGGGTTTTTGCGAAATCCGAATATCTCAAAAGTCGAGTCGAGTGAAATCGGCCGATTATCGCGAAAAGTCGGGGATCGACCGAAACACGAAACCCAATGCAAGTCAATGGGGAAGCATAGTCGGCAGTGAGTGGAGCCCAGGAAAACATGTACAGTGCCCATTGTATTGGCAAAAACATCCATTCTTGCTACTGAAGCTTGTCAATCTTAATTTACCTTATAATAATAGTAAGGCATTGGAAATTGGGGGTCATTTGGCTAAAGTTGTGGGGGGTAGGGCTGGTTCAAGTATTTAGTGGACCCAGGAAATCTGGACCACGTCACGGCAGTGGAGCAGAGAGAGGTAAGTATTTCAACTTTGCAAGTGCTGTGATTCTGAGCAAGCAGGGGGGCCCACTCGTTGGCATTGGCACTGGCACAGGGCCCCTCAAAGTACGGCGGTGTGTTTGCACTGCGGGGGCGCCTCCCATCGGCAGCAACACTTTTGCGTACTATGAGGGGCACTGTGCCAGTGACATCGCCAACGAGTTTCCCCCCTCACCTGATGAAGGAACATGCACTTTCATCTGCACCTTCCTCTTTGTCCCCGTGTAAGGTGGTATGGTATGTGGGAAGGGGAACCTGACTTTCAGCAGGGTCACAATCTTGCTGTGTAGCGTGCATGGGGAATGTAGCGTTATGGGTCAATGTACCAGCAGACTCATCTATCACTGGCTGGACAATGGGCAGGATGAGGAGGAAACACAGATATAGGCCCAAAGAATAAAGTGGGCTAAATGCAGTTCAAAATTGGTAACAGATCTAACCAGGGGGCATTGCTTTGTTCAGTGGAGTGCAACTGTAATTTGAGGCTGACACAGTGAGTAGGCCCAAATCAGTAAAGGTACCTTCACACATAACGATATTGTTAACGATATCGTTGCTATTTGTGACGTAGCAACGATATCGTTAATGAAATCGTTATGTGTGACAGCGACCAACGATCAGGCCCCTGCTGGGAGATCGTTGGTCGCTGAATAAAGTCCAGAACTTTATTTCGTCGCTGGACTCCCTGGAGACATCGCTGGATCGGCGTGTGTGACACCGATCCAGCGATGTCTTCACTGGTAACCAGGGTAAACATCGGGTAACTAAGCGCAGGGCCGCGCTTAGTAACCCGATGTTTACCCTGGTTACCATCCTAAAAGTAAAAAAAAAACAAACACTAGATACTTACCTACAGCCGTCTGTCCTCCAGCGCTGTGCTCTGCACTCCTCCTGTACTGGCTGTGAGCCGGAAAGCAGAGCGGTGACGTCACCGCTCTGCTTTCCGGCTCCCAGCCAGTACAGGAGGAGAGCAGAGAAGCAGAGCGCAGCGCTGGAGGACAGACAGCGGTAGGTAAGTATCTAGTGTTTGTTTGTTTTTACTTTTAGGATGGTAACCAGGGTAAACATCGGGTTACTAAGCGCGGCCCTGCGCTTAGTTACCCGATGTTTACCCTGGTTACCGGCATCGTTGGTCGCTGGAGAGCGGTCTGTGTGACAGCTCTCCAGCGACCAAACAGCGATGCTGCAGCGATCCGGATCGTTGTCGGTATCGCTGCAGCGTCGCTATGTGTGAAGGGGCCATAAGTAGGCTAAATGCAGTTCAAAATTGGTAACAGAAGTAAACAGGCGGCACTGGTTTGTTCAGTGTAGGAGAACATCAAGGAGCGGCAGACACCGTTAGTAGGGCCAATAAAACAAGTAGGCCAAATGCAGTGTTATATTAAAAACAATTTAACAAGAGCCTGAAGATTGAAGCTAGGGAAAGGCAACCTGGAGAACACCTTGGAGCGGAAAACACCGTTTGTAGAACCCAGACCCAACTTGTAGGCCTAATGCAGTGTTGTTTCAACAACTACTTAACGAGAGCTTGAAGATAGAAGCTAGGGAGAGGCAACCTGGAGAACACCTTGGAGCGGCAGACACCGTCTCTACATCCCAGACCCAACTTTAGGCCTAATGCAGTGTTGCTTCAACAACTACTTAACGAGAGCTTGAAGATAGAAGCTAGGGAGAGGCAACCAGGAGAACACCTTTGAGCGGCAGACACCGTCTCTACAACCAAGGCCCAACTTGTGGGCCTAATGCAGTGTTGTTTCAACAACTACTTAACGAGAGAATGAAAATGGAATTTCAGGACAGGAAACCATGAGAACAGCACGGACAGGCATACACCGTTAGTAGACCCCAACCACACTAGTAGGCCAAATTCAGTGTAATATTAACAACTACTTAACGAGAGCCTGAAAATGGAATTTCAGGACAGGAAACCAGGAGAAGAGCAAGGAGCGGCAGACACCGTTAGTAGGCCCCAACCCAACTAGTCGGCCAAATGCAGTTTTTCCATTTAACAACTATTTAACAAGAGCCTGAAGATAGAAGCTCAGGAAAGACAACCAGGAGAACACCTTGGAGTGGCAGACACCGTTAGTAGGCCCCAACCAAACTAGTAGCCCCACTGCAGTTGTTCGATTAAAAAACTATTTAACGAGAGCCTGAAGATTGAAGCTCAGGAAAGGCAACCTGGAGAACACCTTGGAGCGGCAGACACCGTCTCTACAACCCAGACCCAACTTGTAGGCCTAATGCAGTGTTGTTTCAACAACTACTTAACGAGAGCTTGAAGATAGATGCTAGGGAGAGGCAACCTGGAGAACACCTTGGAGCGGCAGACACTGTCTCTACAACCCAGATGCAACTTGAAGGCCTAATGCAGTGTTGTTTCAACAACTACTTAACAAGAGCTTCAAAATAGAAGCGAGGGAGAGGCAACAGAGAGAACACCTTGGAGTGGAAGACTCAGTTTGTAGACCACAACGAAACTTGTGGCCCCAATGCAGTTTCATAATTCTGACAGGCTGAAAACCAGCCTTTTTTTTTTTTTTTTTTTTTAGAGGAGGACAGCTGTATTAAGTGGCGCAGACAGACACTGCCAGTAGGCCTTACACCACAAAGTAGGCTCACTGCAGGTTGAAAAAAAGTTACATGGGTACACGGTCGGCATTGGTGTGCTCAGGGGAGGACAAATGGAAGGAGGGACTGCAGACACACTTAGTAGGCCTAAAATTAAAAAAAATAGGCTCAAAGCACCTTCGATTATGTGGCAGGGGTACACAGGCAGCATTGGTGTGGTCAGCGGAGGACGATTAGAAGGAGTGTCTGACACAGTTAGTACTCCCAAAAAATAAATAGATGTTAATGTCTCTCCAAACAACTAAACCAAAAAAAAAAGGGTGGCATACTTAGGTACAGGGGTGGGTTCCTCTGCTGAGTTTCATACATAGTAATTTGGCGCTAAGTATTTACTGGTGTCAATATAGGACACTGACCCTGACTATTTTAACTAGCATCATACATGTCAACAAATTGGTATTGTCAGTGCCAGGCATTGAAGGATGTCAGCGCATAGACTAAACATTGGTGGAGCTGTGAGAGATAATTTTGCAAGTGGTAGAGCACTGTTTGAGCTGGGGGGGAGAATTCTCTTGTGGCCGGCGGTACAGGCCCAGGGCCCCTCATGTTACAACGGTGTGTCTGACGTTGGGTGCACGCCACCACCGCCAGAGACACTTTATTGTACTATGAGGGACCCAGTGGAAGTGCCGTCGACCAAAAGCGGGCACACCCACCTCTTCAGACAAACGGCACTCTCATGGGTGCTTGCGCCAAGTGGTGAGACCACGGCCCCGTGGGGGGAGTTAGCCTATTTAGGGAGGTGTAAACATGTCGTATGCTGGACAAACAGCTGCTGCAAAGTAAAAGATTGGAACAGTCAGTAAGACCAGTCCACAAGCAAGACCTTTTTATAGGAAAGCTAGGTGTCAGCTGGGAAAGGTGGGGCAAAATAATTAGAAATCCATGAGTGGTTCATTTTAATGAAGGTTAGATCATCAACATTTTGGGTAGCTAGACGAGTCCTTTTTTCGGTCAATATTGAACCAGCAGCACTGAATACTCTTTCTGATAGCACAGCACACTAGCTGCTGGGCAAGCAAGCTCCTGCAATGCATATTCTGCCCATTCAGGCCAGGTGTCTATTTTGGATGCCCAGTAATCAAATGGGAATGACGGTTGAGGGAGAACATCGATAAGGGATGAAAAATAGTTAGTAACCATACTGGACAAATGTTGTCTCCTGTCACTATGAATTGATGCTGCAGTACCTGTCCTGTCTGCGGTCATTGCGAAATCACTCCACAACCTGGTCAGAAAACCCCTCTGTCCAACGCCACTTCTGATTTGTGCACCTCTAACACCTCTGCCCTGTTGCCCCCTGCAGCTCGTATGAGAACCATCACCGGCGCTGTGTGCTGGGAATGCCTGAATCAAACGGTCTACAAGAGTTGCTTATTTGGTTGCTAATATTTGTTCGAGGTTCTCATGTGGCATGATATTTTGCACTTTGCCTTTATAGCGAGGATCAAGGAGGCAGCCCAACCAGTAATCGTCATCGGTCATCATTTTAATAATGCGTGGGTCCCTTTTGAGGATACGTAAGGCATAATCCGCCATGTGGGCCAAAGTTCCAGTTGTCAAATCTGCGGTTGTGTTGGGTTGAGGGGCAGTTTCAGGCAAATTTATGTCACTTGTCTCCCTCAAAAAACCTGAACCCGGCCTTGCAACGCCACCAGTTTCTATTGGCCCCAGAGGAGCTTCCTCATTCAAAAAATACTCATCCCCATCATCCTCCTGGTCCTCCTCCTCTTCGCCCGCTACCTCGTCCTGTAGACTGCCCTGACCAGACAATGGCTGACTGTCATCAAGGCTTCCCTCTTCCTCGGCTGCAGACGCCTGCTTCTTTATGTGCGTCAAACTTTGCATCAGCAGACGCATTAGGGGGATGCTCATGCTTATTATGGCGTTGTCTGCACTAACCAGCCGTGTGCATTCCTCAAAACACTGAAGGACTTGACACAGGTCTTGTACCTTCGACCACTACACACCTGACAACTCCATGTCTGCCATCCAACTGCCTGCCCGTGTATGTGTATCCTCCCACAAATACATAACAGCACGCCTCTGTTCGCACAGTCTCTGAAGCATGTGCAGTGTGGAGTTCCACCTTGTTGCAACGTCGATGATTAGGCGATGCTGGGGAAGGTTCAAAGAACGCTGATGGTTCTGCATACGGCTGGAGTGTACGGGCAAACGGCGGATATGCGAGCAAATTCCGCGCACTTTGAGGAGCAGGTCGTGTAACCCCGGATAACTTTTCAGGAAGCACTGCACCACCAGGTTTAAGGTGTGAGCCAGGCAAGGAATGTGTTTCAGTTGGTAAAGGGCTATGGCAGCCATAAAATTCCTTCTGTTATCACTCACTATTTTGCCTGCCTCAAGATGTACACTGCCCAGCCATGACTGAGTTTCTTGCTGCAAGAACTCGGACAGAACTTCCGCGGTGTGTCTGTTGTCGCCCAAACACTTCATTGCCAATACAGCCTGCTGACGCTTGCCACTAGCTGTCCCATAATGGGACACCTCGTGTACAACAGTTGCAGCTGCGGATGGAGTGCTCGTGCGACTGCGGTCTGTGGACGAGCTCTCGCTTCTGCAGGAGGACGAGGAGGAGGAGGAGGAGGGGCGATCGCCTACAGCCAACTGTTTCCTAGACCGTGGGCTAGGCAAAACTGTCCCAATATTGCTGTCCCCTGTGGACCTTGCATCCACCACATTAATCCAGTGTGCCGTGATGGACACGTAACGTCCCTGGCCATGCCTACTGGTCCATGCATCTGTTGTCAGGTGCACCTTTGTACTCACAGATTGCCTGAGTGCATGGACAATGCGGTCTTTTACATGCTGGTGGAGGGCTGGGATGGCTTTTCTCGAAAAGAAGTGTCAACTGGGTAGCCCGTAGCGTAGTACAGCGTAGTCCATCAGGGCTTTAAAAGCTTCGCTTTCAACTAACCGGTAGGGCATCATCTCTAACGAGATTAGTCTAGCAATGTGGGCGTTCAAACCCTGTGTACGCGGATGCGAGGATGAGTACTTCCTTTTCCTAACGAGAGTCTCATGTAGGGTGAGCTGGACTGGAGAGCTGCAGATGGTGGAACTAGCGGGGGTGCCGGTGGACATGGCAGGCTGAGAGAGGGTTGGAGATGGTATTCTTGCTGGTGCCCTACATGCAGTGTTTCCTACCACGAACCTGGTGATTCCCTGACTGCTTTGGCCTGGCGACAAGACCTGCACATTTACTGCAGGTGGTGCAGGAAATGGTGGGCTTACAGTGAGCGAAGGGATGTAGCGTTGCTGACTAGCTTCATTGGCCGAGGGTGCTACAACCTTAAGGGACGTTTGGTAGTTAGTCCAGGCTTGCAAATGCATGGTGGTTAAATGTCTACGCATGCAACTTGTATTTAGACTTTTCTGGCTGCGACTGTGCATCTGTGCACTCCATGTCCGATTCAACTTGTAATGGGCATGGCCTGTTAACTATTTCACTTTCTAACCCAGGAACGGTATGTGTAAAGAGCTCCATGGAGTAACCCGTTGTGTCGCCTGATGCATCCTTCTCTGTTGTTCTTGGTGAAGAAGACAAGGAAGCGACTTGTCCCTGACCGTGAACATCCACTAACGACGCGCTGCTTTTACATTTAGCAGTTTCAGAAGAGGAGGCGAAAGAGCTAGAGGCTGAGTGAGCAAGGAAAGCCAAAACTTGTTCTTGCTGCTCCAGCTTTAAAAGCGGTTTTCCTACTCCCAGAAAAGGGAGCGTTCGAGGCCTTGCGTAGCCGAACCTGGCTCAACAACTCGAGACTTAGGTGCTATATTGCTTTTCCCACGACCACTTGATGCTCCACCACCACTACCATCATTACCAGCTGGCAATGACCGCCCAGGGCCACGACCTCTTCCACCAGACTTCCTCATTGTTTGAAAAACGTAACCAAACTAACGGTATTTGTTACTGTAAAACCAGTTACAAGGTGAACTCAAACTTCTGTTGGATTTATATATCCCTTTATAGGTGGGTGAGACTGCAGGGAAAATCAGGCACAATGTATAACAGTACACAGCTTCTGTGGCAGACAGATATGCCACTAACAGGACTGACGCAGATGCAGACACTACCAATAAAAATCTCCCCCTTTTTATTTTTTCTGGGAGAATATTGAAGAAATGTGGCCCACTCTTATACAGTATAAGTTCTGTGGCATAAAATGAAAGACAGATGCCACACACACGACTGGCACTGAGGCAGAATTGCCAATCTTAATCTCCCACTATTTTATTTTTTATTTATTGGAGAATTGGCAATAAATCAGGCCCACTGTTAGACTCTATGTTTTCTGAGGCACAAAATGAGAGACAGATGCCACACACAGGACTGGCACTGAGGCAGAAATGCCAATCTTAATCTCCCACTATTTTTTTTTATTTTTGGGAGAATTGGCAAGAAATCAGGCCCACTGTTAGACTCTATGTTTTCTGTGGCACAAAATGAGAGACAGATGCCACACACACGACTGGCACTGAGGCAGAAATGCCAATCTTAATCTCCCACTATTTTTTTTTTCTGGGAGAATTTAAAAAAAATCAGGCCCAGTATTACATACTAGGTTTTCTGTGAGACAAAATTAAAGACAGATGCTACACACACGACTGGCACTGAGGCAGAATTGCCAATCTTAATCTCCCACTATTTTTTTTTTCTGGGAGAATTTAAAAAAAATCTGGCCCAGTATTACACACTAGGTTTTCTGTGGCACAAAATTAAAGACAGATGCCACACACACGACTGGCACTGAGGCAGAACTGCCAATCTTAATCTCCCACTATTTTTTTTTCTGGGAGAATTTAAAAAAAATCTGGCCCAGTATTACACACTAGGTTTTCTGTGGCACAAAATTAAAGACAGATGCCACACACACGACTGGCACTGAGGCAGAATTGCCAATCTTAATCTCCCACTATTTTTTTTTATTCATGGGAGAATTGGAAAGAAATCAGGCCCACTGTTAGACTGTATGTTTTCTGTGGCACAAAATGAGAGACAGATGCCACACACAGGACTGGCACTGAGGCAGAAATGCCAATCTTAATCTCCAACTTTTTTTGTAACTTTATTGTGGGAGAATTGTCAAGAAATCAGGCCCAGTGTTACACACTAGGTTTTCTGTGGCACAAAATGAGAGACAGATGCCACACACAGCACTGGCACTGAGGCAGAATTGCCAATCTTAATCTCCCACTATTTTTTTAAAATTTATGGGAGAATTGGCAAGAAATCAGGCCCACTGTTAGACTCTATGTTTTCTGTGCCAGAAAATGAGACACAGATGCCACACACAGGACTGCCACTGATGCAGATTTGCCAATTTTAATCTGCACCTTTTTTTTTTTTCTTCAGGGAGACTAGTGAATAAATCTGGGCCACTGTATTAGAGTATATTTTCTGTGGCAGAAAGTGGCTTGAAGAGATATAACGAAAAAAAAAGGGACTGTCCTACAATTACTATCTCCCTGCAGTAATCTCAGCAAGGTATGTCAGGCAGCAATAACAAGGAGTGGACTGCTGCACAAAAAAAGTCAAAAGTGTGGACAAACAAACAAGATAGCTGTGCCGAAAGGAAGGAGCAACAGGATTTGTGCTTTGAAAAAAGCATTTGGTTTGCACAGCGATGTACAAACAGCAATGCAGCTATCAGGGAGCCTTCTAGGGCAGCCCAATGAGCTGCAGCGCTGAGGGAAAAAAATGTAGCCTCCACTGTCCCTGCAAACAAAAAGTGGTGTTGGACAATGGAAATCGCTACAGCATAAGCGGTTTGAGGGTTAATGTACCCTGCCTAACGCTATCCCTGCTTGTGACGAAGCGGCAGCAACCTCTCCCTATACTCAGATCGGCAGCAGTAAGATGGCGGGAACGCCCCTTTATAGCCCCTGTGATGCCGCAGAAAGCAAGCCAATCACTGCAATGCCCTTCTCTAAGATGGTGGGGACTGAGACCTATGTCATCACGCTGCCCACACTCTGCATCCACCTTCATTGGCTGAGAAATGGCGCTTTTCACGTCATTGAAACGCGACTTTGGTGCGAAAGTCACGTACCGCGTGGCCGACCCCACACAGGGATCGGATCGGGTTTCATGAAACTCGACTTTGCCAAAAGTCGGCGACTTATGAAAATGACCAATCCGTTTCGCTCAACCCTACTTTTGAACATATAAGGGACATAGAAAAAGCTAAAACCATTGAAGATGTCAGTACTTTAAAATCCCTACCTAGGCATTTTAAATTACATCATGGGTGCCTGAGTAAAGATTTGGTTGTTAGAGGTATAGATCAGGTAAGCATGGGGACTAGAGGTGGTGATCTTAGTAGGGCTCTAGCTCAACTTGAGAGCAGGTGGATTTATCGCCTGGGAGCTATGAGCCCACAGAGCCTCAATGAAAGTTTTGGTTTTGCGGCATTTTTATAGATGAATTATTTGGGGGTCATCGTTAGTTTCCTTTTTTAGTGGACATCCTTTTTAGCGTGGGTTTTAGTATATTATGTATGTTTATGTGTTACTAATTTATTATTTTATCTCTAATAGATGATTCGGAAAAGATGCGTTGTGCGATGACCTCCCCTTTTTCCCCCTACAGCCTGAGGATGCGTGCCCCGGTCATGGAATATTACGAAAATGGCCAGCTTCGTATAAACATATACAGAGAAGATATAAAACGAATAATGAGAAATGGGGAGACCCTGTATACATGTATACATCTGTAGTGTTCCTCCATATATATCATAGGAAGGAAAGTCTATAATGGGAGTTTTTCTCCAGTTATTATTTTATTTTCTTGCATATAGGATGTGTATAATATAATATCTTTGGGAGTCATTGCCTCCTTTTGTACTTTATATATTCTATTGGCATACGTGCAATAAGATACAGAATAGTGACCCTTATATAAGTATTATCAATTTTATATTTATATTTATCATACAGATCTTAGTTTTCAGGATGATTATGTCCATTAGGATTGTCTACGATAATTCTTATACCTGTATGTTGAGCACAGTAGCACTTTATAGGAGATATTTATATGTACCCTTGATGTACCGTATCTCATCTTAATAAATTAATATCTGCATCACTTTCCTCGGTTTCACTCCGTCACTTTATTCACATCACTTCCCTTTGCGTCCCTTCACTATGTCCATATATGTTCCCCTTGCTTTGGGTTGTTACAGTATCATAGTCATGACACGAAAAGAGACACTATTGTTTTCATCTGAATTGTATGGCTTGTCTAGCCCTTCGGTTTTTCACATTGTCTGACACTAATCATTTCCTCATTAATAATGGTATCATTCACGGATCTGTATATTAGCCTGTAGGCTCTTTATAATATTATGGTCACTTTTTTATTACATTATTTTATTATTTGCCGTATTATTATTTTTCTATTATACTTATATATAATAATACAAAAACAAAGAAAAAAGACTCCACTATAAAATGCACACCACCCAACACAATATAACAAAATACAAATTTTATTGGCACAAGACTAAACAAAACTTTCCCTGACGAAGCCTCATTTGGGAGGCGATACGCGTGGGGCCAAGTGCTTGTTTTATCCTCGGACATCCCTCAGCCTGCTCGCTTCAAAACGCTGGTTTGTATCTGCTTATGGCGTTTTGTTTAGTCTTGTATGGTTCTGACTACATGTATTTGGACTCCCCATGAGCCATTAGGCAGGGCACTTCTAAATCATATATGGTATACAGATTATTAAGTTTGTATCTGTGCCCCAGGCTGTAATATGGATGTTTTGTAGCTATTTTGTACCATGTAGGATTGCAAGCACTATAGTGCTTTTAATTGTGTTTTAATTTTTGTGCCAATAAAATTTGTATTTTGTTATATTGTGTTGGGTGGTGTGCATTTTATAGTGGAGTCTTTTTTCTTTGTTTTTGTATTTAGGTTTTTTCCACTACTTTGCACCCCCTATATATATATACCAGCTTTATGGCGGTGCACCAGTTGCTTTTTGTATTATATATAATAATAGACACGGGGCTGTTTATAGTATTTTATTGGCACGTCACGTTATGCACTTCCCTCCTTTTGTATGTACTAGTGACTACATTCGGTATGACTGTTTTATATCAGTCTCCTTATTTCTGGAGAGACTCTCTGCTATAGCGGTGTGCTGGCTTCCATTAGGGCTGCTTCTTATATTCTCAGGTTTCTGTTTGGGTTATTTCTGCCCCTACATGTAATGTCCCCTACGCAGTGCGTATGTGCTCCATGGTTTTAGCTCCGTGCTTTCCGGGAGTGCTCTTTCCTGGAGACGCTTGCGATTCAGCTTGCGTTCCAGTGAGCGCTGCCCCGGAAATGTTCGTTTTTACATCCAGAGCAGCCTGGGGTCGCATGCACCGTCATGTAAGGAGGACGTTCACATCTTACCTGCGGTCACACCCCTTATCGCTATTGGTGGTGGGTTCCTTATAATGGTGGTCACGTCCTCACACAAATCACGCCCCCGGAAGAAGCTTGGGCGAAACGCGCGTCGGGGCGCACGTGGGAGCTGGGTCACTCGGCACTATCTGGTAATGTATTTACATTTTGTTTTACCTGCCATGTGTTTGCTATATGAGTCATGGAAGGGAAGTTGTTGTGAATTCTGTGGTCAAGCTCCCTCCTGTGGTCATGAGTGGTTCTTCGGCTGGTTCTGTCCATGAGCTTCATCTGGTGGATGTGAGTGGGGCTGCGGCTTCTGAGTTTCCTTCCTCAGGTGACGAGGTTAGGTCGTTAGGTGCTGCTCTATTTAACTCCACCTAGTTCTTTGTTCCTTGCCTCCAGTCAATGTTCCAGTATTGGTCTTGCTCTCTCCTGGATCGTCTTGTGGCCTGTCTGCCCTGCATAAGTTAAGTTCTGCTTGTGTTACTTTTGTTTGTTTTTTTTTTCTGTCCAGCTTGCAATATTGGTTTTTCTTGCTTGCTGGAAGCTCTGGGACGCAGAGGAAGCACCTCCGTGCCGTTAGTCGGTACGGAGGGTCTTTTTGCGCCCTCTGCGTGGTTGTTTGTAGGTTTTTGTGCTGACCGCAAAGCTATCTTTACTATCCTCGGTCTATTCAGTAAGTCGGGCCTCACTTTGCTAATACCTAGTTCATCTCTGTGTTTGTATTTTCATCTTTACTCACAGTCATTATATGTGGGGGGCTGCCTTTTCCTTTGGGGATATTCTCTGAGGCAAGGTAGGCTTATTTTTCTATCTTCAGGGCTAGCTAGTTTCTCAGGCTGTGCCCGAGGCGCCTAGGTCTTGTCAGGAGCGCTCCACGGCTACCTCTAGTGTGGTGTGATAGGATTAGGGATTGCGGTCAGCAGAGTTCCCACGTCTCAGAGCTCGTCCTATGTTATTAGTAACTATCAGGTCACTTTGTGTGCTCTTAACCACCAGGTCCATTGTGTTTCTGAATCACCAGTTCATAACAGTACTGGAGGCCCAAAGTACTAATGCTTCTCAATAGAGGGAAAAGAGAAGTTCTGAGACCATTTTTTTTTCTCTGCACTGTGTTTTGACTTTCTTTTCCCCTAGACATTTGGGTGGTTCAGGACACAGGTGTAGTGATGGACATTAAAGGTCTGTCTTCTTGTGTGGATCATCTCACTGCAAGAGTACAAAATATTCAAGACTTTGTGGTTCAGAATTCTATGCTAGAACCTAGAATTCCTATTCCTGATTTGTTTTCTGGAGATAGAGCTAAGTTTCTGAGTTTTAAAAATAATTGTAAACTATTTCTGGCTTTGAAACCCCGCTCCTCTGGTGACCCAGTTCAACAAGTTAAGATCATTATTTCTTTATTACGTGGCGACACTCAAGACTGGGCATTTTCCCTTGCGCCAGGAGATCCTGCATTATGTAATATTGATGCGTTTTTTCTGGCGCTCGGATTGCTTTATGATGAACCTAATTCAGTGGATCAGGCAGAGAAAAATTTGCTGGCTCTGTGTCAGGGTCAGGATGAGGTAGAGATATATTGTCAGAAGTTTAGGAAGTGGTCTGTGCTCACTCAATGGAATGAATGTGCGCTGGCAGCAATTTTCAGAAAGGGTCTCTCTGAAGCCCTTAAGGATGTCATGGTGGGATTTCCTATGCCTGCTGGTCTGAATGAGTCTATGTCTTTGGCCATTCAGATCGATCGACGCTTACGTGAGCGTAAAACTGTGCACCATTTGGCGGTATTATCAGAACATAAACCTGAGCCTATGCAATGTGATAGGACTTTGACCAGAGCTGAACGGCAAGAACACAGACGTCGGAATGGGCTGTGTTTTTACTGTGGTGATTCCACTCATGCTATTTCCGATTGTCCTAAGCGCACTAAGCGGTTCGCTAGGTCTGCCACCATTGGTACGGTACAGTCGAAATTTCTTTTGTCCGTTACTTTGATCTGCTCTTTGTCGTCCTATTCTGTCATGGCATTTGTGGATTCAGGCGCTGCCCTGAATTTGATGGACTTGGAGTTTGCTAGGCGCTGTGAGTTTTTCTTGGAGCCCTTGCAGTATCCTATTCCACTGAGAGGAATTGATGCTACGCCTTTGGCCAAGAATAAGCCTCAGTACTGGACGCAACTGACCATGTGCATGGCTCCTGCGCACCAGGAGGATATTCGCTTTTTGGTGTTGCATAATCTGCATGATGTGGTCGTGTTTGGGTTGCCATGGCTACAAGTCCATAACCCAGTATTGGATTGGAAATCTATGTCTGTGTCCAGCTGGGGTTGTCAGGGGGTGCATGGTGATGTTCCATTTCTGTCTGTTTCGTCATCCACCCCTTCTGAGGTCCCAGAGTTCTTGTCGGATTACCGGGATGTATGTGATTAGCCCAAGTCCAGTGCCCTACCTCCGCATAGGGATTGCGATTGTGCTATCAATTTGATTCCTGGTAGTAAGTTTCCTAAAGGTCGACTGTTTAATTTGTCTGTGCCTGAGCACGCCGCTATGTGGAGTTACGTAAAGGAATCCTTGGAGAAGGGTCATATTCGCCCGTCGTCGTCACCATTGGGAGCAGGGTTCTTTTTTGTGGCCAAGAAGGATGGTTCGCTGAGACCTTGTATTGATTACCGCCTTCTAAATAAAATCACAGTCAAATTTCAGTACCCCTTGCCGCTGCTGTCTGATTTGTTTGCTCGGATTAAGGGGGCTAGTTGGTTCACCAAGATAGATCTTCGTGGTGCGTATAATCTTGTGCGTATTAAACAGGGCGATGAATGGAAAACAGCATTTAATACGCCCGAGGGCCATTTTGAGTACCTGGTTATGCCATTCGGGCTTTCCAATGCTCCATCAGTATTTCAGTCCTTTATGCATGACATCTTCCGAGAGTACCTGGATAAATTCCTGATTGTATACTTGGATGATATTTTGGTCTTCTCGGATGATTGGGAGTCTCACGTGAAGCAGGTTAGAATGGTGTTCCAGGTCCTGCGTGCTAATTCTTTGTTTGTGAAGGGGTCAAAGTGTCTCTTTGGTGTTCAGAAGGTTTCATTTTTGGGTCTGATTTTTTTCCCCTTCTACTATTGAGATTGACCCTGTTAAAGTTCAGGCCATTTATGAGTGGACTCAGCCAACATCTCTGAAGATTCTGCAAAAGTTCCTGGGCTTTGCTAATTTTTATCGTCAATTCATCAATAATTTTTCTAGTATTGCTAAACCGTTGACTGATTTAACCAAGAAGGGTGCTGATGTGGTCAATTGGTCTTCTGCTGCTGTGGAAGCTTTTCAGGAGTTGAAGTGTCGTTTTTCTTCTGCCCCTGTGTTGTGCCAGCCAGATGTTTCGCTCCCGTTCCAGGTCGAGGTTGATGCTTCTGAGATTGGAGCAGGGGCTGTTTTGTCGCAAAGAAGTTGTGATGGCTCGGTGATGAAACCATGTGCCTTCTTTTCCAGGAAGTTTTCGCCTGCTGAGCGCAATTATGATGTGGGCAATTGAGAGTTGCTGGCCATGAAGTGGGCATTCGAGGAGTGGCGTCATTGGCTTGAAGGAGCTAAGCATCGCGTGGTGGTCTTGACTGATCACAAGAACTTGACTTATCTCGAGTCTGCCAAACGGTTGAATCCTAGACAGGCTCGTTGGTCGCTGTTTTTCTCCCGTTTTGACTTTGTGGTTTCGTACCTTCCGGGCTCTAAGAATGTGAAGGCGGATGCCCTTTCTAGGAGTTTTGTGCCCGACTCTCCGGGTTTGCCTGAGCCGGCGGGTATTCTCAAAGAGGGGGTAATTTTGTCTGCCATCTCCCCTGATTTGCGGCGGGTGCTGCAAAAATTTCAGGCTAATAGACCTGACCATTGCCCAGCGGAGAAACTGTTTGTCCCTGATAAATGGACGAGTAGAGTTATCTCTGAGGTTCATTGTTCGGTGTTGGCTGGTCATCCTGGAATCTTTGGTACCAGAGATTTGGTGGCTAGATCCTTTTGGTGGCCGTCTCTGTCGCGAGATGTGCTTTCGTTTGTGCAGTCCTGTGGGATTTGTGCTCGGGCTAAGCCCTGCTGTTCTCGTGCCAGTGGGTTGCTTTTGCCCTTGCCGGTCCCGAAGAGGCCCTGGACACATATCTCTATGGATTTTATTTCGGATCTCCCCGTCTCTCAAAAGATGTCGGTCATTTGGGTGGTTTGTGATCGCTTCTCTAAGATGGTCCATTTGGTACCCTTGTCTAAATTGCCTTCCTCCTCTGATTTGGTGCCATTGTTTTTCCAACATGTGGTTCGTTTACATGGCATTCCGGAGAACATCGTTTCTGACAGAGGTTCCCAGTTTGTTTCGAGGTTTTGGCGAGCCTTTTGTGCTAGGATGGGCATTGATTTGTCTTTTTCCTCGGCTTTCCATCCTCAGACAAATGGCCAAACTGAACGAACCAATCAGACCTTGGAAACATATCTGAGATGTTTTGTTTCTGCTGATCAGGATGATTGGGTGTCCTTTTTGCATTTGGCTGAGTTCGCCCTTAATAATCGGGCCAGCTCGGCTACTTTGGTTTCACCGTTTTTCTGCAATTCTGGTTTCCATCCTCGATTCTCTTCAGGGCAGGTTAAGTCTTCGGACTGTCCTGGTGTGGATACTGTGGTGGATAGGTTGCAGCAGATTTGGACTCATGTAGTGGACAATTTGACATTGTCCCAGGAGAAGGCTCAACGTTTCGCTAACCGCAGGCGCTGTGTGGGTCTCCGACTTCGTGTTGGGGATTTGGTTTGGCTGTCATCTCGTTATATTCCTATGAAAGTTTCCTCTCCTAAGTTTAAGCCTCGTTTCATTAGTCCGTATAGGATTTCTGAGGTTCTTAATCCTGTGTCTTTTCGTTTGACCCTTCCAGCTTCTTTTTCCATCCATAATGTATTCCATAGGTCATTGTTGCGGAGATACGTGGCACCTGTGGTTCCATCCGTCAATCCTCCTGCTCCGGTTTTGGTTGAGGGGGAGTTGGAGTATATAGTGGAGAAGATTTTGGATTCTCGTATTTCGAGACGGAAACTCCAGTACCTGGTTAAGTGGAAGGGTTATGGTCAGGAAGATAATTCCTGGGTCTTTGCCTCTGATGTTCATGCTGCCGATCTGGTTCGTGCCTTTCATTTGGCTCATCCTTGTCGGCCTGGGGGCTCTGGTGAGGGTTCGGTGACCCCTCCTCAAGGGGGGGGGGTACTGTTGTGAATTCTGTGGTCAAGCTCCCTCCTGTGGTCATGAGTGGTACTTCGGCTGGTTCTGTCCATGAGCTTCATCTGGTGGATGTGAGTGGGGCTGCGGCTTCTGAGTTTCCTTCCTCAGGTGACGAGGTTAGGTCGTTAGGTGCTGCTCTATTTAACTCCACCTAGTTCTTTGTTCCTTGCCTCCAGTCAAAGTTCCATTATTGGTCTTGCTCTCTCCTGGATCGTCTTGTGGCCTGTCTGCCCTGCATAAGCTAAGTTCTGCTTGTGTTACTTTTGTTTGTTTTTTTTTCTGTCCAGCTTGCAATATTGGTTTTTCTTGCTTGCTGGAAGCTCTGGGACGCAGAGGAAGCACCTCCGTGCCGTTAGTCGGTACGGAGGGTCTTTTTGCGCCCTCTGCGTGGTTGTTTGTAGGTTTTTGTGCTGACCGCAAAGCTATCTTTACTATCCTCGGTCTATTCAGTAAGTCGGGCCTCACTTTGCTAATACCTAGTTCATCTCTGTGTTTGTATTTTCATCTTTACTCACAGTCATTATATGTGGGGGGCTGCCTTTTCCTTTGGGGAATTTCTCTGAGACAAGGTAGGCTTATTTTTCTATCTTCAGGGCTAGCTAGTTTCTCAGGCTGTGCCCGAGGCGCCTAGGTCTGGTCAGGAGCGCTCCACGGCTACCTCTAGTGTGGTGTGATAGGATTAGGGATTGCGGTCAGCAGAGTTCCCACGTCTCAGAGCTCGTCCTATGTTATTAGTAACTATCAGGTCACTTTGTGTGCTCTTAACCACCAGGTCCATTGTGTTTCTGAATCACCAGTGCAAAACAGGAAGTCTGTATATGTGATGTGGTGTATGGTACGGGAACAAGGTTACTGCCCAGGCATAGGGTGGCATTAGGGCCCCCCCTTGTATATTTTTCCTGTCCTGTTATATGCCCAGATGTACCAGTGATTTACTAATGTATTGTATAGCCCCTTCACTGTATGGTTTCTAGTGGCATCTATAATAGTAGGTGATTGTTTATTTGTGCCTACTATATTGATTGTTTTATCAGTGGTGCCTGCTGTCTCTCCTCCCACTGAATACTTTGTTGCTTATATCAGGTTTAGCCTTGTTGTATGTTTTTATATAGTACTATTAATAAAGATTTTTTGTTTTAACTTTGATGGATCTCTTCGTGCGGTTAATTTAATTTAAATCCGCCTTTGGTTGATATTGTTAGTGGATGTGCCATCTGTAGCTTATTTATAGACTTCCTGTGGATATATAATGTTTGTTCCCACATGGTGATGACTAGGGATTTCTTCATCAATCCCCTCGATGGCAGACGGCATAAACTACAGTCTTACATCAACTGTAAGTCCACTTGTGTTATCTATGCGCTTATTTGCCCCTGCCACCTTGTATATGTGGGACAAACTACGCAGGAGTTACGGCACAGGGTGCAGAAGCACTTTCTACGATTCACTTAGCCTCCAATGATCAAGCCAAAGGCAGAACACTCACCCCAGTGGCTGCCCACTTTTTGGCCCATCACTCAAGTCGTGTGTCTAATACACAGGTGGTAGGTTTGGACAGGATTCATTTTTCTAACAGGGGTGGTCCCATCAAGCCCCAGCTTCTCAGGACTGAGGCCTGTTGGATTTTTCATTTGGGATCGGTAGCCCCGGCGGGGCTTAATGAGGAGTTGTTGTTCACCGGTTTTTTGAGTTAATCCATCTACCCCTTCTCCTCTCTTTTCCTCCTTTTAGGTGGTATCCTACATGGTCCTGGGACAATCATTGGGATCATATGTCCATATTGGCTTGGATGTCTGGACTTCTATGTGGATATCATTTTGGACTTCTTCTGTCGTTGTGTTGGCCCATTAAGCCATATAACTGATGTCTGTCTGATTCTGGAGGATGGCAGCCGTTCCGGCTCAGTATATTTCCTATCGCTTTACGGGTCCATGGATATCGTGTGATAACATTCTGGTACTACGGGATGGATTGGATTCACGGGTGCACCTACCTACTGTATGGCTTTTCTCCTTAAGGCTTCTGGCGGGGATAGACTTTGGTAGGCTTAGCTTGGCCCCTGTATTGGGGTTATTATGGCGTCCAGGTCTGGCTCATGGGGCTTTTTGGCTCGGGTACATAATAATATAGGCCCATGGATTGTTAGTATTTTTTGCACTTCATCTCTTGGATATGACGGTACATGGTTTTTACCCCTTAAACTAACACTTTACGAGCTCAGGTTTTTTGACTATTAGATTCAGGCCTTATAATGGGTGCTGTGCAATTATTAGGATATGGAATATGCTCATGCTATGATTGTTTACTTACCTTGATATATATGGTACCTTGATATTTAATAAAATTATTATCATGTGGGGTTCTATTCTTATCCTTTATTTATTTTTCTAGTATGATTATCCGTGGCTCCATTGAATGATATATGTGTGTGGTGTCATGCCCCCGGGGGTTGAATGTGGCATGTGCGTCCATGTGTGTGCATTTCAAAAGTCGCTACTTCCCTTCTGAGCCCCGACGTGTGCCCAAACAGTGGTTTACCCCAACACATGGGGTATCAGCGTACTCAGGAGAAACTGGACAACAACTTTTGGGGTCCAATTTCTCCTGTAACCCTTGGCAAAATAAAAAATTATGGGCTAAAAAATCATTTTTGAGGAAAGAAAACGTATTTATTATTTTCATGGCTCTGAGTTATAAACTTCTGCGAAGCACTTGGGGGTTCAAAGTGCTCACCACATATCTAGATAAGTTCCTTTCGGGGTCTAGTTTCCAAAATGGGGTCACTTGTGGGGGGTTTCTACTGTTTAGCCACATCAGGGGCTCTGCAAACGCAACGTGACGCCTGCAGAGCATTCCATCAAAGTCTGCATTTCAAAACATCACTACTTCACTTCTGAGCCCCGGCATGTACCCAAACAGTAGTTTACCCCCACATATGGGGTATCAGCGTAGTCAGGAGAAACTGGACAACAAATATTGGTGTCCAATTTCTCCTGTAACCCTTGGGAAAATAAAAAATTCTGGGCTAAATCATTATTTTTGAGGAAAGAAAACGTATTTATTATTTTCACGGCTCTGCGATATAAACTTCTGTGAAGCACTTGGGGGTTCAAAGTGCTCACCACATATCTAAATAAGTTCCTTGGGTGGTCTAGTTTCCATAATGGGGTCACTTGTGGGGGGTTTCTACTGCTTAGCCACATCAGGGGCTCTGCAAACACAATGTGACGCCTGCAGAGCATTACATCAAAGTCTGCATTTCAAAACGTCACTACTTCACTTTCGAGCCCCAGCATGTGTCCAAACAGTGGTTTACCCCCACATATGGGGTATCAGCGTACTCAGGAGAAACTGGACAACAACTTTTGGGGTCAAATTTCTTCTGTTACCCTTGGAAAAATAATAAATTGTGGGCAAAAAATATCATTTTTGAGAAAAGAAATTTTTTTTTTATTTTCATGGCTCTGCGTTATAAACTTCTGTGAAGCAGTTGGGGGTTCAAAGTGCTCACCACACATCTAGATTAGTTCCTTTGGGGGTCTAGTTTCCAAAATAGGGTCATTTGTGGGGGATCTCCAATGTTTAGGCACACAGGGGCTCTCCAAACGTGACATGGTGTCAGCTAATGATTGGAGCTAATTTTCCATTTAAAAAGCCAAATGGCGTGCCTTCCATTCCGAGCCCTGCTGTGCGCCAAAACAGTGGTTTACCCCCACATATGGGGTATCAGCGTACTCAGGACAAACTGGACAACAACACTTGGGGTCCAATTTCTCCTATTACCCTTGGCAAAATAGGAAATTCCAGGCTAAAAAATCATTTTTGAGGAAAGAAAAATTATTTTTTATTTTCATGGCTCTGCGTTATAAAATTCTGTGAAGCACCTGGGGGTTTAAAGTGCTCAATATGCATCTAGATAAGTTCCTTGGGGGATCTAGTTTCCAAAATGGGGTCACTTGTGGGGGAGCTCCAATGTTTAGGCCCACAGGGGCTCTACAAACGCGACATGGTGTCCGCTAACAATTGGAGCTAATTTTCCATTCAAAAAGTCAAATGGCGCGCCTTCCCTTCCGAGCCCTGCTGTGTGCCCAAACAGTGGTTAACCCCCACATATGAGGTATCGGCGTACTCGGAATAAATTGCCCAACAAATTTTAGGATCCATTTTATCCTATTGCCCATGTGAAAATGAAAAAATTGAGGCAAAAATAATTTTTTTGTGAAAAAAAAGTACTTTTTCATTTTTACGGATCAATTTCTTAAGCACCTGAGGATTTAAAGTGCTCACTAGGCATTTAGATAAGTTCCTTGGGGGGTCCAGTTTCCAAAATAGGGTCACTTGTGGGGGAACTCCAATGTTTAGGCACACAGGGGCTCTCCAAACGCGACATGGTGTCCGCTAACGATGGAGATAATTTTTCATTCAAAAAGTCAAATGGCGCTCCTTCCCTTCCGAGCCTTACCATGTGCCCAAACAGTGGTTTACCCTCACATGTAAGGTATCATTGTACTCAGGAGAAATTGGCCAACAAACTTTAGGATCCATTTTATCCTGTTGCCCATGTGAAAATGAAAAAATTGAGGCTAAAAGAATTTTTTTGTGAACAAAAAGTACTTTTTCATTTTTACGGATCAATTTGTGAAGCACCTGGGGGGTTAAAGTGCTCACTATGCATCTAGATAGGTTCCTTGGGGCGTCTAGTTTCCAAAATTGGGTCACTTGTGTGGGAGCTCCAATTATTAGGCACACGGGGGCTCTCCAAACGTGACATGGTGTCCGCTAAAGAGTGGAGCCAATTTTTCATTCAAAAAGTCAAATGGCCCTCCTTCCATTCCAAGCCCTGCCGTGCGCCCAAACAGTGGTTTACCCCCACATATGAGGTATCAGCGTGCTCAGGACAAATTGGACAACAACTTTCATGGTTCAGTTTCTCCTTTTACCATTGGGAAAATAAAAAAATTGTTGCTAAAATATCATTTTTGTGATAAAAAGTTAAATGTTCATTTTTTCCTTCCATGTTGCTTCTGCTGCTGTGAAGCACCTGAAAGGTTAATAAACTTCTTGAATGTGGTTTTAAGCACCTTGAGGGGTGCAGTTTTTGGAATGTTGTCATTTTTGGGTATTTTCAGCCATATAGACCCCTCAAACTGACTTCAAATGTGAGGTGGTCCCTAAAAAAATGGTTTTGTAAATTTCGTTGTAAAAATGAGAAATCGCTGGTCAAATTTTAACACTTATAACTTCCTAGCACATAAAAATTTTGTTTCCAAAATTGTGCTGATGTAAAGTATACATGTGGGAAATGTTATTTATTAACTATTTTGTGTCACATAACTCTCTGGTTTAACATAATAAAAATTCAAAATGTGAAAATTGCGAAATTTTCAAACTTTTCGCCAAATTTCCGTTTTTATCACAAATAAATGCACAATTTATTGACCTAAATTTACCACTGACATGAAGCCCAATATGTCACGAAAAAACAATCTCAGAACCGGTAGGATCCGATGAAGCGTTCCTGAGTTATTACCTCATAAAGGGACACTGGTCAGAATTGCAAAAAACGGCCAGGTCATTAAGGTCAAAATAGGCTGGGTCATGAAGGGGTTAAGAAGTAGGCCCAATGTAATGTAATGCCCAATTCCCCAATGAGCGGTCCTTTTTTACTAAATAAAATAGTGCCAGCACAGCAACCTTGCCCAAAATGCACCAGCCTATAACAGTACAGAGCACGTTCACCCTGGTCATCTAGTGGTTCTGGATGATGAGGATATGGAGGAGCATAACAACAAACAGACCAAATCTGGAAGTGTATACCCATGTGTGGCTGTGAAGAGGTGCATGAGAATACACCTCCCCAAAAGAGAGAATGTATTTGAGGTTATATTTCTCTGTTTTCACTTGGTGATATACAGAAGACTTTCTCAATCCAGCCCTTGTTCATTTTTATAAGAGTCAGCCTGTCAGCATTTTCAGTTGACAGGCGGATGCGCTTATCTGTTATAATTCCACCAGCGGCACTAAAAATCCGCTCTGATAGAACGCTAGCAGCAGGGCAGGCCAGGACCTCCAAGGCATAGGGAGCCAGTTCATGCCACGTGTCCAGCTTGGATACCTAATAATTAAAAGGCACAGAGGAATCACGGAGGACGTTTGTACGATCTGCAAGGTACTCCCTCACCATCTTCCCAAACATTGCACTTCTTGTGAAAGCACCCCTTGCCTCTGTGCCATCACGATGGGAGGGTCTGAGAAAACTGTCCCAGAACTTTGCCATTGTTCCCCTACCTGAGCTGGATTGTACGTCTGTCTCTCTCGCTTGGACTCCTTGGTTGTGCAACAAACTCTGACGTCTGATGTTAGCGTTCTCACATGGGAATTTTCTAAGTAATTCCGCCACAAGTGCCCTCTGGTACTGCAACATTTTAGTACACCTCTCTGCCTCTGGTAGAAGAGATTGAAAGTTCTCCTTGTAGCGTGGGTCTATAAGTGTCACCAACCAGTAATGAGTGTCACCCAAAATTTTTATAATGCGAGGATCACGTGAAAAGCAGTGCAACATAAAGTCAGCCATGCGTGCCAGACTGCTAACAGGCAAGACTTCCATGTCCTCACCAACAGGACGACTGACCATGCTGTCCTCCTCACCCTCCTCCACCCTGTCTTCAGGCCATCCCTGTTGAACAGACGGTATGACAGCTGTGTTTGAAGTACCGTCTATAGCGCATTTAAGTAGCTCCTGTTCTTCCTCCTCCTCCTCCTCATTGATCACCAATCCCCATTGAGAAGACATGAGGCTGGGTTGAGAGCAATCCCTCTGTATGGTTTCTTCCTCCATGTCCTCATGCTCTGCCTGCAATGTATCCTCTTTAATTGTGAGCAGAGAGGTTTTCAGAATGCTGAGAAATGCGATGGTGACGCTAATTATGGCGTCATCACCACTCACCATCTTGGTGCTGTCCTCAAAGTTTTGGAGGATGGTACATATGTCGGACATCCATGTCCAATCCTGAGATCTTATGTGTGGAGTCTGAACTGAATATCAATGGCCTTAAAGATGTTGGTTGTCAACAACTGCCCTCTTCTGCTCACAAATCCTTTCCAACATATGCAGTGTAGAGTTCCAGCGCGTGAGGACATCACACACTAGTCGGTGAGCTGGAAGCTGCAAACGCTGCTGTAGCACGGCAAGGGCAGCTGAAGCTGTAGCTGACTTTCTAAAATGGGCAGACAGATGGCGAACTTTCACTAGCAGATCTGGCAGCTCCGGGTAGCTTTTCAGAAACTGTTAAACCACGAGGTTAAGCACATGAGCCAAGCAAGGTACATTTGTGAGCTCACCTAGCCTCAGAGCTGCCACCAGGTTACGGCTATTGTCACACACGACCATGCCTGGCTGTAGGTTCAGCTGTGTCATCCAAACATCTGACTGCTCTTTCAGCGCAGTCCACAACTCTTCTGCATTGTGCGGTTTGTCACCTATGCAGATTAGCTTCAGCACAGCCTGTTGCCTCTTGGCTGAGGCAGTGCTGCAGTACTTCCAGCTTCTGACTGATGTGTTGATTTCAGAGATGGAGGATGAAGAGGAGTAGGAGGAGGAGGTTCAGGAGCTGTAGACTGTGGGGGCAACCCTGGTTGATGTAGCACCAGCAATCCTCAGCATGGGGAGGATGTGTTCCATCCCAATGTCCAACTGGGTCCCGGCTTCCACTATGTTAGCCCAGTGTGCCGTCAGTGAGATGTACCATCCCTGCCCACAAGAACTTGTCCATGTGTCCATGGTGAGGTGGACTTTCCCTGTAAAAGCATTGCTGAGAGCACGGGTAATGCTGTGAGACACATGCTGGTGTAATACCGGTATGGTACACCAGGAGAAATAGTGACGACTGGGGACCAAGTACCTTGGGATGGCCACCACCATCAGGTTGCGGAAAGTTTCCGTCTCAACGAGCCTAAAAGGCAGCATTTCTAGCACAAGCAGAAGAGAAATATTAGAATTTAGGACTGTGGCCAGTGGGGCGTTGGTTGAGTATTTCTGCTTGCGTTTCAAAGACTGGGTTATAGACAACTGAAGGCGGTGCTGGGACAAGGACGTGGACGAGCTTGATGATGGTGCTGCTAGACTGTGGACCACAACAGGTGCAGCTAGACTGTGGGCCACAACAGGTGCAGGGCTAGAGGCATCTTCACATGCACGGTGTACTGGGAACTGGTTTCTATGCAAAATAGTGGAAGAAGCACTGGTGTGACCTGCAGACAGTGGTCCTGGAGCCTGGGGTTCGGCCCACAAAGTCGGGTGCTTTGCTGCCATGTGCCTGATCATGCTGTTGGTGGTCAGCTGGTTGTTTTGCTACCGCTGCTGATGCGGGCATGGCAGGTGCTGCAAATGGCCTGTTTGGGGTTATCGGCAGAGTTTTTAAAAATAACCAGACTCGGGAAGATCTAACAGTTGGAATGGCAACTTCCTTCATGTTGGTGTTATGGGGAATGGATGCACGCCTTCTGTCTGTGGCCACCACACTGCTTCTTCCTGCCTGTTAGGGTGATATGCCTCCTTCCCCATGTGTGCTTCTGCCCTCACTCTGCATATCCTCCTGCCAGGTTGGGTCAGTCACATAGTCATCCACCACCTCGTTTTCCACATCCGCACCCTGCTCCTCCTCCTGACTTTCTGGCAATTGTGTCTCATCATCGTCCACCTCTTCTGACACTTTCCCACCATCGCCTTAGTGTGACCTGGGCTGGTCAAAGCTTTAGGCATCTCTACATGCGATCTCATATGTCCCCACTTGAAGTTGACAGGCCAAGAGTTCTGAATCTTGAAATGGAAAACTGAACAGCTCATCAGCGTGTCCAAGTGTGGGATCAGTTGTCTCAGGGCACTCGGCATGGTGGGAGGAAGGAGGATCAGGGTGAGGATTATCCAGGCCACACTCACGGTTTCTCAGACTTGACAGTGTGGAAGACATGGTGGTGGTAGTGGTGGCTAAGTGACTGAAAACATTATCCACTACCCAACCAACAACTGTTTCAAACTGGTCTGGCTTGAATAGTGATGTGCTGCGATCCCCTAGAAACTGGGACATGAATGTTGAGAGAGAAGATGTGGGTCTTTGTTGTTGCCCACTTTCACCTTGGCCATGGCCTCGTCCTCTGCATGCACCATCATCGTCACGTCCACTTCCCCGTCCCTTGCCCCTTGCCTTGCTCATTTTAAATGGACTACTGCACTATTTCAAATGCTCAACACAAATGTATTTATTAGTAGCAAAATAATCCCTGATCAGTATGCCTGCAAATCTACCATTTTTCAAACGCAAACACCAGGCAGGCCTCAGCCTGACATAACAGACTGTATTCAATTTTTGGGGGCTTTTTTTGTGAAGTTAATTTATGCAAAATAGTGCTGTATATAAGTACAGTAAGAGTGGTACACCCGCCTACAATGCCCAAACTTGGAGCACTCAGATATATGAGGGCTGTCACGGAAATACCACACTGGCAAATATGTGGCCTTTTTAAATTTTTGGATGCTAAATAGTGCTGTAGATAATTAGAGTATCAGACAGCAAAAACAGTGGTACACCCACCTACAATGCCCAAACTTGGAGCACGTAGATATATGAGGGCTGTCACGTAAATACCACACAGGCAAATATGTGGCCTGTTTTTTTTTTAACCCCTTACTGACAGAGCCAATTTGGTACTTAATGACCAGGCCAATTTTTGCAATTCTGGCCACTGTCACTTTATGAGGTTATAACTCTGGAACGCTTCAATGGATCCCGCTGATTCTGAGATTGTTTTTTCGTGACATATTGTACTTCATGTTAGTGGTAACATTTCTTCGATATTACTTGCGATTATTTATGAAAAAAACGGAAATATGGCAAAAAATTTTAAAATTTTGCAATTTTCAAACTTTGTATTTTTATGCCCTTAAATCAAAGAGATATGTCACGAAAAATAGTTAATAAATAACATTTCCCACATGTCTACTTTACATCAGCACAATTTTGGAAACAAAATTTTTTTTTGTTAGGGAGTTATAAGGGTTAAAAGTTGACCAGCAATTTCTCATTTTTACAACACCATTTTTTTTTAGGGACCACATCATATTTGAAGTCATTTTGAGGGGTCTATATGATAGAAAATAATGAAGTGTGACACCATTCTAAAAACTACACCCCTCAAGGTTCTCAAAACCACATTCAAGAAGTTTATTAACCCTTTACGTGCTTCACAGGAACTGAAACAATGTGGAAGGAAAAAATGAACATTTAACTTTTTTTTGCAAACATCTTAATTCAGAACCATTTTTTTTATTTTCACAAATGTAAAAACAGAAATGTAAACATAAATTTTGTTATGCAATTTCTCCTGAATACGCCAATACCCCATATGTGGGGGTAAACCACTTTTTGGGCGCCCCGCAGAACTTAGAAGTGAAGGAGCGCCGTTTGACTTTTTCAATGCAGAATTGGCTGGAATTGAGATCGGACGCCATGTCACGTTTAGAGAGCCCCTGATGTGCCTAAACAGTGGAAACTCCCCACAAGTGACACCATTTTGGAAACTAGACCCCTTAAGGAACTTATCTAGATATGTGGTGAGCACTTTGAACCCCCAAGTGCTTCACAGAAGTTTATAACGTAGAGCCGTGAAAATAAAAATCGCTTTTGTTTACACAAAAATGATCTTTTCGCCCACAAATTCTTATTTTCACAAGGGTAACAGGAGAAATTAGACCACAAAAGTTGTTGTGCAATTTCTCCTGAGTACGCTGATACCCAATATGTGGGGGTAAACCACTGTTAGGGCGCACCGCAGAGCTTGGAAGAGAAGGAGTGCCGTTTTACTTTTTCAATGTAGAATTGGCTGGAATTGAGATTGGGCGCCATGTCGCGTTTGGAGAGCCCCTGATGTGCCTAAACAGTGGAAACCCCCCACAAGTGACACCATTTTGGAAACTAGACCCCTTAAGGAACTTATCTAGATGTGTGGCGACCACTTTGAACCCCCATGTGCTTCACAGAAGTTTATAACGTAGAGCCGTGAAAAAAAAAATTGCATTTTTTCTACAAAAATGATCTTTTTGCCCACAAATTTTTATTTTCACAAGGGTAACAGGAGAAATTAGACCACTAAAGTTGTTGTGCAATTTCTCCTGAGTACGTCGATACCCAATATGTGGGGGTAAACCACTGTTTGGGCGCACCGCAGAGCTTGGAAGAGAAAGAGTGCCGTTTTACTTTTTCAATGTAGAATTGGCTGGAATTGAGATCGGACGCCATGTCGCGTTTGGAGAGCCCCTGATGTGCCTAAACAGTAGAAATCCCCCACAAGTGACCCCATTTTGGAAACTAGACCCCCCATGGAACTTATCTAGATGTGTGGTGAGAACCTTGAATGCCCAAGTGCTTCACAGAAGTTTATAATGCAGAGCCGTGAAAATAAAAAATATTTTTTTTTCCGCAAAAAAGATTTTTTAGCCCCCAAGTTTTTATTTTCACAAGGGTAACAAGAGAAATTGGACCCCAAAAGTTGTTGTCCAATTTGTCGTGAGTATGCTGGTACCCCATATGTGGGGGTAAACCACTGTTTGGGCGCACAGCAGAGCTCGGAAGGGAAGGAGCGCCTTTTTGGAATGCAGACTTTGATAGAATGGTCTGTGGGCATTATGTTGCGATTGCAGAGCCCCTGATGTACCTAAACTGTAGTAACCCCCAACAAGTGACCCCATTTTGGAAACTAGACCCCCCAAGGAACTTATCTAGATGTGTGGTGAGAACTTTGAATGCCCAAGTGCTTCACAGAAGTTTAGAATGCAGAGTCGTGAAAATAAAAAAATATTTTTTTTTCCACAAAAAAGATATTGTAGCCCCTAAGTTTTTATTTTCACAAGGGTAACAGGAGAAATTGGACTGCAATAGTTGTTGTCCAATTTATCCCGAGTACGCTGATGCGCCATATGTGGGGGTAACCCACTGTTTGGGCGCACGGCAGAGCTCAGAAGGGAGGGAGCACCATTTGACTTTTTGAGCGCAAAATTGGCTGTCGTGTTTGGAGACCCCCTGATGTACCTAAACAGTGGAAACCCCCCAATTCTAGCTCCAACCCTAACCCCAACACACCCCTAACCCTAATCCCAACCTGATCCATAATCCTAATCATTAACCCTAACCATAATCACAACCCTTACCCCAAAACAACCCTAATGTCAACCCTAACCATAACCCTAATCAAAACCCTAAATCCAACACACCCCTAACCCTAATCCTAATCTCAACCCTAACCTCAAACCTAACCCTAATCCCAATACACCCCTAATCACAACCCTAACCTTAGCCCTAATCCCAAACCTAACCCTAATCCCAAGCGTAACCCTAATGCCAACCCTAACCCTAACACCAACCCTAATCCAAACCCTAACCCTAATCCCAGCTCTAACCCTAACTTTAGCCCCAACCCTAGCCCTAACTTTAGCCCCAACCCTAACCCTAGCCCTAAGTCTACTTTCACACTTGCGTCGTTTGGCATTCCGTCGCAATCCGTCGTTTTGGACAAGAAACGGATCCTGCAAATGTGCCCGGAGGATGCGTTTTTTGCCCATAGACTTGTATTGCCGACGGATCGTGACGGATGGCCACACGTCGCGTCTGTCGTGCACTGGATCAGTTGTGTTTTGGCGGACCGTCGGCACAAAAAAACATTCAATGAAACTTTTTTTGTACGTCGCATCCGCCATTTCTGACCGCGCATGCGTGGCCGTAACTCCGCCCCCTCCTCCCCAGGACATAGATTGGGCAGCGGATGCGTTGAAAAACTACAGCTGCTGCCCACGTTGTGCACAATTTTCACAACGTGCGTCGGTATGTCGGGCCGACGCATTGCGACGGCCCCGTACCGACGTAAGTGTGAAAGAAGCCTAACCCTAAATTTAGCCCCAACCCTAACCCTAAATTTAGCCCCAACCCTAACCCTAAATTTAGCCCCAACCCTAGCCCTAACCCTAACCCTAACCCTAGCCCTAACCCTAACCGTAACCCTAACCCTACCCCTAACCCTAACCCTACCCCTAACCCTACCCCTAACCCTACCCCTACCTAAAACCGACCCCGATCATGCTCTTTGGGGTCTCGGCTACCCCCGGCAGCCGAGACCCCAAAGATTCTCGCGGGGCCGGCCGGCGGGCGCACTGCGCATGCGCCCGCCATTTTGAAGATGGCGGCGCCCACCGGAAGACACGAGGAGCATCGGGGGAGATAGGTGAGTATTGGGGGGCTACCTGGGACCCCTTTTCTCTGTCCTCTGATGTGCGATCACATCGGAGGACAGAGAAAATAAAAAGAGATCACTTTTTTTTGTTTTTTGTTGCGATCGCCGATAAATGGTTAATTACCGGCGATCGCAAATGTGGGGTGGGTTAAAAAAAAAACGAATCATGTTCTCTGGGGTCTCGGCTACCCCCGGCAGCCGAGACCCCGGAGAAAATCGGCCTCTGGGGGGCGCTATTCACTTTTTCCACAGCGCCGTTAATTAACGGCGCTGTGGTTTAAGTACCCTTAGCGGCCGCCGTTAAAAGGCGTATCGGCGGTCGCTAAGGGGTTAAATGCCAAATAGTGCTATATATAATTACAGTAAAAGACAGCAAAACAGTGGCAAAACTGCCTAAAATGCCCAATTTGGAGCACACAGATACAGTATATGAGGCCTTTTTTGCCAAATTTAAAACACACACAAAATATTGTAGAACAAGGTTAGCACACACAACCATGCTACATATGCCTGAAAAACTATGATTTTTAAGCAGGCCTCTGTCTGACAGAACAGACTGTATATTTGGGATGGGGGGGATTAATTTTTGGAAAAAAAAAATTGCAACTAGGTATATAGTAAAGAAGCTACAGCAGCAGCAGACAGTTACGAAGCTTTGGGAGAGATGCAGTGTAAACTATGTACGCACATACAGTGCCTGCAGGCCTTGCACTGATGTGGATATGCCGTGCCTTGTACCTAGCGCTGCAATATTGGGACCCACGAATTAGCCCTAAAAAGGACTGTTGGTTTCTCGGGAGTTGTGGATTTAACAGTTGCAGACCTACACTAACTATAAAAAACCACGATTCTGACCCTATCTCGGCACCAGCTCTCCCTACTCTCACTGAATCCGGAGCTGAATGCGGCGAGCAGGGCGGCGCCAGGTCTCTTATCTTCGGGATGATGCTGTGCTGCCAAGCGAATCACTGCACGACCACAACAAAGATGGCTGCAGCATTTCATGGCCTGGCAAACAATCCCTGCAGCGTGATTGGGTCTCTAAAGTCCGCCAAAAATGCTGGGTGAAGACAACAGTTACCGCCGAATAATCCCGGAAATGCTCTGTGCTCGCCGAGTACACCGAGCATAGTGCTACTCGGGCGGGTAACGAGTAGTGGCGAGCACGTTCGCTCTTCACTAGTGTTGAGCATTCCAATACCGCAAGTATCGGGTATCGGCCGATATTTGCGGTATCGGAATTCCGATACCGAATTCCGATATTTCCCGCGTATCGGATACCGGAATCGGAAGTTCCCAGAATTCAAACTGCACGCAGCAGCCAATGAGGAATGAATGGAAGTGTGGGCACATCCTGTTTAGCATGGTGGGCATGTAACTACTGGCAAGGCTGTGATTGGCTGCTGAACTGATGTCACTATGGACTATAAAAAACGCTGCCGCCATTTTGCGCTCACTCTGCTGTGATTTCAGTTAGGGACAGGACGCTGTGTTCTATCTGAGGGCCAGTTGAGATAGCGAATTGCTTCATTGCGCTTTTCCCAGGCTAATTTAGCAAACGCTGTGTATTCACCTTGCTCTTGCCTTGCAGCGCTGTTTTAACAGCGTTCTGCAAGGTCTCTCTCAGTGTGTGTGTGTGTGTGTGCAGCTCACTCTGTAGTCTGTGTGCAGCCATATACCCGGTTGTATTCAGCTCAGGGGGGGTTCACACTGCCTCATACTTTGCTATCCATTGTCCTTTTTTGCTCATAGTGCAGCCTTCTGCACATTTTTTCTAAAATTTCCTATTAGTGTCTTTCCACCCGTCTCTAGCTAAATTGTGGAAAAACACTACATAGGATAACCTATAGGAGGGTTTTTGGGCCTTGCAGCGCCGTTTACGGCTGTCTGCACGGTCTCCGTGTGAGCGCAGCTCGCCCTGTCGTCTGTGTGCAGCCACAGCCGGTTGTATTCAGCTCAGGGTGCGTCACTGCCTCATACCGTTAAAGAACTTTTCCTTTTTTTCAAATAGTGCAGCCTGCGGCAAATTTTTTTCTAAAATTTCCTATTAGTGTCTTTCCACCCGTCTCCAGCTAAATTGTGGAAAAACACTACATAGGATAACCTAGAGGAGGGTTTTTGGGCCTTGCGGCGCCGTTTCCGGCTGTCTGCACGGTCTCCGTGTGAGCGCAGCTCGCCCTGTAGTCTGTGTGCAGCCACAGCCGGTTGTATTCAGCTCAGGGTGCGTCACTGCCTCATACCGTTAAATAACTTTTCCTTTTTTTCAAATAGTGCAGCCTGCTGCAATTTTTTTTCTAACATTTCCTATTAGTGTCTTTCTACCCGTCTCCAGCTAAATTGTGGAAAAACACTACATAGGATAACCTAGAGGAGTGTTTTTGTGAGTTAAAGTCGCTCTGTAGCCCGATCTGCAGAAAAAAAAAAGTAAAGTTCACCAAACACCACTTAACACTTGTGTAGGCCACATTTTATCAATAATAAAGTCTAGTCCACACTTTACAACATTAGTGTTTCTTACACCTGTTAGGAGGAGCATTTCAGGAATAAGCACACTAAGGCCTTAGTACTTTTCTGCTTATCTTTATCTGTCAACCAAGATGAAGAGGGCAGGGAGTAAGGCACGTGGGCGTGGGCGCGGAGCAGGGAGAGGAGCAGGGAGAGGACATGGTGATTCTGTGCCTGCTGCGGGCACCGGTGACTCATCATCACTCAGTTTCAGCAGGGAACAGTCCTTCATGCGCAGCTTTGTCGGAGAGCGCCGTGCACCGCTGCTGCGTGAAGATCAAATTGAAGCCGTTGTCGGATGGATGGCAGCTAACGCATCGGCATCGACTTCAATTAGTGTCACATCCTCTCAGGCACAGACCACTGGAGAGCAGCCATCTGTCTCTTCACCACCTGCCAAATTGGCCAGGCAGTCAGAGAGCCCAGGGCAGGAGCCATCTCTACTTCTGTTCTCTGAATCTCTTGGCTTGGAAACAGGGGGCCAGCCAAGCAGCATTGGAGAAATGGAAGAAGAGGCAGTGTGCAGTGATGCCCAACAGCTTTGTCTCTCTGACTCTGAAGAGGCGGGTGGGCCAGTGCCTGCAGTGACCACAGCGCAGTACGCATCTGATGATGAAACTCAGGTGCCGCTTTCTGGTGCGTACTGTGCTGCCGAGACTACCCAGGAGGAGCAGTTGGTGGCAGAGGGTAGTGGAGATGATGAGGTCCTTGACCCATCGTGGCGTGAGGAACAGGAAGGTGGTGGGAGCAGCTCTGAGGAAGAGATTCCCCTGATGGGCCAAAGAGGGAGAGGGAGGGGGAAGACTGCGGAGCCTGTAGCCTCCACTTTGGCACCCGTTAGGAGCCTGTCTCTTTCAAAAGCCAAAAAGGGCGCTCCCAAGACTTGCAGTGCCTGGTCCTTTTTTGACACAGTTGCAGATGACATTTGTTTTGTCAAATGCAAGCTGTGTCATCAGAAAGTCAAAAGAGGTAAAAGTGTCAGCAACCTCAATACCACAAATATGTGGAAACATGTGCGGACCAGGCACGCGGTGGAGTTACAAAAACACACTGAAGACCTAGGCCAACCAACAGCGGCAGCTACCACCTCTTCAGCTCGTGTTGCCTCTTCCTCCAGCTCACGCACAGCTGGTTCGGCTTCCTCCCAGGATCGCCATGGAAGAACCTCTGGCACTGTTGTCCAGAGACCTAGTGTAATTCCACCCACAGCACCACATTCCCAGTCATACTCACACTCCCAGTCTACTCTACAGCCATCGGTAGTACAGGCATGGGAGAAAAGGCGGGCATTCTCGGCCAACCACCCCCGAGCACAGGCTCTGAATGCAGGCATTGCCAAACTTCTGTCTCTGGAAATGCTCTCATTCAGGCTGGTGGAGACTGACAGCTTCCGTGACTTGATGGCATTGGCAGTCCCACAGTACAAGGTGCCCAGCCGCTTTTACTTCAGCAGGCAAGCTGTACCTGCCCTGCACAAGCATGTGGAGGGACACATAAAACACGCGCTACTGAACGCCGTCAGTAGCAAGGTCCACCTCACCACCGATGCGTGGACCAGTCAACATGGACAGGGGCGATACATTTCCCTCACTGCCCATTGGGTTAATGTTGTTGAGCCAGGTACAGATCGTGCGAGTGGCGCAGGACGTGTCCTGCCCACTCCAAGGATTGCAGGAATCCAGTCTGTACGCATTGACTCCTCCTCATACACAAGTTCCTCAGAATCATCGCTGCAGGAGCCGTCGCAGTCCACCTCCATATGGACCCGTGAACGTTTACCTGTTATGACCGACATGAGCACAGCCGTGGCCAAACATCAACAGGCCGTCTTGAAACTAGTTTCTTTGGGGAATCGAAGCCACACAGCGCAGGAGCTCTGGAATGCCATCAAGCAGGAGAGCGATGTGTGGTTAGTGCCAGCGAATCTCCAGCCAGGCATGGTAGTGTGTGACAATGGCCGAAATCTGGTGGCAGCTTTGGCCATTGGCAACCTCACTCACATCCCATGTCTGGCACATGTGCTCAATTTGGTTGTGCAGAGTTTTCTGAGGGACTATCCGGATCTTGATGCACTGCTGCACAAGGTCCGCCTAGAGTGTGCTCACTTGCGGCGTTCCAGCTTGGCAGGATCCCGCATTGCTGCTCTGCAGCGCCGATTCCGCCTTCCGGAACACCGCATCATATGTGACCTACCTACCAGGTGGAATTCCACGTTACATATGTTGGAGCGGTTGTGTGAGCAGCAGCAAGCAGTAATGGAGTACCAGCTGCATCAGGCGCAAAAAAGTCGCAGTCAGCGCCGATCAGACTTCACAACCACAGAGTGGGCCACTATGAACGACGTCTGCCAGGTTTTGCGTCCTTTCGATTATTCCACGCGGATGGCAAGTGCAGATGATGCACTAGTCAGCATGACTGTCCCCCTTATCTGCCTGCTTCAACAAACTTTGCAAGCGTTAAGGGATGATGTTGTGGAAGAGGTGGAGGATGAGGAGTCACCTTTTCCATCAGCTTCTGGAGAGTCAGCGCCACGTGGTTCCTCACAAAGGGGTACGCAGGGGCCACTTTGTGAGGAGGATGAGGAGGAGTCAATGGAGGAGGAAGAGCTCCGTCCAGAGGAGTGAGTTACACAATTGTCCAGTGGTCAGTGTGTACAGCGAGGGTGGGGTGATGACGAGCGGGCAGAGATCATGTCTCAAGCAGGGGACAGCGTTTCTGGGGCAGGTGGCAGTCTGCAGCACATGGTCGATTTCATGCTGCAGTGCCTGAGAAACGACCGCCGCATCGACCACATTCTCAACATGCCTGATTATTGGGTGTTCACCCTCCTCGATCCTCGCTACCGGGACAACGTCCAAAACCTTATCCCAGCGTTGACCGGGGAGCGTAAAATGCGGGAGTACCACGACACACTGGTGAATTCCATCATCTTCTCCAGTCCAACTGAGAGGAGTGCTGCTAGTGCTTTACAAAGCAGCTCAGTGCGTCGAGGCAGTGGAGGAGGCTCTGCACAAAGAGGGAGCAGAAGCAGTGCCTCTGCCCAAGGCAAGACCAGTATGGCACAACTATGGCAAACTTTTGTGTGCCCGCCCCAAATGTCTACACCATCACCGGCGGCTCCAGTCAGCAGGAGGCAACGGTTCCGTCAGATGGTGACAGACTACATGTCTTGCCCTCTTACTGTACTCCCAGACGGCTCTTCCCCATTCAAGTTTTGGGTCTCTAAGCTGGATACATGGCCAGAGCTAAGCCAGTATGCATTGGAGGTGCTGGCTTGCCCTGCGGCTAGTGTCTTATCGGAACGTGTCTTTAGTGCCGCAGGTGGTGTACTAACAGACCGTCGCATGCGACTATCCTCTGACAACGTTGACCGGCTTACTTTTCTGAAAATGAACAAGGCCTGTATCTCGCAGGAATTTGCCACTCCTCTGCCTGATTAAGTAATTGGGTGTCATCCAGGTCTCCTGATGTGTTCATCTTTCTACCACCTGAACTGCTATTCCTGGGCTCCAACACCGCCAGTTGCGGCTCAGAAGTGCAGGCTGCACAGTCAAAACATGCGACCCAGTGTTATTGGGTTTCAGTAACGTCAGCTGATCCCCAGCTGTGTAGCCGGCAATGTGTCCTGCGACCGCCACGCTGGCACAACAACCTAAATGTAAGGGAACCTGTCCCCCCCCCCCCCCCCGGCGTTTGTTACTGAAAGAGCCACCTTGTGCAGCAGTAATGCTGCACAAGGAAAAGGTAGCTCTTTTAGTTTAGCTCCTTGCACACACAGAACTTAACATTTATAAAATGTGTTCACTGATACCGTTATACCGTCCCGGAGCTGGGGCTTTCCTTCGTAATGTGACGCAGCACAGCCGTCATTCCTACCCCCTTGGTGCCGTGCGCTGCCTCCTCAGCGTTGTTTTAAGCTGTCACGGAGCCTGCGCTGTTCTGTTATCCCTTGGCCATGCCCAATTTGCGCTGCCTGTCCTCTGATATAATTTGGTGTCAGGCTGGCTGCGCCTGTGCGACCGCGCTGCCCGAGATCGAGCCTCGCAGTGTCTTCTGATTGAATCACACTGCGAGCCTGGGATCCATGGGCATGCGCAGTGCATATCTTCCCCTCGGGCTCTCGCTCATCTCCCTCCGCCTTCTTCAGACTGTGCGCCATCAGCTGATCCCAAATAGCATGCCACGGCCGTGACGCCGCACAGTCTGAAGAAGTGGGAAGGAGGGGAGTGAGAGTCGAGGATATGCACTGTGCATGCCCATGGATCCAAGGCCCGCAGTGGGATTACATTAGACGACACTGCAAGGTGGGATCTGGGGCAGCGTGGACGCACAGACACTGACAGCCTGACACCAAATTATGTCAGAAGACAGGCAGCGCAAATTGGGCATGGCCAAGGGATAACAGAACAGCGCAGGCTCCGTGACAGCTTAAAACAATGCTGAGGAGGCAGCGCATTGCACCAAGGGGATAGGAATGACAGCTGTGCTGCGTCCCATTACGAAGGAAATTCGCACCTCCGGGACGGTTTTACGGTATAAGGGGACAAATTTTTAGTGTTTACTTCTGTGTTTGCAAGGAGCCTAATTAAAAGAGCAACCTTTTCCTTTTGCATCCTTAGTGCTGCACAAGATGGCTCTTTCAGCTACAAACGTCTTGGGTGGGGGGGTTAAAGGTTCCCTTTCAACTTGCTCCAATCAGGCTTCGGCCTACACTCTGTTCCTCTGCTACTCGTGCTGTCCCTGGGCTCTAACACCGCCAGTTGGTGCCTGGAAGTGCTGTCTGCACAGTCAACAGTCGCTCCTCTGTTATTGGGGTTCAGTAACGTCAGCTGATCCCCAGCTGTGTGTGCGGCAATACCTCCAATCTGCTCTGCTCCAATCTGCTCCTCCTGCTGTCCCTGGGCTCTAACACCGCCAGTTGGTGCCTGGAAGTGCTGTCTGCACAGTCAACAGTCGCTCCTCTGTTATTGGGGTTCAGTAACGTCAGCTGATCCCCAGCTGTGTATCCAGCAACGTGTCATGCGACCGCCACGCTGGCACAACAAAAATGTAAGGGAACCTGTCTTCCCCCCCCCCCCAGGCGTTTGTTACTGAAAGAGCCACCTTGTGCAGCACTAATACTGCACAAGGAAAAGGTCACCCTTTAAATTATGCTCCTTGGAAACGCTGAACTACACACTCATGTAATGTGTCCCCTCACACCGTCAAACCGTCCCGGAGGTGGGACTTTCCTTTGTAATGTGACGCAGCACAGCCGTCATTCCTACCCCCTTGGCTCCGTGCGCTGCCTCCTTAGCGTTGTTTGATTCTGTCACGGACCCTGCGCTGTTATGTTATCCCATTAGCCATGCACAGTTTGCGCTGCCCGTCCTCTGACATCATTTGTTGTCGTCCTGGCTGCGCCTGTGCGTCCACGCTGCCCGAAATCCCACCTCGCAGTGTCGTCTAATGTGATCCCACAGTGGGCCTGGTATCCATGGCCATGCTCAGTGCATATACTAGCCTCTCACTTTCCTTCTTCACGCTTCTTCAGACTAGGCGGCGTCAGCTGATCTCTAATAGCATGCAACGGCTATGACGCCGCACAGTCTGAAGAAGCAGGAAGGAGGGGAGTGAGAGGCGATGATATGCACTGCGCATGCCCATGGATCCCAGGCCCGCAGTGGGATTACATTAGATGCCACTGCGAGGTTGGATCTCGGGCAGCTTGGACGCACAGGCACTGCCAGCCTGACACCTAAATGATGTCAGAAGACGGGCACCGCTAACTGTGCATGGCCAAGGGATAACATTACAGCGCGGGCTCCGTGACAGAATCAAACAACGTTGAGGAGGTGGCGCACGGCACCAAGGGGGTTGGAATGACGGCTGTGCTGTGTCACATTACAAAGGAAAGGCCCACCTCCGGGACGGTTTAACGGTGTGAGGGGACACATTATATGAGTGTGTACTTCAGCGTTTGCAAGGAGCATAATTTTAAGAGCCACCATTTTCCATGTGCAGTATTACTGCTGTACAAGATGGCTCTTTCAGCAACAAATGCCTGGGGGGGGGGAGGTTAAAGGTTCCTATTAAACTTGCTCCATTGCAGGCTTCGGCTTACACTCTGCTCCTACTGCAGACCCTGGGCTCTAACACCACCAGTTGTTGCCCGGAAGTGCTAGCTGCACAGAGAAAAACACCCGCCAATGTGTCAGTGGGGTTCAGCAACGCCAGCTGTTCCTCTGCTGTGTAGCCGGCAACGTGTCCAGCAAAAGCCACGCTGGCACAATAACAGACATTTTACTGCCTCCAGTGCAGGCTTCGGCCTACACTTTGCTCCTCTTTGATTCCCTGGGTTTCAACACTGTCAGTTGTCACCTGGAAGTGTTGTCTACACAGAAAAAACACTCGCTGATGTGTCAGTGGTGTTCCGCAACGCCAGCTGTTCCCCTGCTGTGTAGCCGGCAACGTGTCCTGCAAACGCCACGCAGACACAACAGACCTAAAGCTGACACCAGTGCAGGCTTCGGCCTACACTCTGCTCCTCTCCTCCTCCAGCTGACCCTGGGCTCTAACACCGCCAGTTGTTGCCCGGAAGTGCTAGCTCCACAGAGAAAAACACCCACCAATGTGTCAGTGGGATTCAGCAACGCCAGCTGTTCCCCTGCTGTGTAGCCGGCAACGTGTCCTGCAAACGCCATGCGGGCACCTGAATTGAAATTAAAGGGAACCTGCCCCCCCCAGGTGTTTCTATGTATAACAGCCACCTTGTACAGCAGTAATGCTGCATTTGTACAAGGTGGCTGACTTTTTCTCCTTGCCCACGTGGAATTTAACACTTACAAAATGTGTCTCATTACGGACCATTACATTGTCCCTGAGGCGTGACTTTCCTTTTTAATGACACGCAGCACCCCCCTTGGTAGCGCTGCCCATCTTCTGACATCATTGGTTGGCTGGCTGTGCCTGTGCTCGTTGTCTGATCTATTTTGACTGCGAGGGTGTGATTGATGGGCACGTGCAGTGCATATGTTCGCCTGTCTTCACTCATCTCCTTCCGCCTTCTTCAGACTGTGCGGCCTCATGGCCGCGGCATGCAATAAGGGATCAGCGGAGGCCGCCCAGTCTGAAGCAGGTGTAAGGACATGAGTGAGCGGCGAACATAGGCAAGGCCATGAATCCCAGCTCTGCAGTGTGACTTTATGAAAAGACACTGTGGGTCTGGGATTCATGGCCATCGCTAACCGCACCGGCCAACATGAAATGAGGTGAGAAGACAGGCAGCGCTCACAGCGCATGGCCAAGGGATAACAAGAGCGCAGACTCCTGTACAGCAAATAACAATGCTCAGGAGGCTGCGCCCAGCACCAAGGCGTTATTTTGGACACCTGTGCTGCATCTCCTTAAAAAGGCAAGTCAGTCACACCTCCAATACAGTTTGACTGTATAATGGGCAAAATTGTTTACGTGTTTCATTCAGCGTGTGGAAGTAGAAAAATTCATAGAGCAACCTCTGACTTGTGCAGCATTAATGCTGCACAAGGTGTGGCTCTTGTACTTTGCAACACCTGAGGGGGGGGTTAAAGGTTACCTTTGAAATTGGTTCTACTAGGCTTAGGCCTACACTCTGCTCCTCCTGCAGACCCTGGGCTCTAAATACACCAGTTGGGGCCTGGAAGTGCTGGCTGCACAGAGAAAAACACCCGCCATTGTGTCAGTGGGGTTCAGCAACGCCAGCTGTTCCCCTGCTGTGTAGCCGGCAATGTGTCCAGCACAAGCCACGCTGGCACAACAGACCAAAAGCTGCCACCAGTGCAGGCTTCGGCCTACACTCTGCTCCTCTTTGATTCCCTGGGTTTCAACACTGTCAGTTGTCACCTGGAAGTGTTGTCTACACAGAAATAACACTCGCTGATGTGTCAGTGGGGTTCCGCAACGCCAGCTATTCCCCTGCTGTGTAGCCGGCAACGTGTCCTGCAAATGCCACGCAGACACAACAGACCTAAAGGTGACACCAGTGCAGGCTTCGGCCTACACTCTGCTCCTCTCCTCCTCCTGCTGACCCTGGGCTCTAACACCGCCAGTTTTTGCCCGGACGTGCTAGCTGCACAGAGAAAAACACCAGCCAATGTGTCAGTGGGGTTCAGCACCGCCAGCTGTTCCCCTGCTGTGTAGTCGGCAACGTGTCCTGCAAACGCCATGCAGGCACCTGAACTGAAATTAAAAGGAACCTGCCCCCCCCAGGTGTTTCTATGTATAACAGCCACCTTGTACAGCAGTAATGCTGCATTTGTACAAGGTGGCTGACTTTTTCTCCTTGCCCACGTGGAATTTAACACTTACAAAATGTGTCTCATTACAGACCATTACATTGTCCCTGAGGTGTGACTTTCCTTTTTAATGACACGCAGCACCCCCCTTGGTAGCGCTGCCCGTCTTCTGACATCATTGGATGGCTGGCTGTGCCTGTGCGTCCGCCCTGCCCGACACAACGCCCCCCATTGTCTGATCTATTTTGACTGCGAGGGTGTGATTGATGGGCATGTGCAGTGCATATGTTCGCCTGTCTTCACTCATGTCCTTCCGCCTTCTTCAGACTGTGCGGCCTCATGGCCGCGGCATGCGATAAGGGATCAGCGGAGGCCACCCAGTCTGAAGCAGGTGTAAGGACATGAGTGAGCGGCGAACATATTTACTGCGCAAGGCCATGAATCCCAGCTCTGCAGTGTGACTTTATGAAAAGACACTGCGGGTCTGGGATTCCTGGCCATCGATAACCGCACCGGCCAACATGAAATGAGGTGAGAAGACAGGCAGCACTCGCAGCGCATGGCCAAGGGCTAACAAGAGCGCAGACTCCTGTACAGCAAATAACAACGCTCAGGATGCTGCGCCCAGCACCAAGGCGTTATTTTTGGGCACCTGTGCTGCGTCTCCTTAAAAACACAAGTCACGCCTCCAATACAGTCTTACTGTGTAATGGGCAAAATTGTGTACGTCTTTCATTCTGCGTGTGCAATGAGCAAAATTTAAAGAGCAACCTTTCACTTGTGGAGCATTACTGCTGCACAAGGTGTGGCTCTTCTACATTGTAACACCTGAGGGTGGGTTAAAGGTTACCTTTGAAATTGGTTCAATTAGGCTTCGGCCTACACTCTGCTCCTCTCCTCTTCCTGCTGTCCCTGGGCTCTAACACTGCTAGTTTTTGCCCTGACGTGGTAACTGCACAGAGAAAAACACCAGCCAATGTGTTAGTGAGGTTCAGCACCGCCAGCTGTTCCCCTGCTGTGTAGTCGGCAACGTGTCCAGCACAAGCCACGCTGGCACAACAGAACAAAAGCTGCCACCAGTGCAGGCTTCGGCCTACACTCTGCTCCTCTCCTCCTCCTGCTGTCCCTGGGCTCTAACACCGCCAGTTTTTGCCCTGACGTGCTAGCTGCACAGAGAAAAACACCAGCCAATGTGTTATTGGGGTTCTATGTATAACAGCCACCTTGTACAGCAGTAATGCTGCATTTGTACAAGGTGGCTGACTTTTTCTCCTTGCCCACGTCGAACTCAACACGTACAAAATGTGTCTCATTAGAGACCATTACACTGTCCCTGAGGTGTGATTCTCCTTTTTAAATGACACGCAGCACCCCCCTTGGTAACGCTGGCCGTCTTCTGACATCGTTGGTTGGCTGCCTGTGCCTGTGCGTCCACCCTGCCCAACACAACGGCCCTCGTTGTCTGATATATTTTGACTGCGAGGGTGTGATTGATGGGCACGAGCAGTGCATATCTTCGACTGTCTTCACTCCCCTCCTTCCGCCTTCTTCAGACTGTGCGGCCTCATGGCCGCGGCATGCGATAAGGGATCAGCTGAGGCCGCCCAGTCTGAAGCAGGTGTCAGGACATGAGTGAACGGCAAACATATTTACTGCGCAAGGCCACGAATCCCAGCCCTGCAGTGTGACTTTATGAAAAGACACTGCTGGTCTGGGTTTCATGGGCATCGCTAACCGCAACGGTCAACATGAAATGAGGTCATAAGACGGGCAGCGCTAACAGGGCATGGCCAAGGGATAACAAGAGCGCAGACTCCTGTACAGCAAATAACAACGCTCAGGAGGCTGCGCCCAGCACCAAGGCGTTATTTTTGGACACCTGTGCTGCGTCTCCTTAAAAACACAAGTCACGCCTCCAATACAATCTTACTGTATATTGGGCAAAATTGTGTACGTGTTTCATTCAGCGTGTGCAATGAGCAAAATTTAAAGAGCAACCTTTCACTTGTGGAGCCTTACTGCTGCACAAGGTGTGGCTCTTCTAAATTGTAACACCTGAGGGTGGGTTAAAGGTTACCTTTGAAATTGGTTCAATTAGGCTTCGGCCTACACTCTGCTCCTCCTGCAGACCCTGGGCTCTAACACTGCCAGTTTTTGCCCAGAAGTGCTAGCTGCACAGAGAAAAACACCAGCCAATGTGTCAGTGGGGTTCAGCAACGCCAGCTGTTCCCCCGCTGTGTAGCCGGCTACGTGTCCTGCAAACGCAACGCAGACACAAAGCTGCCTCCAGTGCAGGCTTTGGCCTACACTCTGCTCCCCCTGCTTACCCTTTGCTCCAACACCGCTAGTTGGGGCTCTAGGAAGACAATCTTGAATAAGCAACGCATCCGGGTTCCAGCACCGTCAGCTGGTACTCGGCAGTGTCTTTGTCACGGGTACTCCCTCCTGCCCAGCCTGGTTCCAGCACCATCAGCTGGTTCCGGGTAGTGTCAAGGTCACTTACACGCCTATATTTTGTCCCGTCGTGTTGCGGCCGGGTTAGCCAACTCCATGGTGCCTCCAGTTTAGGAGCTTCCTATGTGGGCTGCGGGAATTGGCAATCAAGGCTGGTTCTGTAGTGCCAGTAGGCCAAGCTCCCCCTGTAGGACTGTTGGTGTTGGGTAACTGCGGCAGCCTCGCGGCCTAGCTGTTCTCTCCTCTCCTGTGGACCTTCTGGTCCACATCCTGGTTTCAGCACCGTCAGCTGGTTCCGGGCTGAACCTTTGGCTTAGGTGCCTCCTTCTGGGTATCCGAGTTCCGCCAATGCCAGGCGGTCCTTGGTAGTGCTTTTAAGCGCGGGTACCTACAGCTTTGTAACCGGGTTCCAGCACCGTCAGCTGGTCCTCGGTCGTGCCATTGGCTCTTGCACACTTGGGCAACGCATCCGGGTTCCAGCACCGTCAGCTGGTTCTCGGCAGTGTCTTTGTCACGGGTACTCCCTCGTGCCCAGCCTGGTTCCAGCTCCGTCAGCTGGTTCCGGGTAGTGTCAAGCTCACTGAGACGCGTATGCGTTGCCCCGTCGTGTTGCGGTCGGGTTAGCCAACTCCATGGTGCCTCCAGTTTAGGAGCTTCCTATGTGGGCTGCGGGAATTGGCAATCAAGGCTGGTTCTGTAGTGCCAGTAGGCCAAGCTCCCCCTGTAGGACTGTTGGTGTTCGGTAACTGCGGCAGCCTCGCGGCCTAGCTGTTCTCTCCTCTCCTGTGGACCTTCTGGTCCACATCCTGGTGACAGCACCGTCAGCTGGTTCCGGGCAGAGCCTTTGGCTTAGGTGCCTCCTTCTGGGTATCCGAGTTCCGCCAATGCCAGGCGGTCCTTGGTAGTGCTTTTAAGCGCGGGTACCTACAGCTTTGTAACCGGGTTCCAGCACCGTCAGCTGGTCCTCGGTCGTGCCATTGGCTCTTGCACACTTGGGCAACGCATCCGGGTTCCAGCACCGTCAGCTGGTTCTCGGCAGTGTCTTTGTCATGGGTACTCCCTCGTGCCCAGCCTGGTTCCAGCACCGTCAGCTGGTTCCGGGTAGTGTCAAGCTCACTGAGACGCCTATGCGTTGCCCCGTCGTGTTGCGGTCAGGTTAGCCAACTCCATGGCGCCTCCAGTTTAGGAGCTTCCTATGTGGGCTGCGGGAATTGGCAATCAAGGCTGGTTCTGTAGTGCCAGTAGGCCAAGCTCCCCCTGTAGGACTGTTGGTGTTCAGTAACTGCGGCAGCCTCGCGGCCTAGCTGTTCTCTCCTCTCCTGTGGACCTTCTGGTCCACATCCTGGTTCCAGCACTGTCAGCTGGTTCCGGGCAGAGCCTTTGGATAGGTGCCTCCTTCTGGGTATCCGAGTTCCGCCAACGCCAGGCGGTCCTTGGTAGTGCTTTTAAGCGCGGGTACCTACAGCTTTGTAACCGGGTTCCAGCACCTTTAGCTGGTCCTCGGTGCCATTGGCTCTTGCACACTTGGGCAATGCATCCGGGTTCCAGCACCGTCAGCTGGTTCTCGGCAGTGTCTTTGTCACGGGTACTCCCTCGTGCCCAGCCTGGTTCCAGCACCGTCAGCTGGTTCCGGGTAGTGTCAAGCTCACTGAGACGCCTATGCGTTGCCCCGTCATGTTGCGGTCGGGTTAGCCAACTCCATGGTGCCTCCAGTTTAGGAGCTTCCTATGTGGGCTGCGGGAATTGGCAATCAAGGCTGGTTCTGTAGTGCCAGTAGGCCAAGCTCCCCCTGTAGGACTGTTGGTGTTCGGTAACTGCGGCAGCCTCGCTGTTATGATCTGGTGGTTAGAACAAATAGTGGATCTGGTAGTTAGAGCACCAGAAAAGACCTGATAGCACATTAATACAGGACAAGCTCTGGGAAGTGGAACCTCTGCTGACCGCAATCCCTAATCCTATCATGTACACTAGAAATAGCCGTGGAGCGCTCCTAACATGACCTAGGCGCCTCGTCACAGCCTCAGAACTAGCTAGCCCCTAGAGATAGGAAAAATAAGCCTATCTTGCCTCAGAGAAAATTCCCCAAAGGAAAAGGCAGCCCCCCACATATATTGACTGTGAGTAAGATGAAATCACCAACACAGAGATGAAATAGATTTAGCAAAGAGAGGCCCGACTTACTAAACAGACAGAAGATAGGAAAGGTCACTTTGCAGTCAGCACAAAACCCTACAAAAAGCCACACAGAGAGTACAGGGAAAAATACCTTCCGCACCGACTAACGGAGCGGAGGCGCCCCTCTGCATCCCAGAGCTTCCAGCAAGCAAGGCAATATTCACATAAGCATGCTGGACAGAAAAAATAGCAAACAAGAAAAAAGCAAAGCGAAACTTAGCTTCTGCTGGAGAAAACAGGTAACCAGGAAGATCCAGGAGCGAACTAGACCAATGCTACAACATAGGCAGCTGGCATCGGACAAGGATCCAAGTGGAGTTTAATAGAGCAGCCCACTAACGAATTAGCCTCGTCACCTGTGGAAGGAAACTCAGAAACACCCACAGGCATCAGAGAAAGTCCATGGACAGAACCAGCCGAAGTACCATTCATGACCACAGGAGGGAGCCCGAAAACAGAATTCACAACAGTACTTCCCCCTTGAGGAGGGGTCACCGAACCCTCACGAGAGCCCCCAGGCCGACCAGGATGAGCCAAATGAAAGGCACGAACCAGATCGGCCGCATGAACATCAGAGGCAAAAACCCAGGAATTATCCTCCTGACCATAACCCTTCCACTTGACCAAGTACTGGAGTTTCCGTCTCGAAATACGAGAATCCAAAATCTTCTCCACCACATACTCCAACTCCCCCTCAACCAACACCGGAGCAGGAGGGTCAACGGATGGAACCACAGGCGCCACGTATCTCCGCAACAACGACCTATGGAACACATTATGGATGGCAAAAAATCTGGAAGGGCCAAACGAAATGACACAGGATTGATAACCTCAGAAATTTTATACGGACCAATGAAACGAGGCTTAAAGTTAGGAGAGGAAACCTTCATAGGAACATAACGAGATGACAACCAAACTAAATCCCCAACACGAAGTCGGGGACCCACACAGCGCCGGCGGTTAGCGAAACGTTGAGCCTTCTCCTGGGACAATGTCAAATTGTCCACCACATGAGTCCAAATCTGCTGCAACCTATTCACCACAGTATCCACACCAGGACAGTCCGAAGACTCAACCTGCCCTGAAGAGAAACGAGGATGGAAACCAGAATTGCAGAAAAACGGCGAAACCAAAGTAGCCGAGCTGGCCCGATTATTAAAGGCAAACTCAGCCAACGGCAAAGAGGACACCCAATCATCCTGATCAGCAGAAAAAAAGCATCTCAAATATGTTTCCAACGTCTGATTAGTTCGTTCGGTTTGGCCATTTGTCTGAGGATGGAAAGCCGAGGAAAAAGACAAATCAATGCCCATCCTAGCACAAAAGGATCGCCAAAACCTCGAAACAAACTGAGAACCTCTGTCCGAAACGATGTTCTCCGGGATGCCATGTAAACGAACCACATGCTGGAAAAACAATGGCACCAAATCAGAGGAGGAAGGCAATTTAGACAAGGGCACCAAATGTACCATCTTAGAAAAGCGATCACAAACCACCCAAATGACCGACATCTTTTGAGAGACGGGGAGATCCGAAATAAAATCCATAGAAATATGCGTCCAGGGCCTCTTCGGGACCGGCAAGGGCAAAAGCAACCCACTAGCATGAGAACAGCAGGGCTTAGCCCGAGCACAAGTCCCACAGGACTGCACAAAAGAACGCACATCCTGTGACAAAGAAGGCCACCAAAAGGATCTAGCCACCAAATCTCTGGTACCAAAGAATCCAGGATGCCCAGCCAACACCGAACAATGAAGCTCAGAGATAACTCTGTTAGTCCATTTATCAGGGACAAACAGTTTCTCTGCTGGGCAACGGTCAGGTCTATCAGCCTGAAATTTTTGCAGCGCCCGCCGCAAATCAGGGGAGATGGCAGACAAAATTATCCCCTCTTTGAGAATACCTGCCGGCTCAGAAACACCCGGAGAGTCAGGCACAAAACTCCTTGACAGGGCATCAGCCTTCTCATTCTTAGAGCCCGGAAGGTACGAAACCACAAAATCAAAACGGGAGAAAAATAACGCCCATCGAGCCTGTCTCGGATTCAACCGTTTGGCAGACTCAAGATAAGTCAAATTTTTGTGATCTGTCAAGACCACCACGCGATGCTTGGCTCCTTCAAGCCAATGACGCCACTCATCGAATGCCCACTTCATGGTCAACAATTCTCGATTACCAACATCATAATAGCACTCAGCAGGCGAAAACTTCCTAGAAAAGAAAGCACATGGCTTCATTCCCGAGCCATCAGAACTTCTTTGCGACAAAACAGCCCCTGCTCCAATCTCAGAGGCATCAACCTCAACCTGAAACGGGAGCGAAACATCTGGCTGGCACAACACAGGGGCAGAAGAAAAACGACGCTTCAATTTCTGAAAAGCCTCCACGGCCGCAGAAGACCAATTGACCACATCAGCACCCTTCTTGGTCAAATCAGTCAACGGTTTAGCAACACTAGAAAAATTAGCGATGAAGCGACGATAAAAATTAGCAAAGCCCAGGAACTTTTGCAGGCTCTTCACAGATGTCGGCTGAGTCCAATCATGAATGGCCTGGACTTTAACAGGATCCATCTCGACAGTAGAAGGGGAAAAAATGAACCCCAAAAATGAAACCTTCTGAACTCCAAAGAGACACTTTGACCCCTTCGCAAACAAGGAATTAGCACGAAGGACCTGGAACACCATTCTGACCTGCTTCACATGAGACTCCCAATCATCCGAAAAGACCAAAATATCATCCAAATACACAATCAGGAATTTATCCAGGTACTCTCGGAAGATGTCATGCATAAAGGACTGAAATACTGATGGAGCATTGGAAAGCCCGAATGGCATCACCAGGTACTCAAAATGGCCCTCGGGCGTATTAAATGCTGTTTTCCATTCATCGCCCTGTTTAATACGCACAAGATTATACGCCCCTCGAAGGTCTATCTTGGTAAACCAACTAGCCCCTTTAATACGAGCAAACAAGTCGGACAGCAACGGCAAAGGATACTGAAATTTGACAGTAATTTTATTAAGAAGGCGGTAATCAATACAAGGTCTCAAAGAACCATCCTTCTTGGCCACAAAAAAGAACCCTGCTCCCAACGGTGATGAAGACAGGCGAATATGGCCTTTCTCCAAGGATTCCTTTATATAACTCCGCATAGCGGCGTGTTCTGGCACAGATAAATTGAACAATCGGCCCTTAGGAAACTTACTACCAGGAATCAAATTAATTGCACAATCGCAATCCCTATGAGGATTTAGGGCACTGGCTTTGGGCTCATCAAATACATCCTGATAATCCGACAAAAACTCCGGAACTTCAGAAGGAGTAGAAGACGAAATTGACAAAAATGGAACATCACCATGTACCCCCTGGCAACCCCAGCTGGACACAGACATAGATTTCCAGTCCAATACTGGATTGTGGACCTGTAGCCATGGTAACCCTAAAACGACCACATCATGCAGATTATGCAACACCAAAAAACGGATATCCTCCCGATGTGCAGGAGCCATGGACATGGTCAATTGGGTCCAGTACTGAGGCTTATTCTTGGCCAAAGGCGTAGCATCAATTCCTCTCAATGGAATAGGATGCTGCAAGGGCTCCAAGAAAAAACCACAGCGCCTAGCATACTCCAAGTCCATCAAATTCAGGGCAGCGCCTGAAACCACAAATGCCATAACAGAGTAGGAAGACAAAGAACAAATCAGAGTAATGGACAATAGAAATTTTGACTGTACTGTACCAATGGTGGCAGACCTAGCGAACCGCTTAGTGCGCTTAGGACAATCGGAGATAGCATGAGTGGAATCACCACAGTAAAAACACAGCCCATTCTGACGTCTGTGTTTCTGCCGTTCAGCTCTGGTCAAAGTCCTATTACACTGCATAGGCTCAGGCCCATGCTCAGATAGTACCACCAGATGGTGCACAGTTTTACGCTCACGCAAGCGCCGATCGATCTGAATACCCAAAGACATAGACTCATTCAGACCAGCAGGCATGGGAAATCCCACCATGACCTCTTTAAGGGCTTCAGAGAGACCCTTTCTGAAGATTGCTGCCAGGGCACATTCATTCCACTGAGTGAGCACAGACCACTTTCTAAATTTCTGACAATATATCTCGGCTTCATCCTGACCCTGACACAGAGCCAGCAAGATTTTCTCTGCCTGATCCACTGAATTAGGTTCGTCATAAAGCAATCCGAGCGCCAGGAAAAACGCATCCACATCACGCAATGCCGGATCTCCTGGCGCAAGGGAAAATGCCCAGTCTTGAGGGTCACCACGTAACAAAGAAATAATGATCCTTACTTGTTGAGCAGGATCACCTGAGGAGCGAGGTTTCAAAGCTAGAAACAATTTACAATTATTTTTGAAATTCAAGAACTTAGATCTATCACCAAAAAATAAATCAGGAATAGGAATCCCAGGCTCTGACATCGGATTCTGAACCACAAATTCTTGAATGTTTTGTACCCTTGTAGTGAGATTATCCATCCAAGAGGACAGACCTTGAATGTCCATGTCTACACCTGTGTTCTGAACCACCCAGAGGTAAAGGGGAAAAGTGAAACAGAACACGCTGCAAAGAAAAAAAAAATGGTCTCAGAGCTTCACTTATCCCTCTATTGAGATGCATCAATACTTTTGGCCAGCTGTACTGTTATGATCTGGTGGTTAGAACAAATAGTGGATCTGGTAGTTAGAGCACCAGAAAAGACATGATAGCACATTAATACAGGACAAGCTCTGGGAAGTGGAACCTCTGCTGACCGCTATCCCTAATCCTATCACGTACACTAGAAATAGCTGTGGAGCGCTCCTAACATGACCTAGGCGCTTCGTCACAGCCTCAGAACTAGCTAGCCCCTAGAGATAGGAAAAATAAGCCTATCTTACCTCAGAGAAAATTCCCCAAAGGAAAAGGCAGCCCCCCACATATATTGACTGTGAGTAAGATGAAATCACAAACACAGAGATGAAATAGATTTAGCAAAGAGAGGCCCGACTTACTAAACAGACAGAAGATAGGAAAGGTCACTTTGCAGTCAGCACAAAACCATACAAAAAGCCACACAGAGAGTGCAGGGAAAAATACCTTCCGCACCGACTAACGGAGCGGAGGCGCCCCTCTGCGTCCCAGAGCTTCCAGCAAACAAGGCAATATTCACATAAGCATGCTGGACAGAAAAAATAGCAAACAAGAAAAAAGCAATGCGAAACTTAGCTTCTGCTGGAGAAAACAGGTAACCAGGAAGATCCAGGAGCGAACTAGACCAATGCTACAACATAGGCAGCTGGCATTGGACAAGGATCCAAGTGGAGTTAAATAGAGCAGCCCACTAACAAATTAGCCTCGTCACCTGTGGAAGGAAACTCAGAAACACCCACAGGCATCAGAGAAAGTCCATGGACAGAACCAGCCGAAGTACCATTCATGACCACAGGAGGGAGACCGAAAACAGAATTCACAACACCTCACAGCCTAGCTGTTCTCTCCTCTCCTGTGGACCTTCTGGTCCACATCCTGGTTCCAGCACCGTCAGCTGGTTCCGGGCAGAGCCTTTGGCTTAGGTGCCTCCTTCTGGGTATCCGAGTTCCGCCAACGCCAGGCGGTCCTTGGTAGTGCTTTTAAGCGCGGGTACCAACAGCTCAGTAACCAGGTTCCAGCACCATCAGCTGGTCCTCGTTCGTGCCATTGGCTCTTGCACAGTTGGCCAACGCATCCGGGTTCCAGTACCGTCAGCTGGTTCTCGGCAGTGTCTTTTGCTCTTGTACCTTCTGCTCACCATCCTGGTTCCAGTACCGTCAGCTGGTTCCGGGCAGAGCCTTTGGCTTAGGTGCCTCCTTCTGGGTATCCAAGTTCCACCAACGTCAGGTGGTCCTTGGTAGTGCTTTCAGGCACGGGTACCTCCTGCTTAGTAACCGGGTTCCAGTAACGTCAGCTGGTCCTCGGTAGTTCCATTGGCTCTTGGACCTTCGTCTACCCATCTGGGTTCCAGTACCGCCAGCTGGTTCTCAGCAGTGTCTTTTGCTTTTGTACCTTCTGCTCCCCATCCTGGTTCCAGTAACGTCAGCTGGTTTTGGGCAGAGCCTTTGGCTTAGGTGCCTCCTTCTGGGTATCCGAGTTCTGCCAACGTCAGGCGGTCCTTGGTAGTGCTTTTTAGCACGGGTACCTCCTGCTTAGTAACCGGGTTCCAGTAACGTCAGCTGGTCCTCGGTAGTTCCATTGGCTCTTGGACCTTCGGGTAGCCATCCAAGTTCCAGTTCCATCAGCTGGTTCTCAGCATTTTCTCAGCCTTCTTGTACCTTCTGCTACATTTCCAAGTTGAAGACCCTAAAGACGATGACCCGGAAGACCACCCCTAAGATGACGACGACACCAGAGACGACAACCACTGAGATGACGACGACCCTGGAGATGACGACCCTGAAGACCACCCCGATGACGACGACGACGACGGCGGAGACGACGACGGCGGAGACGACGACGGCGGAGACGACGACGGCGGAGAAGACGACCCTGGAGACGACGACATGGAAGACCGAGAAGCACAAGTACAAGAAGCTGCAGAACAAAGAGCAGAAGAACATTAAGCATAACACTTAATATCAGAGCAAAAGATATTATCTAAATTATATGCAGAAGAAGACTAAGCAGTGTATGGGGGTGAGTCCGTTCCTCCTCGTGGTGCCCCTGGATAAAGCCTGATGCTGCAGGCCAAACTGAACGCGGACAAATGTAACTTTTGTGACTGGCAGAACGGAAGGTGTAATCTTCAAACTTTTATAGATAACAACTACGGGAATGCCTGTCACAAATGAGAATATGATGAAGAACTAGAATAGGAAGAATAATAATAGTTGAATAAAATGAATATGAAGAATGTAATAAAAAAAAAATAGGTAGAAGATGAAGAAGAAGATGAATAAGGTGAAGAAGACGTTGATGTCAAAGATGCTGATGATGATGAAGATGAAAGTGTGGGAAAAGTAAAAAAAAAGAAGGGGAAGGGCGTGGAATAGTGAAACATCAATATCTGACAAAATAAAAAAAAAATTTACATAGTCAATATCTTTGTCACTCCGAACATCTTTAAAAAAAAAAAAAATCATGCTATTCTATTTGATTGGGCTAAACCTCTATGACTTTAGTGTCTCCGTCACCTCCCCAAATACATCCTGCATTATTCTTAGTTGTTTTCCTTCATGTAGAATGAACTTACAAGGAAAGAAAGGGTTTATTTTAATTCTGATATTTTGGTCCCATTAACTTGCATTGGGATCGGGTATTGCTATCGGCGATATCCGATATTTTTTGAATATCGGCCGATCCAATCCGATACCGATACTTTCCGATATTGGAAGGTATCGCTCAACACTACTCTTCACTACTTATAGCAAAAATATGTTAACAGAAAAAAATAACACACTAGTTCAAATCACCTAATTTTCCCATTTTTCAAATATAAAAAAAGTTGGCAATGCTGTGTCCATAAAAGGTAAACATTTTAAAATATATAACATTTTATTTTTTTATTGTAAAAGCTACACAAATTTGATATCTCCATAATCACAATGATCTTCAGAATAAAGTGAACAGGTCATATTTACTTTAGAGTGAACACCATAAAATCAAAGCCTAAACAACAATGGTGGAATTGTGTTATTTTTTTCTATTTTTCAGTATGTTTTATGTTAAAGTGAAGGGAGTCAATGAAAACTTCCAAAAAATGTCTGTTGAAAGTTGGGGAGGAAAAAGTAAAAGCACAAACAGGAAATTGGCACCGGAAGGAAGGGGATAAATCTAGAAATGTTTCAGCCACAAAGGACTCTTCACCAGACATGAAAAAAAGTCAGCATAGTCTAATGACCCAGGGTGGAGTGTAGAGTATGATGGACCTTCCTTGTGTAAAAGTGATCAATCTGTAAATGTACTGCTCTGAAACCACGGAAGAGAAAGATCATCGAAAAGATCATTTGAAGTCTCTGTTATGCACTTTTCTAGTGTATCAAAAAAACCTCAAGGTGTTAGATGTTCAGTACAGTTATTTCTGTCACTGCCACTTCCTCCACCTCCTCAGCACTGACATACTGTTAAGTGGTCAGTACTGAAGAGCCCACACTGCCAAGGCATGTGGAACATTTCTATAGACTAGGACTAGAGGGGCTGAGATAAAAGATCTGAAAGGACTTTGACAGGTTGTGGGCATCTAGTCTGGACATCTGGGAGAGATGCCAGTTAAACCCTGGAGCTGTAGATATTCAATATGGCTATGAAGATGAAAATGGAAAAATTTGAAGGATGAAGCTCATTTATCATGTAGGTGGTCAGAAAGGGAGGTGGTCACTTCCTTCCTGGCTGATTATTACAGTCTATAATAGGAGATTTACATTAATCTCCCTTAGTGCAGAGTAACGAAGATGCTGCCATTAATATTAACCCTGTTGACCTCTCCAGGTAAGAAATAATTTATTCCAAAGGCTTTTGCTTGGATTTGAAAACAAAGGTGGTCTCCTTTTTGGGGGGCATATATTCTGGTAGCGTATGTATCACGCTGAAGATCCAGACACAGTTATGACCCCAAATTGGTCTTTGTTTTTCAGTGGTTGCTATTCCGATGGTCGTGTATCAGCCAGTGGATGTCATGTATGTAGATGTGGAGACCACCGCTGAACTCACCTGTGAGTCCAGTGAGCCATTAGAGTCTGGAACTGGGATCTCCTGGTACCGAAAAAGTTGGAGAACTGGAGGAAACATTTCACTAGTAAAATCCTGTGCTAAAGATAATGGCCAGAATAAGTATGTCTGTAATAATAGCCATAATACGACTACACTGCTGATACGAAACACACAGACCAGTGACTCCGGAGATTACATCTGTGCATCTTACCACAACAATTTTGGAAATGGAACAGCCCTGGTTGTCGGAGGTAAGACACATAAAAATATCATTGTGACTATTTGTTAAAAAAAAGTCACAAAATCATCAATATATTGTTAGCAGGTACCAGCTCTGGTGATGGGGTGTTTTTTTTTATTGTATTTCAAAATGCATTTTACCCCATAGGCACCCAAATATTTTTCATTTTCATTCCTTTAAATTTTTTTTCTCCTCATCTTCAAAAAGCACCAACCTTTTGTATTTTTCTTCCAATGTAGCCATGTAATTTTTTTTCTTCAACAGGATGAAGGTTTCTGGAATTAGTATCAATTGTATATTATGAAACAGGAAAAATCAACATTTTTTATGTAATAGAATTGACAGAAACAGCAATTCTGACATTGTTTTTAAATTTTCTTTTTTTTTTTACAAATGTTCATTCTGGTAAAAAATAACACATTAATACATTAATTCCATAGGTTAGATTTAGAGCTGGGAGGATGGATTCACAGTATAGGATTGGGAGGGCCTTTAGCCTTGAGTGATGGAGCTCTGTGAATCTTCTACTTTCCGGGATCCCCGGCATAGCTTTTAATAACCCAAGCTGGTGCCATGCCATCTGTGCATAACATCGCAATGACATTGCGCCAGACCAACTAATCAAGAGCCTCATCGGATTGACATATTAAAATATCTGCACCCAAAATTAATGGGACTAGCCCCTAATATAAACATGTAAGACCAAAAAGAGTTTCTTTTAACCCTCCTCTACGGAAAATCTACATCAAGTGACGCATAAACCACACGTGACGATTTGGTGAAAAAATAGCAAAAAGGGACCACAATGTCCAAAAATATGAAGTTTATTAAAACATGAGTCATAATATACAATATACAATATACAATAATATACAATATTATACAAGTAGGTAAGAAGTATGACTAAAAACATATAAAGGGAGGGTAATCGTAATAACTTCAACAGAGAGGGGATCATATATTCCCTAAAATAAGAGGCAAGAAAAAGTCCGCTATTACTATTATTCATATTCAGCATATGCATAATCCTCTGCAGTATACAATATGGATGATAAATTGATTAATATGTGATGCATTAAAGTCAGTGCAACAGAGTATGCAAAATGGAATATCAGAAAAAATATATCTAGTGTGCATGAATAAAGTCATCGAAAGGCTCATAACCAAACAATTACAGCTCATAAAAGGCAGTCTCAGCAGTGATTATGAGAATAAAGGTCATATACTGATAATACCTTGAGACATGGTGTATAATTAGAGCCAGAAGTAGCACAGAAGGGGCGAACAGACACTTCTTCATGCGTTTCACCTTACTGGGCTTCATCAGGAGATGTAGCTAATGTTAAAAGATGGGTACTATTTATATGATGAAGGTGCATTGTGAAGCAATGTGGAGTGCTTCCTTTCATGATGCAGGCCTGTACGCCGTGCATGATGGGAGAGAGGATGTAGTCATCAAACCCATCACCACGGCAAGGCAACAACTCACGTCACCACAAGGACACAACAGTGCATGCGCAATGGCGCGTCTGCGCTAAAGTAGAGTGCTTGTAACGCCCTGCAGAATATGTTGGCGCTTTATAAATAAAAATTATTATTAATATTATTTGTGGCGGTCGTTTTATGGAAAATGTCAGTACTGACGGTCCTGTCGGATGATTTAATAATCATGAGATCAAGAATGTCAGCCTGTAGTCTGTATTTCCAAGTAAACTTAATGTTCAAATCAGTAACATAAAGATGGCCCTAGAAATTGCCTAACTGTGATGTGGACCCCTGCCAAATAAAGAGCACATCATCGATATAACGAGACCATGAGACAAAAGCTTCATGCCCAGGTGTTTTAAAAGTCTGTTTCCCTCTACCACAGTCCCAGGGCTAAATTGGCATACAAAGATGCACATGATGCCACATAATTGTACCCTGGAGCTGTAGGAAGGAGCGCTCCTTCAATACAAAAAAATTAGGGTCAATATAAAATGTATTATTATCAAGATGAAATCAATCAAACCCAGAGCCAGATTGGTCAGACCTAAGCAATATTTGGCCGAATTTATCCCTTGGACTTTGGCCTTGGATGATGGAGCTCTGTGAATCTTTAACCTTCTGGTATCCCTCGTGTAGATTTAACTAGCCAGGCTGGTGTGATGCCATCTATGCGTCACACCACATTGCGCCAGGTCAACTAATCAAAAGCCTCATCAGCCTGAAGTCCTGCAAATCGATCTGTTCAGCTCTAGTCAGATTGATTAAGTTGATGCCAAATTGAATTTTTTTTTCGATTTTACTATTTAAAAAAAATTAAATTAAACGTTTACAAAACTAAAAGGAATCATTTAGGGAAACAATGTGAATGACCAAAGTGAAAAGATAGTAGGTAAAAAATAAACTTTTATTGATAATATTTAAAACCAGTAAAAATACAAAAGTTAGCCATGAGATGGCAGCACAAGGTGGTTAACAAATGAGTACAAAGATAGGTAAAACACAAAGGTGCAAGAGTAAAGCTATAGCTAATGACTACCAGTGAAATGCAACAAAGAAATGGCACATAGTACAGACAATAATATGAAGTACGGTGAAGTATAAGCCAAATGGAGTGTCACACATCAGAGGTAGACATGTAAGAACAAAGAATATATATAGTGTTTACCAGAAATGCAGTGTGGCACCAGGAGTCACTACCTATGTTTTGGCACATGAGCCTTCTTCCGGGGGAGTGACTATCATGTGGGACCAGCAACGCTATATATCTGCAAGAGGCCAAAAAGAATGATTGAACCAGAAAGGTTCATAGAGGGGATGTGTGCCGCCAGTGTGGATTGGCGCATGCTTATGCCCACTCCCAGCCTATTGCTGCCATCCACCAGCGCTTCACGGAGGCATCCATATCATGTGACTCGGAGCCCCACCCACGTGAGACACGTGAGAGGAATCCGGGCCAGAGGACAGCAACGCAGCCAATGAGACACGCCAAGGCATACCTCCTAACTTTTGCGCCGTGGCAAATTGTAGCCACACCTCTGACCACACCCATTTCACAACTAGTCACGCCCCAACCACACCCATTTAGCACTTCTGATCACAATGTTTCGTAAACAATAATTATAAACAAAAAAATATGGCCACACATGATGCTCCATACTGTATAATGGCCCCACATGATGCTCCATACTGTATAATGGCCCCAAATGATGCTGCGTACAGTGTACTGGCCCCACGTGATGCTCCATACTGTATAATGGCCACACATGATGCTCCATACTGTATAATGGCCCCAAATGATGCTACAGTGCACTGGCCCCACGTGATGCTCCATACAGTATAATGGGCCTACATGATGCTCCATACTGTATAATGGCCACACATGATGCTCCATACTGTATAATGGCCCCAAATGATGCTGCGTACAGTGTACTGGCTCAACGTGATGCTCCATACTGTATAATGGCCACACATGATGCTCCATACTGTATAATGGCCCCAAATGATGCTACAGTGCACTGGCCCCACGTGATGCTCCATACAGTATAATGGGCCTACATGATGCTCCATACTGTATAATGGCCACACATTATGCTCCATACTGTATAATAGCCCCACATGATGCTTAGTACTGTATAATGGCCACACATGATGCTCCTTACTGTATAATGACTCCACATGATGCTCCATACTGTATATTGGCCACACAGTGCTCCATACTGTATAATGGCCACACAGTGCTCCATACTGTATAATGGCCACACATGATGCTCCATACTGTATAATGGCCACATTATGCTCCATACTGTATAATAGCCCCACATGATGCTTAGTACTGTATAATGGCCACACATGATGCTCCTTACTGTATAATGGCTCCACATGATGCTCCATACTGTATAATGGCCACACAGTGCCCCATACTGTTTAATGGCCACACATACTGCTCCATACTGTATTAATGGACACATTATGCTCCATACTGTATAATAGCCCCACATGATGCTGCGTACAGTATACTTGCCCCACGTGATGGTCTATACAGTATAATAGCCCCACACGATGCTGGGTACAGTATAATGGCCACACATGGTTACCCCACCCCCATCATTGCCTTCTCCATCACTACACACACACACACCTTTCACTGTGCACCCTCACAGCAGCCGGCAGCTTCCACTCCCACGGCGCTGAATGGTGTCATCCAGCTGCGCCGCTGACTGCTCACGTCGCTGCAGCTGTGATACGCCACTGATAAAGACCTCTCTGTGTCTCCTGTGCCAGTCAGTGTCAGAGCAAGTAGCAATATCTGCTCCGATCCGACACAGCCAGCATCCGCTACGTACACCTCGTACACACACGGCTCCGCTCCGTACACCTTATACACACACGGCTCCTCCCCAGACACCTCGTACACACACGGCTCCGCTCCGTACACCTCGTACATACATGCTCCACTCCGTACACCTCGTACCCACACGGCTCCGCCCCGTACACCTCATACACACACGACTCCTCTCCATAGATCTCATACACACACGGCTCCACTCTGTACACCTCGTACACACACGGCTCCTCTCCATACATCTCATATACACACGGCTCCACTCCGCACACCTCGTACACACACGGCTCCGCTCCATACACCTCGTACACACACAACTGCGCTCCATACACCTTGCACATGCGGCTCCGCTCCGTACACCTCGTACACACTGCTCCGCTCCGTACACCTCGTACACACACGGCTCCACTCCGTACACCTCGTACACACACGGCTCCTCTCCATACATCTCATACACACACGGCTCCACTCCGTACACCTCATACACACACGGCTCCTCTCCATACATCTCATACACACACGGCTCCACTCCGTACACCTCGTACACACACGGCTCCGCTCCATACACCTCGTACACACACAACTGCGCTCCATGCACCTTGCACATGCGGCTCTGCACCGTACATCTCGTACACACACGGCTCCGCTCCATACACCTCGTACAAACACAACTGCACTCCATACACCTTCCACATGCGGCTCCGCTCTGTACACCTCGTACACACACGGCTCCGCTCCATACACCTTGCACATGCTGCTCCGCTCCTTACACCTCGTACACACACAGCTCTGCTCCTTGCACCTCGTACACACACGACTCCGCTCCATACACCTTTCACACGCTGCTCTGCTCCGTACACCTCGTACACACACAACTGCGCTCCATACACCTTGCACATGCGGTTCCGCTCCGTTCACCTCATACACACACAGCTTCGCTCTGTACAATTCGTACACACACGATTCTGCTCCATACACCTTTCACACTCTGCTCCGATCCGCACACCTCTTACACACATGGCTCTGCTCCGTACACCTCTTACACACACGACTCTGCTCCATACACCTTTCACACGCTGCTCCGCTCCGTACACCTCGTACACACGCGGCTGTGCTCCGTACACCTCGTACACACAGCTCCATGCACATCTTACACACACGACTCTGCTCCATACACCTTTCACACTCTGCTCCGCTCCGTACACCTCATACACACGCGGCTGTGCTCCGTACACCTCTTACACACGGCTCCGTCTACCTCTTACACACAAGACTGCTCCATACACCTTTCACTCGCTGCTCCGCTCCATACACCTTGTACACACACGGCTCTGCTACATCCACACTGTAAACACCTCCTGACCTCACACTTATGCTTACCCTCATCCAGCGCCATGACAACCAGCAGAATCCTGTACTCGGAGGTCCTCCCAATCATAGGACCCCCTGACTCCTCCCATCCTGTGACCTTATCAAACGTCCTGTGCGCACAGAGCAGCCATTATGTGATGTGCTGCTCTGCAGGTGCAGTGACTCAGGGAGCTGACCGGGTGATAATACACACCTCCCAACCAGTGCGGGACTAATGTCCCGCCCGGGATCGCGGGGCTGACTGTCAAAATCGGAACAGTCCCGCTGGATCCGGGACGGTTGGGAGGTATGGCCAAGGGATGAGAGAGAAGGGGAAGTGGGCCCGCACTCGCATCACTGGTGTGCGAAGGGTTGGAGCTGTTGCATATAGGTAACCATGGTGACCAGCATATATAGAAAGTAACATGATGGAACGCGTAGAAACCATGATTGTTTACATAGAAAGAGTGAAAGTCCATAAGACAAAAGCAATTATGAGTATTATAGATAAGAATACATAAAGTGCTTTAGATAAGCATGATTAAAAAACATCATAATAATGACGAGAGGTTGTAGAGGTGTAGGCCTGCGGCACAGCGGACGAAGCAAACAGTTCAGTAGACAAGGCCACAGAAGAGGTACACAGTCCAGCGGTCACAGTCACAGAAACAGGCCGGTTCTCAGTGGGCACCGCAGGGATATGGTTGAGCGATGATCAGCGGAACGATGCTATGCACTCCGTACTTGTCATTGAACCGTGTGGAGGTTTCTCTGGGCTGTGTGTCGTAAGTCACGACAGATTTGCTAACCGAGTATGATGGCACAGATAGCAGGTGTGGGTAAGTCGAGAGGGAGTCAACTGTCTTTGTGCTCACACGCTGGTTCCCCGCCAAAAGCCCCATCTTCCCGCACACACCGCTATTTAATTTGGACCCGCATAGGTAACATGATCAATGCTGGTGCAGGTAACACATTTTCCACAAGGGGAAAAAACCCATTTCTGATAAGGTTTATTGGTAGAAAAAATTGTGAGTTTGTAATAGTATGCAGGTACTGAGTATGTCACCACGGAACAGACAGACCAACAGTTGAGGGGTTTAATAACAGGAATCAGGTTCTCCTCGCAGGGAGAAAGCAATGGAAAATAACTAGCAATAAAATAGTGCAAAAATATGGGAGTCAAACAGTGTAACAGAAGTAAGCAAGATTTCTTGAGAAAAGAACACTTATCAGACTGATGAAGACTTGCTTGAAGGGTTGTCTTCTCCAACGTAGGTGCCGAGAAACAGCGGCACTTGTCGTCTCTCTGTTGTCCGTGGGCTGAGTAGTCTCTAGGAGCCTGCTGCCTGGGGTTTCGGGAGTTAATGTGATATGCACAGGCTCTGAATCTTTAGCTTCTACAGCACAGCCTATCCCGGGAAAACGATGGTCAGCCTATTATTAAGTCTCTCACCAAGAATCAGGGGCTCTGCACTGTTAAGTCTCTCACCAGGAATCAGGGGCTCTGCACTGATACCGTGGGTACCAGGGGTCAAAGTCTCTGTACTGATACCGTGGGTACTAGGGGGTCGCAGTCTCTACATGGGCCAATGTCTCTACACGGGTCTCAAAGCGCCCCTCTCCCGTCACAGCAGAGTTCGCTTTCATGTACTCACAAGATGCAGTCTTTCTGGGCAATCTCCCTGTATTTGTCCTCAGACCGGGAGCTCTCTCTCTCTCCCGGAGCGCAGCTGCACCCTGCTCTGACCGCTGCTCACGCTGCTCTGTCCCTGGCGCGCGTGCCTTTCCCGCTCTCTGCCCGGCTTCCTTCCTGTCCCAGTCTCTAAGTCTGCACCCTGGGGAACCCGTAGCACAGTTCAATGGTTCCAGGCACAGAGCTGAGAAGGTAACCACCCCAGACTCTTCTTGTGCTTCACCTCCTTACAGGTTGATTATAGGGTACATAATAGGATCTCACTAAATGGTCTCTTAGATTGCTGAGCTGAGCTCCACACATGCAGTTCACTGGCAGGTCATCTCATCAGAAGCTGCCAAGGGAAAACAGCGAAAGAGGAGGAGGGAGATTGGGGCAGGCGCCGGGCATGTAACAGCAACACAGGAGGCGGCTCACAGACACAAGAGGGGGATGATGGATGGCTGGGAGGCTGCTGAAACGGGGGGAGACACCATACCTCTGGGGCGCAATACAGGTATGGGGCGCAATTTATAAAAGTCAATATTTCAGTGTTACTAGGGATCAGAAGCATAAGAGCCACCTTCACAGAATGCAGCCTTAGTGCTGCTGAAGGTGGCTCTTTTACTTAAAAATGCCCTGGGGTGGGTGACAAGTTCCCTTTAAATCATTCCTGTTTAGGTCAAAGAAAAAAGATTTCAAATCCACCTTATTGCCATGCCAAATTAGAAAAATGTCATCAAAGAATCGGGTCCACAATGGGACCCGATCCAAAAATACTGTACATCTGATGAAAATACCATATAATGTACTGAAATACAGGTAAACCAACTCTAAGTAGAGAGAAATAGTGAAAAAAAATTCAATTTTATTGTGGGTTTTGTTTTGGTTTGTTTCGCCATTTTCTGAAATCCACAGCTTTTCAATTTATTCATTGATGGAGCTTAATGAGGGTTTGTTTTTTTGCACGTCAAGCTTTTATTTTATTGGTACCATTTTGAGGTACATGATGCATCAAATTGATAATTTTTTTGCATTTCATGGGAAATGTGTGTTGAACAAAAAAGAGAAATTCTGGTGCTCCAATTTTTTTTCTTTTTTCAGTTCGCAGATTTCACCGTATAGGTTAAATTTATATTTTCATAGATCGCACCGTTTACAGACACGAATAAATCAAATATGTTTATATGTTTTATTTTTGAATCGGCAAAAAGAAGGTGATCAATACTAAAAAAAACTAACCATAAGTTGTTACATACATGACATAGGGTTTGAAGAACCAGCTGGCCACAACAACAAAAAAACATGAAAAAATGTGAAAAACGTCTTTCACTGCCAGAGATTTTGGGACATACTGTAGATAATAACTAAAGTATAACATTTTGAAAAACTGAATATCCCAAGCCCTTAGATTTTAAGAAAATTCCACCTAACAGTTTACAGTTTATAGTTGTTTTATGTATATACAGTACTATTCTTTTCTACATATATTTCCAGAAAGGTCTACATGCGAAGGATCAGTCCATCTTCTTACCCCCATTCAGCAACCTTTTCCCATTAGGACGGTGCAGTTGGCTTGTGTTGTACATGGGGTTCATCATGCCGTCCACATAACCTGGATCATCTCTGGGATACATTCCAAAGGAAAGATCACATCAATTCAGAGATCAGACGGAACAAGGATTTTTATGAACATGATCTCTCTTCCCAGGGAAGAATGGAATCATGATGACTGGGTGATATGTAAAGTCTGGCTCAGTTCCATCCGAGTCCTAGTCCATTTGGAAATACCAATTGAAGGTAATGTTGTTCATCTCCAATAGTTTCTAAATTTATAAAAACAATGAAATCTTCACACATGAGGTTGGGATTCTAGCGAGTCCGAGAAAAATAATCAGATCACACAATCTCTGTATAACTACCTCTCTACTTACAACTGAGATTTGAGGTGAGGTTCCTCAGCTGGACTTTATTGCCCTAGACTAGTTTGCGCATTGAGCCCATGGATAACAAGCAAGGATGGATCCAGAATACATGGAGAGAGTTTGAAGGTCTGGTTCGATGAGGGAAGATTGATGAACTGGAGTGCTGAGTTAAAGCAGGGGGAAAAAAGGCTGGTTCCCCCCTCCCCCCATTTTTGATAACCAGCCAAGTGAAAGCAGACAGCTGGAGGCTGGTATTCTCAGACTGGGTAGGGGGCATGAATATTGGCAGCCCGCAGCCACCCCAGAAAAGGCACATCTATTAGATGCCCCAATTCCGGCTCTTCCCAATTGCCATGGTGCGGTGGCAAGTGGAGTAATATGTTTGGGGTTGATGTCAGCTGTTTCATGGCTGCTGACATCAAGCCTAAGAGATAGTAAGGGAGAGGTGTCTATAATACGCCCCCATTACTAATCCCATAGTCAGATTGCAAAAAAATCATAGCCATAATAAAGTCCTTTATTTGAAATCAAAACTCCCCACCCTCTTTCACCCATTTATTCACAAAAAATAAAAATAAAAAAGCAAAGTTTACACTCACCATATTCCTCACCTGTTCGATGATAATCCATTAATGGCCATGTCCCACGACTATCTGGATAATTTGAAGAGCGGTTATGGAGTGCTCACCAGGGCTGGAGGGAAACTTTGTACCGGGTCGGTTCTTAAAGGGGAAGTATCATGGCAGCAGTGACCCGGTCCGTGGCCCTGGGCATCCAATAAAAGGGAATATAGGGGAATTAAAGTTTATGGGGTAAGTGTTCGTGACGCCACCTGTGGTATTTGGCAAATAAGAGATGTAAGCCGACACTGCTTAAAGGGGTCCGCTGGGACTGATGGTGATACAGCAGAGTTGGTACAGCTCTCCACAGGCAGAGCTTTAGTCCCAGAGCGCTCAGGTTGTTATATGGTGGTGTTGGCAGTTGTGGTAGTTTTAGTGCAGGGTGGATGGCGCAGTAAAAAGTGTGAGGACCCAGCAAGATGCAGTATCCAAAGCTTTACTCACAGTTCTTAGTTGCCTCAGCCGGGGTGCTGTGTCCTCTGTGTAAGTGGTCCAGCCAGCTCTCAAGCAATTTGTATGCACTTTCCAGAACCCTCTTTCATATGTCCTTTCAGGGGCCGTCGCTCTGCTCTGGCTTTGCCCCTCCTCTGCTGCGCCTGTCCCAAGCCACGGGTCTTGTCAGGCGGTGTGCACTAAATCCCCCTGAATCTTATATGGCTGTCTTTTCAGCAAATGTATGCAGATGTGGCTGTGCTCCTTACAAAAGCCACACCACCAGTTAGCTAGCTGAGTCCTTAGTTTCTCCACTAGAATGGGGCCGGTGCCCCTGCACGTCTGCTCAGCTCCACTTCTCTCTCAATCTTCCTAACTTTCCCTCCTAAATTAGCTCCTCGCCTGCCTGCCGTAGCAACTACTCCAACACCCTTTCCTATCCAGCCTGGGATGAGGCCTTCCTCCCTTTGGGTATGCCCAGGTGCCCTGACTGAAGTGTCTAGTGTTGAATGTAGGTGTAGGGTTCCGTGCCGTGCCCCCTCCTTACCTGAGAGCGGAATACCGCACCTCTGGATGAGGTGCAGTACTCTGTGGCGACTGGACCCTCAGGGGCGCTACAGTTACATCAGTGATGCGACCGCTCTCCACACTAACCGGAACTGACATGAGAAAGGTCACATAAGTTCATAGCTGATGAACCCCAGTATTCTCACTGTCCTGTCTCCGTGTGTTCTGACTGGCTTGCTGAGCAGTCGCACCATGCCACCGCTCAACAAATCACCCAGATGTAGCAGTGCTGGTGCTCTTGATGGGATAGATATGGATTTTCTTCTCATCGGAAAGGTAAGGAATATGGTGTTTTCTTATTTTGAATTTTTTTAAATAAATGGGTAAAAGAGGGTGGGGAGTTTCTTTTCAAATAAATTACTTGATTCTTGCTTTGCCTTTATTACATTAAGACTATGGGGTTAGTAATGGGGGGATCTTACAGACACCACTCCATTACCAACCTGTTGGCTTGATGTCAGCTGACATTACAAAGTTAACATAAACCCCACAACTATTATCCCACTTGTCACCACATCAAGGCAAGTGGGAAGAGTGAGGCTAAGTGTCAGAATTGGCGCATCTAATAGATGTGCCTTTTCTGCAACGACTGAGAGCTGATGCTTTTAGTCTGGGAGGGGCCAATATTCATTGCCCTTTCTTAGGCTATTAATATCAGCCCGCAGCTGTCTGTTTAGCCTTTTCTGGTTATTGATTATAGGGGGGCCATGTCATTTTTGAGGGTTCTTCTCTCCTATAATAACCAGAAAAGGCTAAACAAACAGCTGTGAGCTGATATTATTAGTATGGGAGCCTTTATGGCTATTGGCCCCTTCCCAGAATAATAACACAGCCCCCAGCCAATAGCTTTCTCTCAGCTGTTTATAAAAATTACATCAGTGGCCATAAAGCAGCTGACATCAACCCCAAACCTATTACCCTGCTTGTCACCACAACAGGGCAAGTGGGAAGGGCTGGGCAAAGATGCGCCTTTTCTGGGGCGGCTGTGCTATTTTTAAGCTAGGGGGGCAATAGCTATGGCCTCTTCCCAGTCTGAGAATACCAGCCCCCAGCTGTCTGCTTTAGCTTGGCTGGTTGTCAAAAATGGGTGGACCCCAATAAATAAATAAATAAATAATTCAAAAACACAGAGTGGGAACCCCTCTAATTTTTGACCAGCCAATATAAAGCTGACAGCTGGGGGTTGCAGCCCGCAGCTGTCAGATTTACCTGCACTGGTTATCAAAAAATAGGGGGGAACCTATGCCATTTTTTTAATAAATTAATATATTGCACAGGCTGATGAATACTTTCATTAGCCTCGTCTGCTCTTGCTGCTACTAGTGGAAGCAGGTGTAGGAAGATGAGAGTAGTAATCATCAGCTGACGACTGTGACCAGCGGTAACCTTTTTACCGCCATTCACAGCTTCTGGCTCACATGATGTCATCTGGCAGCATGGGAACTGCAGCTCTATGACCAGAGTAAGGATCTAACTGCCGATCAGAGCCTGTGTTTTCTGTCATGCAGATGACAGATTGGCAAACAACAGACGTTTGATCCCCCATTCAGATGATTCAGGTTCAAGTTTGGGTACCAAACTTTTTTTAAATGTTCGGCCGGACCTGAACATTCATGGGTTCACCCATCACTACACGTTTTTGCTCCTACTGTAAGAATTTTGGAGAGGGTATTTCTGGATAATTTATTTCCTTCCCATTGAATTAAAAGGTTCAGTCAATAAGGGATAAACCTTTCAATCCAAGGGTTGTCTAGCAGCTAGGCTCCCATGGGGAACACCTAAGCATCTCCAATTATTCTCTCAAAACATCATGCACTTGAGTCAGAAGTTGAAATCTGTGAACCTTTTGATACATAAATTTGATAGCATCATTAAATTTTCCCAGGAATTTCAAAAAGTACTCTGAAAACTCCAATTGCTCTGAAAAACATTTAGGACACTATTCTTTTTTTTTTTTACAAACACTAATCTTCTTCATTACTGTGCAGCCACACACTATCTGAACAATTTTTTTTTTCAGTGTTTCATGGCTTTCTCTTCCTATTTCTTTAACTAAGCTGTGAGCTGTGATGTCCTCTCAATATCCAGATTGACCCTAAAATGACAGCTGCATTCCCTTGTTTCCTGCCTCTACTTTTATATAGGCTAGCATACTCCCTCCAGAATGGTTGTGCTTTTGCATTGGCTTTTTTTGCAGCACTTACCATTTTTATTTACCGTACATATTTATGTCTTCTAGATGCACAAAAGACATTTGTCTCTGCATGCTCTTTATACTTGAGGTCGGTCCTGACGGCCATCGTTCTGGTGATCTGCATGGTAGCTGTACATCTCTCTCATACTTACAAATCATGAGGTAAGTCCTGCATATCAACTAATTTTAATCCTACATTCTGTTCTTCAACTATTTCTCCTAATTTCTAAGTAACTGCAGCTGCATCTCCCTCCTCCTGCTCCCCTTTGTCTTCTATGTATTGCTGTATTTTAAATTAATTTTGGTGGTTGAGGAGTTTTGATCTTTGGCATTTATGACCCGGCTGATCATAGATTACATGTACTTCCTCAGCTAAATTGGTACAGCCTGAGTTAAACTGCAGCAGCATCCACCTCCTTCCTCTCCTTTTTGTCTTCTATTTATTGTTTGACTCTAGATGGAGTTGGTGGTGGAAGAGTTTTGGCCTTTTGCATTTATGACCCCGGTCGATTTAAGGGGCACATTCCTTCCCAGTTAAAGGAGTATATCCATATATTTATGGCATCATAACCATGTCATAAAAACTGATAGTTGTGTGTCCCACTTCAGGAACCTGATTGTGTCTGAAGAACATATCCCTGCAACGGTGCTACATGTGCAGCTTTCTTTATTCACTTCTATGGGATTTCCAAATAGTATAGTGCAAACGTGGATCTAATATATAATTGCCTAGAATACTACTTCCTGCTAATGTCTGGAGCTAATGTCCGGAGATAAGTGACGTCAACAGTGTCCAGTGTCTGATTGGTTGCCGCCTGCTGCGAGCGACCAATCAGAAACGTGCCGTACTGTGACACAGTCCGCCCGCCATTTTGGTGTGATTTTTGAATTTTTACCTCACAGCAAGTTTCTACTGCGTGGAGGCGGGCCCAGTGACGTTGCTCTTCAAGCTCCAGCCGAATTTAAAGGATATATGGATTCTAGACTCCCGATTCTTTAGAATCGGGCTGCCATCTAGTTTGTCATAAATGTCCAAGATGGGAATACCCACATGTATTACTTCACTGACTTGATATGTAATGGCGCCCCTCAATGATAGAGCACAGTACTACATCTAAATTGTAATGCACATTACCTGCAGCATGATGAACTCCTCTGGGCACTTGGTGAGGATGGCTCCATATTATTTTTTCTGACGCAGAACCTCTACAATTTCAGTAATTCAAAGTTTATGAAGAGTTAGAAATTCTTAGACTCTTACCTATACTTTGTTCTTGGTAGGTCTCCACCATATTTGACTATTGGGGCAACCTTACATGTTTGGGAGATCGATTTAATAAGAGAAGAAAGGAGGAGATCCACAAAAACACAATAGGTAATCCAAGAAAAAACCCAATATAGATGATCCTGTGACCAAGTTTCAAAGAACAAAGCTGGCTAAGGGAGAACATTGGAGAAAAGGATTATTGTCCAATTCATCACTGCCTCGGCACATTGTGCTCCGAAGTAAAAAATGGTTCTTTTAAGGACTTTTTTTATTTCCACCTTCATGTTTTCTCCTGTTTTAAGTTGATGTTTCTTGATTTGTTCACATGGTCAAAGAAATGTGTGGTCCAGAGCACCACCGGTAATCAATTTCTGCCAGACCAGTGCCCTGAAAACTTCCTGCTACCTTCTGAAATCCCTAGAGCCACTTCTGCCATCCTTGAAGCACGATGTACGTGTGATGTCAAGTCAGGCCTACGAGCAGCCAAGATGTCTGTAGTAAGAAGATGTTCATAGGGCTCTGATCTGGCAGCCAAGGACTGACATTGTGGCCACTGGACAAGGGTCCTGCAAATCTTTTTGATCATCTCTATTTGTTTCGCCAGTTTTGGTTATCCAGATGTTTAGAATAAATTCTTCATTTTTTACTTTTTAAAGTGTTGTATAATTTTTGCACAATGGGACAGAAATTGGATCTCAGTGCTCGGACTGGCCGCGGCTCTCCCTCCCTTCATACGTAGAATATGTGAAGCTGTTATGCTAAGGTCAGCAGAGCCGGGGACAGTCTGAGCACTGAGGTACAATCTCTGTCCCATTTATATGTCCATGTGACTGCACCCTAAGAGACAAGATAAAAAAATAAGCAAATGAAGTATCACAAAGGTCCTGATTATTTAAGACCAGCGCTTTTCATGCTGACCTTGATAACGGGCCAGGGTGGTATATCAGGCACAAAGTGGCGTACGCCTCACTACAAATCCTCAACATTCAGAGACTGGTGTAAAGAACGCCCTCACTCCTCACTGAATTTTTGCAAGCGGGAGTTACCAGGCCCCAGCTCCACCCAATTTTTCAGAACTGTGAAAAAATCGGATGAAAATGTGAACATTTTTCAAAAATTTGCCCAGCTTCATGTTGCACAAAAAATTTGCAACTTTTCAAAGCTTCTTACAAGTAAAAGCGTTAATGAATCGGGCATAGTTTTCAACAGTACATTTACCCATTACTTTCCAATTTATTTGCATTTTATGATATGGTGCCTGGCACCGATGAAATTAGCTATCAATCCTGTCTTACTATTATGTAGTGTTTTTGAATTAATTTTTAATATGATGAGTTAACCCCTTCATGACCCAGCCTATTTTGACCTTAATGACCTGGCCGTTTTTTGCAATTCTGACCAGTGTCCCTTTATGAGGTAATAACTCAGGAACGCTTCAACGAGCGGTTCTGAGATGGTTTTTTCATGACATATTGGGCTTCATGTTAGTGGTAAATTTAGGTCGATAATTTTTGTGTTTATTTGTGAAAAAAATGGAAATTTGGCTAAAATTTTGAAAATTTTGCAATTTTCAAATTTTGAATTTTTAATCTGTTAAACGAGAGAGGTATGTGACACAAAATAGTTAAGAAATAACATTACCCACATGTCTACTTTACATCAGCACAATTTTGGAAACAAAAATTTTTTTGCTAGGAAGTTATAAGGGTTAAAAGTTGACCAGCGATTTCTCATTTTTACAGCAAAATTTACAAAACCATTTTTTTTAGGGACCACCTCACATTTGAAATCAGTTTGAGGGGTCTATATGGCTGAAAATACCCAAAAGTGACACCATTCTAAAAACTGCACCCCTTAAGGTGCTCAAAACCACATTCAAGAAGTTTATTAACCCTTCCGGTGCTTCATGGCAGCAGAAGCAACATGGAAGGAAAAAATGAACATTTAACTTTTTAGTCACAAAAATGATCTTTTAGCAACAATTTTTTTTATTTTCCCAAGGGTAAAAAGAGAAACTGGACACCAAAAGTTATTGTACAATTTGTCCAGAGTACACCAATACCCAATATGTGGAGGGGAACTACTGTTTGGGCGCACGACAGGGCTCGGAAGGGAAGGAGCGCCATTTGACTTTTTCAATGAAAAATTGGCTCCAATCTTTAGCGGACACCATGTCGCGTTTGGAGAGCCCCTGTGTGCCTAAACATTGGAGCTCCCCACAAGTGACCACATTTTGGAAACTAGACCCCCCAAGGAACTTATCTAGATGCATAGTGAGCACTTTGAACCCCAAGGTGCTTCACAAATTGATCCGTAAAAATGAAAAAGTACTTTTTTTCACAAAAAATTTCTTTTAGCCTCAATTTGTTCATTTCCACATGGGCAACAGGATAAGATGGATCCTAAAATTTGTTGGGCAATTTCTCCTGAATACACCGATATCTCATATGTGGTCACAAAACCACTGTTTGTGCACACGGTAAGGCTCGGAAGGGAAGGAGCACCATTTGACTTTTGAATGAAAAATTAGCTCCAATCGTTAGCGGACACCATGTCGCGTTTGGAGAGCCCCTGTATGCCTAAACATTGGAACTCCCCCACATGTGACCCCATTTTGGAAACTAGACCCCCCAAGGAACTTATCTAGATTAGGGTTGAGCGAAACGGGTCGTTCATTTTCAAAAGTCGCCGACTTTTGGCAAAGTCGGGTTTCATGAAACCCGATCCGACCCCTGTGCGGGGTCGGCCATGCGGTACGCGACTTTCGCGCCAAAGTCGCGTTTCAATGACGCGAAAAGCGCCATTTCTCAGCCAATGAAGGTAAACGCAGAGTGTGGGCAGCGTGATGACATAGGTCCTGGTCCCCACCATCTTAGAGAAGGGCATTGCAGTGATTGGCTTGCTGTCTGCGGCGTCACAGGGGCTATAAAGGGGAGTTCCCGCCGACCGCCATGTTACTGCTGCTGATCTGAGCTTAGGGAGAGGTTGCTGCCGCTTCGTCAGAAGCAGGGATAGCGTTAGGCAGGGTCCATTAACCACCAAACCGCTTGTGCTGTAGCGATTTCCACTGCCCAACACCACCTTCGGTGTGCAGGGACAGTGGAAGCTACATTTTTTTTTTTTCCCCCTCAGCGCTGTAGCTCATTGGGCTGCCCTAGAAGGCTCCCTGATAGCTGCATTGCTGTGTGTACGCCGCTGTGCAAACCAACTGCTTTTTTCAAAGCACAAATCCTCTTGTTCCTTCCTTTCTGCACAGCTATCTTTTTGGTTTGTACACACTTTTTATTTAATTTGTGCATCAGTCCACTCCTTATTGCTGCCTGCCATACCTGGCTGAGATTACTGCAGGGAGATAGTAATTGAAGGACACTCCCTGTTTTTGTTTTTTTTTTTGTGTGAGATTAAGATTGACATTTCTGCCAGAGTGCCATCCCTGTCTGTGTCATCTCTCACTCAGTGGGCCATAGAAAGCCTATTTATTTTTTTGCTTGATTTGGGTTATAAAATCTACCTGAAAAAATCACTACATCAATCAGTGGGAGAAAAATATTGGCCTCAGGGCTTGTGTGCCACTCTTGACTCCTGTGTGCATCATCACTCACTCAGTGGGCCATAGAAAGCCTATTTATTTTTTTGCTTGATTTTGGTTCTAAAATCTACCTGAAAAAATCACTACATCAATCAGTGGGAGAAAAATATTGGCCTCAGGGCTTGTGTGCCACTCCTGACTCCTGTGTGCATCATCACTCACTCAGTGGGCCATAGAAAGCCCATTTTTTTTTTTTTTTTTGCTTTATTTGGGTTCTAAATTCTACCTGAAAAAATCAATAAATCAATCAGTGGGAGATTAATATTGGCCTTTGGGCTTGTGTGCCAGTCCTAAGCGTGCCATCTCTCTCTCTCAGATAGTGGGCCATAGAAAGCCTATTTATTTATTTATTTTTTTATTGGGTTTATAAATTTTCCCTGGAAAAAAAAAAAAAAAGTGGGAGATTAATATTGGCCTCTGGGCTTGTGTGCCAGTCCTGAGCGTGCCATCTCTCTCACAAATAGTGGGCCATAGAAAGCCTATTTATTTATTTTTTTTTGGTTTTATAAATTCTCCCTTAAAAAAAAAAGGGAGATTAATATTGGCCTTTGGGCTTGTGTGCCAGTCCTAAGCGTGCCATCTCTCTCTGTCTCTCAGATAGTGGGCCATAGAAAGCCTATTTATTATTTATTTTATTGGGTTTATAAATTTTCCCTGGAACAAAAAAAAAAAAGTGGGAGATAAATATTGGCCTCTGGGCTTGTGTGCCACTCCTGACTCCTGTGTGCGTCATCTCTCACTCATTGGGCCATAGAAATCCTTTTTTTGTTTTATTTGTTTTCTAAATTCTCCCTGAAAAAATCATTTTATTTTCTTTGGTTTCTAAATTCTTCCTGAAAAAATCATTTTATTCTATTTTTTTTTTCCTAAAGTCTCCCTGAAAAAAAAAACAAAAAAAACAAATCAGTGGGAGATTAATATTGCCCTTTCTGCTTGTGTGCCAGTCTTGACTCCTGGGTGTGCCATCTCTCTCTCTCTCTCCAATTGTGGGCCATAGAAAGCCTATTATTTTTTTAGCTTGATTTGGGTTCCAAAATCTACCTGAAAAAATCACTACATCAATCAGTGGGAGATAAATATTGGCCTCTGGGCTTGTGTGCCACTCCTGACTCCTGTGTGCGTCATCTCTCACTCAGTGGGCCATAGAAAGCCTTTTTTTGTTTTATTTGTTTTCTAAATTCTCCCTGAAAAAATCATTTTATTTTATTTGGTTTCTAAATTCTTCCTGAAAAAATCATTTTATTCTATTTTTTTTTTCCTAAAGTCTCCCTGAAAAAAAACAAAAAAAAAACAAATCAGTGGCAGATTAATATTGCCCTTTCTGCTTGTGTGCCAGTCTTGACTCCTGGGTGTGCCATCTCTCTCTCTCTCTCTCCAATTGTGGGCCATAGAAAGCCTATTATTTTTTTTAGCTTGATTTGGGTTCCAAAATCTACCTGAAAAAATCACTACATCAATCAGTGGGAGATAAATATTGGCCTCTGGGCTTGTGTGCCACTCCTGACTCCTGTGTGCGTCATCTCTCACTCAGTGGGCCATAGAAAGCCTTTTTTTGTTTTATTTGTTTTCTAAATTCTCCCTGAAAAAATCATTTTATTTTCTTTGGTTTCTAAATTCTTCCTGAAAAAAATCATTTTATTCTATTTTTTTTTTCCTAAAGTCTCCCTGAAAAAAAAAACAAACAAAAACAAATCAGTGGGAGATTAATATTGCCCTTTCTGCTTGTGTGCCAATCTTGACTCCTGGGTGTGCCATCTCTCTCTCTCTCTCCAATTGTGGGCCATAGAAAGCCTATTATTTTTTTAGCTTGATTTGGGTTCCAAAATCTACCTGAAAAAATCACTACATCAATCAGTGGGAGATAAATATTGGCCTCTGGGCTTGTGTGCCACTCCTGACTCCTGTGTGCGTCATCTCTCACTCAGTGGGCCATAGAAAGCCTTTTTTTGTTTTATTTGTTTTCTAAATTCTCCCTGAAAAAATCATTTTATTTTATTTGGTTTCTAAATTCTTCCTGAAAAAATCATTTTATTCTATTTTTTTTTCCTAAAGTCTCCCTGAAAAAACAAACAAAAAACAAATCAGTGGGAGATTAATATTGCCCTTTCTGCTTGTGTGCCAGTCTTGACTCCTGGGTGTGCCATCTCTCTCTCTCTCTCCAATTGTGGGCCATAGAAAGCCTATTATTTTTTTTAGCTTGATTTGGGTTCCAAAATCTACCTGAAAAAATCACTACATCAATCAGTGGGAGATAAATATTGGCCTCTGGGCTTGTGTGCCACTCCTGACTCCTGTGTGCGTCATCTCTCACTCAGTGGGCCATAGAAAGCCTTTTTTTGTTTTATTTGTTTTCTAAATTCTCCCTGAAAAAATCTTTTTATTTTATTTGGTTTCTAAATTCTTCCTGAAAAAATCATTTTATTCTATTATTTTTTTTCCTAAAGTCTCCCTTAAAAAAAAAAAAAAATCAAATCAGTGGGAGATTAATATTTACATTTGTGCTTCAGTGACAGTCCTGCGTGTGTGGCATCTCTCTCATTTGTTGCCACCAACAACAGAGTGTGTAACATTGTGCCTGATTTTCGTTGTGGTCTCACTCACCTGTAAAGGGGTAGCTAAATCATACTGAAGTTATAGCTCACTGTGTAATTTGTGTGACAGCAACAAATACCGTTAGTTTGTTTACGTTTTTAAAACAATGAGGAAGTATGGTGGAAGAGGTCGTGGCCGGGGGCGTTCATTGTCAGCTGGTAATGAGGGTAGTGGTAGTGGTGGAGCATCAGCTGGTCGTGGGAAAAAAAATATTGCACCTAAGTCTGGAGCTGTGGAGCCAGGTTCGTCGTCTGGCTACACAAGGCCTCGAACGCTCCCTTTTCTGGGAGTAGGAAAACCGCTTTTAAAGCCGGAGCAGCAAGAGCAAGTTTTGGCTTATCTTGCTGACTCAGCCTCTAGCTCTTTTGCCTCCTCTCGTGAAACTGGTAAATGTCAAAGCAGCGCGTCGTTAGTGGATGTTCACGGTCAGGGACAAGTCGCTTCCTTGTCCTCTTCAGCAAAAACAACAACAGAGAAGAATGCAGCAGGCGACACAACGGGTTACTCCATGGAGCTCTTTACACATACCGTCCCTGGCTTAGAAAGTGAAGCAGTTAACAGTCCATGCCCATTACAAGTTGAATCTGACATGGAGTGCACTGATGCACTGCCACAGCCAGACTACTATGCTGGTCCTTTGACTCAGACCACAACATTGCCCTCGCAGGGTGCTGATCAAGAATCAGACCCTGATTTGACTATGTTGCCCCATCACGAACGCTATACCACCGACCGACACGGTGACACAGACGAAGTTGCACACGAGCTACAAGAAGAGGTAATAGATGACCCAGTTCTTGACCCCGATTGGCAGCTATTGGGGGAACAGGGTGCAGGCGGCAGCAGTTCTGAAGCGGAGGAGGAGGGGCCGCAGCAGGCATCAACATCGCAACAGGTTCCATCTGCCGGGCCCGTATCTTGCCCAAAACGCGTGGCAAAGCCAAAACCTGTTGGAGGACAGCGTGGCCATCCGGTTAAAGCTCAGTCTGCAATGCCTGAAAAGGTATCCGATGCTAGAAAGAGTGCAGTCTGGCATTTTTTTAAACAACATCCAATTGATCAGCGCAAAGTCATCTGTCAAAAATGTTCAACTACCTTAAGCAGAGGACAGAATCTGAAAAGTCTCAATACAAGTAGCATGCATAGACATTTAACCACCATGCATTTGCAAGCCTGGACTAACTACCAAACGTCCCTTAAGGTTGTAGCACCCTCGGCCAATGAAGCTAGTCAGCAACGCAACATCCCTTCCGGCAGTGTAGGGCCACCATTTTCCGCACCACCTGCAGTATCTGTGCAGGTTTCTTTGCCAGGCCAAAGCAGTCAGGGTCAGGGAATCACCAGTTTCGTAGTAGGAAACACTGCATCTAGGGCACCGGTGGCAACAATACCATCTCCCACCGTCTCTCAGTCTGCCATGTCCACCGGCACCCCCGCTAGTTCCACGATCTCCAGCTCTCCAGTCCAGCTCACCCTACATGAGACTATGGTTAGAAAAAGGAAGTACTTAGCCTCGCATCCGCGTACACAGGGTTTGAACGCCCACATAGCTAGACTAATCTCGTTAGAGATGATGCCCTACCGGTTAGTTGAAAGCGAAGCTTTCAAAGCCCTGATGGACTACGCTGTACCACGCTACGAGCTACCCAGTCGACACTTTTTTTCCAGAAAAGCCATCCCAGCCCTCCACCAGCATGTTAAAGAGCGCATCGTCCATGCACTCAGGCAATCTGTGAGCACAAAGGTGCACCTGACAACAGATGCATGGACCAGTAGGCATGGCCAGGGACGTTACGTGTCCATCACGGCACACTGGGTGAATGTGGTGGATGCAGGGTCCACAGGGGACAGCAAGTTTGGGACAGTTCTGCCTAGCCCACGGTCTAGGAAACAATTGGCTGTAGCCGTTCGCACCCCCTCCTCCTCCTCTTCGTCCTCCTGCAGAAGCGAGAGCTCGTCCACAGACCGCAGTCGCACAACCACTCCATCCGCAGCTGCCACTGTTGCACACCAGGTCTCCCATTATGGGGCAGCTACTGGCAAACGTCAGCAGGCTGTATTGGCTATGAAGTGTTTGGGCGACAACAGACACACCGCGGAAGTTCTGTCCGAGTTCTTGCAGAAAGAAACGCAGTCGTGGCTGGGCACTGTAGATCTTGAGGCAGGCAAGGTAGTGAGTGATAACGGAAGGAATTTCATGGCTGCCATCTCCCTTTCCCAACTGAAACACATTCCTTGCCTGGCTCACACCTTAAACCTGGTGGTGCAGTGCTTCCTGAAAAGTTATCCGGGGTTATCCGACCTGCTCCTCAAAGTGCGTGGACTTTGCTCACATATCCGCCTTTCGCCCGTACACTCCAGCCGTATGCAGACCTATCAGCGTTCTTTGAACCTTCCCCAGCATCGCCTAATCATAGACGTTGCAACAAGGTGGAACTCAACACTGCACATGCTTCAGAGACTGTGTGAACAGAGGCGGGCTGTTATGTTTTTGTGGGAGGATACACATACACGGGCAGGCAGTAGGATGGCAGACATGGAGTTGTCAGGTGTGCAGTGGTCGAAGATTCAAGACATGTGTCAAGTCCTTCAGTGTTTTGAGGAATGCACACGGCTGGTTAGTGCAGACAACGCCATAATAAGCATGAGCATCCCCCTAATGCGTCTGCTGATGCAAAGTTTGACGCACATAAAGGATCAGGCGTCTGCAGCTGAGGAAGAGGAAAGCCTTGATGACAGTCAGCCATTGTCTGGCCAGGGCAGTGTACAGGACGAGGTAGCGGGCGAAGAGGAGGAGGAGGACGAGGAGGATGATGGGGATGATTATATTTTTAATGAGGAAGCTTTTCCGGGGCCACTGGAAATTGGTGGCGCGGCAAGGCCGGGTTCTGGTTTTTTGAGGGACACAAGTGACGTGGATTTGCCTGAAACTGCCCCTCAACCAAGCACAACCGCAGATTTGAGAACTGGAACTTTGGCCCACATGGCGGATTATGCCTTACGTATCCTCAAAAGGGACACACGCATAACTAAAATGATGAATGATGACGATTACTGGTTGGCCTGCCTCCTTGATCCTCGCTATAAAGGCAAATTGCAAAATATAATGCCACATGAGAACTTGGAACTAATATTAGCAACCAAACAATCAACTCTTGTTGACCGTTTGCTTCTGGCATTCCCTGCACACAGCGCCCGTGATCGTTCTCACACGAGCTGCAGGGGCCAGCAGACCAGAGGAGTTAGAGGGGCAGAAATCAGAAGTGGCGTTGGCCAGAGGGGTTTTCTGACCAGGTTGTGGAGTGATTTTGCTATGACCGCAGACAGGACAGGTACTGCAGCATCAATTCAAAGTGACAGGAGACAACATTTGGCCAGTATGGTTACAAACTATTTTTCATCCCTTATCGATGTTCTCCCTCAACCGTCATTCCCATTTGATTACTGGGCATCAAAATTAGACACCTGGCCAGAATTGGCAGAATATGCATTGCAGGAGCTTGCTTGCCCGGCAGCTAGTGTCCTATCAGAAAGAGTATTCAGTGCTGCAGGTTCAATACTAACAGAAAAAAGGACTCGTCTGGCTACCCAAAATGTAGATGATCTAACCTTCATTAAAATGAACCACAACTGGATTTCGAAATCTTTTGCCCCACCTTGCCCGGCTGACACCTAGCTTTCCTATGAAAAGGTCTTGCCTGTGGACTATTCTGAATGCCTTTTCCAATCTCGTAATTTTCTGCACCTGATTGTCCAGCATACGACATGTTTACACCTCCCTAAATGGCCAAACTCCCCACACGGGGCCGTGGTATCGACACTTGGCGACAGCACCCGTGAGAGTGCAGTTTGTCTGAAGAGGTGGGTGAGCCCGCTTTTGGTCGACGGCACTGCCACTGGGTCCCTCCTAGTACAATAAAGTGTCTCTGGCGGTGGTGGTGCGCACCCAACGTCAGACACACCGTTGTAATATGAGGGGCCCTGGGCCTGTACCGCCGGCCACAAGACAGTTTCCCCCCACCCCAGCTCAAACAGTGCTCTACCACTTGCAAAATTATCTCACAGCTCCACCAAAGTTTAGTCTATGCGCTGACATCCTTCAATGCCTGCCACTGACAATACCATTGTATTGACATTTTTGTTATGTTAGGCCTTCGATGCCTGTCTGTGGTCACTCCTTCCACTAGGCCTCCACTGACCACACCACTGCTGCCCGTGTACCCCTGTAACCAATTTAAAATTGCCTACAGCCATGTGTTATTATTTTAGGCCTTCGATGCCTGTCTGCGGTGACTCCTTCCACTAGGCCTCCACTGACCACACCACTGCTGCCCGTGTACCCCTGGAACCAATTTAAAATTGCCTACAGCCATGTGTTATTATTTTAGGCCTTCGATGCCTGTCTGCGGTGACTCCTTCCACTAGGCCTCCACTGACCACACCACTGCTGCCCGTGTACCCCTGGAACCAATTTAAAATTGCCTACAGCCATGTGTTATTATTTTAGGCCTTCGATGCCTGTCTGCGGTCACTCCTTCCACTAGGCCTCAACTGACCACACCACTGCTGCCCGTGTACCCCTGGAACCAATTTAAAATTGCCTACAGCCATGTGTTATTATTTTAGGCCTTCGATGCCTGTCTGCGGTCACTCCTTCCACTACGCCTCCACTGACCACACCACTGCTGCCCGTGTACCCCTGGAACCAATTTAAAATTGCCTACAGCCATGTGTTATTATTTTAGGCCTTCGATGCCTGTCTGCGGTCACTCCTTCCACTAGGCCTCCACTGACCACACCACTGCTGCCCGTGTACCCCTGTAACCAATTAAAAATTGCCTACAGCCATGTGTTATTATTTTAGGCCTTCGATGCCTGTCTGCGGTGACTCCTTCCACTAGGCCTCCACTGACCACACCACTGCTGCCCATGTACCCCTGTAACCAATTTAAAATTGCCTACAGCCATGTGTTATTATTTTAGGCCTTCGATGCCTGTCTGCGGTCACTCCTTCCACTAGGCCTCCACTGACCACACCACTGCTGCCCGTGTACCCCTGTAACCAATTTAAAATTGCCTACAGCCATGTGTTATTATCTTAGGCCTTCGATGCCTGTCTGCGGTCACTCCTTCCACTAGGCCTCCACTGACCACACCACTGCTGCCCGTGTACCCCTGGAACCAATTTAAAATTGCCTACAGCCATGTGTTATTATTTTAGGCCTTCGATGCCTGTCTGCGGTCACTCCTTCCACTAGGCCTCCACTGACCACACCACTGCTGCCCGTGTACCCCTGGAACCAATTTAAAATTGCCTACAGCCATGTGTTATTATTTTAGGCCTTCGATGCCTGTCTGCGGTCACTCCTTCCACGAGGCCTCCACTGACCACACCACTGCTGCCCGTGTACCCCTGGAACCAATTTAAAATTGCCTACAGCCATGTGTTATTATTTTAGGCCTTCGATGCCTGTCTGCGGTCACTCCTTCCACTATGCCTCCACTGACCACACCACTGCTGCCCGTGTACCCCTGGAACCAATTTAAAATTGCCTACAGCCATGTGTTATTATTTTAGGCCTTCGATGCCTGTCTGCGGTCACTCCTTCCACTAGGCCTCCACTGACCACACCACTGCTGCCCGTGTACCCCTGGAACCAATTTAAAATTGCCTACAGCCATGTGTTATTATTTTAGGCCTTCGATGCCTGTCTGCGGTCACTCCTTCCACTAGGCCTCCACTGACCACACCACTGCTGCCCGTGTACCCCTGGAACCAACATCAGAAAATATAAAAATAAGTATTTTGCTTATAAAAAAGAAAATACTGGTGAGATATCAAATGCAGACATTTTAACATTAAAAACAAACACATACAACAAAAATCTGGTACAGTACTAAAAATGGCCACCAGCTACAATAACTTTCTCCTGCAAGTAGTTAACTGAAAGGTTTTTTCAATTTTAAACACAGATATGGCATCCACCGAGTGTTGTCCTGTCGCGTCTTCTTTATATTATTGCCAAGAAGATGCAAAACAATGAAAATAATAAAATCATTATTTACCAAAGAAATAGAGTAAGTCAAAACCACATTGCAAATAAACATTCATTACAAATAAAGAAGCAGGGCGCGTCCGAGGGTGAGTATATACCTAATAAGAATATAATCACCCTCGGACGCGCCCTGCTTCTTTCCGACAGCCTTCCTTCCTAAGAATCAGCCCTTCCGTGGTGTAGAGAGAGGGTTTGTTACACTCCAAGGTGTTCCCCAGGTTGCCTTTCCTGAGCTTCGATCTTCCGGCTCTCGTTTAGTAGTTGTTGGAAACTACGCTGCATTGGGCCTACAAATTGGGTATGGGGTGTAGAGAGATGGTGTGTTCCACTCCAAGGTGTTCCCCAGGTTGCCTTTCCTGAGCTTCGATCTTCCGGCTCTCGTTTAGTAGTTGTTGGAAACTACGCTGCATTAGGCCTACAAATTGGGTATGGGGTGTAGAGAGATGGTGTGTTACACTCCAAGGTGTTCCCCAGGTTTCCTCTCCATTGCTTCGATCTTCCGGCTCTCGTTTAGTAGTTGTTGGAAACTACGCTGCATTAGGCCTACAAATTGGGTATGGGGTGTAGAGAGATGGTGTGTTACACTCCAAGGTGTTCCCCAGGTTTCCTCTCCATTGCTTCGATCTTCCGGCTCTCGTTTAGTAGTTGTTGGAAACTACGCTGCATTAGGCCTACAAATTGGGTATGGGGTGTAGAGAGATGGTGTGTTCCACTCCAAGGTGTTCCCCAGGTTGCCTTTCCTGAGCTTCGATCTTCCGGCTCTCGTTTAGTAGTTGTTGGAAACTACGCTGCATTAGGCCTACAAATTGGGTATGGGGTGTAGAGAGATGGTGTGTTCCACTCCAAGGTGTTCCCCAGGTTGCCTTTCCTGAGCTTCGATCTTCCGGCTCTCGTTTAGTAGTTGTTGGAAACTACGCTGCATTAGGCCTACAAATTGGGTATGGGGTGTAGAGAGATGGTGTGTTCCACTGTAGAGAGATGGTGTGTTCCACTCCAAGGTGTTCCCCAGGTTTCCTCGCCAATGCTTCGATCATCATGCTCTCGTTTAGTAGTTGTTGGAAACTACGCTGCATTAGGCCTACAAATTGGGTATGGGGTGTAGAGAGATGGTGTGTTCCACTCCAAGGTGTTCCCCAGGTTTCCTCTCCATTGCTTCAATCTTCATGCTCTCGTTTAGTAGTTGTTGGAAACTACGCTGCATTAGGCCTACAAATTGGGTATGGGGTGTAGAGAGATGGTGTGTTACACTCCAAGGTGTTCCCCAGGTTTCCTCTCCATTGCTTCGATCTTCCGGCTCTCGTTTAGTAGTTGTTAGAAACTACGCTGCATTAGGCCTACAAATTGGGTATGGGGTGTAGAGAGATGGTGTGTTACACTCCAAGGTGTTCCCCAGGTTTCCTCTCCATTGCTTCGATCTTCCGGCTCTCGTTTAGTAGTTGTTGGAAACTACGCTGCATTGGGCCTACAAATTGGGTATGGGGTGTAGAGAGATGGTGTGTTCCACTCCAAGGTGTTCTCCAGGTTGCCTTTCCTGAGCTTCGATCTTCCGGCTCTCGTTTAGTAGTTGTTGGAAACTACGCTGCATTAGGCCTACAAACTGGGTATGGGGTGTAGAGAGATGGTGTGTTCCACTGTAGAGAGATGGTGTGTTCCACTCCAAGGTGTTCCCCAGGTTTCCTCGCCAATGCTTCGATCATCATGCTCTCGTTTAGTAGTTGTTGGAAACTACGCTGCATTAGGCCTACAAATTGGGTATGGGGTGTAGAGAGATGGTGTGTTCCACTCCAAGGTGTTCCCCAGGTTTCCTCGCCAATGCTTCGATCATCATGCTCTCGTTTAGTAGTTGTTGGAAACTACGCTGCATTAGACCTACAAATTGGGTATGGGGTGTAGAGAGATGGTGTGTTCCACTCCAAGGTGTTCTCCAGGTTGCCTTTCTTGAACTTCTATCTTCAGGCTCTCATTAAATTGTGGTTAAACGGAACAACTGCATTTGGCGTACTAGTTGGTTTGGGGCCTACTATCGGTGTCTGCCGCTCCTTGCTGTTCTCCTGGTTTCCTGTCCTGAAATTCCGTTTTCAGGCGCTCGTTATGTAGTTGTTAATGTTAGACTGCATTTGGCCTACTAGTTGGGTTGGGGCCTACTATCGGTGTCTGCCACTCCTTGCTGTTCTCCTCCACTGAACAAAGCTGTGCCGCCTGTTTACTACTGTTGCCAATTTTGAACTGCATTTCGACTACTTACTGATTTGGGCCTACTCTCTGTGTCAGCCTCTCATTCCAGTTGTCCTCCACTGCAATGCCCCCTGATTAGTCCTGTGTTACCAATTTTGAACTGCATTTAGCCCACTTTATTCTTTGGGCCTATATCTGTGTTTCCTCCTCATCCTGCCCATTGCCCAGCCAGTGATAGATGAGTCTGCTGGTACATTGACCCATAACGCAACATTTCCCGTGCACGCTACACTGCAAGATTGTGACCCTGCTGAAAGTCAGGTCCCCCTTCCCGCATACCATACCACCTTACACGGGGACAAACAGGAAGGTGCAGATGAAAGTGCAGGTTCCTTCATCAGGTGGGGGGAGGAATACTAGTTGGCGACGTCACTGGCACAGGGCCTCTCATGGTGCGCAAAAGTGTTGCTGCCGGTGGGAGGCGCCCCCGCCGTGCAAACACACCGCTGTACTTTGAGGGGCCCTGTGCCAGTGCCAATGCCAATGCCAACGAGTGGGCCCCCCCTGCTTGCTCAGGTTCACAGCACTTGCAAAGTTGAAATACTTACCTCTCCCTGCTCCACTGCCGTGACGTGGTCCAGATTTCCTGGGCCCACTAATTACTTGAACCAGCCCTACCCACCACAACTTTAGCCAAATGACCCCCAATTTCAAATGCCTTCCAATTATTATAAGGTAAATTACGCTTGACAAGCTTCATTAAGAAGAATGGATGGTTTTGACATTAAAATGGGCACTCTAGGTGTTTTCCTGGCCCCCACTCACTGCCGACTATGCTGCCCCATTGACTTGCATTGGGTTTCGTGTTTCGGTCGATCCCGACTTTACGTCATAATCGGCCGATTTCACTCGACCCGACTTTTGAGATAGTCGGGTTTCGCGAAACCCGGCTCGACTCTAAAAAGGTCAAGGTCGCTCAACTCTAATCTAGATGCATAGTGAGCACTTTGAAACCCAAGGGGCTTCACAAATTGATCCGTAAAAATGAAAACGTACTTTTTTTTCACAAAAAAATTCTTTTAGCCTCAATTTGTTCATTTCCACTTTGGCAACAGGATAAGATGGATCCTAAAATTTATTGGGCAATTTCTCCTAAGTACAGTGATACCTCACATGTGGGGGTAAATCACTGTTTGGACACACGTCGGGGCTCGGAAGGGAAGTAGTGGCTTTTTGAAATGCAGACTTTGATGGAATGGTCTGCGGGCGTCACGTTGCATTTGCAGAGCCCCTGATGTGCCTAAACAGTAACCCCCCCCCCCCACAAGTAACCCTATTTTGGAAACTAGACCCCCCCAAAGGAACTTATCTAGGTATGTGGTGAGCACTTTGAACCCCAAAGTGCTTCACAGAAGTTTATAACGCAGAGCCGTGAAAATAAAAAATAATTTTTGTAGCAGGAGAAATTGGACCCCAATAGTTGTTGCCCAGTTTGTCCCCATATGTGGGGGTAAACCACTGTTTTGGCGCACGTTGGGGCTCAGAAGGGAGGGAGCACCATTTGACTTTTTGAGCACAAGATTGGCGGGAATCAATGGTGGCGCCATGTTGCGTTTGGAGACCCCTGATGTGCCTAAACAGTGGAAACCCCTCAATTCTAACTCCAACACTAACCCCAACACACCCCTAACCCTAATCCCAACTGTAGCCATAACCCTAATTACAACCCTAACCCCAACACACCCCTAACCACAGCCCTAACCCCAACACCAACACACCCGTAACCCTAATCCCAACCCTAACCCTAATCCCAACCCTAACCACAACTTTAACCCCAACACACCCCTAACCATAACCCTAACCACAAGCCTAATCTTAACCCTATTTCCAACCCTAGCCCTAATTCCAACCTTAACTCTAATTCCAACCCTAACCCTAAGGCTATGTGCCCACGTTGCGGATTCGTGTGAGATTTTTCCGCACTATTTTTGAAAAATCCGCGGGTAAAAGGCACTGCGTTTTACCTGCGGATTTACCGCGGATTTCCAGTGTTTTTTGTGCAGATTTCACCTGCGGATTCCTATTGAGGAACAGGTGTAAAACACTGCGGAATCCGCACAAAGAATTGACATGCTGCGGAAAATACAACACAGCGTTCCAGTGCGGTATTTTCCGCACCATGGGCACAGCGGATTTGGTTTTCCATAGGTTTACATGGAACTGTAAAGCTGATGGAAAACTGCTACGAATCCGCAGCGGCCAATCCGCTGCGGATCCGCAGCCAAATTCGCTGCGGATCCGCAGCCAAATCCGCACCGTGTGCACATAGCCTAATTCTAAGGGTATGTGCACACGATGCGGAAAACGCTGCGGATCCACAGCGTTTCCGCCGCTGCGGGTCCGCAGCAGTTTCCCATGAGTTTACAAAAAACGCTGCGCACATGCTGCAGAAAAAACTGCGCGGAAACGCAGCGGTTTACATTCCGCACATTTCACTTCTTTCTGCGGATTCCGCAACGGTTTTACAACTGCTCCAATAGAAAACCGCAGTGAAATCCGCAGAAAAACCGCGGTAGATCCGTGATAAATCCGCAGTGGTTTTGCACTGCGGATTTATAAAAACCGCTGCGGAAAAATCCGCAGAGGACCAGAATACGTGTGCACATACCCTAACAACCATAACCCTAACCCTAGTTCTAACTGTAGTGGAAAAAAAAAAATTATTTATTTTATTATTGTTCCAACCTATGGGGGTGATAAAGGGGGGGTTCATTTACTTTTTTTTTATTTTGATCACTGTGATAGGTTTTATCACAGTGATCAAAATGTACATGGAATGAATCTGCCTGCCAGCAGATTCGGCGGGCGCACTGCGGATGCGCCCACCATTTTGGAAGATGGCGGCGCCCATGAAGAAGACACCGGGAGGCCCGGTAAGTATAATGGGGGGGAGATCTGAGAATGGGGGGTGGATCGAAGCACGGGGGGTGGCATCGGAGCACGGGGGAGCGGGCAGGAGGACGGGGGAGCGGAGCACAGGACGGAGGAGAGCGGAACATAGATCGGAGGGCTGGGGGGGCAATCGGTGGGGTGGGGGGGCACATCAGTGTTTCCAGCCATGGCCGATGATATTGCAGCATCGGCCATGACTGGATTGTAATATTTCAGCAGTTTTTTAGGTGAAATATTACAAATCGCTCTGATTGGCAGTTTCACTTTCAACAGCCAATCAGAGCGATCGTAGCCACGGGGGCGTGAAGCCACCCCCCCTGGGCTAAACTACCACTCCCCCTGTCCCTGCAGATCGGGTGAAATTGGAGTTAACTCTTTCACCCGATCTGCAGGGACGCGATCTTTCCATGATGCCACATAGGCGTCATGGGTCGGATTGGCACCGACTTTCATGACGCCTACGTGGCATCATGGGTCGGAAAGGGGTTAATAATAAAATATTCTTTTTAACCAGAATACTCCTATTGTCTCCGTTTTTTTCATAACTTATTTGGAGTTGGTTACTTTTTTCCCCATTGGGATATTGTATTGCACAATTTAGTGTATGGTCTTTTTTGACAATGTGGTTATCTGGCACTTATATACATCTTTTTTAATATACGAGCAAAAACTATGAGATTTTAGAAATCTAATGCATATGCTGATTTTTTTTCCTGACTGAATTCGAGAACTGAGGCCAGATGATATATTGCAGTGTATAAAGATAAAATTCAAATCTTTATTGTATTTATAACATTAAAAGAATGAAAAAATATATTTGAAATACCAAGTTATGGAACATGATGAAGCACGTGGACATGGAAAATAAATGATGAGAGTGACAATAATAGTATGCACAGTAAGTACTCTTATGAACTGTGGTAAAGACAGTGAGGTGAATTATAAATAGCACCCAAAGTTTAGCAGCAAATGCTATGTACGAATACTATCTAAATGTCACATGTGAACAAAGTCCGAGAAGTCCGTGCATGTTGAGTTTTTTGAGGGGTCCACTCCAACATCCTCTTCAAAAAACTTCTTTAGAAACTCTTGAAAAATTCTTCCAATTAGTTTCTATTGCAAATCCACTTTGCTGTTAATATGAGGAGCTTTTTTAAGTTTTTTTTTGTATTAAAGAGATTGGAAAACAAAAGTTCCATGGCATTGCATGAAACGGATCCTGAATGAAATCTCTAAAAAGTTGGAAATCTTCAATAAAAAGGCTGCAAATAAAAAGAAAAAACTCTTCCCAAACCTTTTTAAACTGCATCAGGAAAAGAAAAACTTCTCCCAAAAAATGGATTCCAGAAACCGTTTTTTTTTAATGCCAATAAATGTCTAAGAAATCCACTAGAGGGCGAAGTTCACCTAATTTTGAAATTACGCCTGACCATTATGGTTTTACTTCGATATTTCACCAGTTCCATCAGTAAAGTTCAGATTATTTTTATATAATGGCCTATACCCTACTTTGCCTTTGCTTTACACTAAGTATGAGAATCCTTAGATGTCTGAGAGTATACGGCTAGAGTAGGAAATATCTACAGCAAACAGCATCACACAAACACACAGAGGAACCCATCTCACTGGTGTTTAGGAGCCTCCTCTGCGACAGCAACAGGGCTTGGAGGTGGAGAGGCCATTGACACAGCACCTATTTCTGCTGCCAGTGCCTCCAGGTATGCCCATGCATTTGAAACACATTGCAGCACGAAGACCCGCTGGGCCCCTGTTCTGGAATACATGTTGCCGGCCAATCAGAGGCAAGCATCTGACATCGGCATATTCATGACTGGGGGCACCTGGCAGTGATGTCATACGCAACCTGTCACTTGCACGCTGAATTCAGCTTCTGGCTTCAGAAGAGGACACTGCGCTGAAGGGGAGAGGAGGGAAAGTGAGTAGAATTGTGTATTTTTTTAAGCTTTAAAGAACAGTGTCAGAATGGGGGACATATACCATGATGGGGGATATATACGCCACAATGGGAGAAATATATATACTAGAATGGGGGATATCTATACCAGGATGGGGATCATATATACCAGGATAGGGAATATCTACACCAGGATGGGGAATATATAACAGGATGGGGAATGTATACCAGGATGGGAGATATCTATACCAGGAATGGGGATATATATACCATGATGGGGGATAAATATATCAGGATGGGGGATATCTATATCAGGATGGGGATATCTATACCAGGATGGGGACATATACAGTATACCAGGATGGGTCCAGGATAGAGAACATATATGTGGCACCCCATGAGTCTGGTTGCCACAATGGCATTGCCTTCCTCCAAAGAGGGTGATGTCATACCTGGAAGTAAGGAGGGATCCTCTTAGCAGGTAACAAAAACATACAGCACCTTCCTTTCTCCAGACCAGAAGGGGGATCTCTAAACCCAGTTTCAGTGGAACTTCCCTATAAGTTCTGGTCTGGAGGCGGGGTTAGAGAGTTCAGTGTGAGACAGTGAAGGGAGAAGACATTTCAAAAACCTGACCGGCACATCCAAACATAGACTAAGTGTGAACAGGTGCTGAACCTAGAGTCGCCAACTCGTATATAGTTAAGTAAATAAGGCAGCACACTGCAGCGCTAGAACATGCAAACTTGAAATACGAAATTTGAACTGCATTACTGCACTAGAAATATGAAAAATGAGAGCGTTTAGCGCATAAAAATGGCCAATTCTAGTGCAGTAATGCAGTTCAAATTTCATATTTCAAGTTTGCATGTTCTAGCGCTGCAGTGTGCTGCCTTATTTACTTAGTGAAGGGAGAAGAAGCATGTGAGGAGAGAGACTGGAGAGTGGAGCTGTGACTGTGCTCTTCCCAGGATTAAGCGCAAAACGAACCAGACACCTGAGTCCGTAGAACCGGAGGGCAGGAGATTGCAGGTCCCCTGGCCCATCTAACAACTGGAGGCACCACAGCAAGTCAGGAGCCTGGGGTTGCCATTGAGAAGACAGTGCCCATGAAAGGCTCATGCTGTCAACCATATGGGTTAGAAGTAACAGACACTGAGAGGAACTTGTGCAGAGCTTCAGGCAGCAAGGGACGCAAAATACAGTGCAAAAGGGAGGCCTCTGAACCCACCTGGCTAGGTGGATCCCAAGTTACTGTCAGGCTGCCCGAACCTCATCAACACCTATTACCTGTGCCCCAGACTGCACCTGCAATTCACCAGTAAGAGGTAAAGAAAACTGCAACCCTTGTGCCCTCCAATCATTTCATGCATGCTCAGTCCTGCACCCCACCGTCAATCATCCCTTTCAACAGTACCGTTAGCCCTGGGGACTAAGCTCTACTTGTGTTGCAACTTTGCTGCAACACCATCAGCCCCAGTGGTCTCCTTTAAGCAGCGTCGGCCATCCTTGTCCAAGTACCACAGGTGGCGTCATGAACATTTTCCCATAGACTTTATTTCCCAATACACTTCATCCCCTTTAATTGGATGCCCAGGGCCACGGACCGGGTCACCGCCACCATGACCACCCCTTTAAGTATAACAGGATCCGTCCCGAGTACCCCACAGTCCTATTGGGAGCTCCTTATATACCAGGATGGAGGATATCTATACCAGGATGGGAGACATACAATTGTGCTCAAAAGTTTACCTACCCCAACAGAATTTTTGCTTTCTTGGCCTTTTTCTTCACTCATGGTTAGTGGTTGGGTGAAGTCATTTAATGTGAAACTACTGTGTTTTCTCATTTTAAATCATAATGACAACCCAAAACATCCAAATGACCCTGATCAAAAGTTTACATACCCAATTTCTTAATAACATTGTGACAGAGTCACTGGCAGGGTGGTAGAGGGGAGATGTGTCACTGGCACTGCGCTTAACGGCATCAGTGATATGAAACCAGAGCATTTTTCTCCAGCACACTACGTATTGTGAGGCTTATGTTGCATAAAAGGCCTGGTTTTATGTGGACCTTCATAGAGCGGGTGGGAGAAGGTCCACTTTATCTTCCCTGTCAGGACCTGCGTGAGGTCATGATCATGTGATCAATCACATGATGGGAAAACACAGGCTTAGGTTTAAATACCGAGCTCTACAGGCAGCCTGCTTTCAAATAGCCTGGAGAGAAGAGTCTCTAGAATCTTTGTGGCTTATCAAGTGCATATTGAACCTGTGCTGCTCCAGAGCCCGCACAATAAGGACTGTGTTGCAGCATTATTGTTTTCCTTTTATTGTTTTGTTCCTGATGTAGCCAGAAAGGCTGAGTTTTTGTTCCCATGGATTGGTTTATGCTTCCTGACAATAAACCAACAAGGACTTAAAGGGAACCTGTCACCCCGAAAATCGGGGGTGAGGTAATCCCACCGGCATCAGGGGCTTATCTGCAGCATTCTATAATGCTGTAGATAAGCCCCCGATGTTACCTGAAAAAGGAGAAAAAGACGTTAGATTATACTCACCCAGGGGCGGTCCCGCTGCTGGTCAGGTCAGATGGGCGTCTCCGGTCCGCTGCGTCGCCTCCCATCTTCTTTCCATGACGTCCTCTTCTGATCTTCAGCCACGGCTCCGGCGCAGGCGTACTTTGCTCTGCCCTGTTGAGGGCAGAGGATAGTACAGCAGTGCGCAGGCGCCGGAAAGGTCAGAGGCTCGGCGCCTGCGCACTGCAGTACTTTGTCTGCCCTCAACAGGGCAGAGCAAAGTACGCCTGCGCCGGAGCCGTGGCCGAAGATCAGAAGAGGACGTCATGGAAAGAAGATAGGAGGCGCCGCAGCGGACCGGAGACGCCCATCTGACCAGACCAGCAGCGGGACCGCCCCTGGGTGAGTATAATCTAACGTCTTTTTCTCCTTTTTCAGGTAACATCGGGGGCTTATCTACAGCATTATAGAATGCTGCAGATAAGCCCCTGATGCCGGTGGGATTACCTCACCCGCGATTTTCGGGGTGACAGGTTCCCTTTAAAGAGACGGGGTTCCCATTTTTTTCTGTGCCACCACGTGAGTGAACTGCCACACCGTGTATTGCCCCCTCTAGCATCAATGATAGCTTTAAGTCTTTTGTGGCAGTTGTGGATGAGTATCTTTATTTTCTCAGATGGTAAAGTTGCTCACTCTTGGCAAAAAGCCTCTAGTTCTTGTAACCTCCTGGGCTGTCTAGCATGAACTGTGTGTTTGAGATCTCCCCAGAGTGGCTCAAAGACATTCACTTTGTTCTGCTGTAGCCAATGACAGGTCAACTTGGCCTTGTGTTTTGGATCGTTGTCATGTTGGAACATCCAAGTACGTCCCATGCACAGCTTTCTGGCTGATGAGTGCACATTTGCCTCCTGAATTTGCTGATAATGTGCTGCATTCATCTTTCCTTCAACTTAGACCAAGTTTCCTGTTCGTTTGTAGCTCACACATCCCCAAAACATCAGTGTTCCACCTCCATGCTTTACAGTAGGAATGGTGTTCCTTTCATCATAGGTCTTGTTGACCTCTCTCCATATGTAATGTTTATGGTTGTGGCCAAATAGTTCAATTTTGGTCTCATTACTCCAAATTACCTTGTTCCAGAAGTTTTGAGGCTTGTCTCTGTGCTGATACTTTGTGTCATTTGTGCAGTAATGGCGACTCGACCATGCAGCCCCTTTTTCTTCAAGTGCCTCCTTATTGTGCATTTTGAAGCAACCACATCACTAGATTCCAGAGAGTCCTGTATTTCAGCTGATGTTATGTGTGGGTTTTTCTTTGCATCCCGAACAATTTTCCTGGCAGTTGTATACAACATTTTTGTTGGCCTACCTGTGGTTTTGTTTTTACAGAGCCCCTGATTTTCTATTTGTTAATCACAGTTTGAACGCTGCTGACTGGCATTATCAATTACTTGGATATCTTTTTGCATCTCTTTCTTGTTTTATACAGTTCAACTACCTTTTCCTGTAGATTCCTTGACAATTCTTTTGCTTTCTTCATGACTCACAATCCAGAAATGTCAGTGGTTGGATGAATGATACAAGAGTCTGTGTGGATCCCAGAAACTCACTCAGCTTTTACGCACACACATTGATTACAAGCAAACAGGTCACAGGTGAGGATGTTACCTTTAGTAGCCATTCAAACCCATTTGTGTCAACTTCTGTGCATGTTATCAGGCCAAAATCACCAGGGGTATGTGAACTTTTGATCAGGGTCATTTGGATGCTTTGGGTTGTCGTTATGATTTAAAAAGAGAAAACACAATAGTTTGACAATAATTGGCTTCACCCAACCACTAACCACGAGTGAAAAAAGTTTTGGTGTTATTCATACTCTCTGTAAAAAGGCCAAGAAAGCAAAAATTCTGCTGGGGTATGTAAACTTTTGAGCACAACTGTATATACCAGGATAGAGGATATCTATACCAGGATAGGGGATATCTATATCAGGATTGGGGATATCTATACTAGGATTGGGGACATATATACCAGGATGGGTCCAGGATAGGGGACATATATACCAGGATGGGTCCAGGATAGGGGACATATATACCAGGATGGAGGATATCTATACCAGAATGGAATCTGCTAGGGTAGGTAAAATTCTGCTAGGGTATGTAAACTTTTGAGCACAACTGTATATACCAGGATGGGGAATATCTATACCAGGATGGGGGATATCTATACCAGGATGGGGGATATCTATACCAGGAAAGGGAATATCTATATATCATGGGGGATATACAGTGGGGCAAAAAAGTATTTAGTCAGTCAGCAATAGTGCAAGTTCCACCACTTAAAAAGATGAGAGACGTCTGTAATTTACATCATAGGTAGACCTCAACTATGGGAGACAAACTGAGAAAAACAAATCCAGAAAATCACATTGTCTGTTTTTTTAACATTTTATTTGCATATTATGGTGGAAAATAAGTATTTGGTCAGAAACAAACAATCAAGATTTCTGGCTCTCACAGACCTGTAACTTCTTCTTTAAGAGTCTCCTCTTTCCTCCACTCATTACCGGTAGTAATGGCACCTGTTTAAACTTGTTATCAGTATAAAAAGACACCTGTGCACACCCTCAAACAGTCTGACTCCAAACTCCACTATGGTGAAGACCAAAGAGCTGTCAAAGGACACCAGAAACCAAATTGTAGCCCTGCACCAGGCTGGGAAGACTGAATCTGCAATAGCCAACCAGCTTGGAGTGAAGAAATCAACAGTGGGAGCAATAATTAGAAAATGGAAGACATACAAGACCACTGATAATCTCCCTCGATCTGGGGCTCCACGCAAAATCCCACCCCGTGGGGTCAGAATGATCACAAGAACGGTGAGCAAAAATTCCAGAACCACGCAGGGGGACCTAGTGAATGAACTGCAGAGAGCTGGAACCAATGTAACAAGGCCTACCATAAGTAACACACTACGCCACCATGGACTCAGATCCTGCAGTGCCAGACGTGTCCCACTGCTTAAGCCAGTACATGTCCAGGCCCGTCTGAAGTTTGCTAGAGAGCATTTGGATGATCCAGAGGAGTTTTGGGAGAATGTCCTATGGTCTGATGAAACCAAACTGGAACTGTTTGGTAGAAACACAACTTGTCGTGTTTGGAGGAAAAAGAATACTGAGTTGCATCCATCAAACACCATACCTACTGTAAAGCATGGTGGTGGAAACATCATGCTTTGGGGCTGTTTCTCTGCAAAGGGGCCAGGACGACTGATCCGGGTACATGAAAGAATGAATGGGGCCATGTATCGTGAGATTTTGAGTGCAAACCTCCTTCCATCAGCAAGGGCATTGAAGATGAAACGTGGCTGGGTCTTTCAACATGACAATGATCCAAAGCACACCGCCAGGGCAACGAAGGAGTGGCTTCGTAAGAAGCATTTCAAGGTCTTGGAGTGGCCTAGCCAGTCTCCAGATCTCAACCCTATAGAAAACCTTTGGAGGGAGTTGAAAGTCCGTGTTGCCAAGCGAAAAGTCAAAAACATCACTGCTCTAGAGGAGATCTGCATGGAGGAATGGGCCAACATACCAACAACAGTGTGTGGCAACCTTGTGAAGACTTACAGAAAATGTTTGACCTCTGTCATTGTCAACAAAGGATATATTACAAAGTATTGAGATGAAATTTTGTTTCTGACCAAATACTTATTTTCCACCATAATATGCAAATAAAATGTTAAAAAAAACAGACAATGTGATTTTCTGGATTTTTTTTCTCAGTTTGTCTCCCATAGTTGAGGTCTACCTATGATGTAAATTACAGACGCCTCTCATCTTTTTAAGTGGTGGAACTTGCACTATTGCTGACTGACTAAATTCTTTTTTGCCCCACTGTATATATACCAGGATGGAGAATATCTATACCAGGATGGGGTACATCCATACTAGGGTGGGAGATATCTATACCAGAATGGGGGATATCTATATCTGGATGGGGGATATCTATACCAGTATGAGGACATACTGTATATACCAGGATGGTCCAGGATGGGAGACGTAAATACCAAGATGGGGAATATCTATACCAGGATGGGGGATATATATATATATCAGAATGGAGGATATCTATACCAGGATGGGGGATATCTATACTAAGATCGGAACCAAACGAGGGAAATTAGTGGATATCATCCACGCTACTGAACAAATGAAAATCCGTACGTATTGATGCAAAGGAAATGTGGCTTTATTCAACGGGTTTCAAAGTCTCTGTATGACTTCTTCCTCTGGAATACCACACATATATATATCATATAAAGCCACATTTCTTTTGCATCAATACATCCGGATTTTCATTTATTCAGCAGTGCGGACGATATCCACTAATTTCTCTCGTTTGGTTCCTGATATGGTCAATGCCTGACCCGTGGATCTGCAGCAGCTGACGTTTGTATGCTCTTTCAAAGGAGCACCAGGTCAGAATAACATACACTCCCTGACAGAAGTGATGTCGCTTATCCATGTTATGTAAATAAAAGCTTATATAACCTGACGTTAAATTCATCCATTGGTTGTATAAATTATTCTTTTGAAAGCTGAAACCCTCTGAAATGGGGTTTAGGTTAAGAAAATAAATTGGCATCAATGCAGAAATATTGGTCAGTTAATGGACACAGAATGGTCAACAGGATGGGGACATATATTCCAGGATGGGGGCCATATATACCAGGATGGGGGCCATATATACCAGGATGGCGGATATCTATACAAGTATTGGAGACATATACAATAGGATGAGAAATATCTATACCAGCATGGGGGATATATATGGATATATATAACAGGATGGGCGATTTCTATAACTGGATGGGGGATATCTATACCAGGATGGGAGCATTAGTGGGGGGCACAGTGGTGGTTTATTGTATATTTAGAATGGTGGGTGCACAATGGCTAATTATATATCGATGGTGTGTGCATGTCTGTATTAAGCGATGCAATGTGAGGGATTCTTTTTTCAGAAAACAAAAGTGTATATGTATATATTATTTATTTTCAGAGGCGCTTTGATCAGTGTCAACCACATCATGACTTTAGGATGTCGATAAGAAGATTTGACAAGATGGAGAAGAAACAATAAAAATGACTGTAATCAGACAAAACATCAACGTTAAATTATTGGCTCCAAATATGTATTCTATATCTACGCCTTTCAAAGGATAACATGGGTGATCAGTGGCACTAAACGACCAGTGATTGGTAAACCATCAGATCATTGTTCTGGCAGCGCGTGTCCTGTTTACAGCGGACGATGATCTTTTCTGCTGCACAAAAAATAATTTCACCTGATGAACGAGCGTTTTTCTCTTTCATCGGGTGATCGGCAGTCTGTTCACATTGAAAGGCTATATCATGAGAATGCTTGTTCAACGATTACATAGGTGGCCAAGGTAAAATAGTTTGAAAAGTAAGAGGTGATTTTTATATACTTTCAATTGGTGAATTCAGTAAAAATATCGAAAAAATTCCATCACTTACAGTTTTTCACAACCACTGACACCGTGGGTTTTCTCTTGCACTGTACTTTGACCCCTTTCTGTGACCTTTGGATGATTTTAGTGTCATTAGAAATAAATGGACGATGTGCTGCGATTGGCTGATGTGATTTTCTTAGCCCAGTTTCCAAAGAGTGTGGTGATGTCCATTGCAATCAATCAAAGCAGAGCTTTCAATTCACCTTAGCAGTATAAGAAATGCCTATGATCTGGAGGGACTCATGAAATCAGTCTTCTGTTTTTGTACGTGCACCATGGAGGGATTCAACCTTAAAAATAAGAGGGAAATTATATACCCGAACCTCCCGACAGCGATTCGCCCTGTGCCTCATGGTCCAGGAATACCTGTCCCTTCATGTCCGGAGAGCAGGATTCTGACGAGGACTTTCACACTGGTCCCAATGAGCCACAGATTTTTCACATGTCGAATTAAATGATGTAGTCAGCGACTTGGATCTTCCTAAACATTCTGCAGAACTTTGAGGCTAGAGATGTCCAACTCAAAAACACAGAGGGCCAAAATTAAAAATTCAGGCAAACTCATGGACATCCTTGATATTTATTAAAAATAGTCCTCAATTGGGGAAGTTTTTCCTTGTCATTAAATAATTAAATATAACAATTAACTTTTTCATATAGAAACAAACCTAAAGGGGTTTGACCCTAGTGTTGAGCATGGGGTGATTGGGTACGCTTGTTACTTGATTGATTATCGTGGGTTTTTCAGTGCTGTGATTTAGTTCTTGCCCTGAATGTTTTGTGCCTGTTAGAGAGCCAATAAACATGCGGTGACTGCCTGCCCTGCACACTAATGGTGTAGTCATGTTGGCTACTGGCATTACTGTGATTGCCCGCCGGATCGTGTCATCAGGTCTTATATAAGACTCGGTGACACGTTGCTCAGCGCACTCTCTTCAGTAAGTGGTTCAGGGAGGGCTGATCAAAGAGGCAGAGCTTACATTAGTGACAGCATATAGGTAGTGTATAATTGCAATTGCAGTACTTGTATACCGCTGCTGTACCATTGAAACAAAAGTCCTTTTCACTGCAACATACCGTCCTTTCTCTAGGAAAACCACTGTTACCTGCATTCAGTGTAGGGATACCTGGTGGAGGAGGGATAATTCTAGATTAGAGGCATATAGGCAGGGTTTATTGCCTTACAGTCCATCTACAGGTATACTGCTTCTGCAACCTAAAAACCTAAAAACAAATATCCTTTTCAGACCTACATACTGTCTTTTCCCTATAAATACCCAAAAGTTTGCAGGCATATTATAATGTACCTAATTTAAAATGTGAAAGGCGGTAAGAGGTGTACGTGCTGCTGATGGTGCACGCAGAGTCATAAAGTCAATTCAAATTTTCCTTTTTTTCTGGTGTATTCTCCACCTCCACCATATCAACAGGTTTATCATGCAGCCCTTGCTTCAAATTTTTAGATGATGATCATACAGCCCTTGCTCATGATTTTTAAACAGTCACCATGCGGCAGTGACTCCCCAGGAGTTCGGATGTCACAGTGATATTGCCTTCCTCACAAAGAGGGTAATGCCATGCCTGGAGGAGAGGAAAGATCCCTTTAACAGGTAACACATACAGTGGGGCAAAAAAGTATTTAGTCAGTCAGCAATAGTGCAAGTTCCACCACTTAAAAAGATGAGAGGCGTCTGTAATTTACATCATAGGTAGACCTCAACTATGGGAGACAAACTGAGAAAAAAAAATCCAGAAAATCACATTGTCTGTTTTTTTAACATTTTATTTGTATATTATGGTGGAAAATAAGTATTTGGTCAGAAACAAAATTTCATCTCAATACTTTGTAATATATCCTTTGTTGGCAATGACAGAGGTCAAACGTTTTCTGTAAGTCTTCACAAGGTTGCCACACACTGTTGTTGGTATGTTGGCCCATTCCTCCATGCAGATCTCCTCCAGAGCAGAGATGTTTTTGGCTTTTCGCTTGGCAACACGGACTTTCAACTCCCTCCAAAGGTTTTCCATAGGGTTGAGATCTGGAGATTGGCTAGGCCACTCCAGGACCTTGAAATGCTTCTTACGAAGCCACTCCTTCGTTGCCCTGGCGGTGTGCTTTGGATCATTGTCATCTTGAAAGACCCAGCCACGTTTCATCTTCAATGCCCTTGCTGATGGAAGGAAGTTTGCACTCAAAATCTCGCGATACATGGCCCCATTCATTCTTTCATGTACCCGGATCAGTCGTCCTGGCCCCTTTGCAGAGAAACAGCCCCAAAGCATGATGTTTCCACCACCATGCTTTACAGTAGGTATGGTGTTTGATGGATGCAACTCAGTATTCTTTTTCCTCCAAACACGACAAGTTGTGTTTCTACCAAACAGTTCCAGTTTGGTTTCATCAGACCATAGGACATTCTCACAAAACTCCTCTGGATCATCCAAATGCTCTCTAGCAAACTTCAGACGGACCCGGACATGTACTGGCTTAAGCAGTGGGACACGTCTGGCACTGCAGGATCTGAGTCCATGGTGGCGTAGTGTGTTACTTATGGTAGGCCTTGTTACATTGGTCCCAGCTCTCTGCAGTTCATTCACTAGGTCCCCCCGCGTGGTTCTGGGATTTTTGCTCACCGTTCTAGTGATAATTCTGACCCCACGGGGTGGGATTTTGCGTGGAGCCCCAGATCGAGGGAGATTATCAGTGGTCTTGTATGTCTTCCATTTTCTAATTATTGCTCTCACTGTTGATTTCTTCACTCCAAGCTGGTTGGCTATTGCAGATTCAGTCTTCCCAGCCTGGTGCAGGGCTACAATTTTGTTTCTGGTGTCCTTTGACAGCTCTTTGGTCTTCACCATAGTGGAGTTTGGGGTCAGACTGTTTGAGGGTGTGCACAGGTGTCTTTTTATACTGATAACAAGTTTAAACAGGTGCCATTACTACAGGTAATGAGTGGAGGAAAGAGGAGACTCTTAAAGAAGAAGTTACAGGTCTGTGAGAGCCAGAAATCTTGATTGTTTGTTTCTGACCAAATACTTATTTTCCACCATAATATGCAAATAAAATGTTAAAAAAACAGACAATGTGATTTTCTGGATTTTTTTTCTCAGTTTGTCTCCCATAGTTGAGGTCTACCTATGATGTAAATTACAGACGCCTCTCATCTTTTTAAGTGGTGGAACTTGCACTATTGCTGACTGACTAAATACTTTTTTGCCCCACTGTACATGCAACATGTTCTGAGTTCAGGCCAGAAGGGGGAGCTCCGATCCAGTTTGTGGGTGGCTTCCCTATATATATATATTCTGGCTGGAGGAAGAGTTAGTGTTCAGTCAGGAAGAGAGTGGGGCCGTGCAGATGTGAGGATCTGCAGCTCCTGTGAGGAAAGCTTGGGCTATGCACACATGTGGTTCTGCTGCTCCAGGAAAGGAAAGAGAGGAACAGAACAGTTTATAGAGAGTGTGAAGGAGGAAGGAGCAAAGGAGAAGTGAAGAGCTGGAGGGGAGCTGCGACTGAGCTTCCTCCATGCTGAAGCGCATGAAACCGGTGGCCGGAAGACCGGGGTTGTGGGGGTAACTGTATGCCCCACAGCAGAAACCGGCTTGCTGGAGATTACAAGTCACCTGTCTACCATTACACCTGAAGGCACAGCAACACAGAGCCCGGAGTCATCTTAGAGACCCCTGTAAAAAGGCTCAAGTTGCCTGCCAATGCTGGTAGTGTCCTATCTAAAGGGACAGAGAGAAAGTGAGGACCTTGTGCGAAGCCTTAGGCAGCAAGGAACTACAACACAGTGCAGTGAGGAAGGCTTCCAACCCCACCTTGTAAGGGGGATCTCTGAATCGCTTCCAGGCCGGCCGGACCTCACCATCATCTGTGATCTGTACCCTGGACTGTGGCTGATTACTACAGTAAAAGGTAAAGAGACTGCAATTTTGTGTCCTCTGATTCTTTCTGGCATCACACCATCTTTGCCTACTACACCAGTGAGCCCTGGGGATCCAGCTTCACCTGTGGGAAGCCATACATCCTTGCTGCTGTACCATCATTCCCCAGTGAACCCCATTAAGCAGCGTTGTTCATCCCTGACCGAATACCACAGGTGGCGTCACGAACAAATAACTTTCAGAAACTTTAATTCCCCTTTTATTGAACGCCCAGGGACACAGACCGGGTCACCGCCACCGTGACCACCTCTTTAAGAACAGGCCCGGTACCAAGTACCCCACGGCCCTAGCGGGCGCTCCATGGCTCTCGTTCATAATTTTTAGACAGTCATCATGTGACCCTTGTTCGTAATTATTCCAGGGTATTTATGATGGCCGTTTTTAGAACCTTTACAGGATGTATATGAGACCTACCTCTACAATATTCTTATATATATATATCTACTATATAAAGCTGAATGTGTGTATGCGTGTGTGTATGTGTGTATGTATGTCCGGGATTGGCATCTGCACCGTCGCAGCTACAGCCAAAAAATTTTGCACAGTCACACATCTGGACCCCGAGAGCGTCATAGGCTATGTTGTAAGGCGAAATTTTAACCCCGCGCGTTCCAATTCACCAAACAATTTTGCCCCTATCTATATAATGGGGAAAAAAGTGAAAGGAAAAGTGTTGGAGGCGTCACAGCTACAGAAACAAAATTTTGCACAGTCACACGTCTGGACCCTGAGAGTGTCATAGGCTACGTTGTGAGGTGAAATTTTAACCCCGCGCTTTCCAATTCACCAAACAATTTTGCCCCTATCTACATAATGGGGAAAAAGTGAAATGAAAAGTGTTGGAGGCGTCGCAGCTACAGCCACAAAATTTTGCACAGTCACACGTCTGGACCCTGAGAGCGTCATAGGCTATGTTGTGAGGTGAAATTTTAACTCCGCGCTTTCCAATTCACCAAACTATTTTTCCCCTATCTACATAATGGGGAAAAGTGTTGAAGGCAAATTGACAGCTGCCAGATGTGAACAAGGGGGACTTAAAGAATGAGAGCGATGGCGCAAAAGAGTATATACCGATCAGTTGCTAAGGTGGGGCCCCGACATGAGATACTCACCACACATGGGGATATGAACACACACACAAAATGCGCCACACACTACCACGTGCTTGAACAGATATACCACCCTCAGCACACATTTCACCACACATACACCAACCTCGCCACATAAAAGTCGAAACACAAAAGTCGCTGCTCAAAACTCGCCACGCGCAAAACTCGCCACATGCAAAAACTAGGCTCACGCAAAACTCGCCACAAGTGCAAAACTCACCTCATGGAAAACTCGCCACACGCAAAACTTGCACACGCGGAAAAATTGCCACATGCACAAAATTTGCAACACATGCAAAAGTTGCCTCACACAAAACTTGCACATACTCACAAGGCACCAGACATAAAACTCACCATGCGCAAAACTCGCCATGTGCAAAACTTGCTGCACACAACTTGCTACAATAACCTGTTACATGCAACTCGACACACAAAAAGTTGCTACACACATGTTGCCACACAAAAGTCATCTCACAAAAGTTGCTACATGCATGTCGCCACACACAACTCAACACACACAACTTGACAAACGAAACTCGCCCTAAAACACACACAAGTCTGGTATTAGCCTTCAAAAATAAAAATCTGATTAATAAGCAGACAAACTACAAGAGCAACAAATGTACCATATAGGAAATACAGCAGTTGTCAGTCACATGACCTGTCTATTATGTGTATGTGTGAGCTAATATATACTGCCAGGGGGAGGGATTCCTGTTGGCTGGGGATTTATCAGGCTGCCAATTTATCTTACAAATACTGAGGTAAAAATACTGAGCAAATAACGTGTTAACGAGGTCTAATACAGGAGATCACACAGGTATATACTATATACAGGGGAGATGACACACAGGTATATACTATATACAGGAGAGATAACACACAGGTATATACTATATAGAGGAGGAGATGACATACAGGTACATACTATATACAGGAGGAGATGACATACAGGTATATACTAAATACAGGAGGAGATGACACACAGGTATATGCTATATACAGGAGCAGATTACCTACAGGTATATACTATATACAGGAGGAGATGACATACAGGTATATGCTATATATAGAAGATGACATACAGGTATATACTATATACAGGAGGAGATGACACACAGATATATACTATATACAGGGGAGATGACACACAGGTATATACTATATACAGGAGGAGATGACATACAGGTATATACTATATATAGAAGGAGATGACATACAGGTATATACTATATATAGGAGGAGATGACATACAGGTATATACTATATATAGGAGGAAATGACATACAGGTATATACTATATATAGGAGATGACATACAGGTATATACTATATACAGGGGAGATGACACACAGCACGTATATACTATATACAGGGGAGATGACATACAGGTATATACTATATACAGAAGATGACATACAGGTGTATACTATATATAAGGGAGATGACAAACATGTATATACTGAGGTGAAAATGAGAGGTGTGAGGTGAAAATGAAAAGGTGTGAGTGCAAAATGAGAGGAGTGAGGGAAAATAGTGGAGTGATCGGAAAATGACAGATGTGAGGTCGAAATGACAAGTGTTAGGGGGGAATGAGAGGAGTGAGGGAGAAAATGAGAGGTGTGAGGGAGAAAATGAGAGATGTGAGGGGGAAAATGAGAGGCGTGATGGGAAAATAAGAGAAGTGACGTGCTATAACTAACCACAGATATTTACTATGCACAGGCAACGCCGGGCTCTTCAGCTAGTATATATATATATATATATATATATATATATATATACCCCAGGGGTAAACGTTTTTCATCCTTTGCACTTAGTGCATAGGCTTTACCGGTCTAGGAGTCCCACACCTGTAGACTT